>NC_091031.1:8739606-9351927 GCF_041296385.1 Aphelocoma coerulescens | reverse complement strand
ATTTTAGAAAACTCAATCATTTTTTGAGCCAACCCTGCACCTGTAATTGGTGTGTCAGACCCTTCATTAAATAGTGAGATTTTAAATTATTAAGAAGAGAATTAAGAGGGAATGAAATGAAGTGCCTGCCTGTAAGGCAGCTTTCCTTTGAGATTCAAGATCTATGTGCAGAACAACTGGGGATCCACAATTATTCTTACCTCCTGGGCAGGCAAGGACTTCTACAAAATGGTATAAAAACTTTCCTTTTTTCAACTTCAGGACCATGTTTTGAATGTTTCTAAAGCCATAAGCTGCTGCAAAACGCAGCACTGTCTCCCCATCCTTTTCAAGGGTAACTTCTTGAAAGTCCTTGTTCCTGTCAAGATACACAGAGAACATTTTAACCCCCTGCATTCCCAATGGAACAATCCAACTGTGTCAGTTTGTATTCAGATGCTCTAAAGAGAACAGAACAAGTGTAACAGTGAGATCAAGGTGAACTCTTCCACTTTCTACACTGAGTTAAGCAGAAGTTGGGGTGGAACTGCAGGTAAGTTTTTAATAAAATGAGTACCAGCAGGAGCTGATTTACAGTGAGAGACTTGCAGGTTTAGAGCAGGTTTACAGCCTGTCAGCTGCTTTCACTGCAGCATCAATCAAAGCAGGGGAAGTCCCTGGGCTTCAGGAACCAGTTCCTTGCCAAGAGGGTGCTCAAACCCTGGAACAGGCCTCCCAGAGAGGTGGCCAATGCCCCAAGGCTCTCAGTGCCTAAGAGACATTTGGACAAAGCCCTTAATAACACACTTTAACTTTTGGTCAGCCCAAAGTGCTCAGGCAGTTGGACCAAGTGATTGCTGTGGGTCTCTTCCAACTGAAAATACCCTACTCTGTTCTAGCTCACCCACTCTACATAACAAGGATTCAAAACTCCAACTTACTTTAATGCTTTGTAGGTTATCTCCTTGACATCCATGCCAAAAAGCTCCTTTGCAGCATGTTTAAAAATGTGCTCCAGGTAACCATCAGATCTCTTCCCATCATGCCTTACTACATCTCCCTCCTTTAGGTCATCAAACCTTAGGAAACAACAGAAAAGAAGATCAATGCCAAAATTTCATTCTTTCACTTCAATAAAGTAGTTTCTCCCCTTCTCTATCTCCCCCACCAAAAAGTGTTTTGTAGCACTAAGTGAGAACATATTAACACTTTTATTTATTACAGCTTAAAAAATGTAAATTATTCAGGACAGCAGTGAGATGTTCAGAAATACCAAGCAACAGTCATTTATAAGAGTGCACCTTCATCACAACCTGAAGATTTTGTTAACAGCCATTTACTGCTCAAGAGCCATTTGGGGAAAAATTATTTAAATAAATTATCATTTTTGCCTGTGAGAATATAAAAGTACCTCAGAAGTTACAAGTCTTTGCTGACAAGTCTCCTGCTTTAGAAACCGTTTGTCTGTAACACTGTGCCAATAAAATAACACCAAATCAGTACAGCTGCAACCAGGTTACAACAGTGTACCCTGAAAATAAGTGCTACACTGTGGTTCAGGAGAGGAAATGGGAGATCATATCCCAAGGGCATCTCCTGGAAGTTCACCTCTCCCCCACAAGTTACTTTATTCATACAACTTTTTTAATACCAAGCACTTTATCACAAATTGCTGTGCTGGGACTTGTTTTAAGAGGATGACTTCAAGTTATTTAAATTTCTCCACAAGATCTACTTTTAAGACCCCAGAAGAGCAAAAATATATGTCATTACGTCTCACAGTTGAACCAGCATTATCAGATTAGTCCTTTTAAAAATTAACATTATTTTCCAACATAAATTGAGGGCACTTGGCTTGTTCAGCCTGGAGGAGACTGAGGTCAGACATCACCAGGATCTGCAGCTTCCCTCTGAGGGGCACCTCCGATCTCTGCTCTCTGTAACAGTGACAGAACCCAAGGAAGGGCTGGAGCTGGGCCAGGAAGGTTTGGGTTGGATATCAGGAAAGGTTCTTCCCCCAGAGGGTGCTGGGCACTGCCCAGGCTCCCCAGGGAATGGGCACAGCCCCGAGGCTGCCAGAGCTCCAGGAGCATTGGGACAGCGCTGCCAGGGATGCCCAGGGTGGGGTTGTTGGGGTGTCTGGGCAGGGCCAGGGGCTGGACTGGGTGATCCTGTGGGGCCCTTCCAGCTCAGGATATGCTATGATTCTATAAATTGAGCTAATAAACCAGGTACATTCTGAATAACAACTTGTCCTTTTACTGAACAGGCTGGTACAGAATTAAAAGACTGTCTCTAGGTGATTCTGATACAGAATTAAATGTCTGTCTCTATGTGATAATGCCTGCAAGAACTTTATTCATTCTCACTGTGTGTGACAATCTCTAGAAGCAATCATAGGAGCTGCACTACAAACACAGCTGTGAACATGTTCCCAACTGACCCACTCAAATTTCTCCACTCTAGGTCCAAGCAGAATACTAGCTGGAACTGAAAGGGATTTTTCAAAACTTCCAGAGCTTTCTGTTTTGTGCAAGACAGCACATTTATTGCTCCACTACCACCCCTTTGGAAAGATACCAAGGAACATCTGTCACAGTTGAACAAAGATCAGGGGGAGCAGCCTCTGTCACTAAGTCTGAGAATTAAACACCACACATGCTGCCCCCTGAGCCAGGCATAAGGGATGGAAACAAAACCTCTCCAATGCTTTGTGTGCTTCTCATCTAAAGCACAGTTCAGTTTTATCTAATCTTGAAAAACTGACTGCTGTCCTCAGTATAAAAACCAATTAATTACCATTTCCTGAAAGGGTGCTGCTTCCAGCAATCTACATAAACATATTGGGGGAAGTGGAAATTTCCTGTCAGGATGCTGCTGTGAAAGAGAGGGGAGCCCAGAGCAGATGGTCAGCACCAGGACTGTGTCCCAGCAGCTTTGTGGGAGGCAGCTGGACAGGGCAGATCAGACTGTTGGGCTTTACACAAGGAGCACAGGAGAGCTCTGAACAGGGTCAACACCCCCAGTCAGTGACACTAGCAAGGCTTGAGCTTGATACAGTCAATCTATCATTACTGCATTGAAATATCAATCAGGAGCTACACAAATCTTCAAGACATACATTTTAAAGGAGTTACTGTATAAGGGTCATTACCTCAAATTATCTGCCTTGTATTTAAACAGTACATGCAGGTTTATATTATCTGTTTCATATTACTTTTATATATAGCAGTGAACATCTAAGATAATATTTTTGTGGGTTTTGTCACTATATAAAGGGTGAAGCTGTGGTATATTCAGGCTTTGAGGCAGATTTTTTTCTCTAAAAAGAAAAAACATTCTTCTAAGCAGCTTTACATTTATGTTGACTATGCACCCACTTGTCATTTGTCATCAAAATAAGGAAGCAATCCACAACAAAACTACTTACAAACTATCTACAGCTACTTCAGTCACATCTTTCATAGACACATTTTTCTGTTCCATTATTTGGACAATTTCACCTGTAGGAAAATACATGACATTTTACTTTCAACACAAAGCACAACACACACCGTGCCTCTGTTTCAGATCAACGTCCCAACACCTATATGTGCTTTGTGTCACATTCTCCAGCTCTTCCCACTTCCCTCCAGTAACTGAGAAGTCTGACACCTCCAGCCCCAAAGAAAAGGGGCCTTCAGCTGGCCCAAGCTCTGCTTAAATCCTCAGCCTTTCTGTTAGGCCAAGTTTGGAAATACCCAAACTATACTGCAGGACACTAAGTAGTTTGGACACTAAGGCTGAAGACAAGATCCTCACCAAAAGGCAACTGGTGCCACAAATTAGGAATAATTCCAGTGGAGATAAAATGATGACCACAGACAAGCCAGACAATAATTTTAAGTATGGATTTGCATAACTTTTACCTTCCTCAAGAGGCTGGCAGGATACCTGATTTTTCAGAAGAACAGCAGCTTAGAAGGAAAGTATGTGTCACTCTGCCTTCCCCTGTGCAGTATCTGTACTCCCAGGAGCACAAAAAAATGTACTAATTTTTAAAGCAGAAAAAAGCCAACCTTATGACTAGACTTGAAAAAAGCAAACTCTGGCATAAAAGTTATTCTAAAAATGGTGATTCGCTTCTATATTTATAGATGGTTAAGTTTAAAAAAGTTCACCTGATGTCAGGACACAATCAACTTCTGGTGAATTATACAAGGCAGTGTAGAAATCTTCCCTCAAGGCTTCCAGCTTTTTGTCGTAACAAGGTGCCACAACTACATGGAAAATTTTATCAGGAGACAAGTTCTGTGGAACACAGAAGGGAGAACATGCAAATTCAGCAAAGAGCAAAAGACAGCTTGAAGGATGACAAGGACAAAAAATAGTGACGTAACCCTCATGCAGGCAATATCAGGAACAAGTCCCTACCCATTAAATTTAAAGAATGCTGCACACAGATAATGATTTGCCAGAAGTCACAAAGCATCAGCAACAAACTTCTGAAGTCTGTCTTCTGGCTGGACCTTATTTGCTCAGACCACATTTTCTGCAGCTTTTTGACTGCCTTAGAAAGTGAATACAAGTTAGGAGTTCAGAGTCCTGGTTGCTGTCACTCATTCACCCACAGCAAGCCCTCCAGAATTTGTCTGTCCATGTGCAGACAGCAACCCTTCCCTAGAGAACGTGGCTGCAGCTCCATTTAAGTATGATACGTAAAGGGCAGCAATTTTTTCAACATGCAAAATTGAGAAGATAAAAAGGTTAGTTCCTAGGATACAATGCTTTTATTGAACCCAGATAACAGGGCAATTTTCACATTATTCTCCTCCACTCCTGTTTTGGCTGTGCTATAGAACTACACAGGCAGCATTTCACAAAAAAACCTTCAACAACTATGGATTTAACTTTACCCATAAATATCTAAATCTATGTTGCACTGGGGGTGCAAGGATTGCTGCCAGCTCACTGCACTGTATGAAATGATGTTCTTTGCACACTCTTCTCATCATGGGCACTTGTACAGCAGCAGAGCACCATTTCTTCTTCAAGTAAAGGACAAATATAATACACTAAGATCTGTATTTCAGTATTAAAGCCCATCTTTTCTATTTAGGAGAATATAACAGTAAAAATAAATCAGAATTACTTACCTGCTGCCTGGCAAAGTAGCCCTTCACTAGGGAGCCCATGATCTGCTGTGGAGACTTTGCAGTGCAAATGTGAGAGGTCACCAGGTTGGTGAGTACCCTTTCAGCATATCGGATCCAACCTGGAATTGGAGGCAGAGATTTTAATTTAAAATTACAGGTAGAGAGAAGTGGCCCATAAGCACAGCAAGGGGCAGCAGCCACACAACAGCTCCTAAAAACAATGGCACATTCACACAGGCAGGACATTTCTGTTCAGGCTGGAAGCCCCACCTTGAGAACTGCAGGAAACTTCAAGGCTCTGTTAATAATGCTTTAATCAATAATTCACTGTGTCATTAATTCTAGACCTAGAGGCACTGTGGACTTCATGACCTGTTTACCCCCCTTCCTCATGCACAGATTTAACAAAACAGAAAGAACAAGACCCCAGCTAACAGGGATATTTTGACCTTCTAGACCTCAGCCCTTGGATCAGCAGATGCTACAACAAATGCACTGTTTGGCTGCTTACTGTAACCTGCTGTTTCCTGAGATTTAATATCCACACACCCAGCTTGCCTCCTCCTAGAACAAAGAGTCACATGAAAGCACTATCACAAGATGCATATGGATTAAGCCTAGGAAAAAATGGCTTCTTTTACTATTGTTAGAGTAGCCACACCTTCAGAAACACCCCCACACTCACAGGAACCACCTGAAATCTCTCTGTATGCAACACTCTGTCTTTAGTTACTCAAGAATCCCCCTCCCTTTCACCAGATCCCTTCAGCATTCCAGCTGAGATAAGCTATAGATACCCACAGCACCCCCAACATCCAGAGCTGTTGTATTATTCCCCACTGGCAAATGAGCAAATCAAGGTATTTAGGGTGTGCAATTCTTTCTTAGGCTCTGTTGCTCTTACTGAAAAGCCCAGAATATTTCACAGCAAGGGTTTGGAGCTTTTTTCATCTACATGACACCTACATTGTGCAGGAGAGTCAGGCCCAGCCTTCGAGGCAGGTGTGTTGCTTTTGGTGCTAAGAAATAGTGGAAAAAAAATCGTGCTTTTATCTTCAGGCAGATTAGTGATTACATAGAAGAGAGAAACTGCTGTGCAGTACATGCTGCCCAGGAAGGGGAAAACCTGTAGCTTAATTTTTAAGCTTGAAATTACCACTTAGGTAAAAACACCTGGTACTGTTTAAGTCAGAACAACAGCACAAATGCCAACAGCAGCACAAAACTGGGATGTGAGCAGTGTTCAGATGGTTTGTCTCTCTATAGCAGAGAAAGAATTTTCCCAGTGTAATAAAATTTTACTGATGAAAATGAGAAGGTGCTAAGTATTAGGAAAACCCAAGAATCCTACAGCTGTTTAAATATTCCCAAATCTTGTTAACGTACAGACTTCAAGCTGGTTTCCATGAAAAATCTCCAAGGCATTCACCATCTTCAACAAGCATTCATTTCTGCTGTAGGAATAGCTGAGGACCATGGATTTACCCATCAGGACTGTACTGAACTGCCAGACTCTGAATTGGAAGTTTGCCTAATGTCCACCTTCAGCTGGGACTTTAAGTCCAAGACATTACCTGCAAAAAGCACTGAATTTACTGGTGCTTGGTAAAAAGCTGTATTAGCATACTGGGCATGATAGGTACATCCTACTGCTTAAATGGCTTTAGTCTCAAGTGCTGTCTAAACAACAAAAACTGCTTCAAACAAAACAGGGACAGTTTTTAAAACCCTTGTACTTACCATTGTAAAAACCATTAATCACACCAGCACTCCTGCTATGAGGCTGGTTCCTGGAATTACAATGTTTTGGATACTGTAGTCATGAACTGTAAGGAAATTTCACTAAATCCCAAGAGACTTCTGACAGGTATTGTCTGAAGCAATTCCTTAAATTGTTTCTGTCCTTGCAGTGGATGGAACAAGTGTCTCATAGCTGCAGCTCCCAAAGATCACTAGTCTCATTAGTCACTGGTTAACTGTATAGGCAGCCTTGGTGAGCAAGCATTTATCTCCACTCCACACACACACTGATGTTTCTGCCCACTCATCACAGGGCTGAATTCCAGAGCCACAGTTAGGGAAAACCTCAGATACCCCATTCTTGTATCAGGGTACACCTGCACTCATCCAGACCTACACCCTTCATAAATTCATTTGGATTCTTGGCCATTTGCTGGCTTATGTTGGCATCAAAGAGCAAGAAAGCACTACAAATTGCCCTATAAATTCTTGCAGATGTAGCTCAGAACATGTTATTTTTGGTGGTTTATTGTAAGATCACAAAGATGCATCTATGTATCTGTAGGAAGTGCAAGAAACCTAAGAAAACTTCTGCTACTGTAAAATTCCATTCCTGGAAAAGGAAATTGATTGACTGGGACAAAAGCATTAGAATCCTAAATACTGAAGTTCTTCCTGCTGCTGCAAGTCTGCCCCATTGGCTTTTCTGGGAGTACACAGAGGCTGGCAGTGCCTTAAAAACACTGGATTTTCCAGAGCAAGTGTTTCATGTTGCTCACCACCTTGGTACATTACAGAAGGCAACTGATTACTTTGAGATATTACACACACTATCAGTAGTCACACCACTGTTCTTTCAACAGGAAACAAAGCAAACATGAGCTCCCTTTCTCCCCAGAGAGCAGCAGGAGGTGAACAATTAAGACAGGGACAATAGAACACCTTTTCTCAGGTTCTGGACTATCCAGGCTCTGCTCTTTGCCCATGGTAGATGTTACACCCCAGAGTGCTGCAGAGGGTGATAGGTCTGTGCAAAGTCACACATCAAGATAAAAAAAGAGTAAAGCATTTATACCTGAGTTCACACTGACCTTGCATCTACAGAGCTATATAAAAACCATTTGGTGATTAACACACCCAGTAAACAACATCTCTGGGACAAATTTATGTAATCTGGGGGTAGAAAGAGGAAGGAGAAGAAGGAACAGAAAATGCACTCAGACAAATAAGGTCAGGAAACACGGTGAACAACCTCACTTTAAAGATGACTAATCAGGATTTTGGCTTTCTCTAATTGCTGACAAAGAAACAAATCATGTTTTTAAAATGGGTTTACAGTGATATTCTGGGTTAGTTTCCCAGAAATGGAAAGCACCCATGCTTCTGTTACCATCTCTATCACAACAGAGAGCTGACACCAAAACCAGCAATGAAACCAGAAATTATCTTGTGCAGACCAGACAAGGACAAGAAGAGTGCTCCATTAACTATTTTAAAGTATTTCCACTGAGAGCAGCAGATAATCTGAGCTCTGTTTCTAGATGAAGAAAATTTAAATTATCTCGGAAATTCTAAAAGAAATCCTCAGGCTTTGAATTTTACCTAAAGCACATAAGAGACAACAAAACTGAGTAACTGGGGTGTTTCAACTGCACAGGTTTTACACGAAAAAGGGCAATATGTAGTATGTCTGCTCCTGAAGATAAGAGGTTACACTAAGATAACAGTAACAGAAAAAAAGAGACTTATCTTTTTAATACATATATGTAGTACTTAAAGCATAACCCACTACAAAATACATAGAAAGAACAAAAATACAAGTATAATTCAAATAGCAGTATTTAAACTTTAAATAAATGGTAACAGCAGATTTTGGGGATCACCAACTGCAACTCATCATCGCTCTGCCATTTCTTTAATGAATGCAACCCATGAGTTATTTCAAAGCTAGCAAGAAATATTTTGGTATTTTTATCAGCCTTTTGAAAAACAACACTATGAACTTCAAGGTGAATTTGAGGGGGGATGTTAGGCAAAGGAGTTACTTCTATCTCCTTTTTGATACTTCTTTTTTAGGAATACGACTTTTTACTTGAATTGAAATGGTGCTGTGCTAAAAAATGGAAAAAGTAAGCAGTGACTGCATGTTCTGCATCTTTTCAGTTGTTACAAGTGCAGGTTCTGCTCGTAACAGAGCACGTTCTCAGGTGCAAGATTCTCAGAAGTGAGACATTTAGCGAGCCAAGTCTGTGGCATTTCATGTGACAATTATTTTCCAAGTGTCAGACTTAACCATCTCACAGTCATCACAAGCAATGCCACTTGCTACTTTCCCCTAGGCTTAAGTGGCAAGTTCTAAATTTTGCTTAAGATAATGGAGGTTGTGGTTTAATTACATCAAAGTTCCTTTAAGATTCTTTTCAATGAGGAAATGCCCTGTTAAACTTTATGGTCTGAACACACAAGCAGCACCCACTAACTCCTCCATTCCAGTTCTGATTCTCAATTCCAAGCACTGCAATGGACTCAGGATGACCAGTGATACTGGGAACAAATACTGTGTGTTTGGTGTCCCTCAAAAGCAAAACAGAAATGCTCTAAGTTATGTAAGGCTCCCAAAGGAAGCCACCCTTTCCTCAGCTCCTTGGTAGTTCCAATGACAACGAGACCAGTTTGAAGGGCAGGAAGGATGGATAAATCAGTTCTCACCAGGGCAAGCAGAGGCAAACATTGGTAAGGCATGTTCCTCCTGGTTCCTCCGTTGGTACCGCTGCACAAATTCCCTCTGGCTCTCCAGGATACTGAAATCTGCAGCTATAGTGGTGTCAAATACATAATGCACCCCTAGGGAAGCAAGCAGAAAGGAACAGAGAATTACTAGAATGTTTTCCACCTCACAAACCCCTTTCAAATTTCCAGGCCTATGAAAACCCTTGAAGGATCAACAGGTATATTCCTTCCCCTCTGCAAATTTTCACAAATAATACAGTCATAAATAAACGCCATACACTGGACAAACATCTTCTATATCCTGAGTTTAAACGGACCACCAAGTGGTTAATGCTGCAAGCAGCACTGCAAACACTTCTCTGCTTCCTTCTAAGCACTTTGCCACTCAGCATCTATCACTTTTAGTTTAATTAAGCAGGATGTCACGTCTCCTGGGTGACGTGCAGTGATTCTTGTAAAGCAGTGACTCTTGTAAAGCAGTGTTCTCTTCAAGACATGCTGAAGTCACAAAAAAATATATCCAGCTGAGAGGCATATCTTCCACTGCTCAAGCTGTCTGCAGAGGTACAGGAGCATATCACCAACACAGCAGAGACCTTCTGGCTGCTCATTCAGCAACACACTCCCTATATGCCTACGTAACACTGAGCACATCCCCACAGAAGTGAGTGTAGATAATGAATGCATTCTAGGAAAACTGGGGCCCAGCAGAACTTAGGAATGCCTTGAGATGAAGAATAAACACTGGGTACAGAGATGCATCATAAAAAACATGAAAAATGAATATATATAGATACATATGGGAGGAAACAGTTTATAGGTTTATTATTGTCCTTTGTCTTCCTCCTAGATTAAAAATTCCTTGAAAAGCTTGTAAGCAAAGTGGCTTTTGCTTTTTATTTAAAACTTTGCATATAATGAGCAAAGAAAATACAACTTTAACATAAAACAGGCAGGTACAACAGCTCTTGCATGTAATTTCAAATGACAGAAAAAAAACAGAACTGAGAATTTTCTAGAGATACAATGTGTCAAAAGGACTGAAAGGAACTTAGAATAAGAATTACCTTCTCCCTCAAATTATAAAATAACGGGAAGCTTGTAACTAAGCTCCCCCTGATTTCTTGGTAGCGAAGGTTTTGGAGCCAGCTCTACAATGCCCTTCTGTTCTGTGACCTTTACTGTGAGCAGGGAATGTCTCCAGTCTGTTTCTCACACTGCTGTATGTGGCACTGGTGGTCAGCTGTAATTTCACAGAGCATGGAGTTCAAATTCTGAACAAGGTTGTGCACTGGCACCTTAGGACTGCATAACAAAGTATCACAGAATGGAATCCCAGCGTGGCTTTGGTTGGGAGGAACCTTAAAGCCCATCCAGTTCCATACCCTGCCATGGACAGGGACACCTTCCACTGTCTCAGGGTGCTCCAAACCCCATCCAACCTGGCCTTGGACACTTCCAGGGATGGGGCATCTGTAACTTCTCTGGCCAGCCTGTGCCAGGTCCTCACCACCCTCATCTCTTCCTAATATCTAATCTAACCCTGCCCTGTTTCACTCCATGCCCTTGTCAAAAGCCCTCTCCAGCTCTCTTGCAGCCCCTTCAGGTACTGGAAGGCTGCTGAGAAAGCAAAACCAACCAAAACAATCCCTCCCTTTCTGCTTCACCACCTTAATAAACCCAAACTTACCAAGACTTTTGAGGAAACCACAGAGTCTCTTGGCTGCTTCATTCACAGAGAGATTGAATTTAGCAGCAAAATAAGGCAATGACTGAGGGCATATAGACACTGCCAACACTTTGTGTTTTGAGGTATCACATTTCTGGTAAATGAAACAAAGGGAAAAAAAAAGATATGTCATGACAACAGGGTAATGCTCCTTGCTTTCCCTTCCTTTCCCATTCCTGGAGTTGTTCCTAAGACTCTTATGCTTCAGTGGGCCAGATCATTAAAAACCCTGTGAAACAACCCTCAAGATGCAGCAGGACAGGATGTTCCCCTGGTCCTGACAGTGTTCATCTCCAATCATCTGTAGATGTTTCTTTTATATAACTCAGGGAAATCCATCCCTCCTAGGACAATCCTGTGGGTGGTTTCCACATGGCACAAGGAAAGTTAAGGGCCATTCAGCACCTCTGATGTTCTAGTAGGATGAAATATTCTAGCAAATATGAAAAGAGCTGGATGTTTAAACATTAATAAATAATGTTTACAGAAGCAGGGGCATATGAAGCTATAAATACAACCCAGCAAATTACACATCTGATTTTTTGTTAAGGCTCCTGTGTCTTTATCAGTGCAGTTGTTGAGGGAAAGCAGCAAGATGGGACTCTCAACAAATCAGCATTTGTGGGAACTGAGGAATCCTATGAAAATACGCAGTGTGTGGTGTGGAACTGTGCAGCTCTAATGACTGTGGCATTTATTTGAAGATTAAGCTTGTGTTTTAGCTGGGACATTTTCCACACCAGTGGAACCCTTGGAAAACAAACCAGGACTATGCTACAGACAAGTCTCACCCTGCAAAGGTCAGAGCCATGGTCTGTACTGATCTACGTGCTGGGCAATGACCCTTCAAGGAGAGCTCCTGACTCAGAGCTCATGACTGCCCCTCGCTCACTGTCCTCATCTGGACCCCTGGAGTTGTGAGGACTGCCTTGCTGTTGGAGGCTTCAGACCTTTAACAGGACCCATGTGGCCCAAAAGATTATTTTCCCCCTTTATTTTCTAATTTTCTCATATATGACAACATCGTTCTGTATGGAGAGTTAAACGCCTTCTAAGGAAATTTAAGTAATGTGTAATGAATCCATAATTATGACACCTATGTACAGATCAAGGAAAAGTTTCAATTCCAGTAGCTTTTGCACAGAAGTCTGGAGCAGAGCTACAATAATTAATTTAATACCAGGTTCTAAAGATTTGAGCATTACACAGAGCAAATTCCAGAAAAAACAGAACTCAGCAGAAAATAAGACAGCAATAGAACACTTACACAGTTTACTAAGATTATGGACAAAATGTAGTCAGGTTGAATGCATATTAAAAAGAATTCTACTTTCAAAAACATGTTTTCGTAGGTTTGTATGTAAATACATTAGCACCAAAACCACCCAGAACAGTCCTAGTAAGGAAGGTATGAATATCTATAAACACTGAACTACAGAATAATTTGTTAGTACAGTAATGAAATCATTACATTGCCAATACATTTTCCCTTTCCAGGTACAGTAACTTTCCTCTGGTGTTGACATTTAGTGCTGTGACCTTGCAACTCTAGTACAAAATTATTTGAAGTACTTTAACGTTTGTGTTGCCTAAAGTTTTCACTTCCTCTTTAGAAAAAGCATATCCTGACAAATCTTCACATTATCTGCCTTGGGAAACCAAGCTGCTTAGTCACTCTGTAACTGCCTCCTCCTCACAGAAAACAGTGTGTTATTGTTTGGGTCACTTTACCTTATTAAGGTTGAGAATGTGAAAGAACTCCTTCTGATTCTGTTGGAAAACTCTGGCTCCTTCTTCCAATGTCATGCAACTGTCACAAGCTAGGCAGTCGCTAAGGAGTATTTTAGCATTAGCCAACGTATCAAACTCATTTTTCTGGTGGCAAAAAAAGAAGTAAACAAGTATTTAATAATGATCAAACGATTTTCAAGATCTCTGCAATGAGCCAGCTGAAGAGCAAACACAGTATCACTATTTGGTTTAAAACAGGACAATCCATGACACTTGCATAACATCTAAGATTATTTACAGGTAATCAAAATAATTTGTTCCATGCCCTCCATAGCTCCTACTGTGAAACTGCAAAATGTTTAAGTGTAAACAAAGATCTAAATTTAGCCCCTAGTCCATATGCTAGTAACTTAATTTGCACTGTGCTTCAGAACTGACAGTCCCCATCAACTCACCAAGCAACTGAGAAAACTTTCCCTTGAACTATTAAAGCTCTTTAACCAGATGCCCCTCTAACAGCAAGATGGCTTGGGCTTTGTACCACGAGATAAACACAACACAGGCCTACAACTGCACTGAACATACACTGTGAGATCAAGAGTTTCATACTCCTGGCTATGACACTATTTGCAGCCCACTTGAGGAGAAGGAATACTTGAGTATAAAGAGTAAGCAGATATTTTGTCCACAAAACTCCTCTTTTCTCCTTATAAGCTGTCCCCGTTCTGAAGACTTCAGATAAGAATTTTGGTACTCAAAATTTTTAGAACTCAGAAATTCTGGTTTGTGTTTGCACAGTAAGGGGTTTTTATCTCACCTTTTTATGAGATTTTTGATTCAAATATTATAGGATGTCTACAAGAGCTCATAATTGTTTTCAACTGTTTGTTGTTTATTGTTAAATATAGTTAATACTTTGAAGTTGTCTCCTTATAACCTCTTTTGGGGTACACAACAACAAAAGAATATAGTCTAATACAGGTTTTAGAAGGAACATTACCTCTTCAGAGCCATCATTTGAACTCAATGCATCAACAGATGTACTTTGTGTATCATCATTTTTCTGTTTTTTACTGCATTCCTGAAACAAAACATGAAATACGTGGATTATGCAAAGCCTGTTTACCATTCTGTAAGAACACTTTTGCAGACCTGTTCGTGTCCTTAACCACTGACAGGAGTTATTTACCGTGTTTTGGAACACATGCGAGACCCTGTATTCAAAGTCCAGTTGCTACGATGGAAATCATTTCCCAGGAATTCCCCTGCTTCATCGGTTTGAGAGTTCTGGGTGGTTTGTTAACCTGAGGGGCTACCCCGCGCAGGCACAGGAGGAGCCCAGCGCGCTGCGTGTCACCCGGGCACAGCCGCGGCCGCATCCCGGCGATAACGCGCTCGGGGCTCTCCCGGAGGTGTCACGGCCGGGCCGCGGGTGAGGACGCGGAGCTCGGTGACCTTGGGGCCGGCGGCTGGCGCCGCTCCCCCTGCCGGGGCTGCCGGGCCGCGGGACGAGGCCGTCTCCGCTGGCTGCATCCCCCCATCCCCGAGACTGCGTGCCCCCCATGCCCGGGGGGGCGGGCAGGACCCGGCCGCCGCACTCACCTTTTTGGTGCAGTTCTCGCACTTCATTTGCGGCGCGGCCGGTGCAGCCCGGCCCTGGAGCGGCTGCCGCGCGGTCCTGGCCGCCGGGGCTGCGGGGCAGGAGAGAGCGGGGCAGGAGGTGAGACCCACACGAGCAGCGCCCGCCGCCAGTCCGGCCCCCGCTCCCCTCCCTTGCCGTCCACCCGTCCCCGCCGCCCTTTGTTGCCGCGCCCGCCCCGCCGGGCGGTCCCGGGGCGGGGGCGGCCCCGCCGCGCTCACGTGTCCCGCAATTCCCTCGCCCAGAATTACCCCGCAAACGCCACCGGCCCCCACCGCTGCCCCGGCGCTGCGGATGGCAGCGAGCGGCCTCGGAAGAGGACAGCGCTGGCCGAGCCCCGAGGGGAAGGTGCCCCCGCAGCACGGCCCTGGCCCCGCACGGGGAGCGGAGCCCCCGCCGCCGCAGCCCCGGCTCTTCAGAGCCCCCCGCACCGAGGTGACGGGAGAGCGGGCGGGCACGAGCCGCAGCTCATCAGCTCCACAGGAAAAAAAAAAACAAAACTAAAAAACAACCAGCGAAATCCCCCCGAAATCCCCAAAGCAGCTCATCAAGGGGGTAGCGGGGCGCAGGGCCGGGTCCCGTACCTGCCGCCGGGGCTGTGCCTGTGGCCGCAGAGCGGGCGGGGCGGCACCGCCTCCTCCACCGCCTCCCCCGGCACGTCCCCGGCCGCGCCCGCCGGGCTCATTGCGGACCTGCGCCGCCGCACGTACGCGGAGGGACTCCCCCATCCCAATCCCCATCCCGAGCGGGACCCCCGGGCCGCAGCGATCCGCCACGCAGCTGCCCTCCGCGCCCGGCTCTGCGGCGTGGCCGTGCCCGAGGCTTCGCTGCTTCTCTGGAGCGTCCCTGCGTATTTTTTACAACGCGTTCCTCTCTGTTATATCGTACAAAGGGTTCCTCACCCCCCCCCCCCCCCCCCCCCCGATTTCTGCTTTCTCCCGGTGGCTTTAAAACGAAATGACACTCTGCGAGTTACTAAATACAGCACCATCACAATTTTATTTAACCAATATGCTGCGATTTCCCATTTCTGTAACAAAACAAGTACCAGCGATGCTGTTCCCAGGCAGGAATCACAAATCCTCGTGAACAGGATTATTAAACAGACATCAGCCTTCCACAGTCTCAAAGGCCCCGAAGTATTAATTAAAATGCTTATGATTCCTTGTCTTTCTAAACCTCAGGTTGCAGGATTTAGACAGAAAGGTTCAATCAGCATTTTGCTCCTTTTTCAACCCCCGGCCATATGAACACACACGTACAAGCAGACGCCTACAGCTACACAGAGAAGTTTTTCAAGTGTAAAATGACATTTTAGAAATTAAACCACAGAACTTCCAAAAAACATGCAATTTCCTGCCTAAACTGCAACTCTTCTTTAACACTGGGTAAATCCCCTCCTGTTACAGTGAGCTCTAATGCTTTAAGCCACAGATGGTTTTTGAGCACAAGGGCTGGAGACAGGCACGACCACAGAGGTTTGTTATCCAAGGACACAACTTTAAACACTTGTTCCGTTTTAAGGATACTAAAGATAACCCCAGAGAAGAATGTAGTGCTTCTTATTTTTTTTTTTTTAATTTACAGACTATAGGTGAGTCCTCACTGAGGTCAAAGAAATCAAGAATTCCTTAGCTTAATCATGATGAAAGCAAACAAATGTTTTCATACTGCCCATTTAAAGAAAAATAAGCTGATGCTGCTTTACATATAGCCTGGAAAAATATCACTAATCCTGGCTTGAGGTAAAAATTGTAATAGTTTTGGTAATAATTTTCTGTGCCTCTGCTCTCTTCATTCAAAATGCTGTCACATTTCTTATTAGCATATTAGCCCAAGCTTTTTAAAAGCACCACAACCACTCCTGAGCGATCCCTATGCGGACCTAAGGATTTCCATTTCCTACAGACCTGCTGGAATGCATTATCTGACATCTTTCTTGTTCCTGTGGATGAGTATTTTCATACAAGAAAAAGCTGTGCCAACCTCCCAACTTATTCCACCAGGATACAACAGCTATAGTTGCATTGACCAATACAGTGATAGGACAGATGAAAGGTTCTAAATGAGAAATGTGTTGAGATTTGCACTTAAAGGCACAGGTAAAATCTTCCTATTCCACACTTTGATTGTACTTAATATTTATTATCCAAAACTGATATAGTGATTCTTCAAAAGACATGTCAGTTTTGGATATTTCTGTAACTGCACAGATCACATTTAAAATACTTTTAATTTCACAGAATTACAGAGTAGTTTGGGTTGGAATGGACCTTTGAAGGTCATCTAGTCCAAACCCCCTGCCATGGGCAAGGACACCTTCCACTAGACCAGGCTGCTCCAAGCCCTGTCCAGCCTGGCCTTTCCAGGGATGGGAATCTACAACCTCTCTGGTCAACTGTTACTCTATCTGTAACAGGACTGGATTAAACACGTTCTTCTGCACATCATCAAAAGGCAGAAGATTAACTTTTCCCCCATATTTCTCATATTCATAATGAAAAGCAGAGAACTGCATGAAAAATGAAGCATTGTGCAGAAATATTGAAGACATCTTAGGTACATACATTAAGTATCCCTATTTCATCCTTCATTTTAGGAGTACTTGGACTGAATTGATTTCAATTTAAAAATTCAAACAGAAGGAGCAAAACCACAAAACTGAGGAGTGTGCAAGGAATCTGTTTCAGTGCACAGTACAATATATATTTGTGAAATCATTGGCAATAAGATGTCTCATTTATTTTATTGCCAAGAGCACTCTATGCTTTCCATTAGCTATGGACGCCATTTTCCCCCAGAACAGTGGATCTTTGATCAAGCATCACACCAGGCCTGACAACCTGAGATAAAAAAGTATCATCCTGCTTTAATCTGCCCTAGGGAGGTAATAATTACCACCTTTGCAGGGCTGCTTCCCAAAAACCTCACCCTCTAAAAGCTTTCCTATGCCAGCAGTAGGTAGCACTTAAAGGCATCACTTGCTTTTATGGCCACTGTTGATGTATTTGGCCTCCATGGCTCCATGTAACATTTATCCCTGCACCTGAAGCATTTACACCCTGAATGAAATGGAGAAATAAGTATTTCTCTGAGAAAACAGTGTGCTGCAAGCAACTGCAAAGTGTCACAGGCTTTGCATCAGTTCTGCAGGGCAGTGCCAGCTGTAAATGCCTCCTTGCCACAGTGACAGCACACGCCACTCCACAGCTGTCAGAACTGGGCAATGAATCTTGGCTACAGCTGTTAAACATGTATTCCATGAAATCAGTGCTCTGCAGGCTGCACACACACTGTTCCCATCGAGGTCAGGGGGCACCACGGAGAGCTCATTCTGTGGGATGAGCTCATTTCTAACAGGACTCGCAGCCAGCTCCGTCCCCAGCCGCAGCATTTGGTGGCTGCTTCCAACCAACTGTGGGGAATCAAGCGCTCTGGGAGTTTATCCTGGCATGCTAGTAAGATCACATGCCTATTGCATAGCTGAATTCCTAAGTTTAAGACCTTAGGGGGAAAAAGAAAAAAGGATAAGGAGTTAGAAAAGAATATTTAGGCAAATAGTCTGAAATAGGAAAAAGCACCAGAATTACAGACATGCCAAACTAATTCAAAATAAAGGCCAGTTCTGTTCTATCTGCATGTTCTTGGGTTTAGATCAATGACTTAAAAGTTACAAGTGTATTTACTATACAAATATAAACAGAATATAAACACTTCTACAGAATCTATTTTTATATTGCTGAGGAAGAAGTCTACAAATAGTCAATCACATACTCCTGAATTGTTTATTTTGGAAAATAGTTTTTGTTTCTGCAGCAACATGGTTTGGAATTCATGCTGTTCTTTAAGTCCAGGATCAGGCTTTCAAAGTGTGTGCCTTCTTCCTTTTTCTACTGGTAAGCATAACAGCACTCACCTACTTCAAAGTCCTGGTGTAAGATCCCCAGATTTTAGAAAAAATGCTGTAAGAATCATTAATGGATAGCAGAAGCTTACAAGGATCCTTGCCACATTCATTTTGATTGTGTGTGTGTGGTTGAAATAATTTCCCCATAACATCATAATTAAATTAAGTCATATCAGGTTATCCTAGTGTGACCTTTGCAGAATGGGAGAAGTAGAGAATTGATGATATTTTTGCATTAGGAGCATAATAATAAAATAGGGTGACATGCTGTGTGGTTTATGCTGAGTAGAAGGGGACAGATGAATTTCTTACTTATTTCACTCTGCTCTAGACACAAGAAATCTTTTGTATCACTCAAAATGGCTTAACATTTGGCTTCCAGAGAAACCAGTTACTTATAAAAACTGATTGACAGCTAATTAGACATAAATTTCTTCCGAGAAGACTCAGTCAGCTGCTTGTTTGGGTTGAGCACACGTGATACTTATTACTTCCTATTTTTCATCCAAATCCAGCAGCTGGTACCTTGTGACTCACAAGCAGGCCAATTCATTCTTGCAGTTCCTCACCACCTTTTCCCATTAACACAATTACACAGAAACTGCAGATCAGTTGGTATTAGACTCAAGGGTTTGTACCATGGACTCTGGAGTTTTTTCCCTATTTTCACTCTGGATTGTTATGAAAAACACTGTCTGATCAAAATCTCAGTTAAAACAGCGTTGAGAACAGCTAAACAAACTTCTACCATGTCATGGCCCTGAGCAAACGCTCCAGAATATATTTATGTTTGGAGAAAAAGCCAAAAATGGAGGATTTCATTCACGAAGGACATTCCTGTGCAACTGAGAGAGGACCAAATATCATTCATAGATGAAGTTACACACTGACTTACATAAAGGGAATTTAAGAAGCTAAACTACACGTCTGCACTTCACCCATCCTGCCTGACATAAGCAGTTGCTCTAATGGATTGAACAGGAACAGCTTTCCCATGTGAATGATGTTTGACTGAAACACAAAAGATTTTCCAAATGCAGCCTATTTGTCCACAACAGGAAAATTACTCAGTATTTCAAGTGAGTTAGAAACTTTCCTTCCCAAACAACAGATTTTCAAACCCAAGCCTTCCGCTGACATACAAATCACAAAACTCATGACATCAATGTTGGACCTGTAGGATTATCACGGATATTTCTGCTTTGCAAATATGAGTGATGTTCAGGTGTTAGAAGAAACAAGTTATTTGTTGGTGGAATTGCCTTTTTAAAGTCTAGGGCTTAACACACTTTAATGACCTCAGACCTAGCAGAGGTTAACAGAGTCTGAGAAAAAAGGATGCCCACTGGTAGCGGACACAGAGAATGCAGAATTTATGGGCCATCTGGAAAGAACTCCCAAGCTAAGGAAGAAACTAATAAAGCCAACTCAGCAACTGTGCTGAAATCAGCTCCAACTGGGTAAGAGGTAATTCTGGCAGGGGGAGACCTGCAACCACTGACATATGGCCACTGACATAAGAAACCCACCTGCAAGAAGAGAAAGACTGAGCATGCAGACTTCTTAGCATGAGAAGTGAGAAAATCATCAACCAATAGAAGACAGAATACTAATTATTAAGAGAACTATGTAACTTGTAGCCAGTGAACACTAATGTCTTTGCTTGCTAAAATGTATAAGTAGCTAAAAGTTTTGGTGTGCTTGATCTGTGGAAACCTCCACCTCGTATCCTTTGCAGAATACGCAACGTCTCCTTCCTAAACTAGACTCTGTGTCTGTGGTTAGAGAGCTCCTAAAATCGGCAACACCCCTCTGCAGACATTCCAAACCCACCTGGACGCGTTCCTGGACGCGTTCCTGCTCCAGGTGACCCTGCCTTGGCAGCGGGCTTGGACTGGGTGACCTCCAGAAGGCCCTTCCAACCCCAACCACTCTGTGCTTCTGTCATAGCCGAGGCACAGCACCAGCGCTTTTGTGACAGTGGTGCCCCAAGCGCTGCCATCGAGAGCCCAGAGGTTTCCTGGCCTCCACAGAGGCTGCCCGAGACTGGGGACAGCCCCCAGGGGAGCCCCGGTACAGCGAGGGGCTCCCGTGCCCTCCCCGGCCCCCTCAGCGCAAGGGGCCATGTCCACCTCACCCAGCCCGCCTCGGTCCAACTGGGTCCAATAAGGCTCTCCCACACAGCCAGCCTCACCCTACAGCAGTTCACTCCTCTCATCACGCGAGGCTTCTCCTCTTTCAAAGCACCGCTAAAGTAAGATAACCGAGGAAGCATCGACGCTCTTGCTTCGGCAGCATCCGCGGGCTCAGGCGCCATGCTGAGTATTGGCAGCGCGCCGCCATCTTGGCGCGGCACCGCCCTCGCGGGAGGGGAGGTTCGTGTCCCATCCTCTGCCCGCACCCAAAATGGCTGCGGGCGCGTCCGTCCATCCCTGAGGCGGGATCAGTGCTGAGGGCGCGGGACGCGGAGGCGGCCGCGGATCCCTTTAGAACGCGGCTGGAGCGCGGGCAGGTACCGCGGGGATGGGGCTGGGAGAGGGTGAAGGGGGGGCCCTCAGGTTCCCCACGCGTGGGGGAGCAAAACCCATCTTGGGGTGGGTTTTGGCAGGGCCGGTCCCTGGATGGGGAGTGTCCTCCCCTCCCTGAGGGGGAGAGCAGGCTGTGGGGAGGTGGGAGTAGGTGCAGGATTGGGAGGTAAAGAAAAATGAGCTCTGTAAAGAAAATTCACCTGATGTGTGGTCCTGACTTGATGGCTGTTGGTGGTGAAGATTTCAAGGTGTTCCTTCCAATGGCTTTTGCTGGCTCGCCCTCAACCGAGAGCTTGGAGGAAGCATGAGAGTGTTATTTTGATGCTGGAGATCAGTTCAGTGTCAAACCAGACAAATTCAAGCAAAATTGAGTTAATAGCAGCCCAAAAATACCTCTTTCTCTATAATCATAACATTGTTGTAGTAAAACTCTTGCATTCGCTTAAAGGGGCATTTATGATTTATTTATTTATTAGGTGTAACTTTAGAAGCTGCTTTGATCCTTTTTGTTCCAAAATCGGTCTCTTGCAAGCAACAGCCTGTGAGAGACAATGCCATTGATGTTGAGTGTCCAGCATTAAACTAAGATTGGCATTTGCCTGGTTGAACTTCACTAAATTAATACAGGGGTAGATATCAAAGTTTGCATTAATGCTCTTAACTGATACGTGTGAGAATTGTGTTTTAAATAGGGTGCAATATTTGTGAAATACAGCCAGATTTCTGCAGTGATCTCGATGTGTTTGATAACAGGCAGGAGAAGACGTTGTAGAAATATTTTCCGGTGTATTGAGAGCAACTCACAGGAGTCATTTGAAAATTAAAATTTGATGCTTGACATCCGGAGGAGATGGAGTGTGTCTTATGCATAAGTGCTTTTGGCTCTTCCGGTTTCAGATGCTCTCAGATGTGTTGCTAAGAGATTAAAATCAGAGTTGTGGGTGCTTTTTGTTTAACTGAAAAGACCTGGCTAAATCTGCTCCCCTGGAGCTTTGTATCCAAACCTCCAGAATTGCAGGAATGTCTTCTTGCATCCAAGAACAGCAGGATAACTAAAGGACTGAAAATCACACTTGCCATTTGTAAGAACTTGGATGTGCTCAGACCTGCTCTCTCTGTGTTTTCCATGGTTATTCAAAACCTGATGAATGTTGGCATTTTCTGGAAACCTGTTATCATGGGCAGCTAACTGCAGCTTAGTGCCAGCCTCCTGGAACTGGTTCTGTGGGACAGGCTTCCCCGGGGAAGTTGTGGAGTCACCATCCTTGGAAGTGTTCAAAAAACATATAGGTGTGGTGTTTAAGGACATGGTTTAGTGGTGGACTGGGCAGTGCTGGGTTAGTGGTTGGGCTTCATGATTTTAAAGGTCTTTCTCACCCTAAACAACTCTGATTCTATGCTGTAAAATAGTAAAAACGTACTGAAAATGCTGCATGGGATTACCCAGCTCGTACTGGTTTTAATCAGTACCTTTCTTTTTAGTCCCTACTGTTAGTTTCTGCCTAGGCTGAAGGCGTGGTCTTGTTGGGGATGGACAAACATAGTTTTGTTGGAAGCTTCTTGTTCCATTCTTGAGGTGGCTTGGAACATGGGAATGCCTTCTGTAGCATTATGGGATGCTGGCAGTGTTTGGCTGTAGCTGGTGTGTCATCAGGGGTGAGAGACCCCCCATGTCAGAGGGGCAGAAGGCTGCACTGTCCTGCCCCAGCTCCCAGACTAGTCCTTCACCCTTTGAGCTCGCAGGAAGAATGCTGTCAAAGAGATTTCCATTCCTCTTGCTGTTTTATTTGTTTGAAGGGCTGCATGAATTAGCAACAACATTGTTCTGGGTTCTTGTTTTTCACATTTTTCTTCTGGAATCTAATTATAATAGAAAGAGACTTTTACCCCCAAAATGAGAACTTTCTTCCGAGAGTTCAGATTCGTGTTGTTGTTATGCAAGTCTCCACATGACAGTTTTACTTTGTGGTTGTTTTCAGTGTACATGTTGCTCTTCCTGTGCAAAAAGACTGTGTTCTTACCCTGGACATCTTTTATAGTCTAGATTAAGAGTTGATAAGTCCTGAAAAATGCTAGGAAGGGGAACTGGTGGAATCGTCAATGATTTAAAATTCCTGCTTTCTTTTTTTTTTTTGGTCCAGTGCGGTTTCATGAGTCAGACTGGGCTGTTGGGAGTTTCTTTTGAAGATGTACATGTTGGTTGAAAAACGCACGAGTTCCCATCTTCATCTAAAGAGGTCTCCTGGCATCCGATCCTGGTCTCTCTGTGTTGGTAAGACCACAGCATTCCTCAGCTTATTTCAGAGCTTGCTTTAAGGGAAGAAGGTCACTGAATAAATTTCTGGGAGAGCCCCTAGCGAAATGCCTGCCTTCCAGGTGTTTTCCTTTCCAGAAGAGGAATGATTGTACTTTGAACTCTTCCTTTATCATTGCCACTAAATGAGTCTGAAGCCTCAGCGTGGCAGTTTCACTGTGAGACTGGTCATTTTTCAGTCTCATCTGGAGAGCCTCAGAGGCTCATGGATAGAATTTTAAGGGAGTCCTGAAAGCTCAAGAACAGAAAGTTTATTACATGCCATAGAGCAATATAAATGTGAAGCTTCTGAAGGGGCTGTTTAGTTAGGTTGAAAAACATCTCAATTTTCATGAGTGGAAGACTGGAGTGTGGCCATGCTGGGGTGGGATCATGCGTGTGGTTGATGGTGAGCTCCTAAGGACACTGTGAAATGGGAAGTCATACAGGATGTTCTGAAAGGCATCTTTATAAGCACTACTGAATATGCAGGAAAAAGAAACTTGTTAGGGTTGTACTGAGAGAGCTGGTGGGGAAAATCTGACATATCCTGCTTTCCAGCTGAGTAGATCTCACTGCAGTAACACCACAACGATGTCATTGCTTTCAGGGATGCTGTTGAGAAGATCTTTGCAGTTGCAGCAGCTACTGGGACTTGGAATTCAGATGCTTCCTCCTCTCTGGGAGAAAGGAGCTGGCAGTTTCTGACACAACTTTACTGCAAAAGTTTTCTTTTGGCTCCATGGAGCACTTAAAGGGGAAAATAACTGTTGCAAGATTTGTGTCAGCACACTCCAAGTTGTACTGTGCTGAGAGGAAGTATGGTGTAATGGTTAGATTGAGTCCCTCTGAGGTTTCCAGTTGTGTCACAAAATTTTTATTTCTGACCCCAGCCCCTGTGCTTTTAATGTCTTTGCAGAATGGAAGTTCTTTCATACTGAGTTCAGAGAAAAAAATAACTTGACTTTCATGTAGTGATCTATGTTGCAATCATGTTTGTAATTTTTTTGAAAGTGATGTTTTTCATCAGGAAATTTTACATGCTTTTTGAGCTGCTTATTTGTCCTAATTCTCTCCTCTTTCCTCCTAGGAATAGCCTCCATAGGTTTGGCTGCTGCTTATTATAGTGCAGGTAATGACCTATCACTTTTTGGGAAGAATTGTTTCTTTCCTGTTGGTCTGTTTTTCATGCTGATGACTCCTCTGCAGCTTCTGGCTGGCTTTAGAAAGGTAGTGGAGGTAGCTCTCCCACTTTGTGGTGTGAATAATAAAACCAATAATAGCTGTTGCCTCTGTGACTTGCTGTGCTTTAATGCTCTATTTCTTACTCAGCCTGCTTTTCCATCTGCAAGTATTTTTAATAATGATATTTAGTACTCTGTGGCATTTTGTACTTTCAGTGTTTTATAAATGTGATTAGCTGGTCCTCACAGCTCTCCTGGGAAGACATGTAATGATTATTTGACACCATAATGAAATGATTACTTTGCCTTTGACGGAAGTTCTCTGTTTCTCTGGAAACTGTCAAATCATCACGAGCAGAGATTACTCATCCGAGCACCTTTAGAGATCAGACAGCTGCTGCTGCTTCCTCCCCCTGCAGTACAGCAGACTGCACCAAATGCCAGCTGTCTTTCCATCGATTGGATTTATCCTGGAAGCTGCCCTGTGATTCTTGTGCTGCATCCTATTAACGTCAAATTTTAAAACTTAATAGTGTGTAGGAATGTGCTACCAATACAACCCACGAATTTTTATTTAAAGAGCAAAATGCAGTGAAAGCTGCTTGAGCCACCAGCTAAATCAGCCTTGCTTTTCTTAAGACATTGCAACAAAGTTTTCTGAAACAATCATGAGCACAGTTCTACTGTGCCTTCAGATAAAAACCTGAGTGAGCAAATTGTTCAGGCTGTGACATGTCAACATTTCCACGACATGAAATGCAAATGTTTGTTTGTCAAGAGGACCAACTGCTTCCTTTTATTCAGAAACATGTTTGCTTCATTGAATTTTCGTTGTCCTTAAGTCCTCTGCAGCACAAATATTTGGTGTTTGACAGCAGGTTGGCAGTTTTGTGGATGCCTTTTAAAATGCCTTTGCTTGTAGAGAAGAGAAAGATGTGATGTTACAACCTTGCCAATAATACATATGCTTATAATTCTATGTGGTTTGAAGCCCAGTGTGAATGAAGTCTCTGAAAAATATGAAGACTTTCTGTGTTTTCATCCTGGGAAAGAGCTGTAAAATAGCTTATAGTACAGCTAAAGGCAAAAATGTTCCATCAGAGAAACCTTTTCTCCTTTTGTTGCTTTTAAAGGGAGCATGTTGCTTTCAGGATTGTTTGAATACCAAAGAAGGGGGGAAAAAAGCTAAATTTATGCACTTTTTGCATTGTTCAGACAGCTTGGCATGGAAGCTTTTCTACATGGCTGGGTGTTTCTTTGTGGCAGCACAGAATCTGGAGCAGTGGGAGGTAAGATGCTGCACTCAGGAAATGAGTGTCTGTGAGTAGGAAGCAGTTGGCAGATGCTGATTCCAGCAGCCCCACGCACTTGCTTAGTCCAAACAGAAAAGTTATGCTTTTTGTTTTGAGGAAACCCTCTGGGGTTGCTATACTGGGACTAGAATTAGGGCAATAATTCTTTCACTGCACAAGCATGAAAATGTGAAGCTAAACATATGGGTATTTTTAAGGGGAAACTTTCCCCAAAATGTTCTGTCTTATATAAAAGAGGGAGGATGATCAGCACATTCAGCTGCACAACATGATTTTGAACTTACCCTTCAAGCTAATAACAGAGCAACCATTAAATAAAGGAGCTCTAACCTTCCAGACTGCTCAGCTGTTTTTCTCTGGGACAAGCATGGTGTGTGCTGGTTTAGAATCTTGTGGATGTTGATTTGTTAGGAGCAGGCCTGAGAGCAATAAGCCACCTTGTCACCTTGCTGACCTGAGTTGTGTTAGAATGAGCAACTCACCTAAAGAGAATGAGATCCTCTCTTCATCTAATGTCAGGGGTATTTTAGATCTGTGTAAGCCTGGCCCACAGGGCACAGCACTGGAATGTCAAATTCACCAGAAGTGAAAATTAGGGGAGTTACAAGTTGGTGTTCAAATTTGCTTCTAGGCAAAGTTTTTATTACATGAGAAATGTGGCAAGAGGGACAATGAGCCCACTTCTAACTCCCTACTAGAAGTCACACAGGAGATATGGTAAAGTCTCTGTTTAAAACCAAGAGCAAGATTGTGATTTTCAGAGTCTAAAAATAGAGGAATGTCTCTAAACTAGCTGTGTATTTTTCTGTTACCAAGATTTTTTTCCCACAGAACTATTTTTATTTTACTTTGAAGCATAGCTAGTGATGGTGTTTTCAGGAAAATCTTAATTTTTATTTTTCAATTTTACAGGAAGCTGTATTTGATAAGAACAAGGGAACACTCTGCCTAAAAACATTCAATCTCTACAAGAAATTATTGACCTTGTCAAAAGGAGGCAATGAACAAGGTGAGAAAGCAGCATCTGTGGTAGAAAATGTGATGAGCAGCAGAAGAGATGGATATGTGCCCATTTAATAGCTTCTCTGGAGTTCTGTACTCAAATTAAGTCACATCTGCTTCTAGATCTGCTTTGTTCCCAAGCAGCAGATGTAACAACCTGCCTCTCAGGGCCCAAATGCTTCTTCTCAGTGTGCTGAATGCATCTTGTTAATTATTTTAATCCAAGGTAACTAGGCCTACACATTGCTTTCCATAATAATCATAGCCATTCCTCTGGGATGTTAATGTGCAGGTTTACCTTTCCCTTGGCTAGCCTGCTTGGCAGCTGGGACTGGTGGAAAAACTTAACTATTGGATCCAGAAGTCGAGATTCCTGTAATCACATCTGCTTTGGGGAGCAGGCAAATGCTTAGATATCATATGCAAAGGCATGCTACATCCTGCAGATGTAGAATATGCATTTAAAGCAGCATGTTCAGGAGGCTCAGTTCAATGCAGTATTTGGTGTCCTTTGGGCTTCCTGTTGGATTAACAGAAGTTGCAGTATAGCCCATGAGTTGGTTGAGTCACAGTGAATTGGGAGTTCTATTGCAAACTAGGATCTTCTATTCTGTTGCAAAAGAAGGATCCTCTTCCATGTCAGAGTTTTTATTCTACTTCCTACTGTAAATCGAACCAGCTGTCAGTAAGCTCAGAAAAGTGGCCAAATTTGGAATGACCTTAAGCTGAATTGGTTTTTAAACAGTTCATTTTGGAGATGGAAGATAAAAGATGTAGAGAGAAGGATGTTTGATGTTTCTGAACTTTCCTTTAGGATACATGTTTTCATTGGGGAGCTGAGGACATCTCTTCCTCTTTGATAATATCTGGTTCAGGATATTAGGTTTAGGATTCGCGTGAGGATGCAGAGATCAGCAGGTGCTCTGAGCAGTTAAATATTTCAGTATTTGTTCAGTCTCAGGAGACTGAACACCTGTTTGCCTACTCTGTACAGATAAATAGTTTAAACTGCCATTAAAGCAAGTGGGAAACGTAAGGAATAAAGGGTGCCTCAGTGCCTGGCAGGCTGTACATCTTGTTCCTTAGGGCCTGTACAGCTCCAGTGTGCTGCATCCACACCTGTGGATGTTTCTTTTCCCCGGGCAGCTCGGCAGCTGTTTGCTGCTGCAGGACTGCCCCGCTTGTGTGGGATCACAGCAGTGGTGCCCAACACCAGGGTCCCCATCACCCAAGGCACCAGTGGCAGTGCTCAGGGTTTGCAGTCATGCTAAGAGCTGCCTTGTTTTCCCCATCTCTTTGCAGTCGTGGCTATGCTGAACGAGATCCGCGATGTGAACGTGGAAGAGGAGACCGTGCGCTATTTTGGGAAGGGTTACCTGGTCGTGCTGCGGTTTGTCACCGGCTTCTCACACCCGCTCACTCAGAGCGCAGTGTTGGGCTGCAGAAGGTGCAGTGTGGACTTCTTAAAATTAGAATGTGTAAGGTGGGAAATGCCAATCACGTGGGTCAGTAATAGCCAACTCATAAGTAAGCTCAGTTTTCAAACTTGCTTGTATGACCTTGTGTAATTCAGTTTAACCTTTCAAACCCCATAATGTTCCCATTTGCAGACATTTGGGTAACACTGTCTATCAGGATCATATTTAGATATCTAAGATCCTTTTAGTGCTGCATGTCTGCTGGGGTTGCCTTCTTCAGCTATGCAATGGCAGAGGGGATTAATTCTAGTTGGCAAAACATTCAGTTATTATTATATTAGTTAACAGAAAATTTATCTTAAGCATTGATAATAAGGAACCTTGCAGCAGGGACTGGGGAAAGGACTGATTTGTTCTGATGTGGAAGGAATGGCTTGGTGTGGCATGCTGTCAGCCATACTTTGCCTGAATGACTTTCCCTCTAGCCAGTTATTCTCAGGAATTAGCATGCCTGTTCTTCTCTTGTCAGCACCACAGCTCCACTAACTTCCATTGTTTCTTCTTTTCCACAGTGATGTGGAAGCAGTTGCCAAACTCATTACTAGTTTTCTGGGACTGGACAGAGTAGAGACCCCACAAGATTTCTCCCAGAGCAGCGAAACAGAGGCAAGTGATGCAGATGAACCACAGGTTAAATACTGATAGTCATTGTGAACTGAAGCGAACAGAGGCTTTCAAACATCTGGAAAATATTCTGATCGTTCTTCAGAAAAAGAAATCCCTCACAACCTTGACCTGGGCATTTCTCAACACGTGCATTTACAATGGGAGGAATCTGTTTTAGGGCACATTGTTTAGTGCTAAACTGCTTCAAGACCCTGCATGTGGACACTGCTGGCTTTTGAGCTTTGTCAGCTCATCAAATTTGTCTAGGAATAGTTATTTATTAATGAATTGGGTTGAGATAATTGCTTTTTCATTAATGAAGTGATAATACAGATGTGAACTGATGCTTATTGCAAACATTTGCTGCAGGTACAGTATATGAAATGTAGAAGAGTTGAATTTGCAACTCATAACGCAATGCTTTGAGGTTTTCCTTTCAATATATGCAATTAGGGGATGCAGAGTAGTGGCACTTTTATGTTCTCTACTACTGACTTGCCATTGGATATCTGTGGAAATTAAAGTCTGAGTGCCTCTCTTGGAATTCTAAATATCAGGCTGATCAACCCATAACCTTGTCTTAACTTATCTCGGACTCACCAAGGAGCCATAAATAGTAAAGGAAAAATGATCTTTGGGATGTTCTACCTTAATCCTGTTCTTCTTAACTTCTGGGCAGGACAGAATAATCTTTCTCTAGACCTCAATGTTTACTATTGAAACTGTGTATTTAGAAAGGAAGCAGGGACATGTGTAACTTTAGGTAGGGAAAAGACTGATGTCAAACAAGATGGTAGCTTAGAGTTGTTTAGTATTTCCTCACTTGAAATGATACCGAAGTGCTAAATAATAACTTTTTTAAGGTAGCTGGCATAGATTCAATGTTTGACTTGTAGCTGTGTTTTACTCCAGGTGTGTGGTGTCCTCTGTTCTGACTGATGATTTCACAAATAGTTAAAACATAAATTTTTTCAAGGTATTTCTGAAGTGAAAGCTACCTCTGTTAGTCAGCATATTCTGTCTAGAACTAGTACTCCATCATGCTTACATTAACATATCAGTTCAAGAAAGAAATTGTAAAAAGCTGAAAGTTCCTTCAACATGGTACAGCTGCTTGTACTGTAGTTCACTAGGTTTTATTTAGCAATCTCATGGTCTTTAGACCTGATTTAGAAAATATTTACACAGTTACTTCTAGGAGATCTGAACAGGGTACAAGGTAACTGTGTTGTCTGCTTTCACAGTGGGCCAGCAGGAAATGTCTCCTGGCAGCAGCCTCTTCAGGATTTAAAAGGGCCTGTGTTCTTGTTTCCAATCACTCTACCTCTACAGAGAGAAAGCTCTGAAAAGCTTTTAGTAGAAGCCACGTCCTGTTGTGTGTTCCAGCTTGGTCTGAAGCTGAGCACCTGCTCATCAAAGAACAGCTTGGACCAAGATTTCCCTTCCAGCCATTCAGACCTAGGATGTGAGCTGAGAGGCAAAGGCTCAGGCTGTCAGTGGGAAGGTACTCACACTGCAACAGGGAGATGGCTGTTGATGTAGCTTGTCTGCAGCACAGAAGTGGGTCTGTTTCCTTTAAATAAGATAAAAAACTTGTAATCACATCAGGTATCAATACAGACCTCTGCTGTGTATGAACATGGGAAAATGAGGTTGCAGGCAATTAGCTAACTTTGCCTTTCTTCTGAAGCACAGCTGTAAACGAAGCATAATCATTAAACCTGTTCAAAAAATCCTGCAGGGTGTTACACTTGTAGAGTTGCTCATTTAAATCCACTGTAATGTATACCTCAGGTAACCCTCATTTTAGAGAGAGGAGAATGAGATTTGGGATTTGGAGGACTCTTTTTTCCCCCCACAGTGTAAAATGAGAATGGTGAGTGTTCCCAGCACTCCCAGTAAGAAGTAATGTCCTAGAGTATGTGATGGTATAATGGAAGCACAAGGGCTCAGGCTGTGGTAACTGCTGCTTTGTATCAAGGATATTCAGAGGGCATTCTTGGTGTGCATTGCACTTACTCTGTGCCCATGGAGTGGACAAAACTACCTGCCTTTAGTCTTAGCTATGCTGGCTTTCATTTGTATTCCCATGAGAGCTGACATTCCATGGAAGATAGAAACCACACTGTAGTTTTCCAGTTCAAAATCAGCTTTTGAAAGGTACATCTGTTGGTCTAACCCTGCACTGCATCATGTGTCGTGCTTCTGCTGAGCTATAGTGCATCCAGCTTGCTGTGCATTCATGGTGTTAGTCATGTGTGTACTTACAGACTATGCAATATCTTCTACAAAGACTAAAACAATGTAAGGAGAACTCAGAATCTACAGAAAGGGGAATGACCTATAGTAAGGTACAATGTAACTTGAAATACATCCTGTGGAGTAAGTTGCCTGTTGAGTTGATGTGCAGTGATCACCTCTTTAAGGTGCTTTCTAGTGTCCCACTCAACACCTCAGTATCCTGCTGTGGTAGGCAGGGGGGGATGGCTGCTGCCATGCACTGTGTGTCTGGGAGGAATATTTTGACTCCTCAGCCTTTCACTTGGAGCAGCTGGTGCCATCCTCTCTCGTGCCATTTCCATTTTGCATTTGGCAGCTGTCACTGTACCAACAAGTACAGTTTCAGTGGGAGCCTGAGTTCTGTAGTGTGAGCTAACAGGACGGGGCCCTGAGGACATTCTGCCAGGCTCTGGGTGCTGCCTGTGGGGCTGTGTCAGGCACTGCTGGCTGATGCACCCGGGAGCTTCCTGTGGCACTGACCTATCTGAGCCTCTCTGAGCTTGGAAATGGGACACTGCACCAATGTTAGCACAGGCTGATGGGGTTTTCTCTTGTATTTCTCTTGATCCACGTTTGGAGCTTCTGCCCTCAAAAACTTTATTGTTTGTAATTGGAAGACATGGCCAGATGTGATGCAGTAACTGCGTGCACGTATAATTAACTTGCAATTGCTGTTCACATGGGTTTGGCTATGGCAATGTCTGTGTGCTCCTCAGCAATGTTATCAGCTTGAAGAACTGTGGAAAGCAGGTGCTAACTCAGGACAGGTTCCACTCCTCCTCTTTGGACAAGTCCTCTCTCATCCTTCTCTTCTGCCACTTCTTGCCATTCTGCTGAAGGCTTTTCTGGATGGCTTTCCTCACTTCTCTTAGGCCCAGCAAAGTCAAAGGCCCAGGAAACAGAACCTTACCTGTGCCTGGTGTAAAGTGACTTGTTCTCAAAGGAATGCTGTGAAAGACTAGTTTTGGTTAGGAAATTAGGTACTCCTAGAAGACTATTACAGCAGATGTATTAATTAACTTTTGCATTTCAGGCCATCTAGAGACTTGTACCTGGACAGCTGTAGTTTGCATGACTTAAAAATTATTTAAAAACCTGGGTAGCACACCTTAGGTTAGATCTAACACCCTGACCCCTAAAACCAACCCCTTCTGTCATAACCTTTACCAAAGCTGTGTGGTAAGTGCCACTTGGCAGATGGTTCAGCTTATGTTTGAGCAGCACAGTGGCAGCTCCTCGCATGGCTGTTGTGGGATGGGATTGTGGCCTTGGCTGCTGCAGTGAGCCAAAGCCAGAGTGCATCTGTACAGAGGGAGAGCACTGCTTTATGTAAGATGTAACCTCATATTCTGGTACTTCACAATGAAATATTCCATTCCTAGCATCAATTGTGCAAGTCTCAAAGAAAAGCAAAATATTTATAGTTGAGCTCTGACTCTTGGACTGTATTTGTGAAGTTACACAGATACCAAAACCTTAGCTGGCTTACATAATAAATAAAGCGTGCTAGTTCTGACAGTGTCAGATTGCTGGGAGGCAAAAATACTTCTGGAAAATGTTTAGAAATTGCTTTTTTTTTTTTAACTTTAAAATTGCAAGTAGAATTTCAGCAAGGCCTTGTTGAACTGTCTTTTTTTAAAAAATGTTCATTGGTAAAATCAACTTTGATAACTTGTTTTGCATCACTGTAGTATTTTGTATTGTTTTTAATTAAAGTTATTAAAATATTAATGGCTGTCTAAATTATTCCTTGGAACAGATCTACTGAAGGAGTTAACCAGGGGGAGGACAGAATAGAGGAAGCCCAAATACCTGCTTAGAAGTGTCCCTGCTGACACTTCTGCAGCAGTCCAGCTTTTAATTCCATATAAGCTGATAGATCCAACTCTCCACTGATGAATATTTCCATCTTCCCTCCTTTATACCAAACCAACATGCCACACACACAAAAAAGAAGCACATTTCCACAAACATTTTGAGTATCAAAGGTTTTATTCAAGTAAAATAAAGATCTTGTTTAGTTTAATCTATGTGACAAGGATACACAGCAGTTGATTCTTTTTACATAAAAATCTGCATGTGGACCTAGTTTCTCAGGCTCTCATTGAGTAAGCTGAAGCTTGTCTTAGGCTGTAGTTTTACTTCCTGTATCTCAGGATTTGTTCCAAGAAAATTTCAATACTGGTGCTTCCAAAAGAATTTAAAGAAAGGAATAAATGAAGCAAAAAAATTTAAATATTTGGAATATTCATGGTGAAGTAACATACTTAAATACAATACTTCTGAATTATTTCCATTTTGGTGATTATCTCAGTTCTCCAGTAAAGTCCCCAAAATATATTGCTGTACATTATGAACAGTTTGACATTAAAGCAGAACAAACCAGCACTTCTTCCTCATATTTAGTAACTTTAGTCATGGCTCAAATTGAGAGAAACCTGGAAGTGCAGGTTGCAGTTTCAGGTTTTACACAGCTGAACAGATGCCTCAGGGAGTGGGATGGTGCTTTTCTGGGGGAATGAGACTACACTGAGCTTAGGTGATACAGCCCAATGTGTTCAGGCAGTTTTCCCTCCAAGCCCAGGTGTCACTGCCTCAGGAGCTCCCTCTTGCCCGTGATGGAATGGTAGGACACAACTCAGAACACAGCTGACAGATGAAGGAGTTATGGTACAGAACATGACCCAAACATTTTTAAAGTATCCTAAATATTAGGGTAGAACTTTGCCAGGTCATTGTTATGTAAGAGTCTATTGCTACAAATCCTGAATTTGGAAGAAAAACTGGGTTTTTCTCCTGCCTTGTAAGAGAGTGAGCTGTGACTCACTCCTGCAGTTATGCAAGGGGAGCAAACCTGGCTTACAGGCAGGTGAATTAAGGCTCAGCATGTGTTACAGCAGGAAAATTGAGCTGAAGTGTATAATGCCAATAAATTCCTTCATGCCTTCAGGTCACTTTTGTTTAACCACAGTTGATGCTTCAACTCTCAAGATGACAAATTCCAGCTCAAGGATGAGTTGCTGATTTTCACTAGCCACGTTTTCCCAGGGAATGAGCCAGACTAATTGAAATGCCCCTAATTTTGTGCTTTTATTGCTTCGTCTAAATCATCCACCACTTGCTGCAGCTTCTGTAGGCTGGGGTGGACATTCTCCTCCATCCATTCCTCTATAGTACACTTGTGGAAAACTTGCTCCATGGCTGCTTGGAGGTCTTGCACCACAGCATTCCACTTGGAGAGGAGACTGAGCAGAAATGAGAAGAAACAATGACATTTGCAGGTGAGATCTGCCTCAAGGGAGGGTTGGCTGCCAGGCCTTTGGAAGGGAGTACTGTCCTTAAAACCACTTTACAGGAAAAGAAGCATCTATTACAAGAGCCCAAAGGACTTGATTTTGTTCAGATGGCAAAAGGTTGATGCTGTTTTGGTTTAAGTTCCATTAATTTTGGTGCTTTCCTCATGCAAAGACTTTTAAAGTACCAAAATGTAAGCTCAAAAAAACACTATACACCTTTTAAGTGTAACTGAAACCCACTGTGAGACTCGTTAGGAATTTAATTCTGGGTTTTATCAGAAAGAGTAGATGCAGTTGGATATTCACCTTATCATTAATTATAAATTAACCTTTTAGCATGAATTGGCATCATGTCTAGGAGAAGTTCTGAAAAGCCCATGGTGACAGGGAGCAAGGGGAAGGGCCTGGCTTTATTCCAAGCCCTGCCTGGAATCTGGCCCAGGGTGAACTCCTACACCAAGGCCAACCTCTGCTTAAGGTGCAGCAGGACTGTGCAGGAGTAACACAGGAGAGGCTTTTGGAGACCAATTTCGTACTTATTCTCAAAGACAGGCAAAGATAAAATTAGAATCACAGAATGGTTTGGGTTGGAAGAGAACTTTGAAAATCATCTAGTTCCAACCCAAATGTTATATAAAAACATATTATGGATACTTTGTCTGATTCCCACTGATGCTTCTGAGATAATTATAGAAAGAGGTAAGGACTCACAACTCTCTGTACCTGAGTGCCCAAAATATGTCAGACTTTATTTCCCCTGTAATGCAAAACAAGTGGTGTTACCTGACTGCATCTGGCTGGAAGTGGTGCATTATGATAGGATGAATAATCTTCCTTTTCCTGTGGTAGGGGCTGAACCAGCCTGTGACATACCTGGAAATGGATGTTAGTGGGAGCAGTGATGAAACAGCAGCAATGTCTGTGTTTGTCACTGACAGGGACGTGGGGAAGGCTTTAGCTGAACTCCTGCACAGAGATGATGCTTAAGGAGTAAGTTTATTTAAGTCTGTATATCTTTAGAATTAGCTTGTGAAAGAGTGTTCCTGGCAGATGATCACCTGGTCATCTGCTGCAATGTAAGTCTTATTACAAGCTCCTTTGTTTTTGTAACTGCACCACTCAAAATTTTCACTTTAAATAGCAGTAAAATGTAATTAAGGAAAGAACTAGATGCTTCAAACAAAGCAGCATACAGTATTTAGGAATTCTGCTGAAATATTTTAAATTTTCATCTAAATATTATGTTCTGCTGAGGTGTTAATGACACCTGAAATGCAGAGCTCGATATTTAAATCACTTTTCTGGAGTTGTGCCCCACTTTGAGATGATACAGCTCCTGCACTCCTGCAGCCAGGCAGAGAATCAACATAACCCCCTTTACCTGTTCCTTTCGAGGAGTTCATCCACTGATGACTTGAGGTAGAAACTAACTTGTGTCACAAGTGTGAGGATATTGCTCCCAGGAAAGGTCCCCAGACTCGTGCTGTCCAAAGAGGATCTGTTAGTTTCTGAACTTACCACACAAGGAGAAGCACCTGAGTTCTGCAGCTGGAATTTTACCTCATGAAAGTATCAATTTCCAGGTTAGACATTCCCAGGAGCTTTTCCACATTTTCTTTAACCTTTTCAGAATAGCCACCTGGTAGAAGACAGTGGAAATGAGTAGAGAGCCTAAGAAACCAAAATGTTCATTCAAGAAGGGTTTTCTGGAGTGTTCTGCATTGGCTTAGTAGTTCCCCTTTGGTGAAAAATTTTTTAAAAGGTGAAAAATTTTTTAAAAGGTGAAATGGAAATAAAAGAAGGAAAAACACTTGTGGGTGGGAGCAGGAGCTGCAGTGGTCTCATTTATATATCACTATTGTTTCAAATCAGATTGAAAAGCAATTCTGCATCTTAAATTTATTTTTTAATATAAGCATGAAGTTTTTGACCATTTGTGTGTTAGATCACAATAAATGATGAGTATACAATGGCTACTTTTAAATACTTAGGCCAAGAGGCTTCTCTGCTCCCATAGTGCAAATTGTAATTTATTGTTCATAATTCAGGCCGTGATCAATTCAGCAAATCACCTCAAAATATAACAAGCCTGTGCCAACCTTAGGGCAAGGTCACTTCACTCCTGTGCTAGGCATTAGCTGAGAGAGAAGAAAGTTGTCATTGTACCATTCTCTAGTGCCTGCAGACACACGGCCAATGATGGAATTGCCACGGGGAGAAGCTCACACAAAACAGAGAAGTGATCGTACCTACAGAAGAAAACATCCATTAATTGCACATTTTACTGTTAGAACATACTAAACAATGGGAAGTTTTAATATTTCAATCACTAAAATTCAAAGAGCCTTAGAAACATCAGTTTCTGTTTCAGAGAAGGGATCACTTTTCTCTGAAATGTGAAGTGTTCCTGTTTTACTAGTAAGAACAGATACAAACCAAATTCTCAAGGCAAATTAGGATCAGAAAGTGGAATTCAACTCTCTGGTATTCCCTTAGACCTCCTGACTTGCATAAAAATGTTTTACTCCTTCATTACATGAACAAGTTCTTGTCTCTTATGCAATTTCACTGTATTTGAGTTCCCATCAGACATTCAGATAGACACACCATATATGAACTACAGTGTCTATGAGCAGTTCAAGGTGGCACAAAATCCATTCAAGCCTTCAAACCCAATCTGCTGGTGGTGGTGTCCCCAAAGCCATTCTTCCTGCTGGTTAGTGCTGTAGAGCTGATTGGAACTCTGAAATCCACCCTTCATAGTCCAGGGGTGAGGCCCAGCAGTTACTGACAGGAAGGACTGCAGGGTTGCAAAGTTCCCTTCTAAATCCCCAGCTTCCCTGTACCTCCTAGGGAGCTTTTGGGTGGAAGTTTGCTTATCTGTGACCCTTGGAAGCACACAAGAGGCTGTTCCTCACCTCTGCCAGCCGGTCAGCGCGATACCTTCGAGGACATCAGCAGGGCTCCTGCTCGCCACCTGCAGCCACCCCAGCTGGTTCCTGAGGTGGTGCCCAACCAGTGTTAGAGACTGATTCACTCCCGTGGCTCCCTTAAAGGCACTTGCAAACCACACCTTGGAGAAGCCACACCTGCGGTACTTCTCTAGGAGCTGCGCTGCAGGGAGACACAAAGGCACACGCACAGGATGAGCTTTCTCCAGTTTCAGCCCTGACTGCAGTGAAGAGGATCACAGCTCCAGATCCAACAGGCTGCTGAGCCTCTTCCTGTCAAGCTTTGAGCATCAGCAAGGATGGGGGGATTTGACACCCTATCTGAGCAGCCTTTTGAGTGGATGTCCTCCTGTTTTCATGTGCCAGCTACTGTATTCCACTCCCTTGTATTGCAACCATGCTAAGAGCATGTAATAAGCATACACAACATCTGACAGCTGATTCTTCTTGCAACAAAGAAATACCTGCATGCATGGTAGATGCCTGACTGGAGCCTTTAGGAGCTTCCCTTTGAATTCTATAGATGTATGAAGCCTTGAAGCTTCTTTTGCAGAGCTGTTCAATACAGAGTTACATGCTCCTACTGGTGTTAATGCAAGGAGAGTTAATGTAATAATGCTTGTGGAAAACCTCTGAATCTCCTATGAGTAATTCCATAGCTCTGCTGAAAAGAATTAAGCAGCATACAATGCAAGTCATTCATAGGGGAAACATAAATAGAAAATAAGTAATAGCAACTATGATGTGGAATCAAACAAGGGCTGTATTTATGCTATTAAAGCAATAAAAACCAATTTAACAAAACCAGAATGTTTTGGTGTCCAACTAAGGTATGTTTAAATGATAGAATTCTGCTTTGGCTATTTTACTTCTACACAGCTCAGCTCAGCAGAGAAGTACAAACCTTTGCCCTCCACGTCGATGTCTGCTGCATAGTCCCAGATCATCGGCTGCACCAGCTGTGGGACCCCAGACCCTGAAAGGAACAGAGGTTTTCTAAGTAATGGAAAACAGCCAGTTAAAAGGAGAGCTCAGTACAGGGTACTGGTGCAGCAGCACGTGACTAGAACTTTGGCTTGTCACTTAACAGTGAAGTGCCCCGGGCATTTTCAGCCTGGCCAGGACTTGGCACATGCCCGGGGCTACTGTCCTCAGGCATCCTGAAACCACTGATATGGAGGAGCAGTGACAATATATCAGAGACCCCATTTGCCCCAAGCCCACCTCATTCTCAGCTCCTTGCATCTATGTGTGTACCACTGGCAGAGCTCTACACACAAGATTTAGCTAAATTCAAATGTAACATTCACCCTTTCACTTACAGAGTGCCTGGGCTGTGTTTGCACAGAATGTAGCTTTTCAAGATGCCTTTGAAGTACAAGTAAAGATACAAATTTAGCTTTAAATCCTTTTATAATCAACTACACAGCTAGCTGTAAATATGTGAAACTGACCCCTACAGAAACAGCAATAAATTGTGCAGAAATTCAGTATTTTAACTCCATCACATTTTAATTTGCTGAGTCCATTACTGCCTGTGGCAGTAGAGTGCACTTAGCTAGATGCTGTACTGCTCTTGTGGAACTCCATGGGTCCCACCTGCATTTTTGGGGATGATTTCCTGCTATCAAAGCCTTGAATAGGTCAGTCACTGCTAGGTGAGCTGCACAGCTCTTCCTGGTACTGTCTAAATCTGTTTGCAGCAGCCATGTAGGACAGCTCTGAAAATGCTGGAACTCCATCTATACTCAGACTACTCAAATTTTAGCAGTGGTTTGATATTTTTCAACAAACAAGACCTGTGATGTCAAGGTCTTGGAGCTACCCCACAATTCGGTATCAAAGTCCTCATGATGTGCACCATGATCACAAAGATGCTCACAGGGCTGCAGCTTCTCTGTGGGAGTTTGCACCACTGGGACCAGGTGCTGCAAAGGGCAGCAACAGACATCAGAAGGTGGTGAGAGGCACAGAGACTTAGACTTGGACCACAAATGTCAATAGGTTGTTGTTTCAATGTGTAAAGAAAGTAGAATTGATGGCAGCCACTGCAGGGTGAGCGTTTTGTGATGGAAAACTAAAGTGTTCAGACTGGCCCACACTCACACAGGGACTCTGTGACAGCCAAGGACTGAGCACTTCTATTCTCTAGTCAACCTGACCACACCTCAACTCTTGTCAGATTTGTTGTTTTCATTAGATTCAGCTGCCAACCAATCTGTTTTACCTGGCTGTGTAAACCTGCCTCACCCCATCGCTGGTCACACACCTGCCAGTGTTTCCTCACTCATCCCCCTGAGCATGTCGTCCCACACGATGGGTGTCACCATGGGGTAGGATGAGGCCAAACAAGTGGCAACTGCTTTTATGTGGGATAAGCACAGCTTCTCTGGAGTGTTGTCCTGCTGCTGCAGCCACTGCTTTGACTCCTCTCCTTCGCCAAGGCAGTAGACCTGAAACACCAAGCAAATAATCCTGACTCCTTGTATAGAAATAGAGAAAGTGAGTTAGACAATATTCAAAACCTTTGCCCAGATGTGACCCACTGAGTGGACACATTCAAAAGCACCTCTCAGTGCTGAAGACACTGCAGGCATTTCTATCAGTCTGCAGAAGACTGTGGCCATGATTACATGCATCACTTAAGGGAATTTTCCTGCAGGAATTAAAATATCTACATGCCCTATTTGCCTTTGGAAGGTCTGTCCTTGGAAGTAGCTCTCACCACGTTTATTCACTTCAAATCTAGCAACACATCAGGACCTGAGGTAGATAAAATGAGTTCCTATCTCAGGGAAGGAGATCATCCAAATGTGGGTCTAGAAGTGACTTGGGGACGTGTCCAAAGGTGGCCCAGCATACTTGGTCCTATGCAGAGAGTGAACGCTTTAAAATTTGCTGGTTTAGAGCAGGTTTTATCTAAAACATGTTTATTCTACATAAATAGCATTTTGCTTTAAAAAAGCCTGCAGCTCCGTGGCTAACCTTCCCACCAGTTTCAACACAACAGGATACAAAATGCTAAACTAAGATCAGTACAGGTAAGTGGTCACAATGAACTCCAGGGATCTGTGTGCCATCAGGACTGTTTTAAGAAACTATGAAAAAGAGAAACTTGAGTTTTCTCCTTTCTCAAGAAGACAAACTACCAAGATAAAAAAACCCAACACTTCCCACCACAAAAGGGCTTACTTTGAGTAACTTGGCCAGAATAAAGAGCCAACATCTCATGTCAAACTTACAGGATTCTTAATGAGCAGCTCTAATTGATATCTCACTTCAAATACTCACTTGACCTAAACCCAAATGCTGAGTTAGCTTTAAGAAGCTGCTTTCAATACTTTGATATTACACTTGTACCTATGGAAATGACAAGCTGTGCTACTGGAATCAGTCAAAAGACTTTTGTCAAAAGACTTTTCTACACTGGCTTGAGTGGTGTTTTCTGTCCCCAAAACCCCACCCAAATGTGGCCTGGGCACCACTGAAATGCAGCAGCCTTAGCCCTTACTATCATTCCTCAAAAGAAAATGAACATTGCTGGCTCAAGAGAAGTCCCACCTCATCACATCCGATGTGAAACCACTGTAAGTCCTCGTGCAGGGCCATGACCTGGTCAATCATGGCTTTGACCAGTGCCAGCGACTCCTCCTTGTGCGGGTTCAGGGTGTTGGGCAGCGCCTTCACCTCCCGGAGATGGGCAAACTCCCTGTGCTTCAGCACAAACTGCAAGGGAAAGGGGAGCTCGGGGACAGCTGCAACGTGAGGGGACGGCAGCATCCTCCTGTCACCGAGGCTCTGAGGGCAGGTGTCCTGCTAAACCTGGGGTTTGACTCGACTGAGCCCCGGGGACAGGCTGGGGGGCACAGCTGCTGCTCCACGGTGCTGGGGAGTCTCTGACCCACAAAGCACCTCACAGGGTGGGAGAAGGAAACAGGGAGGTCACTGCAGTGTGAACCTGATGTCAAATCCTGTAGCTGGCGGAGCTGGATAACCAGAGCACTGGGACTTGGATTGGAAATTTCCCAACACAGAATCACAGGTTGGTTCAGGCTGGAAGGGACCCCAGTGACTCATCTGGCCCCACCTCCCTGTTCCAGCCGAGCCATCCCAGAGCACAGGGCACAGGACCGTGTCCTGAAGGTTCTGGAATATCCCCTGTGAGGGAGACTCCACACGCTCTCTGGGCAATCTTTTCAACACTCGGTCACTGCACAGGAAAGAAGTTTTTCCTCATGTTCAGGTGGAACTTCCTGGGCATCAGTTTCTGCCCAGAACTACACACAGCGCTCCAGATGTCACCATCCGAGCAGAGGGGCAGGATCACTCCCTGCCCTGCTGGCAGCGCTCTTCCTACTGCACCCCAGGATCCCACCGGCCTTGTTGTCCTCGTGGGCACTGCTGGCTCAGCACACCCCCACTCTCACCCAGCCCAGCACACCCCTGCTCACCTCCATGTGCCCGAAGCTCTGCACCAGCGGCACCACGTCCAGGCCCTGCGCCCGCGCCCGGCTCAGCAGCGCCCGGAGCTCCGCGGGGCTGCGGGACAGCGACACATCAGTGCCCGCTGGGCACGGCCCCGGGGCACCTGTGGGTGTGCAGAGCTACCTGTGGGGTACACAGCGGTACCTGTAGGCGTGGGGTGCCCGCAGCAGCTCCAGCGGCCCCGTGTACGGGAAGGTGTCCTCATATTCCAGCAGCAGCCCGGTGGCACCCAGGGCGCGGAGCAGTGGCAGCACCTGCAGGAGGCAGGGGACAGTGGCGATGCAGCTGGGCTATGACAAGTGCCACCACCCTGTTCCCCTCTCACCTGCACCAGGTATATCCCTCACCTGAGCCCAATACATCCCTTACTTGTGCCAAATACATCCCTCACCCGCCCCGGGTTCATTCCACACCTGCCCCAGACACATCCCTCACCTGCCCCGGGTTCATTCCACACCTGCCCCGGGTTCATTCCACACCTGCCCCAGGTTCATTCCACACCTGCCCCAGACACATCCCTCACCCGCCCCAGGTTCATCCCTCACCCGCCCCAGGTTCATTCCACACCTGCTCCAGACACATCCCTCACCTGCCCCAGGCTTATTTCACACCTGCCGCAGACACATCCCTCACCCGCCCCACGTTCATCCCTCACCCGCCCCAGGCTCATTCCACACCTGCTCCACGTTCATCCCTCACCCGCCCCGGGTTCCTCCCTCACCTGCTCCAGGTACTGCGCGCGGGGCGCGGCTCCCTTCAGATCCAGGTGCACCAGGCGCCGCCGCATGCTCTACCCTCGATTGCTTTGGCCTGCCGCCGCGCCGTCCTGGCACACCCCTCCCGGCCGCGTCCCGCTGTGCCGGCCCCGCTGTCCCGGCGCTGCCCGCCCGCGCCCTGCTGTCCCGGTGTCCGTTGTCCCGCTGTCCCCGTGTCCCGGTGTCCCAGTGCCGCCCCGCCGCCGCTCCCGGCTCTGCGCTGGATCCTCCGACTCCCTCTCGGCGGCCGAGCGCAGGCAGGCAGGCCGGCCGGCAGGCCAGGGTGAGGCACGCCGAGCTCATCGCTCTAGGCGGAGGAGGAGCGATGGCTCCGCAGCGCCGGGCGCTGCCCCGCGGCCCCGACAGCGCCGGGCCGGGGCCGGGGCTGGGGCCGGGCCGCGGCGGCCGCCGGCACAGCAGGTACCGGCGCGGGGCCCTGGCCGGCACCTCCTGCCCGCTGTCCCGGGGGCGGTGGTGCCCAGGCCCGGCGGCGCTGCGGCTCTCGGGGGAGCCCCGGTGGGGAGGCGGTCGCGCAGCGCCGGGCCCGGGAGCGGGAGGGAACCGCGTGTGTTTGTAAGGCGTGTGTTGTGCTCCAAACCAGGGGTCCCGCCGGGGAAGGGGCCGGGAGCGGGAGGGAACCGCGTGTTTGTAACTCGTGTGTTTGTAAGGCGTGTGTTGTGCTCCAAACCAGGGGTATGGGCCCGGGGCTCCCCGGTACCGGCCAGGGCGGTCCCCCCCCGCTCGGACTGTCCCTCGCTCATGGGGCCCGTTCTGTGCTCCCTCCGCAGCGCTAGGAAGGGCAGATTCCAGCAGGATCCCCGGGGAAGGTGGCTGAAGGCAGCGATCCTCCTGCTGCTGTCCGCTGCGGCCGGCGGCGGCCTCGTGGTGTGGAGCCGCCTCCGCGCCGAGGGTGGGATCCCCGAGGGGGGAACCCCCGGAGATGGGGTCACCGAGGTGCTGGCACATCGCAGCGACAACCTGCGCGACAAGTTCGTCGAGATCCCCTGCTCGGAGGACTACGACAGGCACAAACGATTTGAAGGTAACTGGACAGGGCTGTCCGAAGTGGATGGCGGTGCTCAGAGGGCAGGAGCGGCCTGGCTGCTGCCTGGGCCTGGGAACCAAACTTGGGCTGTAAAACTCCTGTGTTTGCAGCAAACTCCTGGTCACTGTCTCTTGACTAAAGCCCCAAACGCTCGTGCCCCTTGGGCCAGCCCAGAATTCTAAGTTGATTATTTTTCTGTCATTCCTACGTAACTCTCTTCTGAAACTGCTTTGGTTGGACTCTATGAAATAAACCTTTTGCTAAGTCTGTTTCTGGTTTCTTTCATACTCTGTTGATTCCTGTAATAGGCTTGTTGAGTGAGTTTGCTGCTGGTCAGTACCGTAGGGGGTGTGGAGTGGAACTGATTCAGGACATTGTCTGTGCCACCAGCATGCGGTGATTGTACAAGTGCCAGCTTCTGACACGCTTGTTCTGAGATGTGTGGCTGCCAGTAGCTTTGGGGGGTGCCTGCAAAGCACTTCTTTGTGTCTTTCAGCTGAGCCTGTTTTCTGTCAAATTGGTACCTGTTTCCCCTGGCACTTTTCTTTTTTTGGAGTGTTGGTGTTGGTTCTTCAAGAGACATGGAAGATTTTAATCTTCTCTACAAAGAGCAGTGAGAGTCTGACTTGCAGCTTCCATGGATGAGCAGTGCTGATGTTCTCTTTCAGATTTGCAAAGTGTGTTGTGGTGAACATTTTTAGTTGGTACAGCTGCCAGAGAGCAGCTCTGCTCTTGGCTTTTGTCAGCATGTCTGGCTGTGTGTTGACTGATAAGCTGATGGATCTACAAAAAGTAATACATCTGAGTTAAAAGTTTTTAGCCAGATTGGTGGTTGTATCTGGTTCATGATGTTGCTGAGAAAACACTTGCTGACACAAAGCTGGAGGCTGGAAGAAGCTGCTTGGAGCTGAGGAAAAGCAAAGGTGGTCAAGGGGCTGGAGAACCTCTCAGGAAAGCCTCAGGGTGTTGGGTTTCCTTTCCCTGGAGAGGGCTCAGGGAGAACACATCCCAGTACTCCAGTACTTAAAGCGAAGCTACAGAGGACAGAAGCTCTGCCTGTGCAAGGAGCTACATGGAGAAGACAAGGCACAGTGGGTACAGCTTGCATTGGGCAAGGTTTCATCTTGATGTAAGAAAGAAATCATTGCAGAGACAACAGTCACTGGAACAACCTCCCCAAGGATGCAGTGCAGACCCTGTGACTGAGGGTTTCCAGGGTGTGACTGAGCATTGTGCTGGGTAATCTTATCCAGGCTCTCTTGACCACAAAAAGCTGAACCAGATGATCTTAGGAGGTCCTTTCCCACCTGGGCTGTTCTGTGATTCTGTAATTTTTAACTTTCTTTGTGCCAGTTCTGACAGAAAGTGTTTGACAGGTTGCAGCCCCCTGTGCTCTTCAGGTGGCTGGTCCTGGTGCTGTTGGTCAAAAAGACTTATAACATAAACCAAAATTTAATATATGGTCTGGGGTCACATAGTTTTTCCTCAGTGCTGCTACTGAAGCATCTTTTTTTGGAGGATTCATCCTAAATATTATTTAGGCCAAGAAAACTGTCTTGGTAAGGTAATTTTTTTTTTTGACAGAACACATGAAAGCATATGTTCTGTGTTAACTTTTCATAATTACTATGAGGGGAAACTGCTGCTGGCTGCATTTGCATAGTGCAAGACCAGAGAAAACTGCAGCTGGAGATTTGGTTGTGATTGAACTGAGGCTAAAAGTCTCTGGATTCTGCTACTGTGGTGTTTGCTTACCAAAAGAAAGCCCCCAAACCAACAAAACCTTATTTTTGCCTCCCCTGGCTTGCAAGAGCAATTTTTTGAGCTGTGGACTTGTGGTCTGGGCCATCCCTCCAGTTACTCTTTTCATTGTTTCCTTTCTGTTCTTTAATTTTCATTCTATTCTTTTCACTGTAAGGAAAGCTGGAACTTCAGGGTGGGCAAGAGCTTCAAGCACATCTCTCCAGGAAAAGGAATGGACGTGTTCTTTATTTCTGGGGGTGTCCTGGGGAGCAGCAGGCTGCAGAGTGAGGTATCACCTCTTGGCTTTGTATGGGGACGATGGACTCGCCTTTCTAATTAGCTGTTCGCTGGGTGCTGCTGCCTAAGTGCCGTGATTGATTTGGGTTAGGAGCGTGTGAGCCGCTGTGAGCTGGTGAATTGCAGCCGAGCTGCCAACGAGCTCCGTGCTGGGCTTTTCCCCACGCGAGGGTGGTGATGAGCTGCCGAGGAGCTTTGTGTGTGTCCCAGAAAATGCGGATTATGGATCAGCTCGGCAGCTTTAGGCACTTGGGAAATAGGTTTCTGTCACTCAATAGCTTTTCATTCTCACTCTTTGCTCTGGCGTGGCACCCACAGCTGTGGGCTCTGTGTCAGGAGGAGACGCATTCCTGTCACTGCTCAGTGTCTGATGCTCAGCTGTGAAGTTTCCACAGCTAAAATGAGCTTTTTATTTATGCACCTGTCCCTGCTTCCAGCTGAACTTGGTGCAACTGAGCTTCCAGTTTGCTTCAAGTGATTTGGTAGCTGGTGTCAGAGCAGGATTTATTTCCATAGCACTGCCTGCCTCTAAACATGCTTCATACCAAATAAAATTTGCTATGTTTCAGAGGCCAAGCACTTAACTGATTATATTTGCAGAAGGTAGGGTGTTATATGAGCACAGTCTCACCTGCATTCTAAACTCTGTAGCCAGACCTTGGCCATTTCTGTTCTCCTGAGACACGTTAACTACTTACACCTACTGTGGCTACTGTGCATAATGAAACCTTATTTCTCCTGTGTGTTGACATTTTGTGTCAGTGCACAAAGCATCCATGGCCACTGCCCAGGAGACAGAGTTAAGGTGCTTTTCCAGAGACAAGGTCAGGGGAAGTGGAAAGCAGAGATGCCTGGAAAGGTCTAAGGCAGACTGCTGTGGGGATGGCAGCTGTAAGTCTTTGCCTGCTCTTGTCTGGCTTTGAGGTGGATTGTTCCCTGCCCAGGACAGGACATGGAATGAGATGATCTCCAAAGTCCCTTCCAACCAAACTTTTCTATGATCCTGTGCATCAGGGGAACATGTTAATGGAGCTTTTTCCTCCTGTGAATTATCTCTGTCTCAGCAGTAAGTGGTTCTTGGCTAAATACCACTAACTAGGAGACACTTAAATACCACTAAGTAAGTGCACTTTGGGCGCTTGGTCCTTTGTGTTACATTCTGGTTTTTGTGCTGAACAGGAGCAGGGGCCAGAGACAGTACTTGTGTTTTTGCATGTTTTGGTATGTTCCTCCTTTACCTTGATTTACCTGATAGCCAAAGCTGATGGTGCCTTATTAGATAACAGGATGGTTTTGTGTCTGCTGGGCACACATCTGTGGAAGCTACCGGGTACTTGCAATATTAATCTGAATTTCTCCTGAGATTCTCCAGGTATGCCTTTGACACTTCATTGTTCACATGTGCCATGGTCTCTAAGACAAAGAGGACACGTTCTTACTGCTAGAATTGTTTTCAGACTGTTCTGGTTTTTCCTTAGAATTCACCCAGTGTTTGTGCTGTATTGTTGGTACCTGACTGACTTTATGCTGGACTACATTTTTCTGTTTGTTGGAGTTTTTTCTCCATTTGGGAAAACTTACCCTGTTGCCTTCAGAACACCTCCTGCTTCCAGTACTCTTTGCCAGTTCTCTGTCAGAGACCCCAGACATGTAACAATTGTCTGAGGTAACCCTGTAGTTTTGCCAAGCCTGGACTCTCCAGCACCAGCCTTTCCAAAGGATAAGAGCTGTGCTGATATTTGCAGCTGGAAAAGGAACAAATCTCTTCTGAAATCAGAAAACTTTGCAGAATGTTGTAGAAAGGAAGCTCTCAATAGCTGGGTTTGTCCTGGAGTATTGAATTTCTCCTTTGAGTTTACTCCTTCCTAGCTCTTCTCTACTTGAACATCAGATTTCCCTTGGAAATTCGTACAAAATTCCTGGCAAAACTTCTATCAGCCTGGTCATTGTTATTAGTTGCTTTTGATCAGAGCAGACTGATGCTTTTGTCCTCCATGGGTGAATTGATTGATTTCTTTCCAGGAGTTTTGTGTTCTGATGAACAAATAATCCTTGAAGTGCCACTTAGTTCAGCAGCACTGAATGCTTTGGCAGGTGTCAGAAAACACACTCAGCCCATCTCTCCTGTGGCTTTACATCTGTATATGGATTGTCCCCAGAAAAGTGCCAAATGTAACATCCCAAGGTCTCTGGTGGCTCAGAACTGGTCTTATTTCTTCTTCTTGCCTGAAGATTGTTGTCAACCAGACTTATAAGAACTTTCATATATTCTTCACCTGGAACTCTTGCTGCTGACTTGTTATTCCCAGGAGCTTTTAAAATTTAATGTTAGATTTCTTAGCAATGACTTTTAGGAGAGCTTTTTTACCTTGCATATCCAAGCCGTGTGCTTCAGGAGTGACTTCAAGAGAGACTTTTGTGTGAAGTCTCATTTAAAAAGCTGCCCTTCAGGTGGTTGAAGTGGTTTCAATGGGTTCTTTTCTTCCTCTTTGTGTTGCAGGGTGCACTCCTAGGAAGTGTGGAAGAGGTGTGACCGATGCTGTAATCACAAGGGAAGAAGCTGAAAGAATTCGTAGGTAATTTTTCTTTTAGCTCAAACTTTTAAAAGCACTGACTTCAATGACATTGTGCCAGTCTGAGGTGTAGGATGGGTGGAGCAGGATGGGTTAGACTGGTTAAAACAATGGAATTTTTGTTATTAAAGCCATTTTCCATTTTTACTGTAATGGGGGCAGTTCTTTCACACAGAATCTTCAGGTCTCTGAGGGGCGTGAGCACTTCACAGAAAGAAAGGAAAATTAATTAAATAAGTTTTAAAGGACTTTCACTTGGCCTCCATTTGGCCTGTAAAAGCAGAACAAAACAATGTAAGCTTTATTGCAGCTGTGTCTCTGTCTGGGTAATCACCAGCTGCAGCTGACCCTGTAGTCCTCTGCGAAGGGACTGTTTTCAGGGTATTTTTGGGATTTGTGGAAGGGAGCTGCGAGCTCAGAAATGTTCTACAACACAAATATTTTATTTTCATGAAGGGCTTCTAAGAAATAGGAGCTTCTGTTAACTCAGTTGGGTTATATCTGATGCATCAAATACCGCTTACTGAGGAGTTAGGTGTTGTAAATAAGGACATTAAAGGACAAAGTAATCAGACTTCAGTTCTCATCTGAGATTATTGTTTTGCCTGCAGAATAGCAGAGAGGGGACTGTCCTTGGGAGGATCTGATGGAGGGGTGAGCAGTGTCCTTTTACTTTCTACATTATTTTACTGCCAAGGCAAGATTATAAATGCATTTTTTTGGGGCTGAGGTGAGGAGATGGAGATTTTTTTCCTTCCATTCAGACTTGGAAAAAAATTGGTTTGGAAAGTTATTTTCCATTAATAATACATCTGCTAGCAGTGTAACTCCTGACTTCTGCAATACAGTTGCCATTCTCTTGTATTTATTTATTTATTTCTAGCACCTCTCTTGAACTGATTTTGTCTTCATCTGTGTTATAAATGTACTGTGGTATTGGCTTTTTGCATGTTCCATAATTGTTATGGATGGATGGTGATGTAGGTTTTTTTCATGTTCCTTAATGTTAGAAAAGCTTTGCCTGGGTTCTGTAATGCAATGCTGTAGAATGGCTGCAGTTTGTGTGGCCAGTTTGGGAAGGATCAGGGATCTTCACATTCCTGGAAAATCTTATCAGAAGAAAAAAAAAAAAACCCAATGGAGCCAAGGAAGAAGATAAGACTGATAAGATGATACTCAGCAACTCCAAAGGATTACTGAATGATGCATGATGGTGATGAAGACGAAATAAGTGCTGTACTTTTAAAGCCAATCTTTTGGATGTAGAGTTGTGCCTTTGGATCTCTGCCGAAGGCATAACGCCCTGTGAAAAACGAGGTTCACTCTCCTGTGAGAATTTAAAGGGTTTAATATAAAGACAATAAGAGACACATCAAATAAAGCAAAGGGGTAACGGCCAGGTGCCTTGGCGCTCTGCCAAGAGCACACCTGGTGCTCGAGGTGAGTCCTTTTTATACCATTTTTTACTGTCTGTTCTTTGTGCATATTCAAACTTTTCCCGGAGCTGTTCTGCATGGCCACTCCTTGGTCCCGCCTTTTTTAGAGCAGGCGTATTCTTCTGCCTTGTGGTTTTATTTCTTTTGATTCTTGGGGTTGGGCTCGCCAGGTGAGAGTTGATAGTAGGGTGGATCTCTCAATTCTCCAGACAGTCAGGGCTGATGGCAGCTTTGGCCTCTTTGCCTCCCCCGGGCAGAGCGGTGAGAGCGGCTCTGGCCCCCCTGGGACCCCGTTCTTGGGGCAGAGCAGCCTTTGGGCCCCTTTGTTCCCTGGACAAAGTGCTGATCAGCAGCTCCTTGGGCCTCATCCTCTGTCCGTTTGGAGGTTCTCTTACGTGCTCACCCTTGCTAACATTCTTGCTAAAAAGAGAGAAAACTACATCCACACAGCAAAAAGCATTTCTAACATTATATAGTATCTACCTTTATACTTGTGAGAAGCCAAAATTACAGTATCTGTTTATAGCAGCCCTTTTTGCTGTTGTCTCCTAATTGTCCCTTTTATTTAATTCTCTTAAAATTTTGCTAAGAGGGAGCCTCGTTTTTACCAGCGCTGATCCCTCTGGCGGATCCCTCCGCGGGCAGGACCGCATCACAAATAGTCCCTCCTAGTGGATCACTCCGCGTGCGGCCGCATCACTGCTGATCCTTGCGCGGGCAGGACCGCATCACAAATAGTCCCTCCTGGCGGATCACTCCGCGTGCGGCCGCGTCACCGCTGATTCCTCCGCGGGCAGGACCGCATCACAAATAGTCCCTCCTGGCGGATCACTCCGCGGGCGGGCCGCAGCACCGCGGATCCCTCTGTTATAAACGTACTGTGATGTTGGCTTTTCGCGTGTCCCAGAATTGTTATGAACGGATTGTGGTGTTGGTTTTTTCATGTTCCTTAATGTGAGAGAAGCTTTGCCTGGGCTCTGTAATGCAATGCTGTAGAATGGCTGCAGTTTGTGTGGCCAGTTTGGGAAGGATGGGGGGGGGGGTCTTCACATTCCTGGAAAATCTTATCAGAAGAAAAAAAATAAACCCAATGGAGCCAAGGGAGAAGATAAAACTGATAAGATGATGCTCAGCAACTCCAAAGGATTAATGAATGATGCATGATGGTGATGAATACGAAATAAGCGCTGTACTTTTAAAGCCGATTTTTTGGATGTGGAGTTGTGCCTTTGGATCTCTGCAGAAGCACCCGGCCCTAACGCCCTTTTTGCTGTTGTCTCCTAATTGTCCCTTTTATTAAACTTTTCTTAAAATTTTACTAAGAGTGAACCTCGTTTTTCACAATCTGGAAACAGTTGCTGTAGCAGAACTGCAAAAGTTTGACTTCTGAAAGTAAATTACAGTGGTTCACAGCATTATGTAAAGATTGGTTTTGTGTAGTGACAAAAGACCCATGTAATTTCTTAAGGAGACCTTGGAATAATATTCTTTAAATTGCAAGAATCCCACTTCTCTTTAACGGGCGCATTTATTTTAATTTATTTATTTTAATCTTTGTGTTCAGAATGTTTTTGTGTGTGGACAGGAACTGTTTCTTGAGTATTTGTAAGCACAGCCACTTCTTTAGGCTTCTGCTGAATTAGGGCATATATTAGCAAAAAAAGTAGAAGGGTTTCAGTGGAAAAAAGACTTTATTGTCCTTGTCATTGCTGAGAAAGATCTGCAAATAATGCAAACTGGGAAACTTAAGCAGTGCTGCCCATCTCAAACAATGTGCTTAAACAGTTTAGCATTCTGTGTTCAGTTCTGTTGGGATCCCTTGGATTTTTTTCAGTTCTGTGGTTGCATAATTTGCCACTTTCCCTGCATTGCTCTGCCTGTTGGGACCCCCAGTGTGGCTCCTGGGGCTGCCACGTGGGTTTCCTCTCCTCTGCTTTTGGGAGCAGGTGTGATTTTTCATTGCTCTCCCACAAAGAGGGATTAGAATGGCAAGGTGGAGCACACAGAGCTTGGATCTGGAGCACAGAAAGGTGTTGTCCAGCTGGGGGTCAGGAACTGGGGAAACTGAGGCAGAGAAAGCTGGGAAGAGATGAGAGGGGGAGGTAAACACTGCTCAAAGCCCAGAGCTGGGCAGGGGTGCTGAGCTGGCTTAGTTGGACAACAGGCCAGAGTGACAGACAAATATAAATCCACCATCTCTGTTATTTTGGAAGCTTCATTTTGCCTTTTTTTTAAAGGGGAGGGAAATGAGGGAAAGATGATTCTCTCTCTGCAGTAAAATAAATCTGTTAAAAATCTAATGTCCATGGAGAGGTCTGGGTTCTGAGCCAAGCCTTCTCACATGTCTCATCATCTGTAAATGTGAGGAAGTTCTTGTGTGCTCTTAATCCTTAGGGAAAGGTTCAGGAAGAAAGTGAAATGCTGTATTGAGCACTTACCCAAAATAATGGCTAAAAACTGAAAGATGTTAGAAACAAGAGCTGACCAGTGTTGCTGGGAAACTGTAGAGTCATAGAATGGATCATAGAATGGTTTGGGTTGGAAGGGACCTTGAAGATCATCCAGTTCCACCCCTTGCCATGGGCAGGGACACCTCCCACTATCCCAGATTGCTCTAAGCCCCGTCCAACCTGACCTTGGGCACTTCCAGGGATCCAGGGGCAGCCACAGCTCCTTTGGGCACCCTGTGCCAGGGCCTCCCCACCCTCACAGGGAAGAATCACATTCAGGAGAAGCCTTTAAATACACTCTCCTTACCTAGTTTCTTTTATACCTCTTTCTCTTGTGCTGCCATTTTCCTCTTCCTTTCCCCATGTGCCAGCCCATATTCCCAGAGTCATGGAGCAAATCTTTTCCTGGCAGTGCTGTCCTGGCTCTCAGATACCATTGGATCCTGCTGCCTGTGTGCTGATGGGCTTTAGGTGAAACTGTCTGTTTTCATTTGAGCCTTTCATCTTTTCCAGTCTCTTACCCACAGAGCATACAGAATGTTTCAAGCCTTAGTTCATCCAGCTATGTGTGTATCCTCCCAAGCTTCCAGCCACTTGGAGTAGGTCTGGCTTGTTGCTTTAGATTTCTTTGGCTTTAGAGTGTTTGGATAATTCTGTCCAATTATGTCTGCTGTAAGACTAATTTTTCCTTTAAAATACCTCAAAATTACTGTTCAATTATTTTAAATTCTTTCTTTAGCCACTTTGTTCTTTCTGCTATTCCAAATAAAACTTCTGCAGGTTTCTATTGCGGTGCAGACTGCATTTTCATTGCCTGGGGTTTTCCTCTTAACCCCTTTGTAAGCAACATGTCTGGGGTTTTTTTTTGTTTTTTTTTGCCTGTCATAGTTGTTATGTTTTGAATTCTCAGAAGTGGATTTGTGTCTGTGTGTCTAGATATAACTTATTGATTTAGAGGTCTAAACTTGCGATTTGTGACTTTGTCAATTCTGTCCTCCCTTTGTTTGCTGCCCTTCACTGGAGTACTGGAACATAGCACCAAAACTTGTTTCCCATTTCATCTTTTTATCTTGAGAAAGTCTTGACAAACATCTGAATTATTGAGGCTTCCCGGGGGTCACACTCGAATTGTCATGCTGAGCTTTCTTATCTTCCTTTCTAACTTTTCCTGGCTTTATATTTATTTAAGCAGACACACAGAGAGTGAAGCTAGAGGGGCCATGGTAATCTTCTGGTCTATCTTCCAGCAGAATCCAAACAGGAATATCTTCTCCACCAGCAAGCTGCTTTCCCTTGTACATCTGTCTCTGTAAAGTCATTTTATACTCTGTTTCTTATTCACAGAGTGGGAATTGCATTAGTTGTCTTGATGTTTGCCTCAGCTTAGGTTTTTTCTTCTTCATGTAGATGACATTTCCCTTTTCAACCTTCTATGATTTTATAATTCTTCCCTCCTTAATATTTTCCTGCATGTCACCCCTGCTTGTGTGAACACTTCAGTCCTGACTCATCCGCTCAGGTGTTGTAGGAGCTGCTGTCATAGCAGCCCTCTGGTGTAAATGAGACAACTCATTTACTATCAGACCTATTGGCATTTATTTCAAAGCCCCAGAAAAGAAATCCCTTGGTGAGCCAGTCAGCTGCAGTCTGTGTCCTGCCTTCCAGCAGAACTGGCAGGAATAGGCACCCAGACCTCCCTTTGCAGGGGAGAATTAAATTGTTTAGTCACTGGGAGAAGCAAACAAACTGTGCTGCCAAACAAGGGGTTCTGGTGTGGGCCCTCCAGCCCAGTGGCTCTGCAGACTTATCCCTTGTTCTGCTTTCAGCCCTCTCAGCCAAAATCTGAAGTCCTCAAAATGCTGCCAGCTCTGCCTTTTTAAGGGAGGACATCAAGCCTGTGCAGAATGCTCATCCTATCTCACACCTCTAGTGCAGGCTGCAGAGTTTTCTTCCTTCCTAATTAGCCTCCTGATAGTGCATAGGAAGCACCTATCAGGGGTGAAAGATGCACTTGGCAGCATCTTTCACCTTCCTTCCAGCTCTGTGTTGGTGTGATTATCTTGGCTGATAAGATAAGGAAGCTGGAGAGGAACTGGTTGTGTCCAGTCTGTATCTGGTGTAAATTCGTGCTGGACTCTGTAGCCAAATACTGCATTTAACTTCCCCAGCAGTAACCTGAACCTCCCCCAGGCTGGCTGAGTGTAACTCAGACTGGTTACACTGGTGTCTCCTCCTTAATCAGTGTAATTGGAAAAGGCATTTCCCTAAGAGCTGAACCCTTGTCTGTCTGCTCGTGCTTCCAGGAGGGAAGGGTGTTTGAAGGTGGGATTGTTCTGAAGAGTGTGTGCAAGGCTACCTGCAGTGACACCACCTTTGCTGTGCCCATGTAGAACCTCCACTCTTGTCCCTCAGCTGGAGCATGTGAGCATTCCCACAGGAGCAGTGGGGCAGGGTTTGGAAGCTACCAGCTCCTCTAAAGACAAGTAGAAATAAGTTTTCTTTTCGTTTTTCTCCTTTGGGGAGTGTGTCTGCTGCTTTCTTTCAAAGTATCACATAAAACCTTTTACAGGCTGGAGGAACTGGTGTGGATGTGAACAGGTATTTAATGGCTGGCAATCCTTTCTAGTGAGGAACAAAGGCAGGGTCTGTCAGGCTTTCCAAGATGGGAAAATTGATCCTTTTTGCCATGTGCTGAGAAGTGCTGGGTACTTGCATATTCTTTTTGAATTCTTTTAGCAGTAAGAGGGTAGAGAATATGGGACTAACAGCACTGAAGGTCCAAAAGAACATATGTTTGTACTTTTTGTTTTTTAAGGAAGCTCTGTTTCACTTCTATAGAGTTCTGTAAATCAAGATACGGGGGTAATTCTGTCAAACAGTCTGTCAGAAATAGGGGTGTGGGTGTGTGTTTGCCATCTTTAGACAAACTTTGTAGACCTTTCAGCCTGGGAACACTGTCCTGAACTGCACACTGGCCCTTGATCAGAGAGGGGGACTTGAGGTAACCAAGATTTGTTCTCAGTGTCAGAAATGATGCTGAAAATATTTAATATTCTGAAGTGATGGAGGCCAAAATAGATGTGTTCGGGTTTCTTTCCTAGGTGGCTGTTAAACAAAGAGCTCTGTGCTCATGTATAAGCAAGTCCCTGTCTTGGCATGCAGTTGTTTTCCCCTGTCTGAAACAACCCTGGAGAATGTCCTTTCTTTTTCAGATGCCCTCTCCAGCCTTTATCTGGCTTTTCTAGGCTTTGTATTGTAGCTATTGCCTTCTCAGCTATGAGTAATTACAATTCTTGGGGGTGTCTTTTATTGATTCATTTTGTTATTTTGGCTCTTCCTAACTGTAATCATCTGGAGGTTGGGGAGTGAGAAGAAACATGTAAGTTTGAGAAGCATGTGGGAAGAGTTAGAAAGGCAATTTGTTTTTAAATTCAATTCATCTTCTCAGCTGTGTTGTGCTACTTCTTATAATCTACTTTAATATGGTCACAAAAATATTTTTGAAGCTACACAGGAGCAGTTTTACTTCTAGTTGTGGGTTAGATTTTTGTGCAGAACCAGAATCCAGTAAATGTAAGTATTTTGCTTCTGAAGCTTGAGTAAAGCTTAATACAAGAGCTGCTCTTGCACAAGTGTGAGATTACTTGTTTTCTTAACAGTTCTCTGAAGCTTTTGGAGAACTTTGGGAAGGGCAAATCTGAAAAGCTCATGCTGTGTCCACTTGAATAACTTATTACTTTGTGTATTTTTTCAAAGGTTATTTGAGTAGGTTTATTAAAAAAAGGTTGTTATTATCTCTTGTAATAACAGATGTTAGTGGGGTTCCCCTGATTCAGCTCTGGAGCTCAGAGCAATTGAGGCTGCAGAGATTTTCTGAGGGATTGTTACGAGGGTGTTCCTCTGTCACCAGTGTTAATTACTGCTGGGATTTTGTTAGAATAATGTGAATGGTCTGTGGTGCATCAAAACAATGCCAAATTCCAAGATGAGTGCCCAGATATTGTACATCAGAGATGTCATTACTTCAGTGCCAGTCAGGCACTGTTGCTATTTGATATTTCCAGTGTAAAAGACAAAAAGACTTCTATCAGACAGTTACATTTTTAAATACTTTTGAACTGATACAAAACAAACATGTATTTTGTGGACAGCAGGGGACATACAAAAGGGGACTTTATTCAATTTAGGGAAATATTATAAAGTCCTGTGAGGTAGTCTCTATCCTGGCAAGTCTGAATTCTAATCTTTGCAGCTTGTTGGGAGCTCAGCAGAAGAGTTTGGCTTGAATTGGATGAAGAAATGGATTGGATTTTCATATGTGAAAACTTTTCACTGTGTGGTTTTCTTTTACAGCAGCTTAGAAATTGAGGAAAAGAAAGTTTGGCTCGAGTAAGCCTTAGAATTCTAATTGTTCTTTTAAACAGACTTTTTAATGTCTGTATTAAATATGAGAAGTATACAGGAACTCATGTGAAGGAGAAGTTTTAATAACAAATGCAGGGCAATATAAACATTAGTGCTGCTACTTGAGCACTTCACAAGTATTGGAAAATGATTCATCGTTTTGTGGAAGGGAAATGCCTTCAGGAAGGGATCCTGGAGCAGTGTTTTACCCTGAGCCCATGGTGGGGAGACTCTGGCATTTCCCTGTCAGGTCTGAATCTCAGGAACAGCAGTCCTATGCTTTTTTTTTATAGTACCTCAATAATCTCTGCATCTCTTCAGGGATCTGAGGGAGGTTTGTAGTTGTAAAATAAATGTTATATTGTGAACCCAAAGGCTGGAAGCTACTATTTTTACTTGGGAGGCTGTGGAAAGTGAGAGCCAACTTCGGACAGTTATTAAAGGTCATAGTTGAGTAATGATAAAACCTTTTCATGCTCATTTTTCCTTCTTTGTTTCCTTTTCCAGGCATCAATTTTGGATTTGCACTCTGGAGCTCTTTCCCTGGGGAAGCATTTTGTTAATCTGTACAGGTAAAACGGGGCTGTGGTTTCCTGCCTCCTGTCATCCCTTCCCTTCCCTGCCCACTGCCTCTTCAGTGTCTCAAGCCCCCGGGCTGGGATTAATGATGAGAAACTCTGGAAGTTGGTTGGATTCACCACACTTTATGTGACTTGTTAAAGAGCTTTCCTGGCATGAAAATGGATCTTTTGTTGAACTGGGCACTTTGAAAGCTGCCATTATCTTTATTTTTATGTTCTTGCACCAGTAAATAAGTATTTTTTCGCAGTTATAGTTTAGTTTGTCAGCAGTGGAAGAAATCAAATAGCCTGAACCCTTAAAAACTTGAATCCATGTGCTTATTTCGTGAGGTGGGAGGGGATTTTTTTAATGCCTGAGGAATTCCATTACCAGTTGCAGCATTTCAATCCTTTAATCTTTTAACACTTGATCTTTTAGCATTGCTTGCGGACATCATGCTCAAAAGCTTTTTTTGTAAGATTTTTTTTGTGTTGTGTTCTCACTTTCTCATTGTGGGTAAAACAGGGTTGGGGGTGAGAAGGTCTCTTGGTGTTGCTCAGTCTGATTCAGCAACTCCTCTTTTAGACTGTTGTTTAATTTTTCAGGTACTTTGGGGACAAAGTTCAGGACATCTTCACAGAAGAGGATTTTGCCTTATACCGGTAAAGATTTTCAATAACTGCTGAATGAACCACAAACCAGAACTTTTATGTCCTGGAGTGTTTTTGTAGAGTGCAGGTTTTGCACTTGGGTTTTGGGATTTGCATTCATACACTGGATTTTGCAGCTCAAAATAGTAATCTCTGAGAATTAGGATGAGGAAAAGAAGTAAAAGGACTTTTTGGTGACCAATAAACAACATCAGCTGCTTTGAGCTGCAGTTTTATGGTGGGAATGTACTCTGGGTGCTGGCAGCACCACACATTTCCCTCCCAGCCAGCAAGGAGAGCTGCTGATCTGAGCTCTGGGGGATCTGCTGGACCATGAGAGCTGGGATGGAAAATCCTTCATCATTATCTCCTCTTTCACATGTTATCCAAGGGGTTGTGTGAGATGATAGCCACAATTCTGGGCTATTACTGCAGTAGGAGCTTGGGGTTTTTTGAGGCAGAGTGTAGCAAAACATTAAACGTGGTAAAGCAGGAAGTGGAAGGACTTCAGATTAGTCATGTTCTGGCTGGAGAAGCAGCCTGAGGATGAAAGAGCTCTGTAATGTAACAGCTCTGGCATCTGATGCTCTCAGCTTTCCTGCAGCCCTGCTCATACACTTAACAAACACAACAAACCTAATGAGTTCCATGTGGCTGCAAAGGTGTGTGGCCAAAGTTTAGGAACAAGCATTCTTTGTTGACTAGACACAATAATTCTTTAGTTTATGCATTTCAGTTGGTTTCTGGTAATTTGAAATGTCCCTGATTTGAACATTTTAACTCTTTTTATTTTTGGTCTTTTTTTTTTCCTTGCCTGTGTGAAGGAATCTGACCTCCCTCTAGTGGTGGAAGGAATGTGAAGTAGCCAAATGGGTTCATTAGTTTTATTAAAATAGTAATTAATTAATATAATCCTAAAATGCTAATCACGTTAAGCTTATTTCTGTTTAACAGCTGTTTTTAGATGTCATTGTCTTTATAGATGAACTTCTTTAAAATGTTTTTACGTCTGATCCCAAAATTGCAAAAATTAGATGATTCCTTGATTATTATTGAACTTTGCATAAAGAAAATGTGTAATTTCTGTTTCACATGAACAGCAGCATTCAATTTTTCAATAATTTTATAAATTCATGCTGTGAGATGAGACAGCTGCTAGGGAATATCAATATTCAGTTGGGATTTCATGCCAGTATAGGAGATGTTTCAGCCTGCTGGATATGAAGCTAATACAAAATATATTATTAAATGCTTCTGTTCCTATTAATGACAGTGCTTTAGCATGGACTGTAGTACTTTATGGCCTTAATGAATGGTTTTATGCTATTTTGGGGAGCACTTATCTTTGTTACTTTCCCTTACCTACCAAGGTCACTTTAAAAATACACTCTTGAGAGAAACAACTGAATGTAATTCATGTCTAAGTATTACTGATTGCAACAATAACGCAGCTGAGTAGGCATCCTGAGCCAGGATTTCTAAACTGTCTCTGTCAAAATTATGTTGCTTCAGAATCAATTATGTTTTCTGGGTTGATATTTTAACCACCATCTGCCAAGCACATTACAGCAATCCCTCCTGTTTCACATAATAAATGAAATGTTTATTCAGAAGGGAGACCTTTAATCAGGATGCTTGCTGTAAGGGGTGACTTGAGCAGAAAACAGCACAATCAAAGATTTATTCCCAAAGCCTTACAGCTTATGAAGGCAGAGACATAGGAGGAGCAGAGGAAGAGCTGTTAATTTGCTTTCTCCCTGTGTCTGTTCTGTGTGTGATTGCTGTTAAAGCTCTCTGACTGCAGGAGACCTTTGCTTTGTCAGCTCCCTGGGACAGTGCTGACAAGTGGCATAATCAGGAAGTTGTGTGGGATTGAGCTTTGAGTGTTCCTGTCACCGTGATTGGATCACACTTTGCAGTGGCTCCTCACTGCATTTTTTTTTGTTGTTGGTCTGGCAGAGCTTGTGTCTCACAGAAACTTCTCAGGGGCACTTTTAGTGCTGCTGCTGCTACTTTGCATGCTAGTGAGCTTCCTTTCTCTCAAGTTTCGTGTTCCTTGGACTTCCAGCTACTTCACTGGCTTTTTAAAATTTTCTTCCTCATCACCCTAACTCCAAACCAGTAACTGTTTTACAGAATCTGGTGGTCATGTGCTCCTTTCAGGGCATTCTGGTCTGTCTTTCCCTGAGTCTGGCATGAGCACTTTGATATTTTCCAGTGACTCAGTGCAGATGGACAAGGACTGCTGCAGACAGATGTGGCAGGAGGATTAATTTGTTACTGATACTCTTGGCTGGATGCTGTACCTGGGCATTTATTGCCACTGCAGAGCTCTGTTAGTGGATCTGCTCAGAGCCAGGGTACACCTCAGCAGTCTGAACGACACAAGAGTTGCTGTGCTTATGAAAACAAATGCTTATATTCTCCAGCATAAAGAAGTATTTCCTTTGTAGCCACAATACAGGAGAGCTGTCCAAACAGTTTTGAGGAGCCAGCGGGCCAGGATCAGTGAGGGAAGGCTCCAGCCTGAGGCTCCTGCTGCTTCTGGGTCATAGAGAAGTGGCTGAGGGAATAACGTGGCTCTCCCAGTTTTGGGCACGTTCATTCCTTTCTTGATAGCACCTTCTAAGCTGAAATTTGGCTTATGTTGTCTCTTGATTTACAGGTGAAGTACAATGTGTTTGTCCTTAAGTATTTTGCCAGTAGGCTGTGTTTGGAACAGCAGGGCAGGGAATGGAATGAAAAACTTGCAGTTATGATATTGATAAATGTTGAAATTGCATGGCCAGCAGAAAACAGGCTGCACAGAAGTTTTTCTAGGCTAAAAAGTGACTTTATTCTACTTTTCAAACCAGCTGTGTGCTGTGTTTGGCATATTGAGAGGGCTTTGCATCAGTCTCAAAAGAGGAGTGAGGCTTTAACAGAGCCTTATAAACACCAAACAGCAAACCTTAATAGAAAGCTTTTAAAACTGGGAAATGAATCAGGCTGAAAGAAGAGGGAGGTCTCCTTACAGAGCAGGACAACTGCTGGAGACTTTGTTATGTCAAGACTGTGGCCTGACTCCTTGGGAGTAGATTTATTCCAGCTGGCTGATGCAAGGGCCAGGGAATCAGCTGCTTTGGTGTTTGTGGCTATGAATTCTTGAGCTGGCTTGTTCAAAGTGCTCCCTGCTCTCAATTCACAAAATGAGTAATTGCATTTAATGCTTTCAGGGAGCCTTTCCTGCAGTCCTGCTCCTTGGAAAGCAGACAGGAAGATCAGCATGGAGAGGAAGGACCTGTAGGTTCTCTCCTGGTGTCAGTTTTGCAAACTCCACCAGTATGGTGTAGCTCTCAACTTGAAACCTCATTTCATGCAGCCATGTAAATCCCTGAAAATCCCTCTAAATTCATTGAATGCTTTTGATATTTCACGTGTAAAGAATGTAAAGTGAGGTTAAAAAAATCAAATCTGTGTCTGTTATTTCTGTTTCTTGGGAGGGACTAGGTGTGAACAGAATGAATATTTAGGATTTTTTAGTACTTGTGGATTTTAAGAGATGACTTTCACAGCCTGTAAACACACAGCACAGGTCTTGTTTTAGTTCTGTCATTTCTTTTTAGTCACTGTTTAAGTTCCCTAGAGAAATATGTGGGAAAAACTTCTTTGAAAGTTATGCTGAGGTTCAGTACTATTGAGTGGAGAAACATAAGGGAAGATACAAAACTACAAATGTAATTCCATGCACAACTTCAGAAATGTGTTTTCTCAGATTATCTTGTTTGTACACTGTAATTGTGAAAGACATCTTGCATTCATTTAAAAAAATCTGGCAATAATACCAATACATATGTTGGCCAAGAAGCCTGAATTTCATGGTGCCAAGGGACTTCACCAGTTGGTTTAAAAGTAGTTGAAGGTTCTTCAGAGGCAATCCTTTTATGAAGGTACAACTTTGCTTTTCCCCACTTTAGATTAAAAATACCTATGTGAAGGATTTGAATGTTTTCAGCAGTTAACAAGCAGTGGGATAGGAGTGGAATTAGTCAGGAAAACAGACAGAAATTTTAAAACCTAAGCCACAGGAGACGTAGTTTCTTTTCTTTGCTATTCTGAGAATTAAAAAAACCCAAAGCAACAAACCCCAAACAAAACCACTGAAGGGGTCTATTTATTTATTTATTTATTTATGTGTCACTGACTGAGCACTGTGCTCTGTGTGTGTTCTTTGCAGGGATGTGAGACAGAGGATCCAGCAAAGGATTGCTCAGGTGTTTGGTATCAGCTCTTCTGCCATGTACCTGACTAAGCCAACGTTCTTCTCCAGAATGAACAGCACAGGAGCCAAGACAACACACGATGAGTACTGGCACCCACACGTTGACAAGGTGAGGAGGAGGCTGAGATGGGATGCAAACATCTCCTGTTACTATTATTAGATCACCTTGAAATAATTTGACATTAAACAATCCATCAAACAGGTTTGAAAACTGATGCTTCAGGGATGAACCTAATGGGAGATAAGTGAGTTTTAGAAACAGAGGCTCTTACACCCCATTTAATGTTATTTTCTCTAATTTAGTTTTGCTAGAATTAATAAATTGTGAGAATGACTACTCAGAAATCTCTTTTGTCAGAAGCATTGATTAAAATGACCTGAATTGCTCTTTTAGCCAGGTCTAGCAGGAGCTGTTTCACAGTGGTCAGGTGGTCACTGTTGTCATTGTTCTGAGCCTCTTAATAAAGGCTTAATATTTCTATTTGAGCTATATGTGAATTGAGGCTTTTTTATTGTGTGTGTTCCAATGGGGATGTGGTACCTGGTACCCTCTTTCAATAACTTGGTGTTCTGGTCCTTCTAGAATGGAAGTATTGTGACATCCTTTCAACTGCACAAGTCTTCTCTGAAGGCTTATAGCTTAGTGCTTTGCAATTCTCAATGGACTTAAATGATCTGGTATTGAGTTTATTTCTGAATTTCACTGAGTTCAGATGTTTTGTGCAGAACAGAAGAATGCAAACAATGGAAGAATCAAAGAAAAAAAAAGCCCACAACACAAAAACACCCCAAACAAGCCAAAAAACCCTCCACACTACAATACCCACATTTCATGCCTTCAGCATTTATAAATGAGTCACTCTGGAGTCATGGATTACCAAGATGAAACCAAATAAAATCCAAGTTATTCCTCAGGGCTCGAGTCTGTAAGTGGGCAGTGTACCTTGAAGTCTATGACAGTATTCCTTGCCTTAAAGTATTTCCTGGAAAAAGCCAGTCTGAGGGAAGTACAATGTCTGTCATTGGTCACAGCATCGGTGTGAATTCCTGTGTCCTTGTCATGGGGGCAGAAGCAGCTTAACTCTGGAAAATGTGGTGGTAGTGATGACACAGCTTATGTTTGACAGCAGAAAGTCCTGCAGGGTCGAATCTGCCAGGTTTTGGATGCTTCTGGTTTGAAAAGCTGTGGTGTAACCAGTGAATAGGAGTGGCTCTGGATCGGGGGTGGTTTTGAGGTCCACATCGTTCTGATCTGTGTTGGTAGGAAATGGCTGTAGGGAGCAGATTGTGCTGGTGGGATTCACAGGAATTCCATCACGTGATGCTCACTTCCAAGAGACCCTTGGGAGAAAGTAAACTGGTGATTCTGGCTGGGTGAAGTGCAGTAAATTCATCAGTTCCTTAGTTTTTCTGCAGTTCCTAGTTTTTCTGCAGTTTCAGAGAATCAGATTTGACTGCCACAAGGGTGGGAAAAGCAGGATATTTCAACAGCTGATGCCTATTTTCTCCAATCTTTTATTTTAGCCCCAAAAAAAGATATTTTAGAATTTCAGGCTCTGATTTACTGCTGTAATGAGATTTGTGTCTGCACGAGTGCTGCTCGCCAGTATTCTCTTTATTCTTTTCTGGGTGTGTTTTGCATTGGGAAATGAATATGGTGGTTGGATAACCTCACAATTAAATGTTTCCACCTAAATATCTCCTGGAATGTAGAAGTTATTTTGTCATTTACATGCAAATAGGTTTCCATGAAGAGAATTTGTGGAAGCTGCTTTTCTGTCCTGTCATCCTGAGAGTGCCTGAATATGATGGACAGCAGGCTGAATGTTTTCCTGTTTTTATCCTTCTCTTTTGTCCATGTTTTATTTATCTTGCAGGCTGTCTGTTCAGGGAGCAGATACATCAATTGATTTGCCTTGGCTTTTTCTAACCCATCTCCAGCTTCAAAAAACAAAAGAGGCAGAAAAAGTGCTCTCTTGGGCTTGGAATGCATAATCTAGACCTTAGTAGTGTCTATACTGAATAATTGGGTTGTCTGATTTATGACAGTGGTTGGACTCAGTGATCTTGGAGGTCTTTTACACGACCTAAATAATTCTGGGTCTCTGTGAAGAGAATTAACCCCGTTGGGGCAGTTACCAACCACCTTGTTCATAATCATAAATAGTTTGAGCAGAGACTAAATAGGATGAAGATGTGCAGCTTTACAGGTTGCCTTCAGTGCAGTCAGCCTGGTTTGTATTTCACTTCCTCCAGCAAACTTTGCCACTTCCAGACTGCAGTTGAAAGAAAGGAAAAAAAATACATTTCTATTGATCTGAGGTAGGAAGTGCTTCCCAGGAAAGAGCATTAGTGTTCTTATGTGGCCTCCAAAGCAAGTGTGAATACTGGGAAGTTGAAGAAAGATCAATAAAACTTGCCAGTTTGTTGGATGCTTTTGTGTTGGATCATTATTTATGCTTTCCCCTTGGAACAGAACAAGTCACTTTAGGTATTTCTGCATAATTTAACAGTGAAGGTTACTCCTAGAAGACATCAGGACTTTTTTCTTGCCTCTTTCCAAAAGAAAGGTAAAATGAAGCCTGAGAAAAAGGAGTTCACTGTATTTTCTGCTCCAGAGTGACATTGTTGTTAAAAAGACTTCTTGGCTTCCTGTGGCTTCTTGGAACACATGAAAACCCCTCTTGCCTTTTTCCTGATATTGCTGAGTCTCCTGCAATTGTATTTCTCAATCTGAATCTCCCTGAAGGTTTTTAACTGCCTAATGGAGTAGTACAGATTTATTGTGTCTATCTGAGGCTTTGTTTTTTTTTTCCCCTAAAATTTATTTGGTTTGTAGTTACATAGGAATGGAAACCCTGAAATCCCCTGAATGACTCATTTAATCTTTGTTGAATTTATAAGCATCTAAATCAAATAAAGAGAGTGTTGGTTTAAGATGTGGAGTTTCATCTTGGATGGAATTTGTTCAGAACTGAGGCTTCCAAATGTCAAATACCTGATTTATAAGGGACTTGCTGTTGCCCACTTCACGCTGTCAGCAGTACAACATTCTCTGGTAGAAGCAGTGTGGGGCTTGCAGATTTGTGCAGTCCCCTGCCTAGGCAAGGATCCTGTCACCCTTCACAGAATTGTCAGGCTCTGCCATAAGATGGCTTGGGGTTTGTTTTCCTTGAATTTCTTCTATCAGAGCTATTTCAGCACTTCAGTGCACACTTTCCCAAAATTGCTTGGGGCTTTTTTTTTTTTCTTCAGCCTAAACATGTCCCTGATGAGTTGATAGCTATTTTTGTCCCTCCTTCCACCCCCATGTATTTATAGGTGGGAATCATATCCCTTTTTGGCCTTTGTCCTCTGAGCTGAACAAGCCAAACCTTGAAGTCTCCTTACCTGCAATGTGTTCTCCATCTCCCCAGCCCTTCCCTGTACCTGCAGCCTTCTCTGGCTGCTGACTCTGTCACTGAGAGCAGCTGCTGTCTCTTCTAGCAGACTCTTCTTTTCTTCCCCTACATTTAATAAAACACATCAAAAGATCCTATTTCTGCCCTGGGACAGCAATAGCTCTGAAAATTGAGGAGGTTGATTCTCGTGTCTGCTCAAACCCATCACCTCAGCTCACCTTGTAATTCAGAGATGTGCTCTTTGCTCCTGCCTTGTCTGCTAAATAGATACTGCCAATAACCAGAACACTGGGAGTAGCTGTCAAGGCTGTTCTGGTGGTTATCTACACAGAATTAGGTGAAGGCTTACAGGAAAAGAGCAGTTTTGACACTTTTTCTGTGTGCTACACCAATGCTGATTGGAAAGTGAATTTTCTTCTGCACTGGAAAGCAGAGGATGCTGTCCTAAATATCCTCAGTGTCTGCAGACGTCTTGCATGGTCCTACAAGTGTTTAGTTGCATAGAAATGTGTCCCTCAAACCCACTGCAAAATGGGACTGGCTAATTCTGGCAATTAGTTCTATTTATAATAATAGCCTTTAAAGAAGTGTCATATAAACATCATTATGAGCATCTACCATTAAATATTATCTGTGTTTGACTTTTTGGATAAAGAGTGTTCAAAAAGAGCACACTAACCATATGACATAGCAGGCTGAATGGAAATAGCTGCATTTTTTCTCTTGAGTTGTTTACAAGGAGCTGTAGAAATTTGATTTGCAGCTGTGTGGCTGCATGGCTTATCACCTGCTTTTAATGACAGCTTTTCTCACTTAGTTTGAACTTTTGGTTCAATTATTCATGTCTGGTACTGGAAATCATTACCAGGGTAACAAATATATTTGATATACATGGGGGAACTTCTAGCATTTTAAACAATTGAGTATAATTTAGTGCCTCCTTTCCAAAGTGTTGCATTTCTCAGGCCTGGCTGCTTCTGAGAGTGAGTAATGAATAAGGACAGGAACAGAAAAGCCATTTTCCCTCGCACATTTAATTCCCCAGATTAGTCATCTGTAGAAATCAAGTGTGTTTGGTTAGGCTAAAATGGTTTGTAGTCAGCTCTTAGAAGTTTAGAATTGGTAAGGCCACCTTGGAGTGGAGGGAGAGTGGCCTGAGGGAGCAAAGATTGCTGCTCCACTGAAGAGTTGATAAAATTCTAATTTTTAAGGCAATTCTAATGCATTAAACTTGCAAGTATGAGGTGAATGAACTTCTTCACTGTGCTCATGCCTTCACTGGCTGGAGACTTCCTTAAATCGACTGGAAGTTGTTATCACCAAATCAGTGAAGTGGAAAATACCTTTGCAAAGCTGATTTGCATGACAAGGGCTGTAGAATGGGTGGTTTGAGGTGTTGCACTAGCACTTGTTCATTAATTCCCATTTATTGCCTTGTATTGCTACCAAGGTTTTGGAAAATACAGGGAGAAGGGGATCACTGTAATATTTCTCTCATTTTTGTGATTCAGACCGTGTAGGGCAGCATATCACCAGATCTGGCTTTTTCCTTTAAGTCCTTATGGTCAAAATAATAACATGAGTATGAATGAAAATGTCTGCCTATTCCATCTGCTGTTATGTTCTCTTTAGTCACTGCCCTTACAGGAAAATGTGTACAACTGCTCTTGAGCCAAAATTTAACTGGCACTAATGAGTATAACTTGAAACTGAAAATATTTAGAAAACTTCTAAGTTTGGAAGTAGCACCTACCTCTAACAGTCAGCAGGTCAGTCAAAACACACTGCAAATGCTGTGTATTTATGCAGTAGTGCTGTGCTGCACATTTCACTGTTTGACAGTGTAATGCTGAACTTTTGAGTTGTGATACACAAAGAAATTGGAGAATACAGACATTGATTTCAAGTATTTTTTTAATTGCTGGTGACACGTAGATATGAAAGGAAATATTTCCAGAATCAGCTAAATTCAGTGTTAAATATTTAGATAGCTTCACTCTGAGCATTAGTATATAGTATTTATTTTCTCCAACTTCAGCATACATGTCGGCCAAAAATAATGCTTTAAAAGGAAGGAAAAATCACCTTGTTATACTTAAAAGTGGGGTGTTTGGTCTATAGGCTGAGAAGAAGCAGAGACTTCCAAAGTCCAGTTTGAAGAGTTTTAAACAAAACCTGTATGGAGGAGAGCAGGAGCTCCTCCAACAAACGTGTGTTTACTTGGAAGTTCTGATTTACTGTTACCATGAATCTCCTGTGTGGTAGCTCATGAAAGAATACAAGTCAGGTATCCAGAAACCTTATAACCAAGATTAGATAATGAGTGGAAATCATTAAGCAAGGGCTATTCTTTGGCTTATTAACCACCTGGTGAAATTTTATCTTGGAATGGTATAAATGGTGTCTTTTTGATGCAAGCACTTCGGACACTACGTTGTTTTTTGCTCTTGGGTGATAGAAGTGTATAGGAGCACCTCTCTAATTATGGAAACTGTAACATAGAAATAATAAACATAACATGCTAGTCTTGCAGAGTCTGTGTAAACACAAGAGAATAGACAAATAAACATATATAATTTCCAGAAAATAGCGTTCTTGGTTTTCAAAGACCCCTTTATTAAACACATGAAAAACTGAAAATTAGAAAAACCCACCAGATCTATCTGCTCAATCCTGCAGAGATAAGATAAAGAATTTGGTAATTTCTGGTAATTTTGGCTTTCCCCACAGGTGACTTATGGCTCTTTTGACTACACTTCTCTGCTCTATCTCTCTGACTACTCCCAAGACTTCGGGGGTGGCCGGTTCGTGTTCATGGATGCAGATTCCAACAAGACAGTGGAGCCCCGAGCAGGTATGAGCCCAGGCTGGCTGCAGGCAGCTGGGCAGGCTGTGCCATTTTTTGACTGGCTGGGCTGGCAGGTGGTGTGGGACTGTGTTTTGTGTCAGCACAAATAACGTGGGGTAATGTAGCACTCTTGTGTTCAGATTGATGACATAAAAAGTAAGGATTAGAACAGGTTAAAATTTAGCCACAGTCTGCAATAGCTGGTGTTAAGCCACAAGAATTGACTTCCTTGAAAGCTGTAGGACTTAGAAGAGGTGACTAGTTCTGACAGTTTAGCAGGTCACTGTGCAGCAAGAGCAGAGCTAGCTGTGACTGCAGCAAATCCAAATTAAAGCAATTTATTTTAGACTGACCTGAAATTCCTTTGCTGCTCAAGGTGGGACTTAGTACCCTGTAATGGCTGAGGGCTGGGTGTGAAGGTGATTGATTGCCACAGCTCTGCTGACCTGCTGGAACATGATGAATGATGATTACTTGGGTGTGAGTCCATCCCTGCTTCCAGGAGGCCTGACAGGGATGAACCTTCTGATGGCTGTCAGTTATAAATAAATAAAAAAAAAACCTTTAAGGCTGGTTGGAGAATTTTCTAATATGTGGATAATTTGAGACTAGAATGACTCTGGGGCTGCCTAGAGAGGAGCTCAGCCTCGGCTCATCTGTCTGGCAGGTGAGTGCTGAGCTTCCAGCAGTGTTAGCTTTTATAATGCAAGATCAGCCACACTGCTGCAGGGAGAAAAAAATAAAAGGACAACTTTATATTCCTGTTGTGTTCTGTCTTTTTTTTTTTTTTTCAAGACAGAAAAGATGGAAATTTACTCATTTAAAGAGCCTCAGTAATTGTCTGCTGCCAGGCATTACCCCAAGCAGAACTGATTTCAGACCACTGCTGCCTGCAAATTGGGATGGGAGTTTTTTGACTTATGGATCATAGTGATCCACTCACCTGCAGTGAGGCTGCTTTAGATAAACTCTGAGATTACCTGCATTCTGGGTTTGCTATTCAAGAATTGTGTGTTTGATTATTTTGTTTTTTCTGACTGGAAATAAACTCTAAACTGAAAGCATCATCTTTTGCAAAATGCTGCTGCCAGTATTTTGGAAGGGAACAGATTAAACTGTTTCATTTCCAGATGCAATTCTAAGATTACCAGGTTTTTATAGCTGTAGAAATCACAGCTGAATTCTAGGTATGTGAGGAGAGCTGTCTCCTCAGTGCAGGGGCACTCAGCCTGGCTGCAGTGTGCAACGTGCCCCTGACTTAATTTCCAAAAGTCTGTAACTCTGCAATTGCTTCCATTCAGCCCCATGTGTTAATTTTCAGGTTTTCTGCTGCAGGGTCTTTATTCTTTGTCGTTTTGGAGGAAAAAGGGGAAGCTCATGAAACACAGAACTTTTTTTTTTGGCTGTTCTCTTTGCCAGGGGGTTGTATGGGCAACATGTGCCACAGGACACACCTGAAACAAAACAATGCACAGCTCGTAGGGAATAGCACAAATGTGCTTCATGGACACAAGAGAAAATTAATCTTAATGCCAGTTACACTTTTCCAACACAACTCTGTGTTACCACAGTTGTCAGGGGTCCTGTGATTGTGTCACAACCTCTGGTGCACAAGTACCACTGATGTCCTGTGAGCAAAGGGGAAAAACTTCAGAGGTGAAGCACAGTGTGAAGGCATTTGCACTTGTTTTTCCTCTTGCTGATAAAATGTGTTTTGTGAAAGAATGACCCCAGGCTGTTTTCTGTCACTGGTACAAGTTGATGTATTTTTCATGTTCATAATGTTCCTCTGCAGTGTTTTTTCTCTCCTGTCTTTTTGGCTTTTGTTTGTTTTGTTTTACGCTTGTTTTGATCCTTTGTGCTTCTCTTGTCACTCCAGCTCAACCTTTAAAACCACATGTTGATGATCTTTCATGCTTCTCATTTAGGAGCTCCAGGCTTTTATAGGATGACTGTCATAATCACTGGTTCAGTTTTCGTGCTTGACAGCTAATTTACTTTTCTGTATTGCTTATGCCACTGCAGTCCTGAAACCTGGCACTTCTTGTTGTCTCATACTTAGCCTGCATTTTGGGGACCTGATACTGTGTGCCAAAATGAGCAGGTTTCTTTTTCTGTGAGCAGCAATTTGTTCAAGTGTCAGTGGGGAGCAGAAAGGCATTGTTAGTGATGCAGCAGAGCAGAAAAGGAGTAATTGGAAATACAAGAAAAAGCAATTAAAAATAAAACATTGTGGGATGTCCTGTGTTTGAAAGTGCTGCCTGGGCAAGTCCCACTGCTGCTGCATATGCATTTGCAGCACTTTACTGATGAGGATCAGTGTCAGCCAGGCAGCTGGGGACAGGGAGAACTGTTCTGCTAGGAGTGAGCATAAATTAAATTGCTTATCACTTCCCTCAGTGTAGATCACTTGCAGATTACCTAAGACGTCTGTAAGTCCTGACTCTCACATATTTGACTGAAAGACTCTCTAATTTGTAGGATGATCTTTAACATCCCCCAGTTTGGTTGTTGGCAAACATTAGCTTTAAGAAGGAATTATAATTTATTAACCTCGAGGCTCTTGAGATTATTTTCTTTTTAACAGAAATGAGCAAGTCAGCACCAGTTCAAGTGTACAGACCTTTGGCTAATTCATAACCAAACATGGCACGAAGGAACACATTTTTCTTGTGCCCTGATGGGCTTCAGAAGTGAATATGTGTCTTTTGACTTCAGTCAGGACCTCTGTCTGCCACAAGAAACTCACTGTACCACGAGGAAGAGAATTCCTAGTGCCAAGGGAAATACGACTTTGAAAAGAAAACATTTTTTGGTGAAAAAGAAACAGATCTGAAGTCACATCTGTGCCTTTTAAATATATACGGAAATTCTGTTTCCAGAATTGTCATACTGGGATTTTTTTTCCACCCCTCGCACCAGGGTTTGTTCTGTTTTTGAGAGACTATAAGAAACAGAGCAACATTTTGAATGAGGTCCTTCAAAATGAAGCCCTTTCAACATTAACTCTTTTTGCTGGTCTGAGACATGTTTTAGTAATCTGCAAGACATACAGGAGGATTAAGAATAAATAGCAGACATCAAGGCTTTCCTTTTTCAGTCACAAAATTGGTATATTTTCTGCTGCTGGTAAACTTGTCAGTGTTTGAAGTTTCATATTTTAAAATTTCATATTTAAAATTTCATCATTTTGCAGAGTCTTGTGTGAATTTGGGGTCTGGCAATATGAGACAGGTCAGACTTCACTTGATCATGAAGTGTAGATGAAACTCTGCTGTTGGAATGAAATCTCAGTACTGGTTCTGTGTTCATTATTTGCATGTGCATTTCTTGGTTTGAAGGTCAGCTTTGCTGCACTTACTTTCAACTTACAAGGGAATTTGTTCTTCATACAAGTCATTTCTTATACAAAGGCAGAAGGAAAGGTCGCAGTCACTTCTGTGTGTTCCTGGAAGAAAATAATCTGGGGTGCAAAATGAATTCTGTACACTGGAGTCTGAAATGTGACTCCTCCTTTAATACCAGACTTAACATATTCTCACAGCTGTCAGAAGTGCATGTTTCTGGAAGTGTAAAATATTTGATTTGAAGGTATAAGATATTTGGGAAGTTCCCCCCCATATAGATAGTCTCATCTTTTTCTGTATTCAATCCACATCATCCAGATTCAGTCTAGATCATTATAATCTTCTGCCAATCCTAGCTTTAGTTTTGCTCCAATCAGTAAAAAATTGGAGCACATCTTGAAGTTGAATCAGTATCAGCTGAAAGCTGAGAATATTTTTTTAAAAATCCACAGAAGTAGCTGTCAGTTCTGCTGAGGAGCAAATGGAGCCAGCATGAGCAGCTGCAGTGAGCACCAGCCATGCAAAGGACAGGAATTCTTACTGATTTGCAATACTCATCACAAATTGTGCCAGGGACTGGTGAGGTGATTGCAAAGAGAAGTGGTAGGAAAAGGAGGACCTGCTGCAGTCATGTCAAAAAGACATAGAAAATAGCTCCTTATTTCTCTATAGAACTTGCTTTTTGTTTTGTTATCTGTGGAAAAGTAACTTGTCTCCCAGGCAGGTTTTGTATTCTAATGGTGTTTGATGGCAGGTTGACAATGGCATTAAATGAAACACTATTTTAACTGGGCCCATAAAGCAGTAGGTACCTGGGAGTGCAGGTCAGACCTGCACCTAACATGGTATTTCTGTGAGTGACTTCTGATAAATTCACTGCCTTGTTGAGGCAGCTGTTACTGAGGGTAGCAGTGGTCACCTCACACTGCCTGGAGCACTGAAAGGATTGAGGAATTCTGGGGGAAGAGTTGTCCTGTGTTAGTGTTCCACAGAGCATTGTGAAGCACTGTCAGCATTGAGAATTGTCCTCTAAGGATTTTCCCCTGCCATGGAAGACTTGCTTATAAATGACCACACTTAGCATGTCCCATTTGTGCCTTTATGTAATCCATGTGCAGGCCAATATTTCCTGAATTTGAGTTGATACTGGTCAAGAAAATATGCAGCAAAGCTGAAGGCAGAAAGCAGTGGAGAATCAGCTTCAAAGAGTTACTCCATGAAATGCAGGTAATGTAACAGATGAAGTAAAACAAAATACCAGGTTCAGCTGTGTCAGACCGTGGTTCAGTAGTGAGAGTTCATTTCTTGGTTCCTAGGCCATGTGTGAATGTCACATGCCACAGATGCTCTGATGGAGCCTCTTTAAGGGCCATTTTTGGAATCATTGAGCAGCAGAGGTTACCCTTGTGCTTATGCTTCAGTGATTTACTAAAAGTAAGGATGAATTCCTTCTCTATCAGAAGCCCAAAACCCAGAACTTGGGCATCCATGTGATTGGACCTCAGCTCTACTGGACATCTTTGGCAAGGTCAGGAAAAGTCAAATAGGTGATCCTGAGGTTGTTTAATGTGACAGAAGTTGCAACACTTTGTTCTTAGAGAGAACTTTTTGTAGGAGGCCAGTTCTGAGCCCTTGTGCAGCTGCTCTGACAGGGAGAACAGAGCAGACCTGGCAGCACTGGTTGGGTGAGGTTGAGCACTGGAGGGGAGAACTGGGAGGCAGAGCCAGGGTGATATCCCTGTCCTCTTGGCTCTAGGGAGAAGAGATGGAGCCAAAAGGCCTTAGGGAGACTCATCATTGATTTGGAGAGAGCAATTACTCAGTTTTCACTTCTAAATACTCCCCAGGGTTGTCACACCTTCAGACAGAGTGGAAACTGCTGTGATTTTGAGCAACCAGCTCTGCTGGTAGGAGAGAAGCAGACAGGGATTCTGTTGATGTCTAAAAATGTTCAGGAAATAAGTAAGTTCATTAATTTTCTTTAAAAACTGTAATTTGGATGTTTTCCAGGCCCATCTGAATTTAAAGTAGAAGCAGCTACTTTTTTTGAGAGTCTTGTTAATACTTCAAATTACAAGCTGGCTGTGGGAGACTTCACTATGTGAATCAGTGATTTTATTTATAACAGCAAGTAATCTCTGTCTAGTAACTAAATTTGGGACAAGTTTGTAACTATTGCAGGTAGTTTTTTGTTTGGGGTTTCATTTTTAGGCCATAGGGATTTTTATTCTTCTGTGCTTGACATAAATGTAGCAAAATTGTTCAGAGAAGCTTGTGCCCTCTCTTCTGGTGTGCTCTCTTCACCCCAGAGTAGGGCACTTGCAGACATTGTCAGTCCACATTCCTTTTGTGGGGTTTGCTTAAAGGACTTGCTTAAATTCTGCCCATTCAACTTTTTTTTTTTATATAAGTAATTGAATAAGTGTATCTCTTAAATAAGTTTTGTTGCATGCTTGCAGAAAACATTATTGTCAGTTTATCTGCCTGATGATATGATGGGGTTTTTTGGACACTCTACATGAGAATGAATTGGTGATTAATCCTAAACAGATGATGAGGATGAGAACACAACTGTTGTGCATTTTCCCTGGCACTGCTTCTGTCTGGGTGTCATTCAGCAGATGAGATGCAGTTTTTCCTTCTTTCCTGAGTAACTTCTAGAGCTGATAAATGCTAGGCAGCCAGTGGAAGCTGTCAGTGCATAAGATGAAAGATGTTGACTAGATCTGTGGTGCCAAATAAACTGTTCTGCTTCCCTTTAACCAGAAAGATGAGTCAGTTCATTTCCTTCTGAGCAGCAGCTCAGTCTTCCCAGTGCTCCCAACCAGTTGCCATGGACAGTGGATGGTGGTGAGGCCCTTTCCATTCCCCCAGCCCTGCTTTGCATCCCTTCCCTGGCACTGGCCCCAGGTAGGGGTGGCCCCTGCCCTTCCCTGGTGTCCCCAGGGAGGAGAGTGAGGGCACAGTTACCATTCCCTTATCAATGGAGTGATGGTCGAGACAATCCAACACATCATTTGCTTTTTCTCCTTGAAGTTCTCATGACCCAAGGAGTTTACAAGGAAATATGGCAGTGAATTAAACTAGGAGAGCCAGAAGGGTGCTGCCAAGAAAGCAGAAGGGGAAATTCCATGTGAAGGCTGGGAGCATGAAGGGGCTTAGAGTCCAGTGGCAAAACAGGCAAGCTGCAGAGAGAAGCAGTGGCCAGAATTGATGCTGATGTGGATGGGCTGTTCCATGTGTCATCAGAGTAACTGGGCTTGGAAAGGACCTCAGGAGCTGGGTGTAATTTAGGAGTTGGCCTTGATTTAAGAAAGGGAATTGGACCAGCCAACTTCCCAAGGGCTCTTCCAACCTGTTAGGCAATGAATGTATAATATTAGAGATATAATAATCATGGAGTATTTTTTCTTATGAGCATTGTGGTCTGTTAATTTTTTTATGGTTCTCATAATCATATATTCCCCACATCTTGTCATAATTTAAACTGGTGTGCCCTACTAATTTTCCTCTTGCCAGAGTAAGAACAACAGAACGTAATTTTTTTAAATAATACTTGTAAATCAGAGCATGTGTTAACTGCAGAGTGTTTTAATGATGCTTACTAATTAATGTTCACACAAACCTTGTTAGAATAGGTCAGTACTACTTTCATTTTAGAGACAAGGAAACAAATGACAGAGCAAGGTTTTGTTGAGTTTACATGTCAAGGGTGTAGATGTCACTGAAAATTGTTCCCTTTGTATTTCCCTCCAATCTGTATTGCCTCTCAGGACAGAGGTTGGGAGCAAACTGAAGGCAGCTTGTTTATGGAAGTGCAGCTGAAGATTCAACAGGGATTACACTTCCCAAGAGCAAGCCTTTTGGGAATAGTGAGTTTTGCTGTGACATAGCTCTGAGTAAATCTAAGAAGAATTCACTGCTAAGGGGCAGTTCTGAGTTAAACCTGGGAAAGCAAAAGCAGGGAAAAGCAAAGGCTTGTATTTAATACATTTATTCCTCCAGTGGTTTTTTGTTTGAGTAATTAAATGCTACATAACCGCTGCACAGTGAAATGGCCATTGCTTTTGCTGCTTGTTAAATATTATTCCTTAAAATAACAGTGTTGCTTCATCTAAATTGGGATCACATAAAATTTACAGCAGTGGGTCTTGTGACTGGTACTGGCATATCTTCTTAGATAATGGTTCCTATGGATCAGTGCAAAAAATGGATTCTCAAAATGTCAGGAGAGTAAGTGGTTACCTCTAATACAATTAAGATCTTGCTTCCTGTAAGAGGTCATTAGGAGTGCCCTGGCCTTGGTCACTGCCAGTGACCATCATCTGGATGAGGATATTGCCATATATCCCTTGAAGGTTTTGTCAGATGGGATGGGAATTAACATTCTCTACCCTCTTTTTGAACATTTATACTGATAAAAACAATGTACCATGGAAGGAGTGTGCTTTTGCTTCAAAACTTTTGCAAAGGAAGTAAGTTTAAAAGGAAATCTTCCCAGCTGAGGAAAAAGCATCTTTGAAAACTGACTATAGCCTTGTTCAGTTACCCAGAGACCCCAGTGGATGCATATGGAAGCAGGTGATACCATATATATGAAGACATATTTATTAAAGAAAGAACTTAGAAGACATTCAGTGTAGCAAAAAAAAAAAAAAAAATCAATTTAACTGGCTTAAACAACACACTGAACCTTGCCTAGCTCTGAATTACTTCTAGTCAGAGATCAAACAAAACAGCTTGAAAGTCAGTTTAAGGCAAAGCTTTGGGTGAGCCAGTGAGGGACCAATTATAATGTATTTAATGAAGTTGAAATATGGTTTAAAAGGAAAAAAAAATCATGACCTAGGGATTTTGTATGGAATCCTTGAGGGGCAGCACTGTTCATGGCAACACTGGTAGGACAGGAGCAATGCTGCCTTCATTTAGGCTTTCATCCAGAAAAGCAGGACACCGAGGTGGGAATGAGCTGTGCATACAAATGGATCTGCTCTTTACATGTGTGTAACTTTGCCCTTCACTGATGTGCAGCCATGGGCACAGAGGGGGATGAAATTGTTATGAAAGACTCTGGGCTGCACTCTGAGGATTAGATGTGAGCTGCAGCTGAACATGAAAGGGATTAGTGGGTAAACCCAGCCCCATAAAGCCAGTCTAGTTTTGTCCAGATCCCCCATGCATGCTGCTTAAGAGTGTGCAAACAAAGGAACTCCTGGATCTTTGGGATCCCTTTTAGAAGAGAAACCCAGCTACATGCCTGGTGCCCATTTCTGCCATGGAGGTGGGGTAAGAGTTGGAGTAGTTTATGTTGTTGTTGTGCAGACTTTAAGCAGGCATCAGCTTCTAAACAAACTTTAATTTGAACAGTGGGGGAAAAGCCTGAGTAGGAAAACAGCGTGCTATTGGGATGAAGGAGCTGTGCAGGGGAGCGTTTCTGGCTTCCTCAGGAGAACTTGAGCAGTCCCACGAAGCCACGTCATTTGGAATTACTTGCTGGACATCAAACTTGTACATTCTCAGAACAATTTAATACTGTAGGAGTGCAGAGGGCTCCATTCTGCTGCCTCATCGAGTGGGATGGCAGTGTACCTCTGCTGTCATCACCAAAGTCACTGCATTTCCATTTCACCCCATGCCACTTGAGGCCCCGAGTGTCCCCAAGCAGGGCAGTGATGGTCAAGGCTTGGGCAGGAGCAAGCACAGCAGTGAGCACTTGGATCTCTAAAACAACTGCCAAGCCAGTGCATGGATGGAGTGGCTCTTTCTCAGGAAAGTGAATTTGTACATGGCTGATACATGACTTTGTAACCTGCCTGAGCAGCGGGTGATCAGACCAGGCACAGAAAGCGATAGCAAACACTCGCTACAATGCTGATAAGCTGCCACAGCTCCTTGTAAACCTGCTGAGGTTTTGTCACTGAAGCCTTTTTGCCACCTTTGTAGTGCTTCCTCCTTCTGTGGTCTAAAATTAGAGCCAGGACTAGAAGGGGAGCAGGGAGGAAATCATTACACTTTGCTGACAGTCGCTAGAGTTGCGCTTTTTTGTTTCTAATTGAAGCTACTAAGAACTGACTTCTTGGCTTCCTCCTGCCTTTTATAAACTACAAGCTGTGGTGGAATTGCATCTCCAGCTTTGTGGCACGAAGGATTAATGTATGTTTTAAACAGTAAAAAGCTGTCAGAGTGCAGTGTAAGCTCACAGCAGTTTGTCTGTGATCACCTGTGGGCTCTCAGGTCACTGGGGAACAGCTGGAGCCAGACAACAGCTGAGCTGTGTAGGGAGAGCTGCAGTTGAGTGGCAAACTCCATTCACGGGTTAAAATCTTTGTCTTTGCAGGCCGGGTGTCGTTTTTCACCTCTGGATCAGAGAACCTCCACCGGGTGGAGAAGGTTCAGTGGGGCACTCGCTTTGCCATCACCATCTCCTTCACCTGCGACCCGGAGCACGGCATCGGGGACCCAGTCCTGGGGTGACTCCTCTGGGCATGGGACAGGAGCTCAAATGAAGGAGAGAAGCCCTGCAAGAGGAGAGGAGAAAGGGAGAGACCATCTCTTGTAACCTCACACGCAATTAGAAGTGCCCAGCTGTGGGAACACACCGATACACTTTGTTTTCATGTGTCTTTTTCCATAAACATTGCAAATGGTGGCTTAAGGACACCTTAAATTTGATGCATTCTGAAAACAGTTTGTCTTCATGTCCCAAAGGGACAGGCTACAAAGAAGAGAGGGTGAGCTCTACAGAGAAGAGAATTGGGCTCTTCATTTTTTAAATTATTTTTAAAAAATTCTTCAGTTTGAAAGGTACAGACAATCTTTTGGGCTATGCCTTAATCTTGACTCCCCAGGCTGCCATTACCTGTTCAGTTCTTTACTCTCTTCAGTTACTAATGGGATGTAGAAAGTCTGACCCAAGTTAATTGAGCCAGGTGACTGTTACTCTCTAGAACACACCTTCTGTTGAGAGGGATGGATTCTCCTGAGTGTGGGACCAGTGGGGAATACACCTGGGTTTGGCTGCTGGGACTTACTTGAACTTTTTTTTAAATTGAATTACTACTGATTCAATATTCAGGAAGTCTCTCAATAGCTATTTTTGGACTTCTCTTTTCCAGTTTAGTATGAAGACTTCTTCTCTTAACATTCAGGAACACCATTGGAACACCATTCAGGTGTTCCCTAAATATTAAATTGTAGGGACTTCCAAGAGGAGCTTGTGTGCATTGCAGTACAGAGAAAGTAACAAACACATGCATAATCTTGCCAACTCCTTTGGGTTTTTTACTGCAATCAAAGATTTCTGCGGGTCAGGAGGTTGATAAATAAATGGTAGAAAAAGCAAATTTTTTTTCTCAATCAAATTCTGAAGCAACCATGTTGATCTGGTTATTACTTGAATGTTAATTTCTGTGAAACACTGAAAATCTGGGAATGTGTTTTGATTTTTTTTTTTTTTTATGCATACAGTTTGGACTCTATAATGTACCCTCTTATGGAAATAATAAGTACTGGGGGGAATTACACTGAAGAGCAATATAAAGAGGAATGATGAGAGGACACTTGGACTTGTGGCGGCTCTCACTGGGCACACCAGCAAGATGAGTCCTCTGTAATTTCATTTCTTAAACCTGAAAAAGTCTTCCTTGTCTGTACTAACAAGGGAGAATTGTTAAAATGGCTGGATGCAAGGAAATAATAAAGTCACTTGGGTTCCATATTGAAATACTTGTCCTAAAGCCTGTTTATTCCAAGGAATTTGCATTACACCATATTTTAAGTCTGTGTCAAGGCAGACCAAGATCCCCAGCAACTGCTTTGGTGGATTGAATTTGATTCCTGCTGTTACCCTGAGGTTTAAATGTAGAGCTTTTCCCCAAAAATACCTGATAGCAGTGCAGTCTAAACATGAATGGACCTGTGTTTGCTGGTTACTCCTGTCTGTCATGCCAGCTGTGAGTGGCACTAAAAGGAAGTGGCACTCCTGGAGCTGCCCTCTATCAAATCCTGCTCAACAAGATCATCTCAGGCCGTGGGGGAAATCTCAGCTCATCTCCTCTTGGATTTTCATCTTTTGAAGATCCTGTGTCTTGTAGTAACTCCTGCACATGGTGCATCTCTTGCTGGGAACGTTCAGATGGACGTTCAGAAATAAAATCAAGCTGGTGTCTTTTGGAGTCTCTAAGCCTCAGTAATCTGGTCAATATGATGGCCAAACCTGTCACCAGTAATTTGCTGGGAAATTGTGCACAGCCCATGGTAGGAGAGCTCTTCTTTGGAAAGAAATACAGTAATTTCATGTATGTTTTAGTGCCACTGAGATTCTTCTATTTAAAGCTTCAATATCCAGACTCCTAAAAGCAATGCCTAGATCTAGGGAGAATTTAAATGGCAAATGAGGAAGTAAAATGCAATCTATAAGTTTCTGAAGGTAGCCTCCAGCAGGAAGCAGTAATTGCAGAAGGCTGATGTGCCTGGGGCAGAGTGGAAGTAGAATTCACTGCTTATTAGGAACAAACTTGGTTTAATTTATTTTAGACCACTTAAATACCCTGAATAATTTCCAGATAATGACAGATAATTCTGAATTTGAAATATTTTCATTTCTGCCCCTTTTTGAGGCTCAGCTGCCTGTTGCTACTGGGAACTGCAGGGCTCTGATTCCTGGAACTCTGATTACTCCAAGGGCAGGATTTGTTCAAGTAGCATAAGTCTGATGCCAAGCTGCTGCAGAGAAGTGCTCTTAATTGAACAGGGGCGATGACAGAATGTGGCTTGATGTGTCCCAGTTGTGTGAGACCTTTGTAAAGAGCCCTTGTACTTAAAGTAAAGAAAGGTCAGGACTTGTGCAGTGTGTACTGGGGCTCAGTCCTGATGTTAAAATTACAGCTTTGCACCTGAAAGCAGACTCGTAACAAGGATCTGGGAATGCTGATTTGTATTTTGAAAGGAAATTACTTGCAAGGAAAGGGAAGGGCTGCTGGTGTGAAAAGTCCCAGAGTAAAATAGAAAATGCAGCAGGAGAGCAAGCCAGATTCAACTCCCTACAATGAGATTGAGTGAAGCCTCCTGAGGATTTCTGTGAAGTTGTACTGCTTTTAAAGCCATATTTCCATTCAAATGTTTTGTGGAATATCAGGAGCTTTTGAAAAATTGGCAAGTATGTGGTCAGAGAAGGTTTTTAGTGTACACCTACCTTTCAGTCCTGTAATATGCATTAAATTTTAATTTTTTGTCCCGTGATTCTAGGAACTCTAGATGGACTTCTTGGCATTTCTCGTGTATAACATTTTCATTGTTGTAAGCAGTTGTGGAATCGTCGTGGCTTTTAATTCCCTGTGAGTCAACTGAAGGTTTGGGGAGGTACATTTATGTTGAGATTTTCCTGAATATGTATCATCTGCCTGAAATATTCTGTGCTCCATCTCGATCAGTTTCAAGTCCAGAAATGTTTACAAGGATACCCTATTTAAAAAAAATATTTTAATTTGGATTTATAGCAGAAATTTAGCTTCATGTCTTACTTATTTTTAAGGTCTAAGCTGGGTGCTTTAGGAGGCTGTAGCACATAGTAATGTGCACACTGAAATAAATGTAGCTGAAAAGGCATTGATGATGACTGTGCTGGCAAGGAAATCGGGTTTTGTTTCTTCAGTTGCATCTCTTAGTATTGAATTTCTCTTTCACAGCTTTCCCTTCCCCAGTAAATGAAGATGGCATTGTTTTTAATGTAAGAGTTCCTCGTGTTCCTTCTGCATCCAGATATCCTTACACAGTGTTTGCAGGGGAATTGGTTCTTTCTAACCTGCTCTTGGGGAGCTTTGTGCAGTATTTTTGTCTTGTCTGAATTCTAGGAGTAAAACCAGGATATGCTGCTGGAGGTCAGGTCAGAGTGGGGAGGAATAAATACAACCAATCTCCCTTCTCCAAGAGAAAAAAAGAGAAGAAAAAAAATCCCAACTCCTGTCTTTCCTTTTTGAGTCTTTTGTGTGGAAATCCAAGCAAACACTCCAGGAGCAGCAGCAGAGTTATTTCCTTTCTGAGCTGCAGGTGGCTCTGGCACATATGGATTGTCTCAGCCTGGGAAAATCCAGCAAAGGCACCACCCTGGAGTGGTGGGAGTCCTCTGCTGAGTGTCCACTGCTCCTTGTGAAACACCCTGGAAAGCTGCAGCTCTGCCGTGCTTTGGGTCTTGTGCACATTCTTAGGAAGCTGAAAGCTCAATTTACATCATTGGCTGAACCCTGCTTCCAGCTCTCTCTTACTGATGGTTAATTTATCCTCAAAGTAGGGCTTTGTACTGAAGTTTTTCAGGGAGGACTGTGCACAGGAAATAACTGTCCAGTTTCCCAAGTACACACCTTTGAGTGTGTCCATCATCTCCCCTCAAATCACTTATTTCACCTCTCACTTCTGTCCCAGCACACCTCAGCCTTGACCTGTAGCAAGTACTGACTCAGTGCATTATTTATTCATTGACTGGCTGGCTAGCACTGCAGAGCAGGCTTCTTCCTCTGATCCTTTTAGCCCACGTGGGGTATTAATCTTTATAAAGGATTTCTAACTCAATATTTGAGATTTTTCATTCTTCAGCATTCGTTTTTTTTCCAAATACTCCTATTTTTCTTCTAACAGAGGCATTGTCCATATTTGGACCAACACCCTTTATTTCAGACATACTTACTTCCATCTTGCCTGTTTTCCTGTAAAGCTGAAATAATGACAAGCTGGGGATCAGTGTTGCCTGCTGTTGAGCATTCTTGTCTTTCATCATACTTCATGGACAACGAGTAGGGAATTTTGAAACAGATACTAAAGAGAGCAGGTCAGACCTTGGGATCACAAGAAGAAATGCCTTGCTGGAATAGTTCTTACTCTGGAATCAGTAAAGCAGCCTGGATGCACCATGTCCTTTATTTCTGTAACATTTGGATGCATTTAAATAAAAACATCTTGGTTTACTGCTGGATAATCCTGAGGCTGTCCAAGGAATCCAGTCTGGGTGAATCCATGAGCTGCCAGGTCAGATTTATTGTTCGTAATGAACTGCATTGAAACCTTCCCCTTTTTGAAGGAAATATTCTATTTTTGGAGAGAAGCTGAGATTTGTGGAGCATTCATGTTACTTGTTTCTGGGAATTTCTTGTAATAGGCCTCCAGTGTTCAAAAAAGCTCATTTTAGACAGGGATACCCTTCACATTCTTTTATTAACAAGCCACAGCAGCCCCTCCACCCCTAAAAAAGCCCCAGCTGGGTTCCTGGGCCATGATTTTTCTGTTCAGAAACCTTGAGGATTTGTCTCTTTCTTGTTCCTCAGTTTACACAGTTATTTTAAGTTATTGACATAGATGCCTGGACACTTTGCTGCTGACTCCACAGAAAAAAAATCTTGCTGTTTTCCTTTGAGAGAGTTTTTCCCTGCCAGGGGAAGGTCTCTGGGTGGGTTCCTACCTTGGAGGTGACCTCCTCAGCATATTAACTTGCCAGCCAGACCATTAAATCTTGTGGGAATAAACAAAGGCAGGTCCTAATGGAGTCACTCTGCATGTCTTGGCTCTGGCTGGTGGTTTCTTCCATTCCCTCTAGCAGGCAGATGTGTTTATTTCTGATTTATGTTACTGAAGAGCAGACGTGTTCTGGGAGTCCTCCCTGCATAATGGGGTTTTAATTGTGGTTCACTGAATAACCTCGTAAAAAGAAGGCTGCATTTTACCAGGTGATTCAAAATTTACAAGGCTGCTGTGAAGTCAGACAAACTCTGAGCCCATTTAGTCCCTGCACTTCTCAACACAAAAGACATGAGAGAAGTGATCTTGCACTTGGATTATTTCTACTTCACTATGGGCCATAAATGGGTGTTTTTGTTTGTTTCTTTGTTTCTTTATTTCAGAGGAAAATAGGAATTAATCTGAGAGTCACCCCTTTCCACGGGAATGAATATGATCAAAATAAACTTTGACTAGGAGGAAAAAAAGCAATACTACTGAGTCAGCCACGCAGAGGGGGAAGTTCAATTTAAGATGGTGTTAGGCAGAGAGCAGCTACAGGAGACTTCTCCCACACTGATGTGTCCGTGTCAATTTGAACTGACATTTTCTCCTCCTCCTCACTCTGCTTTATTGTTTCATTAGGAGATCAGACAACTGGAAACTGAGAGCTTCCAGGCAGCAAAGCTCTTAAAACCTTTTATAAAATTTTCAATAGGACCTTTTGATAGCCATTTGCTTCAGCTATTTACCCTGTCCACTTCTGTTTGAATTAATAATGAACAGTGAACATGCTAAAATAAGTTAAGTGATGCTACATCCACCTATTTTAAAAAATGATGAATTATGCTTTCTTCTGCATTTATCTTGTGTATCAAATGGGCATTTTTTTAAGTGATGGTGTCCTCCATGCATAGCTTGTGTCTGTTGCAGCTTTTCTGGAACTAGGCAGAATTTAGACCTGTAAATAAGAAATAATCCAAGAAGAAATTAAAACTGAATTAATAAATATACAGAAGTGTACAGAAAGTTTCCCCTTGGGGGAAAAAAAAAAGGGGGATTTGAAATATTTGTGGGTTTTGGAACTGTAAGAAAAACCAAAGTTTTATTGATTTATTAATCCTTTAGTGCGGCTGTAGGGAATCTGCACCTGCTCTTCAGTACTCTCCACTGAGGTTGCACTCTACTTTTACAAGTTTGCACAGTATTTGGAAATCCAGTCCTCTCCCTGCCCGTTTTCCCTTTCTAGGTACTCATTTTCATGGAGATCTTGGCCCATTCAGACCACGAGCAGGAAAAAATCTCCTTTCTCTGGTGCACGAGATGAATGCCCGTGGGTTTCTCAGGAAGGCAGTTCCCACCTCGAGCAGTGCCCAGCTGCCAGCACAGCTCGGGAGGTGATGAGGACTCCCACTCCTCACATTTAGCAGTGCCTTGAAGCCTTCCCCTTTCAGCCCGCTGCCTCTGAGCCTTTTGCTCTCAACAGCTGCAACTTGAGACCTCTTGACTTTGTTTTCTAAATGCCTTTAGCACCTCCAGATGGCCGTGAGTCAGTGAATTCCAGCGTGCTGCAGAAATGATCGCTTTCTGCACAAGTTAAACACGTTTTGACTCCGTTGCTAATTTTCTACTTAGGCTTTGGAGCAGACTGCTAAAACTTGTCCTCTTCCTGATCATTCTCCTTAAATGAACGACTTCAGCCATAAAGCACGCACAAAAGGGCAGTAATCAAAAACCTTTCCATAGCTGAGTTGTACAGGGAGATATTTCTGAGATGTTCAGGTCTGAATTAATGATTCTGTCCTCTGGTCAGGCCAGGTTTATGATTTGCAGGATCTGGGCAAGGCAGAAGTGAAGGTGTTTGATGGCCCAGCTCCCCTGGAGTGGGAGGTGTAATAATTCTGTAATTGTGGTGCACTGATAAGGGTTCCTGTGTTAGATTTACAAACGTGGCAAGGTCATTAGGAACAGCAACAGCCTCTTGTTAGACCATATGACAGAACAAAAAACCAGAAATCTTTGAGCCTTAAAGCTTGTTTATAATGAATGAAATTGAGTGAATGCATCAGTGAATCAATTAACTTAAAAAGCAGCTATCATTGTCTGCCTGTCCCCTGACCAGAGTTAGTGACCCTTGGTTTTATTTCCTTCTGGCTGGGATGGATGTGCAGGGGATGGATGTGGAGCTGGGAGAAGGTTCAGTCACTGCCTGCTCTAGACATCCACAGCTTCCTCCTACGAGCTGCTGAGGGCTTGTCTGTACTGTGGAGGAGACAAAGGGTATTCCAAATCTTTTAAATTAATAAGATTTTAGTTCTCTAAGAGCAACACCTGCTTGCTGAATGCATTCTGAGTAGCCCAGCTGCGCCAGACTGTATCACTTAGGAGACATGGATTTTCCAGTTGTGTCCAAGGCCCTGGAAAGGGAGGACAGCCTTGTGTACATCTGAGCCAGCTTTAGTCATGGAGCATGCCAGGGGTTCACGTTTGCATCAGTGTGACAAGTAAAATCTGTCTCTAAATTAAAAAGCCTTGAAATTGAAAAAATATTGTTTTGTTGGGAAGAACACAGGTGTGGAAAGAATGCTTGGCTTAATGAGCTTATCAAATTTCTGTCTCCTTCGTAACTACTAGCCTGAAGTTCTTTTTAGAGATAATAGCCAAGAATGCTTCCTAACCACATGAGGATTTACCATTCCTAAACAGCTAAAAAGCTGAAACTAATCAGAAATATGGAAACTCCACAAAACTGAACATTTTGCAACATTGCTGTGTTGAAACTGGGCGCTCCCTCTGGACTGGGCACGGGCTGGAGCCAGTCCTTGGCAGGAATTTGTGCAAGTGCCTCAGGTGCCACAAATACTCTGTATTTCTGCGAAATAACTTTCAGGTGGTTATTACAATCCTTGAGGTCTTTCTCCTCCCTGTGGACTGTGCCTGTGCACATCTGAGAGCAGGGGAAGGTTCCTGCCAGGGAGGTGCCACCAGCCTGCAGACCCCCCCCCCCACCCCAAACCCCGTGTCCCAGGGGAGCTCCCAGGGTGTCAGCCCAGCTGCCCTGTCTCCTCTCTGGAGACAGCTACTCTAAACACTGGGGATGGTGTTTATCCTCAGGGCCAGGGCTCCATCAATTTGTGCAGTTTATGTCGGGAAGAGACAGTAAAACTGGTGCTTACAAGAATTCTGACTGCACCCGCTCCAGACAAGAAGACCCTCGTGTCGCCCGGCCCCGCACGAGGTGGGCGGTGGGGACCACCCCAGGAGGAGGTTTGGGGTGTGGAGAGGGCTGGAGGGTTTGCTCTGGCTCTCAGTCCAAAAGGCAGTGAGCAGCTGGGATGGGGAGGACACATCTGGACACGCCAAGGAGGTGGTGGTAGAAGGAAAGTCCCCATGGGGGGGTTGGGAGAGGATATTTGGGCTCTTTTTGGGACTCAGCAGCACATTGCAGGTGATGGGAAGGGTGAGACCTGCTGCTGAAGAGGTGCTGGGAAGGAGCAAATGCTAAATCTGGGTGACACTGAGTGCTGAATGGCAAGGTCTGACATCCCAAATGACCCTTGATAGGGATTGAAATCCCATGGATACACAGGATGGGGAAAGGTAAAAGGAACTGCTGTCCCAGGGACTTCAGCAGAGGGTGGGATCCCTTTGCAAGCAGAGACTGAAATAGCTGTTTAGAGACATTTCACCTCATATGGAGGGGTGAGATCAGTCTGCAGCACTTCTCCAGCCATTCTCTGCTGCCAGGACCCTGACCCTGTACTTACTTTTTCCAGCTTCTTGTGTAAGGAAAGGAGGTTGCTGGGAAAGCAGTGCCCTGGCATGCCATGGAAAGGTGCTTTGGCAGGGGCACTTAGCAGGAAGGAAGGACCCTGACAGCTTTGCTGTCATCCTCTTGCCAGCACAGGACCTCCAAAATCCAGCAGAAAACCTAGGGGAACAGAGGCAGTGTGTGGCTGCCTCAGTGGCCTCCATCCACAGAAACCTGGGAGGTGCCCACTGGGAAGTCACTGCCTGGTGAAAGGCAGCAGCTGCTTTATTGAGGTGCTGTTTAATTGTTTTGCTAAAGCACCTGCCTCTGCCTTATTAATTTAGAAGAAATTACTGACTGAAGAGAAAATTCTAGCTCGTACTTTAACTTGATTTTTTTTCCTTTGGGGCAATGAGAGACTATCCCATAACACTTCTCTGCTTGAAATCACAGGATCTCTTGGAGATCTGCCTTATCCTCTTGTTAAAAAAATAAAGGGGATATTTAAAATCAGCTGGAGTCCACCAGGAGCTTCACCTTCTCAGCAGCCCAGACTCAGAATGGGTGAGCTCTGTTAATTTAGAGCAGTTTGACAAAATATTCAGTTGAGGACCCAGCGGAGTACTCCAGGAGTTATCATTCCAGGTCATTTGTCCTGCCTGTGTGAGAGTTACAACTCTTGACAGGTTTGGATTCCATTTCATTTCATTCACCAGTTTTGTAACCATGGGTAACAGCAGAACTGATGTGGCTCTGTGCTGCTGCAAGGAGGCTGTCAAGGTTTTCAGGTTTTAAAATCAACCTGCTTGGATGACTCTTCTGTTCTGCAGCATTTACCTTACAGAGTTTGCCCTGAAAAAACCTGTTTAAAAATTATTTTCCTTTTTTTTTTTTGCAACAGCTGAACTGAAAGCAAGACAGAAGAAGTTCAAGGATGCCTTTGTAAAAGACTGGTGATCTTGCCAGAGATACAAGATCTGGCTTGTTCTTGTCTTCTCCCTTGCAGAAGAAATAAGTTTACTTCATTCTGAAGTGTGTTGGGAAGGATGAGGTTCAAAACAGACTCTTCCTTCCTTCCTACAGGATTGGAGGAGCCACGACCTCCTGGAGGCTTTGAACATTTGTCACTTTGGAAGTGCAAAGGAGATAAATCTGCCTGTGCTCAGTAAGGGTTTCAGGGCTTTGCTTTTTCTTTTCTCTCTTTTATGGACATCTGCCACTGACTTCCATGCTGGGAGGAAGGTCCCCTTTCCATTAGGATGTGCCAGCTGATGGCCACATCCCATGGCAGCAGTAGTTACACCCCACTGACCGTGCATGAAGAATGCAATGTATTAAAATAATCTAGAACAAACTATAAAAACACTTAAACAACAAGCCCAAAGCAAAATAATTATTTTACATCTACTAACTCATTGTTTAAAAAATGAAGTTATACTCATCTTGAGTGAAATGCTGCTTCCCATTTAAGTCCATCCTTTGAAACCCTTCCCAAAAGTCCTCAAACACAACTTTTTTGGTTACAAGCCTCCCTGAATTCACACACAGACACTTGACATTCTTTGGGCAACAGTGAAGACATGAAAGGAAGCTGGAAACCCCTTTTTGTCTCAAGCACTGCCTTAAAGACTCCCCACAGCTTCTGGAAGTCAGTCCAGGCTCCAGAAAGCGTCCTCTGGATGCTAAACCTGCTTTCTAAACCTTAAATTATCAAACCTCTCAAACAGAAGAAACACGTGGCCAGCAAATGTGTGGGACCAGCTGCAACTCGAAAAACATCAAGGGCTCAGCAGATTTTCTGCTGCTCACACTGCCTGGGCTCTGTTAAGCACTCAGGCTTTGCTCCTCTGTAATGTCTGGTTTTGACACTGGATGAGAGTTTGGCCTCAAAAGTACCCAAGTAGCTACAGGTGAGTTGTTTTTAATTAAACATCTTGCTGGAGACTGATGGCAGCTTCAGAGAGAGCTTAATGCAAGTGGAGCCAAATGTGGGAGGGTCTGAGCTGGGAGGGAACAAGGTCCAAAGGTTTTCAAATCTGGGGAAGGTGAGCTCTGTTTTGGAAGGCTAAATTTAGCAGTGATTAAACGAGCTCTTAATTAACCAAATATTCCTCCTGCTTGCCTTTCCAAATTACTCAATAACTGAACAATTATAATGAGCTCAGCAAGTAATTACTCTCCATTCCTTGCCAACTGCAGCCTTGGAACCCACCAGCTGTTAATGCGCTGGGAAATGAAGTCCATCAAGTGTGAGTCAAATAACTGAAAACTGAACAGGAAAAAGCCCCCCAGGTTTCCAGGCACTGTAAGGAAAGCTGTTCCCCCATGCTGAGCCCCTGAGTGTCCCTCCCAGACTGAAGATCCATCATGAAGATGATGAGCATGGGTTGGAGCTGCAGGACTCTGTTTTCATGGGTGCTCTGGCAGGGATATAAATGTTCCTCATGGTTATTCTGCCTCACGAGGCTCTAGAGAGCCTCCCTGGGGGCTAATGGGCATCTCTGGAGGGGGAAGCCACTGCCCCACTCACTGACCAGAAAGGAGGAGGCAGAAGTAAAGCCCAAACCCTCTGAGAACACAAGATTCTTCCCAGTTGCAGCAGAGTAAAAGTCACGGAGATTGTGAATTTGGCCATTTACTGGCCTGAGTTTAACTGATATGTTAAACAAGAACAAGCTCAATTGCACGGAATAATTTAAAAATGGTTTTTAAAACAAATTTGAAGATGCTTCACATGCACTCCTTTTCACGCCCATCAGTTTTATCAGCTCAGCTGCCTGGGGTAGGCAGGGAACCTGATCAGGACAAGAAATAATTACTTTTGTCTTGACTGGGAAAAAAAAACAACCCTCAACCCTATAAAGTAAAATGACTTAATTTTTTAAAATTACAAAACTGCAAAGACAGATGTACCAGCCTCAGTGAGGGGACAGAGGAGGTGGAAGGTGGAGCAGCAGCAAAGGAAAAGCTTCTTAAATCATCCTCCTGTCTGTGCAGACATAACTTCTCAAATGGAGCTGAAGGATTTGCTGATAGAGTCACAGTTGCAGGAGCATTCCCACTTTCTGATTAGGTTGTGGAAATCAGTAGAGGCTTCTCCCTTCTCTGTGGGCAACCTAAACCAGCTCTGAAATCCAAGAGGTAAGAAATGTCCCCAAAGCCTTGAAACTCTCACTGGGGTATCACAGAACGTGGTGTGTGGTGGTTTTAGCTGTGGAGCAAAGCCAGGGTGGAAGCAGAGTCCCTGGGAGAGGTTACAGCTTATTGCTGAGGAGGAAATGTGACACAAAGAAGGGACAGAAAAATAAACCCCGTAAGGTTAAAGTAAAAGCAGCAAAGACAGCAACATGGTAAAACCAAACACGTTCCTGCTGAACATACAACCCAAACATCACGTTGGATCCATGATCTTTCCGCTCAAGCTCCTCTCAATACAGGCAGGGGATTCCATCTTTGCTGAGCAGTGGGAATGCACATTGTGAAGGCAGGCCCTGGCATGGGGTCTGTAATTATACACAGATCCTTCACAGGCTGAGCCTCAAACACGCACCTCGAGCTCTCCAGAGATAAACATTTACTGAAGAATGTGACAGAAGACAAAAATGTCCATTGAGATGTTGGTTTGATGCCTTTTTTTGAGCTCTAAGCTAAAGTGCTCGTGCCAGCGAGCTTCTCTATTTCTTCCTGTGCCCTGACACTCCCAGAGGGGCAGGGACATCCCATTCCTGCTGCCCCATGCTGCCTCTGGGACTCCTCACCCTGCACCGTGAGGGTCTGGAGTGGAGTTGGAGGCTCCTGTAGAGACCAGGTTTGTTTGTGAGCACAGCAAAGAGGGCAGGAAGGGAGGAGGGCTTGTGTTAGAAGCTTAGTGAGACGAGGAGCCCGGGCCCCGGCGGGGGGAGAGAGAAACAGTCAAACCAATATGGTTGATAGAGCAAACTCCCCAAAACTCCGTTTATTAGCAGTCCAAAGGCACTTATATAGTATACCAGCTTGTTAACTCCTAAGTGGCTTAAAGCTCATCAAAACACATTTCTATTTCTACATAATTGGACTACATTGGCAAGCTTCCATAAAGAAGTCAGTGCCCGTCTCCCTCGTTCACTCCCGGATAGTACAGCTGCAAGTTTTCACTCCCTCTTTGTTCCCAGCCCTGCTTGTTATCTTTCACACAGGGACTTTCCCATGGAAAGCTTTCTCACACACAAGCCTAAAACTTCCAGGCCTATTGCTTGCACAGTTCTTTTATTGCTCCCAATAATTCTATTTCCCAACAGGCTTGCAAGAGAGGAGGCTGGGACTCGGCTGCCTCTGGAAGGGGCACGTGGCTGTCAGAGCAAGGGCTGGTTCTGCACAAGGGTGCTGGCACGAGGGGAAATGTCCCCAAACCAGGAGTGTGCCCATCTCCTCCCCCTGCATTCCCCACAGCAGCTGTAAAGCCTGATTTCCAGAGGCAGCATGGAGATGATGCAGCATTGCCTTCCTCAGGCTCCTCTCAGCCTAAAGCCATTTCTCTGTGCTCTCATTAATGAGTGATTCAGGGTGACACATCAACGATTTCACGCTTGGGTTTTGCAGGGAGTGTGGCTGTCAAAGCCCTTCTCCCCACACCTGAGGTCACTCTCATGCTGTGAGATTCACGGGCCCCTCTGGGACTGCGAACACAAGAACTGGAATTGGGGCATATAAACACTTTCCCCATACCATGAAGTTATAGGTTTAAAGATTTTTATTGTCTTTTATTGGACTAAACCCAAACCTTTTTTTTTTTTTTTTTTTCCCCTGAATAACAGAGATAGATACTGAATATCCCACACAATGCTTAGGAGAGAAAATATTCTCTTATGTGGATGGAAGTAAAAGCCCAAGTGATGCTCCAGCCCCGTCCTCATCACTCCACTGTGGTCCCTCCCCTCTTAAATCTGCAAGGAGCTTTTCCTCTAACACTGGGCACTGCAGGATGTGGGGCTTCACTTTCTCATCTGGTCTAAAAGAAGCTGCTGCAAGGGTTGAACCAATGCTTTGAAGTTTGAGGGACATTTTCCATAATAAACTCGCCTTTGTATTAAGAAAACCCAACACGTGACAGCAGCCAAGCAAAGTTACCCGGTTGTTATTTCCTCTGCTTTTGTTGTTGGGAATTAATTGTGCTGTGCCTCAGGCAGGCAGAGGCTCCTCGACATACTTAATCATTCTAAAAGGATGCCGACAGCAAAATGACAGGGAAGTTCTGTTGTGTTTAGCAGTCAGTAATGAGTGTTGGGATAATTCTTTCTATCCAGCCTCCTCTGCACGGATATCGTGCTCTTAGAGCAGGCTGAGGCACAGGCTCTGCCTTTACCTCCACTGATCCCAGTGCCCCCAAGCCCATAATGTGGGGAGGAGGCTCCCAGGAGGTAAAGAAGAGATTCTGCTTCCTTGTGATCTCCTCCTGTCACCGAGGAGGGGCTTTAAAGAGGGTATTGATGCACTGAAATGATGGTGTTTTTAATCAGGAGGCTCATTCCAGTCATGATCCCAGCCGGGCACAGCTGCCAAGGCTGGGGGTGAAGGAGCATCTTCACTGCCCAGCTGCCATAAATCAAAAGCAGAGAGGTTCTGGTCGACAAACACTTCCTCTGCCTGACCATGAATAGCTACCCTGAACCCTAAGTTACCCCTACAAGGAGACATTTTCCCCTTCGTCCATAGCATCTCTCATCCAGCGACCCCAAAACATGTCCCACACAACAGTGACACTTTACAACACCTGCACAGACACTGGAAATAGCACTGCTGTTTTCTAGGCACTTCATGAACAGCAGCCAAGACCAAGTCACCTCCCCGAGGTAATTTTCCAAGAGGATTCAGGACTTCTGAGCTGCCCCATTTCAGTGAATCCCTCTGCTCAGCTCCCACACTGTGGAGCCCTGCCTCCACAGGCAGCTCCAGCATCAAACCCTTGTAAATCTCTCCTGGTTTTCATTCACTGGCTTGTTCTAAGCCTGCCTGAGCTATCAACAGCACAGGTGCTTTCGGGGTAGAGGTCTCTGAACCCCCAGCAGCAGATTTTGTGAAGGAAGGTAAATACCTCACCTGGCTGCAGGGCACGGTGCAGGCAGAGGCTGCAGACTCCTCGAGTATTCCTGCTGCCAGCCCTTTGCCTGGACACTGCCCAGGGGCAGAAAGCTGCTTTCAAAACGTGGTGGCTGGGGGTAACTGTGGCTCTGGCTGATTTTATAACCATGCCATTTCTGTAAAATACTGCCTTCTGTGGTGTTAAATGAAAGGGAAAAAACCATCAGTTACAAAGAAGAAGGAGAAACTCGATTTAAACCTGTGGGGTTACTGGGATTTTGAGCAGCGCAATGCTGGGGCTGGCTGCCAGCCCATGCTCCCCAAAGGGAGGGTGCTGTGGGAGCCTGGCACAGGAGCTGGTGCTGCTTCCTGCCATGCCCAGCTTGTCTGGTGGGACCTGCATCTCCCAGGAGGTTTAGGTGTCCTCTCTGCACGTGTTAAGGGTGCTGCTGTCTCTCCCCTTTCAGCATTACTACACTACAGTTAATTTACCTGCTCCATTCTTGCAGATTTTCACAAGATAGCTTCAATGTACCCAAGAATAATTGCTCTGTAGTGCCTTTTCCTGGGAGGCTTCTTGCAAGAGGCAGCCTTGTGCTTCTCAAATGTCAAGCTGATATTTAAAAGAATAACAGAGGTAGAAGGCTGTGAGTTTGATGGACGTCCCTGGCTTGCAGGAGCACACAGATGAAGGGGTAACTGTCTCTAACAGGCTGTGTTTATGGACACACCACATTTAGCTTCAGGAATCTCCCTTGCTTTGTTTGGATGGAATCATGTTTGGTTCTAGTTAAGAATTCAGGAGCTGAATTCAAGATCCTAACAGCAATGCACAAGGAAAGACTAACAGCATCTCAGAGAGATTGGCCAAAACAAGCTGGAACAAACTTGTCAGATTTTACTTCTCCAGCATTAGCATGGCTTTGGTTTTAGAACTGTTCCCTGTGCCAAGCATGGCTGATACTGCTGGTGCTTTGTGCACAAACTTATTTACTGCTTTCCTTCCAGATATCCTGATGGAGGAGTCTGGGTGGGATCTTCCACAGTATTGAAGTTCAGCCTTTTTTAATAAATGCTTTAATGAATGCTTTTTAACTCTTCACCTCGTCTCTCACTGTAGAAGTATTCCTAGTGCTTACCAAAATGTTTCATTTAAATTAAAATTTATATTATAAGTGAAGAGAAGCAGAGAAGCAGAGCCCAAATGCCAGAAGACTTCTACAGGATTCATTTCTCCCTTTCCTTTTTTAATTCTCCCTTTCTTGGGTGGGGGACCAAAGTAAAACGATGCAGCAGTTTTGCTTTGGTAAATTCCATTGGGGGCATTTTCTTTGGGGACAAGATGGCTCCAGTTCTGACCTCTCAAACTTGTTGAACTGAAATTAGTCTCCCCCAAAGGTGATATATACCACACCAGAAACTCAGTGTGGGCAGAAAGCTGCATTCCTGAGCAGAAATCTTTATGATTAAAAAAACCCTTCTGATATATGCCCCATTTAGGATTTTAATACACCTATATTTAGTATAATATTAACATATTAATAACTTTTTTAGTGTTGGGTGTCTGACAGAAGCTTGGTGCATCCCAGAGGTTTGGCTGGGAGGAGTTCCTCCATCTGCCTTCACAAAGCTCAGCCTGGGCCACCCAACCCCTCCCAACACTTTGCCACCAACTGACTGCATCCTTTCTCCCTGCTGTGCTTTAAATCCATTCCCAAACAAGGGCAAGAATCTTCTATAATGCTAATAAAAATAACTCTACTGGGTGCTTACACCCTGCAAGGCTGTGGCTACTCTTTTGAAGACAAAGCAATATATTTCTCATAAACCACAGTAATTAACTCAGCGTCTCTATTCCCTGGAAAAAAACTAGAAAGTAACAGCAAACCCCAATATTATCAGGCAGAAAAACCCCAACTGGGCTAAACTGGAGTTAGTCACCAGTTCTGGGTGTTTCTGTGGGTGCGGGCTGGGAGGATGCTGTGCAAAATGACAGGAATGAAGTTAGTCTGGGTTTGGCATAAGAAGAAACGTGGGAGAGGAAAGTTAACTCTTGGAGTGGGTTTTTCTCTTCTCTTCCCCTCCAGTAATGTTCTGTTTTAAGGTATAAAATCCTCTTACATTGTGCTGTGATTTGGGGCAACCTCTGTGTTTTAAAGGCTAGAAATAAAAAGCAAATTCCCTTCCCGAGACCTCGAGATGGGAATTTGGTGCTGCCACCAGAGGGACTCCAAAAAGCGACGGGAAAGCCGAGTGTCCTCAAACTTCCCAGCAAAGCTTCTTGGCTTCTCGGGGCTGCTCTGAGGATTTCTCTCCGTTTTCTGCACCCAGGGCTTGAGGGCTGGGCTCTGATACGAGCTTTATGTGCTCTCCTCTCTCATAATCCTGCTGATTATGAATAGATTATAATAGATTATAATAGATTATAATAGATTACAATAGATTATAATAGATTATGAGCTCAATCCCCCTGCCAGTTCCCCACAGTTAATCCAGCTGTGCATCTTGCAGCTCCAGGTACAAAATGCTCATCAAGTCCCCTCTCTTTCGCTGGCTTCCCTGGTGTTCAGTCACACACTAAGCACCAAACCTGACTGCTGAAATAGGAGTTCAAAAGTTACTGATTTGCTTGTACTCGTGATGGAATTGTAATGTGGGGCTTTTGAGCATTTATTGCAAATTTGTTTTTCAAAAATGGAGAGGAAGATGACTAAAAAAAAGTGACCGAAGGTAAAGGCAGCAAAAATGCCGTAAGGCTCAGGTGGTTTCTCCTGTGTCTGATGAAAAACAAATACTCTCATTTGCCCCACAAAGGAGTGGTCTTGGTCTTTTCAAGTAAAAGTGGAAAAATTGCCATGGCTACAGCAGCTCCCATCTGAGGACATCCCACCATAAAGCAAGGCTATGTTTCAGGATGAAACTACTTTCCTTTCCCACTCTGGGTTGGGTTTTTGCATTATAAACCCCTAAATCCCAAAGGGTATTGGAAAAAATCTCTAGTGATTGAACTATTTTCTTTCTTGTAAAGCACATATGGAGTTGTGCAGTGACAGCCTCTGGCCCAACAAGAAAAGGCTGCTGCCTTTCCTAAAATTCCCATTTCCCATGTTTCTGAAGAAACATGTGTCACTGAACCTGCAGCAACATTCCATTTATAATAAAAAACACCCAAAGCATTAAGAACCACAGGATTACAATGATTTAGGAATGACAAGTGACCCCAGGGTACACAGAACTTGATTTCCTGGAATGTAAAATAGCCAAAGTAAAATTGTTTTTAAGGAACTCTCCACATGTTGTTTTTCAGTTACAGCCCCACTGACTTCCCTGTTGTTACTCAGCCCTGGCCTGAGATGCTTCAGATTTACCTGGAGTGACACCAGTCATAGAATTTGCAAAGTTCCATCATCCAGATTCTGGTTATCTCAATTTTCACACACTTCTGTAACCTTTGTGGCTGGGGACACAAGATGTTTTTAATCTCATGGCTTTGGGAATCCCAACTCTTCAGTGCTGAGGACAGGTAAGAACGCCTTCATGTAGAAAATAGCCTGAGCTCCCTTACAGCAGGTGTGCACAGCCTGCACACAGGGAGATGTGCTTAGAAATGCTGAGATCCCAACCCCAAACCTCCCCCAAATCCTCTGGGTGAGAGCAGGTAAAGCTATCCCTCACAGGTAACCTAAAGGTTGTGTCAACCCCTGACAGGGCTCTGTGCTCTAGACAGGCAGAGCATTCCCCTTCCCAAGGGAGCTACCAGATTAATTTGGTTTTGTTCTTAAAGGAAGACCCATGAGGACAGTCCCCTCATTCCCAAACACCAAGAGGACACCAAGAGCACACCAAGAGGAGTCAAGGCTTGCCCAGACAACAGGAACTCAGTTAAAACATCGGCTCCAGCAGGATATTTATGAAGTGGATCAAACCTACTGACTTTTGGCAGTTTAACACATCCTGGCTGAAAAACCTGAGGAGTGACAAATAGAACAGAGCCACAGAATGGTTTGGGTAGGTTTGGGTTGGAAGGGACCTTGAAGATCATCCAGTTACAACCCCCCAGCCTCAGATACCTTCCACTGTCCCAGGTTGCTCCAAACCCCGTCCAACCTGACCTTGGTCACTTCCAGGGATCCAGGGGCAGCCACAGCTTCTCTGGGCACCCTGTGCCAGGGCCTGCCCACCCTCACATGGAAGAATTCCTTCCCAATATCCCATCTAACCCTGCCCTGTGTCACTTTGAAGCCATTCCCCCTTGTCTTGTCACTCCAGGACATCCCACCATAAAGGAAGGCTATGTTTCAGGATGAAACTACTTTCCTTTCCCAGTCTGGGTTGTCCAAGGTCCCTCTCCAGCTCTCCTGGAGCCCCTTTAGGCATTGGAAGGGGCTCTGAGCTCTCCCTGGATCCTTCTCCTCTCCAGGTGAACACCCCCAGCTCTCCCAGCCTGGCTCCAGAGCAGAGGGGCTCCAGCCCTTGGAGCATCTCTGTGGCCTCCTTTGCACTCTCCAGCACCTCTGTGTCCTTCTGATGTTGGAGACCCCAGATTTGGATGCAGCACTGCAGGCTGGGTTCACCAGAGTGGAGTAGGGGGGAGAATCACCTTCCTTGGCCAGCTGGGTACCCTTTTTTTGAAATATCCAGTATTTTGCCTTTCATCTGGATGCTCCTCCATCAACCCTCTGATGTTTAATGCTCCCACCACGTGGCACAGGAAGCACAGCTACTACACACTGCTGGTGCCACTGAGCAGAGTAACAGAATCTCTTCAGGGGACTGAGAGGTGTCTTGAGAAGTGTGTCCCAAATGAGCCCCTGCTGTTTGCTTATCCCCACATTGAGGTTACAGCTGAAGACCCCTCCTGCTCTGCATTTTCACCCTTTTATTTCTGTGCAGAACTCCTTTTCAGCTTCCCCCTTATATTAACAAATATGGTTTTAGGCTGTTCAGCTTTTTAACTTTTTCTTTGAAAAATACAAAGCAAAGTCCCTAAAACTCATTTTGATCCCTGTCCAGCTCACGGGATGCAGCCATGCCTGGCTCTGCCAGGACTTCTGTGCAGACACACCCTGCACATGACATTCATACTCCCACCTTCTGAGTGCAGTCTTACCTTTTTTATTCCTATATGGGAGTGACTTCCAGCCTCGGAAATGGGAGCCAGAGGAAAAGTAACAATGGCTTTACAATTAATAATTAAAAAATCAATTAGTTCCTGAAAAGTTGTTCTGAAAAACTGCTGAATCCTGTTCTCCTTGCCAATTCCCAACATGAATTGTGTGTTAGCCCCCCTGTTTCATAAGGAATGGACAACATTAGGACTATTTAAGACACCCAGCTTGGAGTCTATGCAACATTGGAATATGACAAAGTGATCACCAGTGTTTCAAAGACAGTCCTGTGGTTAAAAGTAATATAGGCAAGGTGAGTTACTCATTCCCCTGCTCCCCAAAAAGCATCCCAAGAGAATGCCTGACTCCAGCACAGGAACACCTTCATCCAACTTGTGTATTTTTCTGTTAGTTGAGTGCCTAAAATCCAGCATGTCTCTGTGCCTGCTCTCTGCTCCCAGCCCTGTCTGTGGTGTTGGCACTTCGTGTCTCTGCTTTAGCACAAACACACCCCAAAGTTTGGTGTGGGACACGAGAGCATCACCCAAGGACACGGGAATGCAGCAGCACTGCAGGGCTGGAGTGGGACTCTGCTCAGGCAGGCGGGGGTGGGAATAAGTAATAAAAAAGTGGAAATGACAGTTCCTGACACTGCTGCTGCTTCTGAACTCCCTGGGCATCAACAGCTGCTGACAAGAGTTTGTGCAGCTCGTACAGTGCTTTTCTTATCCCCAGAGTCTGTCTCAGAAGAAGAAAGAGGAATATTGACCCCAACTTCATCCCCATAGCTGGGAACTGCAGCATCTGCCCAGATAGATACATCCCCCTGAGCTGGGTGAAGAGACCAGGCGAGGGGAAAGCTGAGCATGGTCCATTTTTAATAAGCATTTATTTATAAACTGACACCTTACAGTTGTTTAAGTGCTTACAGGCATCTCCAGGATCTGTGGTGGAGGCTTACTGTGAGATGCCAAGCAGGGAGAAAATGAGCAGAATACATTGAGGCAAAAAGGTTTTGATCAAATGTCATGAAAAAATTTGTCTCTTTTATGATGACTTTTATGATATAGGATTCAGTCATTTTTCTTAGAGCCTCAGGTCTTTGAGTGATAGGATTATAAATAATTTTTTATTTCTTCCAAGGTAAATTTTCTGGGTTTTCAAGCTCTGTTGACTTTTAAGAAAGGGACCAACTTTTTAAAGAAAAAAAAATCAGTGGCAAATTCAAACCACCTTAGGTAGAAACCTTAAAAAATTATAAGGGTTTTTTTTTTTTAGGTGATCCTGTGGTTTCTGACAGCTTACCTTGTGGTTTTTGAATGCTTGGAATTCAAAGTGCTGCTGCAATGAATTTAAAAATAGAGACTTTAAGCTTGATATAACAGTAGTGCACCGTAATGTAACAGGAAATAGGAAAAGGGGCTTAGAGGTCTCTTTACACACTCCAGAAACAGACAACGGTAACACACAGGGCAAACACAAGGCAGGCAGCTCAGGTAAGTGATACCAATTTCAGATTTCTGCAGCTCTGACCCAGCTGTAGCCCAAAGGCAGCACTGAGAAACCACACGGGAGAAACGGTGTGCGGAGCCGGAGCCAAAACTCGGCCAAGCGTGAAAACAGTTTGTGGCAGAACTGAACAGAGCATCCACCTCATCTTCTGCACCCAAAACCCTGCAGGATTTGTCCTGAGTGGCTGCTGGCTCCCGGCAGGACCCCCCCAACAGCCCTCAGCCAGATGGAAATTCAGACTCATCTCGCAGCATTTGGCTTCACACAAGCTTCTTGCCCCTCGCTAGAGAGAGCACCAGAAATGAGTTTTTAGGACCCTTCAGGGCTAGGGGGTCCCAAAGCCCTACCTTGGCCGGACGCTCTGCTGGTCCTGGTGTGTCCGGAGCGCCTCCTCTTCCTCACTTGTCCTTGAGAGTGGCCATGCCCAGCGCCTCCGAGCTGTAGTCGTACTGGTTGCTGGAGGACATGGACCGTCCCCAGGAGCACTGCAGGTTGGAGCCCCTCTTGCGGAAGGAGGACGTGAACCTGTAGAAGTTGCGGTGCCTGTTGCGCAGGTACTCCCGGTAGTTTTTGGTGAGCAGGGTGTAGAGGAAGGGGTTGATGCAGCTGTTGCTGTAGGTCAGGCAGGTCACCAGATAGTTAATGCACTTCTGGGTTTGGGTGGTGAGCTGCAGGGAGCTGCTGTAGAGGCGCACCAGCTGCCAGATCCAAAACGGCAGGAAGCAGGCCCAGAAGACCAGCACGATGCTGAAAATCATGATGAGGACCTTCTGCCGGGGGGATCTCTTGCTCTTCTCCTTGTGCGGGGGGTTCCTCTGGGACTCCAGGTAGGTCCTGGCCAGGCGTGTATAGAGGAAGCCGATGATGATCCCCGGGGCCATGATGCTGGTGCTGAAGAGCACGGTCAGGTAGGTCCGGTAGGCATCCACGCTCCAGGTGGGCGCACACATCCTCTTCACCTTGCCCTCCGCCTTGCCCCCCTCGGTCAGCGTGACCATCAGCATCATGGGCAGCGTGAGCAGCAGCGACACCGACCAGACAGCCCCCGCCGTGACCTTCCGGTAGCCCCGCGACCGCTTCAGGGTGTCCAGGGGCCGGGTGACGGCCAGATAGCGCTCGGTGCACATGAGGGTGAGGGTGAAGATGCTGGCGTGCATGGTGAGCAGGTCCAGGCTGAGCAGGATGCGGCACCCCAGGTCCCCGAAGTACCAGTCCTGGGCCAGATAGGTGCAGACGATGAAGGGGATGGTGGAGAGGTAGAGCAGGTCGGCCAGGGCCAGGCTGACGATGGAGCTGTACATGGGGGCGGCGCAGCGCGCCGAGTGGCACATCACCACCAGCGTGTAGACATTGCCGGCCACCCCGGCCACGTACATCACCGACAGCACCGTCCCGAAGGCCGAGGGGATGAGCAGGGGGCCGCCCCCGGGGGCACCCCCGCCGCCCGCCGCCGCCGTCCCGTTGCCCCCCGCCGCCGCCGTCCCGTTGGGCTCCATGGGCGGCGGCGGCGGCCCCGGCACCGTCGCACCGGCCCCGGAGCTCCCGGCCCCGGCGGCGGCCGCTCCGCCCCCCGCGGGAGGCAGGGCGGTACCGGGCTGCCCTCGGGGGAAGGGCCGCCCCCGCCCCGCCGGGGCTCCCCCGCTCCGGGGCTCTCCCGCCCCGCCGGGGCTCCCCCGCTCCGGGGCTCTCCCGCCCCGCCGGGGCTCCCCCGCTCCGGGGCTCCCCCGCTCCGCGCCCGCGGCGACCGCGGGGACCCCCCCGACCCCCGCCCGTGCGGGGCTGGCAGGTGCCGTCCGGGGCCGCTCTCAGCCCGGGAGGGGACCCTGCAGAGAACGGCTCCCCGAACCGGGAACGGGGTTCCCCGAGCCGGGAATGGACCTCCCCGAGCCGGGAACGGCGCTCTCCCCTCCGGGAACGGCGCTCTCCCCGCCGGGAATGGAGCTCCCCGAGTGGGAACGGCGCTCTCCCCGCCGGGAATGAAGCTCTCCCCTCCGGGAACGGCGCTGTCCCCGCCGGGAACGGAGCTCCCCGAGCCCGGGACGGGACTCTCCCTTCCGAGAGCGGGGTTCCCCGAGCCGGGGGCGGGTCCGGAGCGCCCCGCGCCCCCGCGGAACGAGCCCCGCCGGGCAGCGTCAGCCTAAGGGCGCTGCCTGAAAAGTTTTCCTGGGCACTCCGCTGGAATCCGGCGCTTTCCTGCCGCGGTGGCATCGCTGGCGATGGGGCTCGGCGCTGTGCTTCAGGCTATCGGGCAAAGAGGTGTCAGTGGCCCACAGGGAGAGCCGGAGGCAGCCGCGCTCCGCAGGTGCCCCGCGCAGGGCGCTCCAGATGCCCTCGGAGAGAGGCTGAAGTGGAGGTGGATACCGAACCCAGGCTGAAACAGCCTCCTTTCTCCCTGTAAACAGCTCGTATTTTGAATTTTACCCTGAAAAGCACGACGGTGCTGTCTTAAGATTTAAAATTCGAGCTTTAGTGGTGGCTGGTTCTTCTGAAGAGGCGGGAAGCACAGAGTGGGATGAATATGAGGTTCACAGGGACAACTTTTCCCCGTAGGCAAGAAGTCTGGGGACAGTTGCAAAATCAATAAGCACCTTACATTTCCATCTTATTTTAGAGAAAGCAGAGGTAGGGCAGCCCATAGCCCAAGGACAATGTTCCAAGGGTACCAGAATGCTGCATTTCCTCAGCTACCATTGATTTCCAATAGGAATTAACTGGCCTTTATGCCTTCAAACATTTCTGTTTAAACCAGAGTGCTAAAATGACTGAGCTGTGTTTATTTGCTTGCTTTAACCCCTCCTGAAAGTGCTTTTCTGCAAACTGTTGTCTGTTTCACTGTGGCATGCTACGAAGTGGTGCAAATCTTGTTGAATTGTGGGAGCAGGATTCAACCCTATAAAAATATTGTCTTGAGCACTTGATTGTAATCTGCTCTGAAGTGAGCACACACACAAATACAGCCCTGCTTTCCTTCCTGGTACTGCTCATGAGTGTTTGTGTCTCTCTCCAAAGCGCTCCAGATGCTCAAAGCTATATCCAATAAAGGGCTGGCTCAAACATGGTTTGCATGCTGGTGAGGGAGAAGAATCTAAATTGAATTATTGTCAGGCAGGGGGGTTACTTTATCAGATTCAGCCATCGCACCGACAAAGTTCAGATCCAAGTACTGAGGTGGAATTTGCTTTTCACTGGAAGTTTGGACTCCATCCCGTGCCAGCGCCCTCGGCAGCCCCGCATTCCTCTGCGGCAGCTGGACAGAGCAGCTGGGAATGCGGGCGGATGCTTCACCGGGGCCAAATCCTGCCTGCATGGCAGTCAAAGGGATTGACTGCCACAGACTTCAAGTAAGATCCGGATTTGGCATGAATAGATCATCTCTGAGAATTAGGTTGCATGTAACTTTTGCAGTCCTGTCGCCTTTTTGTTTTGAAATTGTTCTCTCTCTGTTTTTTCATCTGTCTTCATCTAGCGGCCAGGACAGAGGGCAAAGAGAGAACAGAACAGATATTTTGTTTTCTGATTTGTTTTGGGTGATCACACGAGGTGTTAGAGGTAAGCAGAGTAATATGTTCTTCTAGACAGAGAATTACGTCATCTGTTTAGAAAATACCTAATTTCAACTTCCTGGTTTTCCTTCCAGCACAAGAATGTTTAATTAAGCAACACCAGGCATCAGTGAGCCTGAGAGACACTTGTTTCCTTGAACATGTAGGATACACACATGTATCCATGGGAACTTTGTCCTGTTAAACTCTTCAAAAATAGTTCCTTGCCTGAAGTTGTTCTGCAGCACAGCAAAAGCTGTTCTCTGAACAAAAGGCACTTCTGCCCTCGAACACTCTGCTCTCACCATGAACTGAGCCTCTTCTGCACACCCACAGGCATTAACAGAGCACTTCATACCCGGTGGAATTGGGCCTGGAGCGTGTGAGAACCGTGATCAATCAGAATTAAAAGGGGGACGATGCAGGAGTCTGGAATACTGATGTTTCCCATTTGTTTGTGTGCACAAGGAACACATCTTTCAGCAGTGTGGGTGAAAAGCTACCAGAAGAAGTGGTGAATTTTCCATTTCTCCAGCTGTCTAAGTAAGGACTGCAAGTGCTTTTTTGGAAGATGAATTTTAATCAAACAGAAATAGGGAGCTCGGTGTATAATTACTGTCAGAGTAAATCCTCAGGGACTTGCACACAAAGCCAAGTCATCAAGGATCAAATTGTCTTATGAACCTCAAGATCTGTTATTCCCTACGTGGTTTTCTTGAAATATTCTAAAAAGTATTGGTACGGAAATGATAAATAATGTAGAATCAGAGACTCATGGAATCACAGAATGGTTCGGGTTGAAAAGGACCTTAAAGCTCATCCAGTCCCACCCCCTGCCATGGGCAGGGACACCTTCCACTGTCCCAGGTTGTTCCAAGTCCTGTCCAACCTGGCCTTGGACACTTCCAGGGATGGGGCAGCCACACTGCTCTGGACAATACCTTGCACATGTACTTCAGGTGCAGAATTTCCCCTCTGGAGCCACATACGGCTCATGCTGAGCGTAACCAGCCATCTTGAAGTACAGCTCCATGTGGCATTTTATTGCCTGCTTTAAATAGACCTTTTTTTCAGGTGCTCAGCACCTAATTTTAGAACTTCCTAACAAATCTGCCTGCTTGTTAGGAAGCAGACAGTACCAGTCTACGTGGTGAGGGCTGTTTGAGCAGCCATGTCCAATTTTTTTTTTATATAAAGCCCTTGATTTTCTCCGTGAATAACTGGTGCTCCTTTGTTTGGCTGTGAAGGTCACAGTATATATGGTGGGCAGCTGAAGGCTGTTGCCTTGGCAAATTGAAGGCAGCTCTTGTTGTTCCATTCAGCTGTGACAGGCTTCCAAACTAAGTGCTCTCGGGGCAAAAGGTAGGCAATGAGTGTTTGGAAGCAGAGGCTCCTTGTTAGGCACCATCTTGGTACATGTTGTCCTCTTAAAGTACCTTCTGGGTGGAATTTTATTGTTGAGTGTGAATTTTGAGTTCAGGATAGTGAGCATGTGAAATGTTGCCTCTGTGTCCTCGATGTGAGCTTTGAGGTAGAGGTGCTGTGGAGAGCAGGTCCAGCCTTTGGCTGAGTTTGATTTTAGTTGTGTAAGTTCTGCCTGGCCAGGTGGGCACTGATGTTTCTCGTGATACTCTTGTGCCCTGTCACCACATGGATGATCCTCTTCCCATGGGATTCCTACCCTGCAGGAAGTGAAAAGACTTAACTGATCACTTGCCAAAGCATCAGGGAAGTATTTTGCTTCGGACAAGTTCAGAGGGGTCTTGATAGATTATCCAAGTGAGAAGGGCAGAGACTGGGATGTGTCTGGAGAAGCCCAGGGGTGAGGTTTGTTAGATCCCAAGTATGTGCTGTCAGACGAGATCCATACATTCATTTCTTAATCCTAAACTTGGAGGCTCAGTTATCATCTGTTAGTGCAGAGCCTGTAAGTGGAATGTAAAGTTGAAGTGGATGACAAAGAGGTATTGAAAGCAACTGCAGCTCAGTGTCCCACGGGATAGCCAGAGACTGATTTGGCTGCATTGCTGCCTCAGTAGCAGATCCTTTTCTCAGGTTACCACACACTGGTGTATAATCCCTGCAGCTTGGCCATTGAATCTCACTGGAGCAGTGTTTAAGCTCTGCAATATGCACAGGGCTTTGTCGCTCTCTGAAATTGTTTCTGAACCAGTCATCACTCTGGTGCAGAGGATTGTCTGAAGGCATGGACTGTGCCCACTGATTGCAGTGGGGTCACTCCCAAGCTGCACAGCTATAAGGAAAAGCAAATTTGATCCCCAACTTCTGAATGCCTTGGTAACATCTATGTTTACATCTGTCTTAGAGAGTTGAATATGCCCTTAAATTTAAATTTACAGGTATACTTTATTTCAAAGTTAGGGCTTTCTCTCCTCACTCAGATGTTTGAGATGTCTGAGGTCCTAACTCTGGAGGAGCCGCTGGAGAGAACCCTCTGTAAGATCTCTAAAGAGGATGGTTTAACAGGTTTCAGTCAGCATTATTTCAGGAATGTAGTTGAATGGGTTTTAAAAACCCTCCCAGATAAAAAGAACATAGAAGGGACTTGTGCCTTTTAATCACAGCACCCCTGAGCAAGTGCTCTGTGGTTCCTAATGCCCTGTGAGGACAGCAGAGTCCCTGGCAGGGTGAGTTCTGAGGTGCCACATGGATTTGTGCCCACGGGGGATCTGGCTGGTGGTGGCTACTCCCTCTGGAGGCAGCTGCAGGCCAGCTATAGGAAGGCACTCTCAGGGTCACTGAGTCAATTCCGTGTCATTTCAAGCACCTGTGTGACAGATATGAGCCCAAGTCTGCTCCTCACGTATCCAAAGCCATCAAACACCTTTGGAGTGCTGCAGTAAGCCTGAGACCTTCAGTACTGAACACCACACCTGGCAGAGAATACAGTGGCCACACAAAAAGGTGAGGAGATCAAAGGCTTTCTCCTTGCTTTTTGCAGAACATAAAGAGTGTAAAGTGTGTGCTGTTACACTGACTTTCAGCTGCTCTGGATTTTCAGGATCTTTGCCTTGTGTTAAAGCATTTGAGATCATTTTACAATGGAAAAATATTCATATTAATAACCCCAAGTCATTTCCTGCAGAAACTCAAACCACTACCATTACACTTAGATGTGAATTCTTTCTCCTCCCCTGAAAGACAGAACTGTAGACTGAAAAAAAGATGAAATCCTCTTCCTTTACCATGCATGTGAGTGCAAAGGAGACTGTCCTGACTCCAGGGAGGTTTTTATTGTTACACAGCACAGCATCTGCACAGACTGTGCACTGCAGTGATGATGCCAAAGAGCTGGCAGAGATCTGGAGAGCGCAGGGTAGGGCTGGGGGGAGCAGCAGGTTTGATTTGGCAACCTGAGTTACCTTTTGTCTTGCTGAAGGATCTCTGGGGGTTGCATGCTCGGTGCAGTGTTGCTTTTGGTACTTGATTTGTTTTTGTTCAAGGTGGGAAGGCTTTTATTCCTATTTAATGGCTTTTTCTACTGATGGAAAAATTAGAGACTTTGTATGTGCAAATTCCTCCCTCAAAGAGGGTTTGGTTTCCGATGGGCTGAACTCCACTTGGAGAGTGCAAAACCTAGGGCACGCTCTCATCTCCACAGCTCAGCCTGCTGTTAATGAAGAGCTTCAGATGCTGGAAATTCTCCCTTATTTCCTGACTTCTGTGATATTTCTTGGTCCACGCAGAGCAATTGCCTTCAGGTGAGCAGTCTGCATTTCATGAGAGCTGTGAGAGGAACCGATGGGGACCTGCAAGGATGGTGCATCCAGCATGGTGGAGAGGGAAACTCCCGCACTCTTTTGGAGGAACAGTTAATAGAATGGATGTTGTTTCATACTGGTTTTATAAGAATTATGTAAAAACTCTTGACAGATGTGAGAAAAGGATGGAAGCCCAAGGAATCTCCTTTTGCCAAAGAAACAGTTCCTGGTCAAGCCTCATGGTTGGTGGCTGGGCCAGAGCTCACTTGAGTCAGCGCGAGCTTTTTCTTGGATTTCAGTGGGCTTTGGAGGAAGCCATTGGTTAAAAACCAAACAAGAACAGAGCTGGGTCCAGCTTTGGGGATGTTTGAACTGAGTGGTGCTCTGCCTTGGAGGTTGGCAGCACAAGATCCTTTCAAAGGCAGATTATTTAAACTCCTCCAGCAGCAGCCACACTCAGAGCATCGCAAAGCGGTGCTGAGAGCTCTCCAGGAGTGCTTTGGCTCCTGGCACAGCTCTTGGGCTGAGTGTGATAGCTCTGTGTGTGCCTCAAAGCCTCTGCTTAGTCACTTCTCCTCATTATCTGCCTTTCTTAAAGGTTTCTTCCTCCTGAACACCTCAGAGAGGCACTTGGTGCAGGTGTGTGTGTTACGCAGAAAAGGAGACTGTGCTGCAACCCAGCAGCACCGGGCAGGGAATCTCACTGCTACCACTTTTATCTATAAGCTGACTCTTGTCTCCACATTCTAGTGCCTCCAGGGAAGCTGAGAACCATTTGCTGTATTTTCATCCTAATGTTTCTCTGGCTTAATTATGTGTCAGAGTCTATCAGTGTCAGATGTTGCTGCTGAAGGGGGATTTCAGGCAGTGAAACTCCAGCTGTGTGGGTACCTACATAAGCTTTAGTGAGAGCAGTGAAGTCCTCCTGATGTTTTTCCACTGCCTTTGGATCGGACTTTGTCTCTCTAGATATGTATTAAACCTGGTTTTAAAAGCCTTGAAGTGGAGCAGAAGGTTTGCTCCATGTGCTCTACTCCCAGCCCCAAAATTATCTTCACAATAGCTTTGTCCCAGTCCTTTTCACCAGGGCCTCTGCAGGGCTGTGATGCTGGAGCCCCATGAGCTGCTGGCCAGGCTCTCTGGGCACAGTGGTTTGCCTGGAGAAGCCACACTGTGCCATGGCTGTGTGTCACCAGCTGCCACCTGTCCCCAAGGAATCCCTCCTGCCTGTCACTGTGCCATATCCTCGCCATGAATGGTGAAGATAAACAGAAGCATTGGAAGGAACAGAAATAAAGGAAACACAGGGATTTGTTTGTTTATTGGAGGGGGTTTTGGACCAATTTTTTCAGTTCATGGCTATTTGTAGGCAATCAGAAAATCAATGTTCATAAACTCAATGCCTTAAGAACTAAGCATTAGGAGCACAGCTTTTCCTCTGCAGGCTGCAGAGAGCCAGGTACATTTGCAATTCTTTACTAATAAGCTTGGGACTAGATCAGCATATATACATAAAAACTCTAATACTTTTATTACTGAAGCCAGCCCAGAGCTTAGGCCCTTACAGTTTGCCTAGAAAATGGAATATTTGATCCTCCCCCAGTAATTGTATGTTTTTCTCGTCTCCTGGCAGTCGGCACAAAAGCTCTGAAGTACGTGACATACGACAAAGAGAACACCAAAATCTGCTGTGCCATATGATCAGCTCACATTGCTGTGGGCATGTTCCTGGCTCCACAAAGCTTCACAGCCATTACACTATTCCTTGCTTCCTGATGGGAATTTGTGCCTTTGTTTTAACCGTCTGCACTAAGTCACAAGTATTTCCTCCCAAAGCGTGCCATGTTAATGCTTCATTTAAATATAAAATATACCTGGGCTTGGGAAGAGGGGGTTGGTGGTCTTGGGCACTGCTGGTGTTGAGACAGGTCCAGGAGAGACACTTGGTGGATGCACCCTTCCCCAGGAGGTGGGTTTGGTGTAAAGAACACAACTCTGTGGGTGAGCTGGGATTTGCAGAGTCCGGTGAACACTGAACACATCTGTGCCATAAGAGGTGAACCCCCCTTTTCCCCATTTGGGTGAAGGGTACGGGGACAGTGTGGGTTCCATAAAGAGCTGTCCGAGCTTCTGTTGTCCTCCCATCAGCAAATTTGCTGCTGCCTCTGCTGGTCAGCACTGACTCAGTAATGACTGTGAGTGTCACTCTGGCCCTGGTGACACGAGGATGTGCAGCTGCATTGGACAGACACAATCAAAGGTTCTTTGGAGCAATAACTGACACCAGCCACTTCAGTCACCTCTGCAAGATCAAGGGCAAGGTGTGACAAAAGGAGAGGCCAGATGATAAAAGCCCAGTTGTTTATAAACCAAAGGCTTTATTATTCGCCGTGAGTGATCAGCAAATCTTCGACTAAAAACCGCTTCCATCAAAGTTCAGCGTTATTAAAAGAGGGGATTTACCTTCAGCAGGATTTTTCTGCGCTGGGCTCAAGGGGAGAAATGAAAGATAAACATCACTCTGGCAGTCAGAGTCCAGGGAGGGGAGTTTGGTCAGTGCAGCTGAATAGCTGTGGGCTTTTTGTGCCTGTTGGTGGGGAGCAGAGAGATCCGGATGCAGGGCTGCGGGAGCGCTGCTTGGAGAGAGGAAGCTCTGCGTGGGGAGTCAGTGAACATAAGAAAATGCCACATCTCGGGGCTGTTTTTGTCAGGCTGACAAACGCAGCCTTTTTGCCCCCATTAACTGCAGCTGCAGGATGCTCTGGGAGGCTCCTGTACCCTCCTCCTCCTCTCAGTGAGCTGCAAACTCACACCCCACAGCGGGGAGGTGAGAGCAGGTTGTGCAGCTTCAGCCTGAGGTACAGAAACTTGTGTTTGTAGCTTCTGGGCAGAGACACAGCGAGTGCATTCATCTTCTTAAGAGATACACCTGGGCTTGGAAGCAGGACTGTTGCTTAGCCCTGTCAAGAGGTGCAGGAGAGTTCCTGTGCCCTGAGCTACAGTTAGAAACAGGAATATCTCTAAGTTTGCAAAAACTGGGCCAGGAGCCTGTGTATGTGAGGTGTGGGACCTTGGAAAGTAAAGATGGGAGGTGGTGTTGGAGTAAGGAATTGGAGATGACAGGTTTTCATCACAGCCACCAATTAGGGGGTGGATTTTTCTGCTGAGGTGCAGAAAAGGGGCTGGGATTACTGTGCCTTCCTCTGAGCAGAGGGTGGATGTGTGGGGACACAACTGCCAACCAGCAGCTGTACCTGTCAGCATCAGGGGAGATTTGACTGCTGAGAAAGAGCCCTACACTGTACCCCAAATAGCTTGGGTGGGAGATAGCTAAAAGAGAGGTTCTCTGCTAGGGGGTATAATCAGCTTTTCTCCTTCAGGGTTCAGGCTAGTGAGCTGTGGGCTGAAATGTCTTTCCCAAGTGGGAGAAATAGCAGAAAGTATGTTGTTTTCTCACTTTCCAAAGAGCTCTCTGTTCCCCCCACCCCCCTTCCTAAGCTGTTCAGAAACATCTCCCCATTGGGAGCATGCAGTTGAAAAAGGATGGGACAGCATCTGACAGACCTGCTGGCATTCAGGGTGGGCTTTCAAGACTTTTCTTAGTTATTGGTAAAATGTTGAATGCAAGCACTGATTGTTATCACTTGATTCTCCTAATCTTCATGTTGTCAGTGGCTCTGGGCTGTTCCCTGAGCTGACACTTTGAATTAACTCAGCACTGCAGGGAAGGAGACTGTAGGAATATTTGTCTCCCAGAGAGCTGGTGAGATGTTTATCCATGTCTGGCAGCTGTGGTGGTGGCACTTTAGTTGAAGGTGTCACCTCTGCCCAGTCCTTGAGGTGTCACAGCTCTGCTGCTCAGCTGAGATCCAAACACATCTCCAGAACCTCACACATCAATTCTGCGTTTGAAAGGAGCAAGTAGTGTGACAGAGGCATTTCATGGTGAAGGAAAAAAACCCCTTTCAATCCCTGTGATAGTGCTCAGAGAGGCAATTCCACTACTCCTAGAAAGATGCCAATGCAAAGATCTGTTTAAGTTGCTTCTTGTAGCAGGGTTGGAGAATAGCAGCAGCACACTAGAAAACCTAAGAATTCTTGATTTAGATAAAAGTCCACTTTGAAAAGAGGATTTAGGCATTTTTTAAATGTTACTCTGTGGTATGTGCTGTTTTCTCTTCCAAGGGAAGCTGTCTGCACTGCATTATGTATTAGGCTCTTGAAAGCATAACTAGTTATGTAATTATTAGAATTATATTTGCATTCCCAACTAGGCTGTGTACAACTAGTATGGTAATACATGCTAATTAAATACCAATTAATCATTTTAAAAAATGAGATCTGAATCTATACAGCTATATCACAGATGTAGTAAATACTCATTGCTTATGAAGAACAAATCAGGTGTGTTTTAATATGCAGCCCTAGTCCTATATAAACACATTGTGCCAATTATTTGGAACAGATTTAATGTGGTTTTTATTCATATTGCACAGCTACTGCTGAGTGACAATCACTGTAATGTATTTGACTACTTTTACATTAGTTCACATTAATGCTTCCAGCTGTTCACATTGGGATGAGTTGTGTTCCAACCACCAGAAAATGCCCAAATTTAATAACTTTTACCCTGCAAGGTAGAGGGGTTTCCTCATTCTTAATCCTGCCAGGCAATCCAGGTAGGCTGATGAAAAGAATTGTCTGTCTTTGTACAGTTTGAGGCTGTTTGGCTCTGGCAGGATATCTTCCATCACTTTACCTGCAGGCTTCAGAAACTCTCTGGAAGACAATCGAAGTTCCCATAAAGCTGAGAGCATCTGATGCTTCTGATTTCAGAAGCACTCAGAGTTTCTGCTGCCAGAGGGAAACAGGCTTTTGTGCACTCTGTCTCTGGTATAAGTTTCTGCTGCAAGTTTAGAGTTGTGTTCTAGACCTGGGGGGGATAAACCCCAGCTAAATTAGCTGAACTTGATGGCTGCTGCCTGCTGTAACCTGGGAATGAGATGAGCCAAGGGAAGGGCTGGCAGCACGCAGCCAGCAGGGCACTGAAACCAAGGAGTCCCTGGGCACCACTGCAGTGAGAGCGCAGCAGTGGCTGTGCTTGCTCAGGGCTGAGGACACTCAACACCTCCCATGAGACCTGGCTTTTGGCTTGCAGTGGTGTTTTCCAGACTTTTGCCATGCTGGGAGTTTGAGTTTGATTTTTACATTGTGTTTTGCCTTTGAAGCCATTTTCTTCCTGAAAAACCGGGGTGATTAAAGAGTTGCTTTGGCCAGGCAGGATCTGAGCAAGATTCCTGGTGATGTGGGAGGTGTATCCCTGTTCCTGCACCTCCCCACTTGTGCTGGGCTCCACCACATCAGTCACCTCAGTTATCCTCCAGGGAGGATTTGCCTGCAGTGAGGCCAGGTCAGGACTAGGGCTGAGGCACCCACCTGGAAATTTCCCCAAATGACCCCACCTGACTCTGCAGGAGCATCTGCAGTGCTGGGCTCTGGGTGCTCCTCTGGTGTCCCCAGTGGAAAGGAGGGCAAAGCCAGCTGAGGGGACCAGGGCACATGGAGGAAGAGCAGAAGGAATGAGGAGATAATTAAGAACTGGATGCTGTGCAATTAGGAGTGGGGTAATGAGGTCTGGTGTAGCACTGGTGCCTACCCCAACAATTCCCAAATAAAGGTCTGTGGCTCCTGAGGCATGTTCACCTCTGGTAGTGAAAATCTGTTTTACACAAATTCTGTGAGTTCCCACGTCAAAAGTTTGGCAGTGACAGAATTAAGGGTTTGCCTGCAGCCTCTGCTGTGTGGATGAACATTTCTTCAGTACTTCTTTCATGTAGTTCAAGTAGTTCCTAAGCTCTGATGTATTTGCTGTCACTAGAAATGTCTCCAAACTCCAGACAGCCCAGAACTGAGCTGAACTTATGAAGAATACATACTTTTTTTTTTTTTTTAATTTGCTACCTTTTAAAAGTACCTCTAACTTCTCTTGGTTACTTGTTGCATCACTTAAGGGTTCCAGCATCAGCATGGTTTCCTGCTCTTCTTCTCTTGCTCCTCACTTTTAGGAATCAGGCTCACTGATTTTCAGGGTCTTTGCCTTTAATTTCTGGAGCTGGCAACACCTTAAATGGATTATACCAGCTCATTTGGTTTCATTCAGAAACCAATCAACCCAAATTATCTTCAGTTCTATGTAATGAAACTAAGTTCAAGCACTTCTCTCAAAGTGTTTTCCTGAGGCGCTTCTCTGAGCTCAAGCTGTGCTGCATTTACAGGACAATTTAGGTCTGAAGCTCACTTGAGACTTCATCAGCAAGGTAAGAGAGCATTAGTAATTATTCTAATTTTTCAAGTCAAGATGTTTGTTTGGCAGAATGGCTCTGTGCTTCCTTTAAAGTTACTGAATCTCTTTTTTTCTTTTTTTTTCCTCCCTTAATAACTAGGCATAGGAAGAGTAGATATTCAGTTTGATGTCATTTGCTCTCTTGATCGTGTTGTTTCTCAACAGAGAAATACAAATTTGCTATTCCTAAGAGCAAGATTCTTTTGCTGTATATTAACAAGAAAAAATGCCATTTTACTAAAAGCTCAATTTAGGTAGCCCCGGACAAAACCCAGTCTGGGTGGTAGAACCAGGAGCAGAAACAGGTGTGCTCTTCACCTGAGTAATACACGTGTGAAAATGATGGGGGAGTTAAAATTGCTGACTGCAGTAGGTGCCAAACATAATTCTCTATCCTCAGGAGGTTTTTGTTTTAGAGAGCTCAGTCTGGCTCTTTGCACTGTGCCAGGCTCAGGAAATGGGGTGGTGATGATGAGAGAAATAGGTTTTTACAGGTGTGGAGCAGGCAGGTCTGTCCCTGACAGCAGCAGTGGGTGAGGGAAGGACAAACCTGCACTGGTTCTGCCAGCTCCTGACACAAATCAATCACTGCTGGTCACTTTGGCAGCCTCTGTGTGGATGTGTTGGAAGAATTGATGTGGAGCCTTTACCCTTTGAATCCCTTGCTGGTTTGTGAACCCAGCTGACTTTAACCCTGAGCTAACTCCTGTCCCAGGAGTGCAGGCAGGTGGCGAATGTCAAACCAATCCCCAAAGAACAACAAAGCCCAGTCTGAAACACCAAAGTCAAAACTAATGGACCCATCCTGGGCTTGAGTTCACCACAGAGAACAATGCTGAAGCAAATTTGTGAGTATGGGGAATGCACTTACGCTGTTTCCTTTCAAAAGATAAATGGATGATGTTAAGTGTCATCACAGGCTTCTCTCATTAGGCTAAATTCACTCAGGAGTGCTTTTGTATTCAGAACATTATGTGGAATAGAAAATGCTCAGCCACAAAGCAAGCTATAAAAAGGTTAATGATTTTAAGCCAAAGTTACGTATAAGCACTGATAATGTTACAGCTTGTGTTATTCCATTTTTCTGTGGCAGTGCACATCTGTTTCTTTCATTTCAATGCAGGTTTTGTCTCGTGGAAGAGCTCTGAGTCTGGGAGCAGGGTACTTGACTGTGCTTTTGTGCTGGGCATTTCAAAGGCCTGCAGTCTGGTACCAGGACTGAGGTATTTCAGGTTTTACCTTCTAGCTTTAAGGAATAATGAGCATCAATGGCATTAATGGGTACTCCTCAAACATTAAAAAAACCCCAAACAACCCTGATTCTTCCCTTTGCAGAAGTCTGGGTTCAAAACACCTCCCACTGCTTTTTTAGTCGCTGTTTCTCAATGGAGGTGATGATAACTTAGACAAGAAGCAAACCTCCTAATACCAGATACTGGGAAGAAATTCTTCCTTGGCACAGGTTGCCCAGAGAAGCTGTGGCTGTCCCATCTGTGGAAGTGTCCAAGGTCAGGCTGGATGGGGCTTGGAGCAGCCTGGGATAGTGGAAGGTGTCCCTGCCCATGGCAGGGGCTGGAATGAGATGAGTTTTAATGTCCCTTCCAACCCAAACCATTTGGTGATCCTGTGATAAGGGGAAGAGAAAGTTGTTACAAGAGCCTCCAGGCCGGATGGGCTGAGGAGAAGGAGAAAATTAGAGAAAACTCTGCATTAATTCTGTCCAGCAGCCTCACTCATGGGGGTTTTTATCATGTGCAGTTTGCATTGAGGGAACTGAGGCAGAAGAAAGACCCAACTGTCCCAGCTGTAAATAAACCCCAGTTTGGGCTGGAGAGCAGCCTCCTAACGTGGCTCCTGTCACTCCATGCGACACGAGTCCTGTGCTGAGCATGTTTCATGCTGCCCATTGAGAGGAGCTGTTTCAGGACAGCTGGTCCCACCAGCAGGGCTCTGATGCTCCTTCAAGGCTCCCAAAAAGAGGTGGTGTGGTGGAGCTGGGGAGTTGGGTGATGGATGGGCCAGGAACAAGGCTGGGGCTGCTCTGGTGTCGGTGGCTTTTTCCGGAGTAGGGAGGAGGAAGAGTTTGCTGAGAATAAATTCGACACTGTGGAACAAAGTGTTCCCCAGAAATGTGTTCTACAGCCAGAGTAGCAGCAGCCTTTCTGCCAATTAAGGGGCCTGCTGCAGGAACACTTTGGCAAGGGGAAAAAATATAGCCAAATTTGTGCTAAGCAGCCTGATGGTGGGTGGCTGGATTATGCAATGTTACTGATACTCAAAATTCATTATCTGCTGCAAAGAATCTCTGAATGAAATGAAGTGGTATCAGCTATCTGCTGATAGCTCTTTATTTTGTTTTCTTTTCTTCCCTTCCACTCCCTTGCCAAAACTGTGCATTCAAACACCTCCATTCAAATTCTTTAAACTTGAGAAGACCAGGGTGACAGAGCTTGTAATGAAACCTTCATCAAGAACCTGAGATCAGGCTTAGAAAATGAGCTCTTGCATTGTCAGAAATTCTTGGATTTGTTGAAACTTGGTCCTGGAAGGGATAAGCCAGAAAGCAATCCTGAGAAAAAGAGGAAAAATGCAATATCCTTTCCCTTCAGCATGCACTTTTGTGAATGTAGTCATTTCTGGGAGAGGTAGCAGGAGTTACAGCTACTCTCAGCACTGCCAGGTGGGATGAGTAAATGGCACAGTCATCATCATGTGGAAATTGGTGTGGTTTTGCCTTTGAAAGGGTGATCACGGCTCAACAGTCGTGCTCAACTGCATCTATTGATTTGCTGTGTACAAACAAGAATTGTGCCCAATAGCCTGGCTGGCAAACTAAGGCAATGTGGCTGATTTACTCTCACTGGGAGTAATTTTGGCCTCACCAGGCTGAATTTTAATATTAGTTAAGGTGTATTTAAGAACACATCTGTCTTATCCCACTTTCAGTCTTATTCTAGGAGCGAGGGATGGCTGAGCTTGGGCTGCAGATGCCACAAAGGTGTCAGAGCTGGAAGGGAAAGGTTGTGTTGCTTGTACCACCCTCTCTGGCTGACTGAGCCAGTACATTCTGGAGCCCACAAGAGGTGATGAACAGCAGCTGCTCATGGAGATGTTTTGTGTTCTGGTGCTTTTCAAGGTACCTCATAGTTGGAAGCAGACTGTTCCCTTCAACAGTCTCAGCAATGCAGCCCAGAGTGGAGCCAAAGGCTTGGCTCCTCATTAACCAAGGGCAGTGATGATCTCTGTGAACCCTCAGAGAAGGGAGGAAGGAGGAACCACAGCCCAGCACTGAACATTGGCTGTGTTGCTGCCTCTGAGCATGAAGGAGTCCATGTGGACCAGAGGTGGTACCAGTGCACTCAGTCCCCTCACTTTTCATTCTGGGGTTTGAAACCAGCTTGAAATTATTCCCCAGCTTGCACAAGTGACGAGTGTTTACAGTTGTGTGATGCCACTGGGACAGCCTGTGGTTGCAAATTTTGCTGTGGAGCTGTCCTGCACTAACACAAGCCCCTTTTGGCTCAGACCTTTGCTGTTCCTCCTGCTTGCTCTTGCCAGTGGAGGGGAGCCTTCCCAGGGTTTGCTCCTCTGACACACTGTGAAAACTTGGGCCAGCTGCTTCCCCTTTCTGCACTTCCCAGAGCAGTTCCTAAACAAAAGCGTTCTTGCTCTGAATTTCCAGTGCCACTTTGGCAATGCAAGTCTTGAGTTTTCAATTTTCCTTCGCTGGATTTTGTTCCCTTTAGCCTTTTTGAGTTTCTTCCCTTTTCCCTAAGGGAGTGCTTACGTTCTCAGATTAAAAACAGAAGTCCATTCAGTTTTCCATGCAGGTTAATTTATTAAAAGTATTGGTTTAGTATCCTTTCAATTGGTATTTTCCTTATAAAAATATTTATTTTACTAAAACCGCATTTTTCTCATGGGAAAATATCTGGGCATTAAAAAAGTCAACCACTGTCTAGTAGTTTCAGTATATAAATATTTATATGGTACAATCATGATTTTATGGAGCAAAGCAATCTGAGATAACCACTTAAGTTCATAATTTTGACTGAAGTTAATTAATTATAAGATTATTTTAGCTAAGGTATGACATTTTCATGCACTAGAGCCTCACTGTGACCTTTTGAATCCTAGAAAGGTTAGTGTTTAAACCTCAAAATATGGACATTTTCAAGTTGTTTTTATTAATACAGCAAAAGAACAGTAGAAGTTACATAAAACCTTGTTGAGGTTTCATGGCAAAGTGTCCCTAAGCAGCAAAGCTGTATTTTGTAGTTGCTTGTTCTTAGATAATGCAGCTCTGAGGTGCTCTGAATTGGAGAATTTTAGACCTCAGGTCTTGGGAGCCAATTGCTCCATCACCGAGGTTTCCAGAGTAAATGGGCATGAAAAACCTGCAGGAAAAGCTCTAGAGCAAGGCTGTCAGGTTGTGATGTTCTTTGACACTCAAAATGCTCTGAGAAAGTATTTTGTTGTGGAAGAAAATGTTAAAAAAAAAAAGAAAATATTGTTTTGAAATTGCTTTTGGTTGTTTTGTGTGGAAGACCAAAGAGGGAGATGTGTTGTTAAGGGATGCAGAGTCTCACCTCTCAGCAAATCTGAGCTGATAGGAGGTGTTATTTTAACACAAGGCCATCAGTGTTTAACCTCCCCATCCTGGAAGATCCCTTGGCTATCACCTCCCAGGTATTAAAGCAGGCTGTGAACTTCCATAGGTCTCCCCAAAAAGGCCTTAAGGGGTCTGTTATGAGGGCCCATTGTCAAGAGCCAGACAACCCATTAAAAGACAAAATATTGTTGGGATTAGAAAGCAAAAGAAATGATGGCCATAAGTGTGAAGGAGACACTTCCTCTCTGGGATATGGCTTGCTGCCTCCATAACTCTCTGTGTTTTCCTATTCCTCCCTGCCACAACTGCCACCCCTTCAGGAGCACAAAATCCCTTCTCAGATTCCAAGAGTCTCTTGGTCTCTCACCTATCTGTCTCCTCATGACCCTACTGTGAATACAAAGGGGTACCTGCTTCTTTTTCTCCTGTTTTCTTCCCTCACAGCCATGGCTGACCAGAAATGATGTATTTATGTGACACAGGGCTTGGGGACCAACTCCCAGGGTGTCCCTATGGCAGTGCAGGTCTGTTCTGCCCTGTGTCCAACCCCAGCATGACCGTGGTGGCAGAGCTGGTGGGACCTTCCAGAAGATGAGAAATGATTCTGATGTGGTGGCAGGAAATTATTCTGAAGCTGATTTGGTGGCAGCACATGAAATGCCACTTGAGAGCCGTGTCCGTTGCATTTTCAAGCAGCAGAACAGGGGAATAAACCAACACAGGGCAGCTGCTTATGGAATATCTGCATTGTTCAATACAGGTACAAAAGCATTGCCCATGGTGCTCCTCAGGCACGGTTGCTGGTCTCTGGCAGCCTGAACTGAGGAAGAAAGTGGTTTTAATTAGTCTGCAGACAGGTCTTCAGTGAAATGGATTTTAACTTCTGAAAATCGGTAGAATCAATCTACAGTAAAGCCTTTTACTGATTAAATATCACTTCAACCTCCTTTGAGGACAAAATGTTTACCTCTTTTACTGCTCAGACTCTTAAGGAGAGACCTCCAGGGATCAGAAAAAAGGGGAAAGAACATCTTCATTTTCCTGGTGTTTGAAGGGGTAGTCCTATCCTATCCTATCCTTCGCTCCCGGCTCTCCAGAGTATATTCTGATTAAAAAGCTCAGCCTTCCAGATCTTTCCAGATCTGTGCAGATCATTAGAAAGAACATTAACTGGTGCTTTTTTAATGCTTTGTGGGTTGCTGGAGTGATGTTTCCAAGCAGCTGGAGGCACAGAGGAGTTGGGGTTGCATGGCAGTGTGAGAAGTGCCTCATCTCAAAGTGCTGCCTTTTGATGTATGAGCACGAGTATTTCTTCTTTTGCAGTGACGTTCTTTATTTTGCAGAAAACAATACTTAGAGAAAACAGGAGGCTTTTCTCCAGGGCCATGCCACCAAAGGCCAGCCTAGAGCCTGTCTTTACCTTGCTGTTCCTGCCCCACCATGCAATTTCATCCCCACCATGAAGGACAGCCAGGTGTTGCGTGATGCACAAAACCAAAACCCAAGAGCCTCTTTTGGACACATCTTGTTCCCATCCTGAGATGTAAAAGCAAGGAAAGCCTCCTAGCAGCACCAATAGGGAATTATCTGCTTTAGCAGAGCAGAAAGCTTTCGTGGGTGGCTGGCTACAAACTTCCAGCTTCTGGCTGGTGCAAAAAGCTTCGTGCAAACCCATTTGTAGTTGCAGCCCACAAGGATTCTGCCAAAACCGAAGGTAGATTTCAAACCAGATGTTCTGTTTGTCATATATTGTGAAAAGAGAGCAATAAAATGCAATTTATAACATCACCCTTTGGGATTTTACCTTTCAGTGTGATAAATCTAAGCGCTTCACTCGGGGTTATCACATTGCTCTTGAAAGCAGAGAATTTATTTAGTTGAAATGTAAGTTCATGCCACTTCACATGTTGGTAGACAAGTTGTGGGCTTGGAACAGGGCCGTGTGTTTGCACCAGCAGGAAATTAAAATTGCCAGCTACAGGCTGATACTCTGTGCTGGTGACTCAAACTGTGATGACAATTGGAGCTGTGTTTCAGAAACAAAATATTAGCACTGGTTATGTTTTTTCCCTGTCAGCAAAAGAGTGTGGCAGTTGCTAAGAAATGTGATCCATTAAGGTCACAGGTTCTTAGGATTTTTTTTTAGGAAAACAATGCAATCTTTTGAGGATAAAAGCCACTGTTAATTATTTTGAAGGTCTGTAGAGAGCTCTGCACTGTTGTTGCACACAGATAGATGAGCTGATACCTTACCTGGTCATCGTGACTGATGCAGCTGAGAGTGTCATGATCTTAAATTTGCTTACAATTATTGTGGTTTTTTGTTTTAAATTCCCTCTCCTTTCCATCTGTGAGCAACTGTGTGTTTGCTGTGCTTGGGATTTAAACTGATATTTTGGAATTGGGTGTTTGGTGTTGTGTTTCTGGACATCAGGGTCAAGGAATGTTACGTGATCATCAAAGTGGAGTGATTGATTTGAGGGGAGGAGGCTGTGTTGTGATGGGACAGGAATGCTTATTTTTAATTTTTTCTTCAAGGAATTATCACAGGAATTGGTAAAGACACCAAAGATTTGCCTAACGTCTCGTTTTACCTACTTCTCATTTTATCATTGATGTAATGAGAGAATCAGAGGAAGATGTGCTGGTGACAGGAGCTGCAGCCACTGCAGGAGTGGGATGCAGGATGGATGTGCTGAGATTTGGTGGAGTGTGTCTGGAGGAAACCTTGAAGGGGGATAAAGAAGTTGTGCCAGGAGCTCGCTGGCTTTACCAGGAGTGAAATGGGTGGGTGTGAGTGTGTCTGGGAGCTGGAAGAGCAGAGGATGTCGGGACCAGCCGAAAGTGAACAAACTCTGTGCCTGTGGCTGCAGTGGCAAAAGTAATTTTGTGAGCCTGAGGGGTTTTATTTGGCCCCCTGGGATAAGCCATCACTTGCTGCCATGTGCTAGCTCTGCAGGAAGAGAGTTAGAGCATTTAAGCAGCAGTGGGGAAGCTTTTCTAGTGCAGAGGAGGCTGAGAACTGAATGTCAGGCTTTGGGCTGGGTTGGGCCAGGTCTGGCTGCTGAGGGCATGAGGAGGGCTTGGGGCAAGGGGGCCCTCCAAGGAGAGCGGGGTGGTTTGTGCTCACGAGTCCTTCATCAGGATGTGCTGCAGCATGGAATTCCCTGTAGGGATAACTGAAATGACACATGTAATCCTCACCATTTATTCAAAGTACTGTAGTGGGAATACTACAAGCATAACAAGCATAATGCACCAACACACTGATAATCTCTTAAATCCCATTCTCTCTCTCACCTAATGGACTATTTATTATGAACATGTTCTTTTTTTAAAAGCTGAAAGAGTCAAAATGAGTTCTTATGTTCCCGTGCCAGGCAGCGAAATTCGTGGGAAATGGGTTAAATTGTCTCTGTACTGATCAGATAAAGTGAATGAAGACAGAAATTATACTGCAACAACACTGTTTTAAACACGAATTTTATTAAGTGGAGGAGCAGATTTAACAGTTTGATTCTCATGAGAAATCTTGTTTAGTTTATTTTCAACTCACACCTCAGACTTGCCTGGATTGGCCTTTCTGCTGTGTAGCAGCTTTTATCACAGTGACAGGATCAATAAAGGAAGGAAATTTGGTATCTGCCACTGCTTGTCTGTGTGCATCAATGCCCAAATGTGAAAAAAAAAAACAACTGTCTACAGATTTTTGCATTCTTGTTTTTAGATGGAAAATTTGACAGCTTCTGCAAATCCTTTTAAAAATTCACCAAAGAGTCTGTTTTCTGCGAGGAAATGTTTCCTCAGAAAAATAAAAGTATTTTTGCAGGAACACAGATTTCCATTGGAGCTTTCCATGGGAATTTTTCTGAGGAATTAGTTGGGAGAATATCATTTTCATCTGATGAAATTTCTTTATTGCTATCAAGAAATAATGATACTGAGACCAAAATTTCAACAGAAAACTCTCCTTAGGAAAACTTAAAAAAAAAAAAAATCCAATATTTTAATCTGCTGCCTGCTCAGGAGAACCAGCAGAAATTTGACTAAGTTCTGAAAGTCTGTATTTTTTGCTAGACCAAATTTAAAGGGCAAATTTCATCAGAAAAATGTGCAGCAGTGACATGTAAAATTTCCTTGTTAAAACAGGCATTTCAGATTAGTCATCAAAAACTGAAAGCAAATCATGAGGACTGTCAGCAATACCTGATGGTGGGAGCCAGCTGTTTGCCTTTGCCTCATCTCTCCATTGTCACTCAAATATTAGTCAGAGTCTGTGTTGTGTTTTTGTGGGATACCCTCAAGACAAGATCCTCTGTCTGGCCAGAGAACGAAATTATAAACACCAAAGGCAATAAGCACATATTTAGCTGAAATTCTGCTTTTCTGAGTGCTTTGAGATCTGTGCACAGAGCTGGTGGAATTTGCCATTGGGCCAGCTTTGCTTTTCACCCTGAGGATGCTGTGGTGGCCTTTACCCGCTGCAGAGCTGTCTGTTCCCTCCTCCTTTTGTTCCTGCAGACAGCAGGTTCTTTTGCTTTAAATTCAGCTGCTTTTCTATCCTCCTCTGGTTTTGGACAACTGCTCAGGGGGCAAAACATTTTTTAAAAATTAATCCATTCTGGAAGGATCTTGCAGGGAAGCCAGCAGGAGTTACCTGGCTCAGCACTTTGCTCCTGCATTAAAATTCACTCAGGAAATGGAGGAGAAGTGCTCCATCCCTTTGTGCAGAAACCCCAGATTCTCTGTGTGCTGTTGTGGTGCCAGTGCTTTTTTCCTGCAAAACTTCAGGTCAGGCTCTGGATGAAGAGCAACGAGCCTGGTTTGGGGTAGCACAGACCCAAGCAGCAGCACTGAGGTGTGGGAATGCACCTGTAAAGTGCCCTGAACTCCCTTTGCATATTCCTCATCCAAGACAACATCAGGTTTTTTTGCAGCAAGTCGTGATTTCCCTTAACTCCCCCTGTTGCTGCTGACACTGATGCATATCATAGTTGCTGTGTAAATGTTCATTTAATCATAATGAGGCAGCAAACTCCCACGTTTCCCTGGTGCCTGAGCTGCTTTCAGTGTAATTTTTGTTCTTATGATGCTTTAGCATAAAAATATCTTACTCAAGGGTATGGAGAGGTGTCAACAATTTTTTTGTTGTTGTTGTTCTTTTAAGTTTGCAGATGATCCAGCCCAGCCTGTTGCTGACAGTTCTGCTATGACTAAGTACAAGCTTAAATTTACAGCTGGAATGGAGGGATGGGGTGGGGGGAAGACTTTCCAGTGAGAGGTGTTGCGAAACAGAAATTCGTGTGTCCTGGAAGGAGCTTAGAGATTCTGATTCATTTAAAAAAATAAATAGATAAATAAATAAGAAATTATAAAAGAATTTCCTCTGGCAGCAGATGCTCCCAGCTGCTGGCACGGGCAGGAAGCAGCACACCCAGGACAGATGACTTGTTACCACAGTTTCCACTTTCTCTGCCTGAAGCTATCCAGACTTGCAGCCCACAATAAGAACCAGAATGTACAATACCAAAGTGTTCTGACCATGAACTGTGAATCCCCTCCTTGAAATAACACTTGCTCACCATGGCCAGAAAAAATGGTACATTTTAGTCTTTTTTCATAACAGAATTAATCCCTTATGATGATTTGCTCTGCACATAGCAGCCTTTCTGACACTTCCCCTGGTTAATTTTGAGTGCCTTGGCCAAATTCATCTAAAGCTGCTCATGCTGCTCTCAGTGCTTGTCCAGCTCAATAAGTGCATTTCTTCCCATGCTGTTTTTTGGATCTCCTGGGTCAGCCTGCTCCTGAATTTGAAATCAGAGAAATGTAACCATGTACACGTGATGAAGACTTGCTCTAGCTCCTGGTGACCCTCCAAACCATTTGCCCACGTGCTTTCCTATGGCTCAAAGGATGTGCACTCAGAGGTGCACAGAACACTGTCAGCTTTTCTGCTGTTACTGATGAGAGTTGATTTGAGCCATGTTACCTCTACCTGTAACCTTCAATTCTTGCTCTGAGTCTTGTATGAGAGGAAAGAAAAATTACTAGCATGAACCAAATCAAGAAGATTGAAAACTGGGAGATCTTTTATTCATAAAGTTGGGTTTTTTTCTGGATTTGCTGGTGTAGGATCTTGAGGAAATCATGGCAAGCTGATACTGCTCTTCTTGTATCCATCAAAAGTAAGAGAGGAAAAAATCATTGCAAGTAAGGAGCATCAGAGATGGGCAGATGTGGGCATGGGCAGTGTTTTCTCCTCACTGGCTTTTGGCCACCTCATGCCAGGGCAGACCCTTCCCCAGTTTAATTCCACAGGTGTGGGTAGAAAATGTTTCCACATCCTTTGTTTAAAACCTGCTGCTTTGTGGTTTCACTCGATGAATTGCAGGAAGCAGTGAATGACTGGGCAAGGTAGGGTTTTGTGGAAAACCACTTTTCCCATTGACATGGAGTTACCCATCTATAACCTTCATCTGGCAGCTTTGAAATGTGAGAGCACACAGTCCTTCCTAGAAAAAGTATTACTTAGTGTTTTTTAGCCCAGAAATGAATGTGAGGTTCATTCCAGCTGATGCTGGATATCTGACCAGCAGCTTGCTCTCTGAGAGGCATTTTCACACCTGGGTGGCTTTACCCTGCCATCAGTCTGTCCCCAAAGATCTGTCTCTCAGCACCTGCACAGCAATTTCTTCCCTGCAGGTGCTGGGTGGGCAGCAGCAGTCGGGGGTGGCTCTCTGGCACTTCTACTCAGGGCTCTGTAATGGGATTTTCACAATACATTTCCTCTCCATGCTGCTCCTTAGGGAATATTGTTCCTTCCTGCAGGCACACAGGCTTTTGAGATGTGGCAAGGAATTCTCAGGTGCTGCATTTGCATTCTATAAAAACCATGTGAGTATTCCTTACTGCTTTTGCAAAACATCCTCTGGTCATAAGAAACAGGAATTTTATTCTAAACAGGACAGAAGTGATTAGTAAAGTTCATATTGGTGCTGGCTCACAAGCAAGGAGCTCAATTTGCTCACCTTTTGAAGTCCAGTGACGTTTCTGTGGTCTTCAGTGGAAAAATTGGGACATTGAAGTATTGTGGTGCCATCAATAAGTCTTTTATTTCCTAATTGAGCTCTTAATCAAAGAAAAATGAGGATGTTTCAATTCACTTCTCACTGCCTCAACAAACAAGGATGGTAACTGCCAGAAAAACATTGTAATGATTGTGTTGCGTGGGTCCTCTTAAAAGAGGCAAGTGCTTTAAATGGAATTATGGTAATGATGTGATCATTGTCTGGGCTGGCTTAATGAGTTTAGCGGCTGCTGCAATATTAAATGCTTTGCACTTAAGAAAAACACCTCCTGTTCCACTCCAAAAAGATCAGAGAAAGCTGCTGGAGCTTTTGCTGTAGTGCTGGATACATCACATGGGGCTCTATACGCTGCCAAAATAACTGCTGGTTTGGACACTGTGGTCCTCTGTGGATTTGGCAGCTTTGGTGCTTCAACATAAACACAGGAATAGGCTCTTGGAGGATGTACTTTGAATGGATTAATAAATTATGTGAGCGTTTGACACAGCAGAGAGGGGAGAAAGTGGTTGGAGAGTGCTTCATGCGTGTGTATAAAAAAGTGAGATGAGAGTGTCAGGGAAAAGAGGGTTCTGTGTCAGTTTTACATAATTAATCTGGGGATTGGGGTGTGTCAGAGATAAAAACAGGGTATAAGGTGTCAGGAAGAAGAGAGAAGGTTCTATACAGCCTGGTCCCTGTCTGGTTTGATTAAAAACCTTCTCCAGTTCCCTCAGTGGTGCTGGTTTTCCTCCTGTGGGCAGTGCAGCCCTGGGGATTGGGAGCTCTGGGAATATCTTCCTGTCTCAGCTGGTGACTTGCATGGGTTGGGGAGAGGCAAAAGGCAGGTGGGGATGGAGAAAAGCTGCATAGCTTCGTTGGGGAGCTCTTCTTGACCAGTCCCAGTCTGATGGAGCCTCTCAGGGTCTGCTGAAATTGCCAGACAGAGAACACATCCATGCAGGGGAGCTCAATTTTAATGGAGTTTTTTGTTTGGAAATAAAAGAGTTATGTAACTTGGACTGTGGAAAAGCTCTTTCTTTTTGCACTGAATGCTTTTAAACTAAAATGGAGGGACCTCTCAGTCACATGAGTTGTTACTATGAGGCTCAGCTGTGTGATTATCCTGCAGGATGAGGTGTCTCCCATCGTCAGACCCTGTTTTGAGCAGGACCATTTGGTTCACGTTCCTGACTGCTTGAGACTTCTCTCCAGCACTGATTTTCACTTTTGAAGAGCACAGTGTAAATGCTTCCACCCTTGATCACTTTGATATAAAGAAGCCAAGTCAGGACTGAGGATGGCATCTTTGGGAATGAACATTTTTGTATGGGAAATCTAAAATGAATTTCCAGGCTGTTGAACTTTAATTAATTTTGCTGCTCGATAAAGATGCTTTGTATCTTCTGTTAATTCCTCAAAAAACCTAATTCAAACATCCTTGACTTCTGCTGGGAGATGTGAGTAAATAGGAGCTGCTTACAGATTCTGGTATGGTGAGAGAAGAAATGATTTCTCCCTCATCACTGGAAACTCATTTGCAGTCTCTGAAAAATGTTGAATTAAAGAAAATTTTCGTAGACTTGCCTAGGGCATTAAAGGGATCTAGAGCATTAATATAGAAATATGCTTCATGCTGTGGTTTGCATGACAAAAATGTTGAGGGGTTAAGGAATATGCAGGAAGTCAAAGATATGCATTAAATCATCCCTCAGTTTGGAGAGTCCCACGAGCCAGGTGACAGAGTTCTCATTCACAGCATGTGTCCGTCTGGACACAAATTCTCTTCCTCACATCAGAAAAATGTCATTTTTCATCAGGACCTGACCAGAGAGCCAGGCATGAAAACTGTAACTAGGAGTTTTGGCAGATGGGATTAATTGATATGCTCAAGTATTTTTTCTTATCCTAATGTATATGCTTGGCAATGTGGCAGGAGACAAAGGAAATACATCCCCATTAGTTATGTGGAGCAAATGTTCTGCTTTCTTCATTTAGTCAATTAGGACGCTGTTTGTAAGTACAAAATGTTTGTTCTAGACAAACTGATATATGGAGTTGAGCTGGGGCTGCATTTTCCAGGAACAAACAGTCCCATGGAATGTGTGCTCGCTGTTTGGAGCTGGGAGAAATGTCAAATGCAAGTAGATTTTGTGAAACCTCTCTGGTTTCTCTGTGTGAATATTAATGATGATGGCTTGTTGTTTTCATGATAAACTCTTTCAGCTATTAAATTACTGGAAAGAAATCCACCACTTCAACAGAGACGCTGGATGAGTCATGTCCATTTACAAGAAAGGTAATTTTTGATTGGTTTCTAGCTCTAAAAAAAAATTACCCTGCACAATTTTGTTGTGGTTTTCATTTAAAAGCACACATGTACTTTTTTTATAACATAACGAGAGGGCTTTAATCTAAAGTTTCTGGGGAAGTGGAACCTTCATCCATCCATCCATCCATCCATCCATCCATCCATCCATCCATCCATCCATCCATCCATCCATCCATCCATCCATCCATCCATCCATCCATCCATCCACTCCTACTAGTTTGATGCCAGTGCCAGCAAGAGAAACCTGGAGAGGGGTTGCAGGTCAGCAGAGAAAGGATTTCACAGGATGAGTAGGGTTGGAAGGGATCACTGAGGTCGTCTGGTTCAACCTCTCCCCAGCCTCTCTGGACAATCTGTCCAGGGCTCAGTCACTGCACAGGGAAGAAGTTCTTCCTCATGTTCAGCTGGAACTTCCTGGGCATCAGTTCCTGCCCATTCCTCTTGTCCTGTTGCTCAGCACTAAGGAGAAAAACCTGTTTGGGGCTTTTTGTTTGTTTTGTTTGCTTGTTTGGTTGTTTGCTTTTTCCTGGGTCTTCTCCAGTGTCTGGCAATGGATTGTCCCATCTCATCGTGGAGGTCCACCCTAACTTATTCCTGATCTATTCCTGCTTTTCCAGACACACTGCAGGTTTCCTTATCAGCTGTACCACTCCAATTACAGCCCTCTAACCTCTGACTGCAGGGAATATCCCAAAGCTGCAGGTGTTTTAGTAGCTCATTTTTTGTGCCCTTTAGCAAAGACATGATTAAAAATCCTGACTCTTTCTCCTCTCTCCCATCAGCATTAAATACTGGATTTTCAAACTCTCCAGAGGGATACAAAAAAGAATGCTTAACTGGTATGAATAAAACAATCTTTTCCAGAGGAAAGCAGCTTGGAAAAAATGTGCTTTTTGGAGTCACAAAGGGTTGATTCCTGACAGTTTCCACCTGGAGTAAATCCTGGTGAGCTCCCTGGCTTGTGTAACACGGGAGGCCAAGGCATTTAAGCACAACAGCCTCTTCTCCCTTCTAATCAGTGAAGGCAGAAGCAGTTTTGGGCCTGTTCTGTGACATTTATAAAGCCTGACACTGTTCTATCTGCTGCTGATCTTGCCTGGAGGGAATTCAAGGGTGAGGTGTCCCGGCTTGAGCGAGACCGATTTGTTTTGGTTTTGGATGAATACCAAATAATTTTCCATCATGATATTTAGCCCGTGGAGATCCTTCCCCAAATGATAGATGTGGGTTTGTAAACACAGAGCTGGCCTGGGCTGGGTGCCACGTGGACACTGCTGAACCTGGTCCTTGGACAGCCGAGGGCAGGGGGATGTGTGAGGCAGAGCAGGTGCCCCTTGCTCATCCCTGGCTGGGTGATGGTCAAGACAAGGCCTCCAGGTCTCTGTTATTTTGGTATTTTCTCTGCAGATCATGAGAGTTATGGGATGTAGAGGGAAAAGTGGCTGGAGAGAGGTCAAAGACTGAGCCATTGCAGAGACCAAATACCTGAAGGTTCAACCCAGCCATGGTTCTTGGCCAGTTAAGCAGTCACAGAAGCCCTTATTACATAATTCAGTTTTACTAGGGTGCATTTCATAACCAAAACATCATTTGAAAGCACGTTGTTTCCAAATTCAGTCCGTCCTAGGAACAAAAAGACTTTGTGAGATGTTTTGGGAGCCGCCCTGGGAGCCAGCAGCCAGGAGCAGTTTGCTCAGGTGGAGCTGCAGGTTCTGCCCACCCAAGGTGCTGCACCAGCTCTGCCTTGTGCTTTCTGCTTGTCTGAATCAAGGAAATGGCAGAACATCTCAGGGTGGTGAGGGCACATCCTGGGGTTTGCCCTCTAGCAGGTGCTGGGTTGCTGTCGTTTTCAGCCCTTATTTAACAAAAGAAGCTTCATGTAGATGACAAAGGCAGTGAACAGGAGCATGACTCTGGATTTCTCTTTAATTTGGACAGAGCAATGATGTCACATGCCAACATGGCAGGAAATTAGATTTTGATTTTTTTTTTTTTTAATGAAATGCAATGGTGCTATGCTAAAATCCCAGGAAATCTTGGAGGTAATGAAGGGGGGAGTGTAACTACTAATGCCCCAAGGCCTGGAACTTTATGAGGCATTAAAGCAGTGCCTGTAGCTCTTTGGTGCCCTGTAAACTGTTCTGTTACATAAACATGTCTTCTTATGGCTTAACTCATGGATATAAAATCCCTCCAGGCTGATAACAGGAGATGCCTCAGCCTAGAAAATCTGTTACTTATTTACTTTACAGGTTTGGAGCAGTGAGGAAGCTTGGCTGTATTTAAGTCTTTCTGGGCTCAGTGGTTGCTCCACAGCAAAAGTTGCTGTTTTGGCTAAAAAGCTGCATCCAGGTTTGCTTCCCACTTAGCTTTCACTCAAATTGTATTTGTAGCCTCAAATTCCTGCAATTCCACTTAGGATTTTTCTACAAATTGTAAAAAAAAAACCTGGCATAAAGTTTTTGTGATAGGGGAAGGGTGTCCAGGAATGCTCAGCCCAGATTTGGACCTGGCTAAACCACGGGGATGCTGCCAGTCTCAAGGAAGCTGAGCTGGGAAAGGTTTGTGGCAGCTGGCTGTGCTGCCGAATTTGGGTCAGCCTGGACCACCTCTTCAGCATCCAGATGGCCTCCCTGCCCCAGAGAAATGATGACCCAGGCAGTTGCTACAGCTGCAGCCATGAGTGTGAACAGCGTTTTCCTTCGGTGGGCTTAAACAGCTTAATCAATGTGATCCCAAGGAAGAAGTAAAGCTATTCCTTGTGGAGCTTCCTCCATGTTTCTAGGCATGAAAGCAGCCTTGGACAGTTCAGAAATGTCTTGAAATCATCTTTGTGTTGATGCCTTTTCCTGGTCTTAAACTCAAGAGCCAAACACGGTTAGAAGGGAAAAAGGGATTTTACCTTGGTATTTATTTTAAGGATCCTTAGGTGCACACGTCCAGGTCGAATGCACCTCCATGCACCCCACAATGCCCACCCCCAGAAGATCTGGTCTAACATTATAGGTGTTACTAATTAGCAGATCTATCAAAGATTCCCCAGTGAGAGGCTGCAATGAGCCCCCCTCCCCAAAGAACCTTCCCCTGGATGGTTCTATCTTGGTTTACAGAATGTGTTCTGGAGAGGACCTTGGGGTCTGGGGCACACTGACCCCTAACTAAGAAGCTTCTAAGGTGTTCAGTCTCCTGGCTGAACAAACAAGTCCAAGAATGTAGGCAAAAAGCACTAGGAATGCAGAAGTTGTAGAAAGATATAAAAGGGGTATAAAAGAAAAGGCAAAAAATCATCATGGCATCAGCATCAAGGCAGTTCACATATTCTGGCACACTCTGTGCTGCTGGTGTTGGAGCAACTGAAGCTCAGTGGTGCCCAGGAGATGAGGGTTTTGGAGGGTTTGGTGGCATTGTCCCTGACCCCTCGGGGACACTGGCTGCCAGGGCACTCCTGACCTGCCTCAGGGTGACTGGGATTGTGGGGAGGTGGAATCCTGCAGTGCTCCACAAAACTCTGTGTTTGCACGACAAAGCAAAGAGATTTTAATTCTCAGGGGGCCTCATGTAAATACATACATATATATATAGATATAGATACAGATATATATATAGTTTAAATGTCCCTGTTGCTGCACTGCAAAGAGAGACTGAAGGGCAGATTGTTCCCTGTGGAGAAGTTGGTGAAGTTTCTTTGCAGCCAAGGATGTTCTCTGCACCTCAGACACCTGATGTCCTGCCTAGATGTGGTGACCTGCAGCAAGGGCCACCCCCAGCCCATCTTTGTCCTTCTTTCCTTCCCAGGACATTGCATGTGGTACTGACACACCTGAATTTGGGCTGTTGCTGGTTTTATTTTTAAAAGCAATCCATATCCTCAAACACTTCTAACGTTTCAGGGAACTGAGAGCAGGCTGTTCTTGGCTGAACATGAACTTTTATAAGGTTTGGCTGAAAAGTGTCTGTTTTCAATCCTTTGTTTCAAAAAGTGACCTTGGTTTATAGAAACCAGAAAAATCGGATCTTTTTCTACCTTCTGTAATGATGAAATTTTTCACAGCAAAAGGATACCTGTTGGATGTAAGAGTTAAGGTTTGGATAAATACTTGCCCAGTCCTCTGTCTCAATAGGGGTGACTTTGAGAGGTGTAGTCATTGTCTTGGTAGAATCACTGCTGAGGGAAAACCACAGAGCTTTGGCACCAAACTCTGCCAGTGAAGCTCCAACACTTGCAGTGTCAGTGTCTGCATCAGTGTGAGTGCTCAGGTACCTTGCACTGAAAATGAGGGCAGGACAAAAGCCACTTGTGGGACTTGATTCATCCCGATCTGAATAGGTCTGATGAGGACGTGTGTTCTGCAGTTATTTAAATCCTGTAGAAGTGAATGCTATACAGGGTAGCTGAACAATACAAATCTCTCTTTTGTGCCTCTTCATTCCCTGGGTTTCAATTTCCCCAGTCACCTGTCAGCTGTTTGATGTCCTTGGGTGATGCAGGGTGGATGTGGAGCACTGAAGCTGCTGCTGGGAGGTTGGTGCAGTTCCCGATGCTGTTTCTTGTTTGTGGGATTTTGAATAAATTCTTTGCTGTGCCTCAGTTTCTCTGCTGTAAACAGATTATAATGTTTAGCACCATTGGGAAATGCTTTGTTTTCTACAGTTAAAAAGCCAGGAATAAATTCTTTTTATTATCCTGTTGCACAATATGCCTTTCTTACCTCTGCAGCACCTGGAGATCCTATTTTGATGATCTCTATTTTCTACTTCTCCTTTATTTTTACTCAGAAGCTATGCAAGACCCAAGGTCCAGTTTTTAAAAAGAATTCAGAAGGGAGAGGATTAAATTTTCAGGGCATGAATGTGGCCTTTGAAAGATGGGGTTGGAAGGGAGAGAATTTCCCCCCACATCCTGGTTTATGACTCCATGGAGTGTCTGGGCTTCGGATAAAAGCTTTGTTGAGCATCAGGGCTGGTGAGGGAAGAGATCAGGAGATTTAGGAGAATTCCTGCTCCTCTTGTTCTGAACATTTTTTGGTTGTAATCACCTGGCTGAGGTGTAGGTTCATCGTGGAATAGCTGCTCTGGAGCCAGGCATTTGCTGGGTTATCTAAGCTAAGCAAGGCCTGGAGCAAGTTTAATCTCTGGCTGACCTTCATTTGCTTTCCAACAGCCCCCCTAGGTCTTAGTAAGTAAATAATTTCCCCAGCAACATGCAAATGGAGTTGCCATTAATATTGATAACAGCTATTATTTACTAAATAGACTTCTTGGTTAACTGTGTGCTTATTGAAGGTTTGAATAAAGTCAGAGTGTGATCACTGTTATGTAGCAGCTGCAGGCTTGAGGATGGAGAAAAGGAAGAAATAATGAGTTGGCTGGTGGCCTGTAATTACCTGCTTAGGATGGTCTTGGTGTGTGATTAAATGCTCAGCTCTTGCCCTGTAAATAAAGTGACCTTCCTGGCTGATGTGTCGTGTGTCTCTGGGGCAGGGGGGTTTATGTGCAGTGCATTCCAACCCTGAATCCTTGTTACAAGCTGAGTTCCTTCCTAAGATTAGTTCCTGACTGGTGTCAATCCTGCAGGAGTCTCACAAGGGGAGCTGAGTTCTATGGGCAAAAGTCACATTTTGGGTCACTTTACTGGCTTTCTGAGCTGATTAATCTGGCAGGGATTTATGTTAATGTGTCAGAGCTTTGCGAAACTGAGTCCTCTTATTTTGGCAGCTGGAGTCCTTCTGAATTGTAATTTAAATATTACTTTAATAATCAGGACCTTTTTTTTTTTTTTTTTGGTCAGTGAATCTGATTAAAGTTTTATGGGAGGTAGAATCTTCAGTTTCTCTCATGCTTCTTTATGCTGGAGCATTTTAATTTACCCTTCCATCATTGGAATGGTAAACAGGGAGGAAGGGCATGGCTTAAGGATGCTATTTTCTAGGCTGCTATTCATCTTAGAGAGATGTGGAGCTAATTATGAAATGCCTTTTAGCACTAGAAAGGCCCAGTGCAATTTGCTCATCAGTGCTGAACTGTGCTTGTTTATTCTGGGTATGTGCAACCCATAAGAGACTTCTGCAACCTCAACCTTGAATGCCTCTAAAATTCTGTCTTTAAGTGTGTTTGAGTGTCCTGTAGCTCTCACCATGGGCTAGATGGCACAGGGGCTGTCCCTGCCTGGTGACCCAAGGGTGCTTCATCGCAGGGAGCCCCTGTGCCAGTCCAGTTCCCCTCCAAATTATATTGACTTTTGAGCTGCTGACGGGAAAGTTGCTTAAATGATGGCTTTCCCAAATGGTTTTCAGTTCCTTATTTGAAGTGCTCTCTCAGTTTGATATTCTGGTGTCTCATTAGCTGATGTCCTGCAGCCACAGTCCGTGGTGGGCATTCCCAAGTATTCACTGCAGCCGGGTGAGACCCTGAGCATGGCACTGGAGAGATGTGGGCATTGCCAGGGGTACCTTTAGGGAGCCTAAGCTGTGCTCAGTGGGTGCAGTTCTGAGCATAAAATATTGAGAACTGGGGGGTAGATCTTATTATAAGGTTCATATCCTGGTGCATGTCAACACACCGGGAGCCAAACGTGAATTCTTCCTTTTCCTGTCTTTTAAATGCTCAACTTGGCAGCTGTAATAATGTTTAACAGTAAGATATATCTTAGTGATGCTCTCACTGGATTGATGGAAAACACAGTCATGCCACAATGGTAAGAGCAAAAACAGAACCCTGGGTAAGATTGAATTCTCTTTGCAAATAAATAGGGTGGAAACCCTTTTACTTTCTGTCGTTCCACTGTTCCAGTCCAAAGGGAAACGAGCAAGCCTGAATGAACAGAATTATTATTGTTAGAAGGAGTAAAATATATGGTTTAATATTCTGTCAATGTATAAATACAATTAAAATTGTGTGTGCTTTACATTGCAAAATAATTTAAAAGAATAATTCCTGCTTTTTGTGCACTTGCCTGAGATATAGCCCAGATATATTGGAAGAAAAAGGTGTCAAACCATTTCCTGAAAAATAATAAGCACAGCACTTTAGGGAGGAGGAGAATTATTTTGAGAAACAGAATCTGGGATATACATAATTACTTACATAAATTTATTACATAAATACTTACACTGCTGAAGTGTGATATCTAATTGCTTGTTTCTTCTTTCAGCACAGGAACACTGTAAATCAAACAATTAATTGCAAAGCTCTGTTGCATCTAGGTCAAAATGGAAAGGCATCGTCCCAGTGTGATTTGTACTGCTGGAGATGTGGAGGAATCCTTCAAACTGCTGATGAAATGCTGTTTGGAAATGGATTATCCACCACATATTTGCCCACAAACAACAGCATTTCCTTTTAGTCCTCTCCTGGTTTTACATCACACTGTGATTTGCTGGATCTGGAGCACAGGTAGAAATTCTGTTGTGTCAAGAAAGCAACAGAACCAAGCTCCAGAGGCAGAGTTTGGAGCTGTGCAGTTGTTTTTCATCCATCCTTGGGGGTGGAAGAGGAGGACAAACCAGAAGTTTCACATTATGAGTAACTAACTCTTCACTTGTGGGTTGGATCTCTGTGGTAGCAGTGGGACTTGCTCTGACTCCATGTTCTCTGTTTAATAATTTGATCTAGAGCTGCCTTTGCCTCCTCTGTTCTGCTTTTTAATAGCCTGGATGCAGATTGATGGAACATTTTTCCCAGGTCATTGCACAAATTGGGAAAGAGATTATGGTTTGGTTTCACCTTTTTCCTAAGCCTTTCCTTTCATGATCTTTCTGTATCACTTGAACCCTGTCTCAGGATCCTGAAGCTCACAGAAGACATTTGCTGTGTGCAATATATAGTGAATATTAACTGTTGGATGCTGGAGCATGAGTGTAGACTGCAGGGAATCCTCCTGACCACTGAGTGTCATTGTTAACTCAGGAGAAATGGCGTGATGAGAAAAACTTTTATCTGGGGAAGATGGGGAGAGGAATCTGTGTGGGGAGCCTGGCAGGGCATTGCCATCACTGAAATGGTTTGGTGAGTGTCAAAGGGAATTTCCCTCAGAAGTGCTGTGTGCTCACGAGCATCCTGGAGGCTGGGAATGGCACAAACATGCAAAATATGCTGCCATGTTTCTGTGGGAACAGGGATACCTTGGCTGTTGAGATTAATATGTGAATTTCTGGGACCCTCTCAGCTGGGCGTCCAAGGCTGCTCCGTGTTGTCCCTGCTCATCTCCCACCCAACCCAGCTCACAGGCCTTGGAGTTCTCCCCAGAACTGATGGCACTTCTGATGTTTCTCTGGGCCCTCTTCTTGGGGCTTGTGCCCACTGAAGTGCCCTCTGTCCTGTGGGGTGACACCCAGCACTTTTCCACCCCAGTCTCAGTGCCTGTGTGGGGCCCTGGCTGGTGCAGTGGGTGAGGGAGAAGGGCTGGTGCCTCTTTGAGCTCACAAAGCCTTGAAATGCAATCGTCTGGTAGAAGCCATTGCCATCTGAGGCAAAGTTATTTCCATAGAAGGAAAAATACTTTGAGAGAAATAGTTCAAATAGTGCTTTGTGCAGCTGTTTGCAAGCAGTGAGGTTTATTACCTGTAAGTACTGCCACTTTTCTTTGTGGTCATGCCTGTTATGTGAGCAGAGTGCAATTTCCTCATACGTTAACTTAGAAATTAATACTATTCCTGTATTGTTTATAGGGTTGAAGCCTTGAAATTCTAATGCCCTATATGGACTATTTGCTGTGCAAGGTAAACTCACCTTTATCATCATTGCCAATGCTGGAACTAAGACAGGGACTCTATTTTGGGGAGTTTGAGCTTAAAGTGCATCCTACATCAGCCTTCATGTTAATAAGATTGACTTTAATGACAGCAACAGCAAAGGAGGAATGGGAATTGGGTTGGGAGTAGGAAACTCACAGGTAGGAAGGTGCTGGGTTTGCTAAGTGAGCAGTGTTATTATAATTCTTCTTAAAATCACCTTATTCCTGCATCTTTGTGCTACACCTTAACAGGCAGTTGCTCTACAGGTTTGCCTTCAACATGGATAAAACCAGGGTCTTTCCTTTGCAGAATGGCAAAATCTGTCTTAGACCCCTCTATTATTTGAAATCAGATTCTGGTGTTTTATGACAAAGCAGGAGGGGAAACCTTCTCCAGCTGCCTTCACTCCACTAGGATTCAACAGCAAGATTGCTATTGCCTTGGAGCTTTGTTGCCATGAAAACACCACCTTTTTGGCCTGCAAACCTGCTTTAACTGGGCAGCTCAGGCTGGAGTGAGGCACCAGGAGGAATTCCATGGTCTGCCCGTGGTTTCATGAGTGGAGACTCTGGCAGGGAGTGAGAGGTTGGTGCTCAGCCACCAACTGCCTCCTTCCTTGGCTCTTCTGCAGCCCCACAGCTGCGGTTGAGCTCCTCACAGCCCTGGAGCTGTGGTGGTTCTCTCCTGTTTGCATTCAATCCCTTTCCTTCTGGTGGGCCTTGATTTGAGCAGTGGGAGATCTTCCTGCCTTGGGTTTGAGAATGTTGGTTCCATTCCCGTGCTCTGGGGCTTGTGTGATTTCTGGGTTCTCTGGTGCTTTTGGGCAGAATTTTAAGTGCTCTCAAGTGATAGAGGAGCAAATTTTCTGCCCAAATGGCTTTTCTATAAACGTGGGGGTTTTGTTTGTTTGTTTGTTTTTTGCTTTAGCTCAAAACCACTTTTCTGCTGTGGCTCAAGATGTAATTCAGCCTTGCTTTGATTAGAGCTCTCTGGAAATCCAGGCATATTATTGCTCCACTCTGGGAATAGTTCCCTGCCCACTGGGTTGAGAACTGCTTAACTCCAGTGTCTCTTGAGTAGATTCAATCAATACAAGCTGCAGAGAGACCTTTATCCATTCTAGGCAAGGGGCAGCATTAGCATCACACCAGGGCGACAGAGCCTGGGAAAGCACAGGTGGAGGCCGAGTGCCACGGGCATTAGCACAGGAAAGGAAGACAGCACTGAAAAAATGTTAAAAGTGATGTGTTTTCTCATCACTGCTTGGTTTTATTTTTATTCATAACAAATTAAAGACCTTAACTGCTCCCCCTGTCCCTGTCAACACCAGCTCTTGATGCCACGCTGCTCGTGTCTGCTGACCTGTGGGCTGAGTGCTAGCACTCAGAAAAATAATAAAAATAAATAAACCAGAGGTATTTGGAAAGACTACACTTAGGTGACATAAAATTACATCATCTCACCCCAAATCAGCATCACTTCTGAGTTTGAATATCTTGTTTTCTATGAAAACAATTCTAAAATGTCATTCAATGTTCATCTTTCCTAGAAGTTCCTGGTTTGGAAAAAAATAACCCTTGCCCTACAGCAGTTGGGTGGTGGAGTGCTTTCAAGGAATCAAATGTTCTTTGATTCTTTGTGTTTCCCCTGAATTTTGGAGGTGGTAATGAGGATGGTGGTTTTTCCTCTTAAAAGGTTTCCCTGTCATTCACTGTTGATCATTTCTAGTTGTTACCTGTCACTAATATTTACCTTTCCTCATTCTCCTCCCCAAATGCTCCAAATATCCTGATATTTATCTAGTTTTCAGGGACAACTGCTTGGTCCACTGCTTGACTCCCTGCCCCAGGAGTGATCAGGGAGGTTTTCCATGGGATCTTCCATCCCTCATCAGATGTGAACGGGCAGGACCAGACTCAAAACAGAAACAATAAAAACCAGGGATTCTTTTTGCAGCCACTGAAATCAGCCATGTCTTACTCTGGGAAAGGTGTCTGTGGAGCAGGTGTAAAAGGTGATTTATGGTGGGTAAGACCAAATTTGCCCTCTCCCCATGGCCTCCTAAGCAGCTGCTGGTCAGCAAGTTTGTCTCCAGTGCATAGTCAGCAATGTCCTGGATGGGAAAGGTTGGACAGAGGCTGTCACCCAGCTGTTACTTCTAAAAGAAGTGCATTTCTTAGTGGTAAAAAAAAAAATCATTAAATGAGAATACTGGAATTAATATCCTTAATTAAAATGACTCCCTCTATGAAAGGTCCTCTTTTAAGTTGATGTATAACATTTTGAGGTGAACACATCAGTTAGTTAACTTTAAAGCAGGGCTTGTTGTGTTTTGTCTGGTTTTTTTTTATTTGGATTCATTTCTGTCATGGTTCACAAGAAAACCCACAAACCCCCCTGAAGTAAATACATTCCACCTAATGAAATGAAATATGTCACAGTTTAGGACTTGGCATTTGGTTCTTTCTGTATGAAATAGTGTTTGGGTGACCTTTGTGTTCATGAGGATGCAGGGGGTTCACAGCAATGACTAAGGCCTGGCAAGGCAAGGATCTGTTCTGCCAACTTTCCCCCCAGAGACCTGTGGAGAAGCTGCTCTTGGAGCCTGCTGTCCTTGGCTGGTTATTTGTGGTGTGTGAGTGATCACCTGAGTGCAGGGTGTTCCCTTGGGCTGAACCTCCTGATTTTTCTCTGCTGGTTTCTAAAAGCCTGGGGGTTCACACTTCCATCAAGGTTCACATAGCCATGTGTTGTATTTGCATTTATTTCCATCTTTTGCAAGCCAAAATTCCAATTTGTGTGGATATCTGCAATGAGCAGCAGCTGATGAGTGTGACCTACCCAAGTGCTGCAGAGACAGGGAACTGCTGTGTGCCAGGGCACTGCTTTAGGGAGGTCCAGCTGGCATCACCCCAAGCTGGGAAGTGAGCAAAAATAATGGCATAGAGAGGCTCTTTCCCTTTACATATTAATATTTCTGAAATCCCATTTTAGCCTCAAAAAGTAAGTCTTTAAAATAATTACATGCTTTCAAACTCACAATATTCAGCCTCGTAATAATAGTTACATTTTTCCTGATGGCTTCCCTGTGTGAGAAGGAAGTGTTTTATTTTCTCCATTTTACCTTTGGAGAGCAAAGTGCTGAAGTGTCTTGGCCAAAGCCTGAGAAGGTGTCACTGCTGCACCAGACCAAAACCACATCTGTGTTCCCCAAACCACATCTGTGTTCCCCAAACCACATCTGTGTTCCTGGCTCATGCTTTTCCCCTGGAGCATCACCCACATCCAGCAGCCATGGGTGGGCTCACACTCTCTTCTGTGCCCTCATTTTTGCACAAACACCTGGCTACAGATCAGTTATTTCACATCCAGCTACCTCTTTGGCTATCCTGATGTGGGTCTCTCCAAAACAAATCTCTCCTAGGAGGGGGAGAGCCCCAGGCAAGAGGTGCTAATTTTGTGTTAGGGTTTGATTCTTGACCCTCTTTTATTTAGCAGGACAGGTCTGAAGGCTGCAGCTCCCTTTATCCCACTGGAACCTCCAGGAAGTCTCGGTGCTGGGGTGTTTTGAAGGCTGCAGGGTTCTCTCCCCTGCTTATTCCTTGGCTCCAGGGATGTTCTGCCCATCAGCCTTCCACCAACACACCTGGGGCTGGTTGGGGCTGCAACAGACCCACAATAAACAAATAGTGCAGTCAGAGAGTGCCCCAGAGTTACTGTGGGAATGGCAGGGAAGGGAATGGATACCCCAGGTCCATTGGCTGCTTTCCTGTCTTGTTTTTGGAGCGGGTGAAACAACTTGGGGAAAAATATATTTGTCTGTGCTGGCAGTTCCCACCCTTGCCATCTGTGTTTATACTGCAGTCAGATTATTTCTATTTTATGAGATAAAGGCATCTCTAGTTCTAATGCAGAGCTTAAGCACTCTTTGTTTTGACTCAGAAAGATCCTCTGTTGTTGATGAATCTCTGGGAGATCCCAGGGGAGCAGGCAGTTAATTGAAGGGCTCGTGTGGGCTATCCCATGGCCAGCAGATTTCAGCCAGTATCAGGACAGGGATGGCTGCTCCTGTCCCTCTGACTCAGCCACTGGAGGAACTGTGATGACCTTCAGTTACTCCCATGGCAGAGGGAGTTTTTTGTTCCCTCCCTCATTTGTGTCCATGCAGCATCCCCTGGAAGGACCTGGAGCTCTCCATCCCCAGAGGTGCAGACAGGTCCCAGTGAGTGGCACAGTGTAACCCTTTCCCTAATGGCAAAGGGAGGATGATAACACACTCCTTATCAAGTGTGGGACCTGGAGAAGTGCATGTGAGACTAACCCAAACAATCAGGCTGTGCTACCTGCACACTGTCTGCTGTCTCAAACAGCATGAGGCCACCCCACCACTACTAGGGGTCATTTGTCCTGGCCAAATTTGTCCTGTTTGATTATTAAAGCATTTCACTCTGGAGAATTTGTATGTCTTTAATGAGCAAAAATGAAGAGAAGTTGAAGAAAACTGTGGTGTGGTGGTATTTGGGGGTTTTTGTGTGTAATAGGCTATTTCTCCTTTCCATTGAAGGGCTTTCACCATCATGACTTTGAGCTGTCCTGTACTCTCCCCTTTGCCTCTGAAGAGCTGGAAAGTTTTTGAGTAAATCAGACCCTTTCTCTGGGCAAGACTCTGCTCTTGAACTCAAGAGTAACACAAAACCCAGCCAGGGCTGAACTTAGCAGGAGAGCTAAAAATTCCAGCGTGCTGCAATGATGCTGTATGCCTGAGTAACTCAATAACCTGCTGAAAGTAGGAATTCCTCTCACCAGTCCCCTTCCTTAGTCAGAACTTCTCTGATGCAGACCTATAAAGCCCACAGGGAATTGTGTGGCAATTTTTGCATGGCCCAAACCCAGCGTTTGCTGGAGAGCTGTTGGTGTTGTGGGAAGGCATTCATCCCGTTAGTTTAACCTCTCCTTGAGGAGCTGAGTTGCTGATGGGTGCTGTTAATGACACGTGCACAGACTTGAAATCATGGTGGGACCAGAGGCCTTGCCCCACTTGGCTTCTCTGTGCCATCAGAGAAGAGTTAAATCCATTTCCCACCAGATATTTATGATTGCTTTGCAACACAAATTGAGGGACATGCTCATGCAATCCCAAACTTTGCTGTTAGGTCTTAACTCTGACTTTGAGGTCCTGTTTCCATGTGGAACTTGCAAAGTGTCAGGGCACGAGTAGCCTGGGGCCTCCAATTTGCTCACAGAGAGAGTTATCAAAATATACAACATTAATAGTTATTAAAGCATACAACAGTGATTGCTACAGGAAGTAGGAAGGGTTTTGACTTGGAGAGAATAATTAGTCTAAGTCTGGGCAGAGTAAAGGATGAAAACATGAATTGGAGAACACAATGAGCCATATTTTTGTTTCCTGTAAATTGGCTTTGCCTTCAAATGAGCTATTCTACACAGACAATTTATCTTGCTATGTTAATTTTTGACTATTAAATTTTTTTTTGAAATACAATCCACTCCCAAGGTCTGGATGTCTCCAGACAGTCTAGTTAGTTAGTTGTGCTGAATTCCAGGCCTGAAGTCAGTCTGAGCATGACTTCACGTGCTGGGGCCTCCAACAGGTCTGTGAAAGGCAAACCAAAAGGAAAAAGCAATTCTAATAATTCAAATTGGCTTGCTTTCTTCTCTTGTTAAATTTTCATGATTTAAACTCCTTTAAGGTACTAGTGGGACTTTATTACTTCAGAGCTTATAGGTAATAAAAAAGCTTAAGAGTCCAAAATGACATATCTCCTCATAAAGTGCCTTGACGTATTTTTAAAAAGCTTTGCAAAATTCTACTAATGAGCCTACCAGTGACAGGCAAGGTGATGTCTTCCCAGTTTGGGCTGCTCCCTGCCCAGCAGTGTTTTGCTGTGCAGCTTTAGAGCAGCTGGAGAAAGGAGCAGGAGCTTCCATGAGGGGTCTCACACTACGCTGAGCATCTCCACATAAAAACAGATCCAGCTGCAGCTTCTGGGCACAGACCAAACAAAATTGTGGACCTCTCACTTATAACTGTGATAAGAGCAGGTTAATGGAGCTGCTGTGAGAATCTGAGAAGAAGAAAAGGCAGGTTTGGGAATGGCACCTGTCAGTGCCAGGCTGGAGCAAGGAAGGAGAGGTTAAAGCTCCAAGTGACCCCACCAGCCCTTAAGCAGAGTAGGAGAGTTAAACGAAACTAATCAATTCAAAAGGATTGCTGAAGTCCTGTTTCTTGCTCAGAGAACAGAAATAGACAGATGAAACACAGAAAATCTTATTTTAGTGCATAGAAAAAGGAGAGATGTGGCAGAGCAGAAGAGTTTGACTCGTTGGAGGGTGTCTTACCTCATTATAGAGAGATAGTTTTTGTAGGAGATGGAAATGCTTCCAAATACTCTACAAAAAATACGAGACAAAAACTTCAGGGGAGGTACATCCCCTTAAGTTTAAGGCCTCTTCTCTTATGGCTGTCAGCAAAATTTCTGAATGCAGAATATTGATATTTAGATCTGGTTTAGAAATGAGGGAAACTGAGGCACGGAGCCCCCTCAACTGCAGGCTCTGTACCCAAGGTCCCAGGAGCTGCAGGACACAAGGTCTTCTGGCTGCATCTCTGCTCACTTGCAAACAGCTCAGCTTTACCCACTGGCCATGTCCCTGGGGATGCATTAATCACCTAAACCCCTTCTTTTCCTCTCCCCTGCTCCTGTGCAGAAACAATCAGGTGCCCAAAGGCTCCTCTTGCAGCTTCTCAGGAAAAACCTTTAATTAATGGCCCCAAGTTCCTGTCGTATCTATTTATGGGAAGGAATTAATGATCTTAATGTCTGTGAATCACAGAGCATGGTTAGAAAGGCCACTCAGAGAACTGTCTGAGGAACATTTAGATATTCCTTAAATAAACCTGGGGATTTTTTTTTTTCCCCCCTCCTGGCCTCTGTAAAAAGCACAGGCTGCATCTATGCAGTTAATGAAATTTCCTGCTGATTGGACCCTAAACAATTACTGCATCTTCTGCTTGCTAATAGCTGGGCTGCTAAGAAGAGAAGAGGCTCTATTAAGAGACAGGGACCCAACTGAGAGCATCACAGCTGATGTCAGCTAATGCCCTCTCCAGTGTACACCAGGAGTTCAACCTGTGCATGCCTGATTAATCCCAGTGTGAGGCACCTGCAGCACTGGGATGGTGTTAATCAGACCCAGCACACTACCCATAGTGATGGGAAGGATTTCTCAGCTGCAGAGAGGCAGATGCTCATCTATTTATTAGCAGCAAGTTCATCACTTCATCATTTCCCAGTGCAGATGAACTAGTAGACAAAAGGTTGCTTCTGACAGCTTTTTGGGCAGCTTTTGTGGCTAAAAAAAAAGCCTCTGTGACAATGTTTTGTTCTTCCAAAATAAGTGATGTGGCTCTTTCTCTTAACAACAAAACAAAGTGCTGCCAGCAGCCTGGTGTTTCTGAGGCACACAGCAATAATGAACGGGGAGATGAAGCCCAAATCTCAGGAGTGATTTTGTGCAGTAAATAACCTGAACAGCACGGTGCTGAGGCTACCAGGATAAACACACATTTCTCATTGGTAAGAGGATCTGGAATAAAACTAGAGAGTTGTTACTTTTGTCAGCAAGCAGCACCACCACTTCCCCCTGCCCCACGGATGGGCTGTGGCTGAATCCCTCACCCAGCTGGTTTTAAGGGGGGAGGATGAAGAAGGGAAGCTCAGCTCGATTGATACAGCTGTTATTTATCCCAGGGCTCTGCTCCTCCCTTCGCTGGCTCTTCAGGTCCTCTGGAAGCTTCTCCAAGGCACTGTTCCTCTTCCTGAGTCTGTGGTTTCACTCCTTGGACAACAAAATACGCCGTGAAAGGCATGAAGAGAATAGAGGCTGTAAGCTGTGTCTTTGCTTGTGGTCCATAGCAGCTCAAGTGTGTTAGTATTCAAGATATGCTCTGAGGTTCCTATTTTCTGCAGTGAGAATGGTAAATCTGTGGAATTTGGGTGATATTTGCCATGAGGTTTATAATATGCTGTGGATTAAACCACTCAGTCTGTCATAGATTTGTTTAATAAATATATATGTACTTCTGGTGGCACAGAAATATTCTTGTGCCACCAGATACTGAAGTGGGATGGGAGCCATCTGAACATGCTGGAAAGGAACTCTGGTGGTGACTTCACGTGGCTGTTGTGTTGGGTGGATTTCATGTGGTCTCCAAAATGCTTTGAATCTGGCATCTTCCAAGAATGGAATCACTCATTAATCCTGGCAGAGCTTTTATAAAGCTGGTTGATATTGGGGTTTCTGGCATTGTCAGTATATTTCTTCTTGTGCATTGGTGCTTAATCTGCAATGGAGCTTTTTTTTTCAGATCCTTTTTTTCCATTTATATTGTAATATTTTCCTAAACCTTCCACCATTAAATTAACACTAGGGTGTGGAGGACACTTTTTGTTTTTACTTTTCATTCCTGTGGTAATGTTCTGTAGAGTGACTTTCTTCTGCTTATTTCATTAGAAAAATAACCCTTTACCACTTTCTTTCAGCTGGGCTTCACCACTGCAAAATTGATCCTGTTTGCTCCCAGAACCCAATGTCCTTCTTTCCCTGATGGCAGGAGTTTACAGAGATATCAACTGGCTGTGGCTTTTATCTTGGAGATTACCTGGCTCCCCAAAGCTGAGTGCCCAGAGAGCTTTCTGATGTGTATTGAAATTGTCTTGTTGACTTGATTGGGATGAGGAGTTTCCCCAGCAGATGCTCTGGAAAGAAAGTCAGCAGGGACTGAAAAACAAATAGGGTTTTCTTGTACTTCGTTGGTTTCCTGTCAAATATTTTGATTTCCTTTATTGCTCTAAGGCTCAGCTCTGATTTTAATGGAGCTGTGGGTAAGGTGTGTTATCTGTCACACTAAAGCTCACATTCCCAAAAGGAGCATCTTTTTTCTTAAGCACCTCTGCCATCTAAACACTTCACTTTCCTTTTTAAGCCTCTTCCTTATCTCTGCCACGTATTTTTGTTTGGTTTTCTGCCAAGTTAGGTCTTCAGTCTCTCTTCCTTCTCTTTTCTGTTTCTCCTGTGAAGTTTCACTGCATAATTTCCCCTGCTTTATCTTCAAATATGACTTTAATGCACAATCCCTGGAGACTCCCTGCTGGGAGAACAAGAAGCAGCTATTTGAAGCATTAGGTTGTGCTTTACTGAGGTTGAATTGTCTGCTCATTAGAGAATAGGATTATTGTATGGCTACCAGAGAATAACAATAAAGGTGGTGGGTGCTTCTTCCCCCTCTTTGCTCTGCAGCTCTACAAGAGCAGCTGCTTCAGGTGCCAGGTGGTTCCTCTGCTCCTGCCTGTGATTTGCAGCTCTCTGTGCTCCCAGTCAGAGCTGGAGAACCTCTGTTGGCCAATCAAAGACCATTTGAAATAACACGATGGGTATTTAAATGTAATCATGTTGTGGTTATGCAATTCCTTGTGCTGGAGTGTAATCCATCTCCTCTGGCTGGAATGCACAAGGGGTTTTTTTTTTTGTCTGGCTTTGGCTGCTCAAACACAGCTCTCTGTGCTCTGCCATAAAATGCTAATGGGGCAAAACACGGGAAATGCAAATCCCACGGACGTGGAACTGGGCATGAGAGGATGATGAGAGATTGTTCTGATTGTGGGGCTGTGTTCAATTAAACTGTGACTCCAGTTCCTGTAGAACAGGACTGGGTGTGTATTTGAGGATGTCTGACAGCGAGGGCCGTCAGGACACATTGGAGAAAGATGCTGGTAGTGATTTGTTTACTCATGTAAGTATCTCTTTTCCTTGCTAAGGACTGGTGCCAGCTGCAGCCTGTGGTTTCCTCTCCAAATTTGCATAGGGGAGGAGGGAAAGTGAGGAAAGAGATTGATTTGACAAGACACTACTTTGGATTTATCGATAGGAAACCAAGATCCATATGACAGTGAGGGCTTGTGAAGATTTAAGACTGTGCTGTGTAGCTTTTAATATTATCATCTTCTCCTTTATAAGGGAACTTTTTGCTGTCAGTATTTCCTACAGGATAAGATGGCAAAGAACAATTACAAATGGGAATAATTTTTAAAAAGATCATGGGAGGAAAATTGTGTGGCTTTGAGCTTGGGGAAACCCTATGGCAGCATCTTGTTAAAAGTGCAGGGCTGTCTGAGCTGTTTCTTATCTCATCAGGTGCTGGGAAAAGGTCCCTGTGAGAGCCAGCTTTCTTTTCTCCCTCTGGTATTTCATCCTGCCTGTCCTCAGCAGGGTGGGGAGGTGGGAGGTTGGGGTGGGAGGTCTCTGATGGCTTTAAGTGGGGGCCTTTTCCAGGGGTTCTGGTAAAAGTAGTTCAACAGCTCCAGCAACACTTGCAGGACTGTTAATCTTCCACATATACTTCAGACAGCCATAAATACATTTCTTAACATTATGGGCTGGTTACAACGAATACAATTCTCAGTTATATGTACAGATCTAATGCTCAGCCTAGAAACTTCCAGAGGAAATGTATATATCATATATGACCACAGATGTGCATATGGACACACATAGATACATTTTCTGCTTCTGTGTGGCTGAAACACCCTAAATGTGTTTGAGTAGTTTCAGTAACCAAATCTAAGGCAAAAGGGTTATCAATTATGCTGTGAGAGCAGGGGAAGTTTTCCAAGTGGAAGGTCCCTCTGGGATTATGGATGCTTCTCTTGCATCTCCTTTCCACTGATAAGGGACAGTAATAATAAATCCCTCTAAGACTGCTTTTCCCTGGCTGGGAAGTTGTGTAGATGAGAGGCTGCAAGCTTGATCTGTGATGCCACTTGCTGGGAATAGTGAGATTCAGTAAGGAAGAGGAAAACTGGAGTGGAATGATGGCTTTAACAAAACCCAACCCACTCTTTCTGCAGAAAGAGGCAGCTAAACTAGAGCAACATGTTCCTTTTAGCAGTATGAGTCTCACAAGCTGCATAACTCTGGCTAAGAAAGAATCCAGACCCAAAGACTGATTTCCCCTTGCTGGTGTGTAACCATCAGCACCTGCTGCTCCAAACACATTTGAAACTGATTTGGTTTTATTATTCATTTTTCTGCTGAGGGTCTGGATGATGCCCCATGCTGCTGTGCAGCCTTTCCCCCAACATCTGGGTCTGATGGAGAAGGTGTGAGGCACCTCCAAAGGTGGAAGAAGACCTTTTGGGTTTAGAAATGTTCAATTTGTGTAGGAACTTCAACAAATCTTCTGGGCTCCCATTCGTCCGAATATGTAATTTCATTTGGTTATTTGGCTCCCTGGGATGGCTTTGAGCAGTTGTTTTATCACAGCATTCTTGTGGTCTGTGCCTGACCTCTCTGTCCTGCTTTCTCTTACTCCATAGAAATGGCAATAAAAGGGGCAGCTTAAAAATGTGGGGGTTTTTACCACAGGTTTTTATAATAGCTGTCTTCTACAGGAAGAATGAGTGGAAAGTCATTGATGAATACAATAGATAATTAACCTGGCTGAGTTCTAAAGGATTTTTTTACTTCAGGATAAGCTACACCAGCAGGCACATTTTCCTTGTCTTTTGTATTTTATTGATCTGTCTGTCTGTTTTCTGTCTTTTGTCTGCAAGGTGCTTTTGGTAAGAGATCAGTCTTGCAAAGATGAAACAATTTCCATCCTTCAAAATCTAAAAGTGCAAAGAATTACTGAGAAACTCTTTGAAATAGATTTCTGCTGAATTAAAAGCCCTGCTGGGGAAAAAAAAATCATAAGGCAGCAGAAGATACTGGCAACAGACAACTGAGCTGATGTAAGAACTCAGTTACCCATGGTGTAGCATCACACTGTGCAGGGGGATGAGGTAGAGCAAGTTCCCTCTCCCAATGGGAGTTGGAGAATGAAGCAGAGAAGCAGCTGGAGAGGCTTTGGGTAGAGCTGTCTTTGGGGATGATTCCCTGGTATCTGCCTCTTTTTTCCTGTGCCCCTTGAATGCAGACCCCGACCTAACCAGGAGCTGCTGGCTGGAAAGTGATCATTTCTTTCATCTTTTTTCTCCCTCCTCACCCTTTTCCCAGCAGAAAGTATTGACTTCTTCCAAAAAACACAAGGAGAAACCACAGATTTTTCAACCAAGTGCAAGCATTTTTGTGGGGCGAAAAAGATGGAGCAGATTCAAGTCCAGCCTCCTCGCAGAAGGTAGTTCTGCTAAAAAATGGGGGTGACTTTATATTCACTGTGAGAAATGAAGGCTCTTTTATTGAGCTAAAGCCTGCTATCTAATTCTGGTCAAAAATCTCTGAATGTGATGGAAATTTTGACTGAGTAAGGACAGTGACATGTGGACTCTGTAAGGCTCCTTGTTCTGACTCTGCTTTTCAAAGTGTGCTCTGACACTGGCTGTCACCTGCCAAAATCTTTCAGATGAAGAATTCCTTTTTTCCCCTTAAAATGAAGACAGATGCTGCCTCTCACTTTAGCACTGATTTGGGTGTGTTTTGCTTATAGTTAGCTTTAACCAGAATGAGCTGTCTAGTTCTGCTGCTTCTCATCCTGGCTCTGGTTTCTGATTTTCCATGTGTGCCCTCATCCCAAAGGCCAGTGGTGTTTCTCACCATTTTCAAATCCATGTGTCTAGCACGCATGAGACATTTTCATATTTGTTCTAGAGTCCTTGTGAATCTTGGGAAAGCATGGAAACCTTTGAGCTTGCAAAGTGTCTGGTTAAATCTTGTCCCATTACAGAGGAGTTGTGATGGAGAGGCAAAACTTCTCTTCAGATCCGTGGTTTCAGTGGGAGTGGAAGCAACACAAATGCAGCAGAAATCACAATTAATGCCTAATAACTGAAAGGGAGGGTTTGATTTCTGCCTATTATGAAGAATAATGAGGAATATTTTAGTGTGAAAGCTGCCTTGGAGCCTGGGAGTCTTTGATCCTGGGGAGGCAATGGGAACATTCAGCTCTCTACAAATGCTGTTGGAAAATCCACAGGACAAATGCAGCGATTTCACAAGTCATTTCCCAATTTTCATCTTTTTCTCATTTCTGCCTGATTAGGGCTTTCTCCAAAATGTGAAAATTGCTGTTGATCTTTCCAGCTGGAGAAGGTAAATCACTTATTTGAAGCTGGACTGTCTTGCTTGCCTATTTGAGCAGTTTGTCTTTTAATGAGTTGCTGGGATCCTTTTCTTATTTCAGCCACTCTGGCTCAGTGCCATATCCACCCTGTGGCAATTTAGGAATTCCCTGCTGATCTCTGCTACAGGTCTTTGGGATTTTTCTAGAAGTGGGAGCCTCCTTTGAGATTTTTCTGGAGAGATCAGCCCTGGAACTTTAGATGGCAACAGAGGGGTTTGAATTCCTTTTGTGTTATGGTTTCTCCTTAGCTTGGTATCACCTCTTATGGGCCAGGATGTCTTTGTACCAAGTCACTTGGATCAGAAAATAAGGGAATGAGAGTCTAACAGCACCCAGTTTTCAGCTTAGCAGGTGTGGAGGTTCTTTAGATGTCTCTGCATTGTCATACTGAAGTAAGGGGCATTAATGTAACGTGAAGGGATTTTCAGTGCCACAAGCTCTTTGCAGGGTCACAACAGTGCAGTTGCTGCCTGGAGTCTTTCTCAAATGCTCTGGAGTCTGGCAATGGTGCCCCTGTGCTGGCACAGTCCCTGGTGGCCTCAGCTGGCCTCTCCTGTGTGTCTCTTTTATCACAGCTTCCAGCTATGCATGTGGTTCACTTCACCTTTCAGACAGCATTGATTTCAGAGGAGTGTTTCTTATTTCAGACCTCTCCCTTTCTATGTGATAAGGAAACCTTTTTTTTTTCTGCTTACAAGATTATGTAGTGTACATTCTTTGGAGGGTAATTTCACTAATTCTCCCTCAGTACACTGACAGCACAATTATCATCTCGCTTGACAGCTGTTCCCTTGAATTTTAAATATCCAAAACGCATCCAAGGGCACTGGAGGAATTTGGTGGTATTGCTGTCTGTTGCTAAGAAGTGTTGAGCATTTCTGGAAGGGGAAAGGATTTCTGTGATCCCAGGGAAGACATTACACAACATATAGGTGGCAGCTCTCTGATAAGAAGGGATTTGGGAAATATTATCAGATTTAAGAATGAAAACTACAAGCAGTGAATTACCAGAAAGAGCAATTAGGAGCAAAGGAGATAAAACAGAGAAACAAGGAATACTTTGCTCTGACTTTCCTTCACAGCACAAGCTGGTCCTGCCATGCACTGGCCATTTCCAGTGGGATGTGGGAAAAGGAGCTGAAGTATAATCAGATCCTGTGGGTGATCCCACAGCTGTTCCCAGTGACATTGATGCCTGTTGGACCCCAGAGCAAATCTTTGGCATCCAACCAGCAACATGAATGAGGAACTTGTCAGCTGGAGATTCAGTAAATGAAACCTGATTTTTTGACAACCCAAACTCAAATGTGGCATTTTGGAGATGTTATTTTAACTGTGTGCTTTCATGGGATGGGGCTGAAGCCCTGACAGCAGGCAGATAACAAAGGGTAAGACCTCAGCATCTCCAAAGAGTTATTTCTCTGTCATCCAGCAGTTCTTTTCTTCTCCCTCTCACTAAGATCCTGCTTAGTTTGTTCAACAAAATGGGGGAAAAAAAGGTTCAACACTTTCAGAAGGAGACATAGATACAAATCTCACTATGCTTTACTCATTTGGGTGTCCCTGAGATAGGAAACATTGAAGACCTTTAACCTCAGGAAGTTTTTACAGGTCAAGCTAATTAAATCAACCACATGAGTATTTGCAAGTAAAAACCACTGGGAATCACTAACAGGTATAAAAAACTCGATGCCTTATCATGAATTGTGCCCTATTATTTTTAATGCAGAAAGCATTAATCCTTCCTCCCTGAAGGCCAAGACACTTTGCCAGAGCTTCAGGGAAAAAAAGTTGGCACCTCTCCACTGCTTGTGGTGTTTCCCCTTTTTGCGTGCCAAAGTCTTATTGTGGTACCTGTAGCATCTTCTGTATTAACTGATGAAACATGAGATAAGGAAACAAACATTAATGAGATAATTTCATTTAATCCAGGGCTTAGGTCTACCTCCCTGTTGCCTTGGAGAAAACACAGCCCTTTTCTGGAGGGATGTGAATGGGATTTGCCTGAAAACTGCACTTGAGCTTGTTCTGCACCTTCCCAGCAGCTCGTGCAGCTTCTGGTTTAGGATCAGAGCAGGGGGTCTCTCTGTTCTTCCTGCATCAGAAATATGGACATGTTTGCCAATAATTGAGTTTTCTGTTCCTATTTGACTAAAAGTTGAGGCCAGAAAGCTCAGGTTTATGGTACCCACTTAGCAGGAGAGAGGGTTTAAGATGAGGAAGCATTTTTACTAACACTGGTTGCAGAAGGGTGCTTAGGACAGAGCCCACCTTGGTGCAGAGCACTCATCCCAAAGCCCACATGGTGCTCCTGAACAGGCTGGTGGGATCCTGCAGCCCTTCCTGGGAGGGTCAGCAGCTGCAGTGGTTAATATTTGATCAGTGGGAATTGTGGTTATTCTCTGTGCTGCTGTGAGAAGGACGACTCTGTGCGATGACAGACTCTGGCTTTTTGTGCATTCTGTTTGAGCACTCCTGCAGAACGTGCTGCTGGGCAGCCTGAGGATCAAGGACTAGAAAGGATTCATTCTTGTGAGCTTTCTAACCAGTATTCACCAAAATTGGCAAGAGTTTCCCATCATTACCCAAAATTAATATCATTTGTTCCTCATTCCCATTGCCAAGGAATGAGCCCGTGTCCTGACCAGCCCTTCTGATTGCCAGTCACTTATTTGATTCCCCCCCTTTCTGATAAACTGAAACTGCTAACATCCAGCATCTTCCTTCTTGGCTGGTTTAATGGCATTACTTTTGCTCTTGAATCTTTGTTCCTGCTTAAACTTCTGCTCTCCAGTACAGCTGCAAAGTTTCCCCGGGTTTCTTCCTTTGAGGAGATTTTTGTCCTCATCTCCTATAGATGATGTTGCAGATGGAAGGTTTCCATTTCCCTTCTGTGCTCTGGCTCCCTCCCAGCAGCATCAACAGCAAGTCTGCTGTTCCCCACCCCCCAGCAGCAGGTAGGAGCAGTTTCCTAATGGATGCACACTGATATCTTTCCCTTTGGAGCACAATCTCTTTTGTAATATTATGAACTACGGTGATTGTTCAGGCCTGTGTTTGCCATTGTACACGTTGTACTTATTGTGCTTTCAGCCTGTGCAATCAGCAGGATATGGAAAGGATTCTTTGGCACCTTTGCTTAGTGATTAGTATTTGTATAGCACTTGAAAGCTTAAAATGCTTTAAGAGGGATAAGTAGTGTTATTAATAATGACATGCTTTACTATACAGAATGGAGCTTATGCATATTTGTGGTGATAGTCCCCAGTCTTCTCTTTATCAAACACTGTTGTCTTTGTGATCTGCTTCCAGCTTATCTTCCTCACACCTGTCAAAGCACTTTTCAAGCAGCTTTTCTTCTTCCTCTGATTAAAGGCACACACACACAAAAAGATTCCCCTTAACACAGAATTCAGCCTTCAGGTTTCAGTGACCATGCCCAGATGTGGTGGTCTCTAAGCCGTGTTCAGAGACTTTGATCTAATCAGGTTTCCACTAATCCCTCTGTCTATTTCTGACCTAAGATCTGCCATCCATTAAAACCCATTTTGTTTTCAGCAGCATTTGGGGTTTGATCTTCCTGGAGGAGTGCTTTCCTGTGTCCAGGTAATGTTTCATCTGTGCTTTTTACAAGCCAATTTATTTTTTTATGTCACTCCCTGTAGCTTCTTGTTGGAAAATCAGCCTTGTGGCTGAGGAGGAAATTAATAGAGACATGGAGAACATTTTTCCTAATGGCTGAGGCATAGTTAAGGCAGAGCTTTTCCCCTTCTATCTCAAGTTGAAAAAGCTGCGTGAATTTTGTGTGTACTTCTCTGCTTGAATTTTGGAGAGGTTAGGGCAGGAAGGATGTCTGGAAGAGATGAGTTTTGATGGAGTCAGAGTCTGTGTTTTTTAAGTGACCACTGTTCTCCTTTGGCAGGGCCCCTTTCAACCCCCAAAATAGCTCCATGCTCAGTAGCACGTTGGCATCAGCAGCCTTCAAAGTGTTTTAAAATGTACATAAGCCAGCAGAGGTTCATTGCCAGCCACTGCCCTTGGGTGTTTTTGTAGAACCTGCTCAGGATTCCAGCGCTGGTAGCAAAATATTGGTATAATCATGACCTGTCTGCTGCTTTCCCAGGAGACAAGAAAGAGAACAGCATTTATTTGAGAAAGGGAGGCACAAAATGTCTAATCTGGGTAGCATGGCATCTGTGTGGAGTTACCAGCATGACTTAGAGGAGGGGTTAATTCAGCAGAATTGAATTACTGAGCAGAAACTGAATTACTCAGGTCTTCCTCCTCCAGCCTGGGTCATTTTTTGCTCCAGGCCACCAATTTTCATGGAGCAGAGTCCTGAGCATGTGGCCTGGGAAGCAGAGTGGAGATGTGGGGCTGGTTTCAGGGCTAGTCCAGAAACCAGAGCCATCAGTCCTTGTTGTGGGATGGAGATTCTACTTTTAGGCAAATCTTGCATATCTAAGTGTCCATTTTATAAATATTTTGCCCTGATGGATAGAGCTGTTGAACATTTCTTCTTCTTCTGCACTCAAGTGGATACTGAGGATATTCAGGTCTTGCAAAAATTGGTTGCCTTCAATTATCTTTGATTATCTTTGATATCACTTGATTATCCAAAGTGACTTTTCAAATCCTGTGCCTCCCTCCCGTTCTGACTGACATCCTGGGGCACCTACACTTGGCCTAGGCACCCGCTGCCAGTGGTCTGAAATGCAGAAAAGTCTTTTCCCTCCTGTACACATGAGATTTTTTTTTTTATATAATCTCCTTTTTGACCTGATTATCTTAGAACTTCCAAGATTCAGTACAGCAAAGGCCCCAGAAATGTGAAAATACCTTAGTGGAGTGTGCTGGAGGGGAGATTCAGGCCTTCAGAGAAAATGAATTTTTTTATTTTTAGAACTATGTGATGACCAAAATCAAACTATCAAAGCCTGGCCAATAAGAAAATCAGCAATATTGGGTTGATGCTTCTCTTTCAATTACCTGCAGCATGTTCAGAGACTTGGGAGTAAACAGCAATTCAAGCTGCCTACTGCTCAGAGGCTTTAATTAACCCTAATGATAATTGCAGAGTGTGTGTTGCCATTTTGGGCAGCAATTACACAGCCTATGTGGGGATTCTTGTGTGGGTGAAAAGTGGTGTGGGGAAAAAGCTCCTGGTATCTGAACATATATTCATACACTTGTTGCTAAAGTTGGATTTTATTAGAGAGAGGAATCTGCTCTCAGCCCTGGGAGCACTGAACATCACAAAGTCCTCCTGCCATGCATGCTCAGGCCAAACAGAGCCTGGTTTGGGGTTTGGTTTTATTCTGCAAAAGCAGAACTGATCTCTCTGCTCAGCATTTCAAGAATCTTTCCGAATGGGGACAAAAAGGCTGAATTTCCCTTGGAAACACGTGAGCCTAGGGTTGGATACATGTTGTTGTAAGAAACATAGGCTATTTCTAAGAGCACGAGCTAATAAAGGTTGGCCCCTGTGGGATTTAGGCTCCAAGATGCCTTCAGCTGTCTTGAAAAGCCCAGCTGAAATGGAGCTGGTTTGGAGAGCACAAACAGCCTCCTTCTGTGAGTGTTCTTACATAGGCCTGGCTTTATTAGTTTTGGAAGTTTTCTTGGATGCTTAGTGAACAAACATCATTCCACTGACGACCAACCTCAAGTGACCTCAGTAGCTTTTTAAAAATGCACATTTCTTCTTCCTTCTCCTCTGACTTCATCAGAATTAAAACAATTCAAGGCTCATGGTGTGTTAATCTCACCTTAAAAATGGAGTTCCAGCTCCTTGGGGCTCCTGTTGTCTGTGTTGTAGGGAAGTTCTCACAAGTCTCCTGCTTGAAAGCATCCCTTCTTAAAAAGGGAGCATTTCAGTTTCATTTCAAGAGGCTGGAAATGGTTCCCCATTTCTCAGTGGGAAAACTTGCTCAGAGTTCATTTTTGTTTGTGTTTTTTTTTCTTTTCCTGGACATATTTGATAGACTTTCTTTGAGTGCTCTGTTTTTGTAACACAGACTGTGAAATCATCTCTGAATGTTCTAGCCCGCATTTATCAGCAATCAAAAGCACAAAAAGGTGGATGAAAGCTGGATTATTTTGCTTTTGACTAGTAGAGGTTGGAAAAGAGCTAGTGCCATGGAGACACAAAAGAACCCTCCTTACAAAGGCTGTTGTGAAGCCAAAACCGTGGACACTTTGAAAACTAGCTAATGGCCTTATTTCAAAAGTCAAAGCAACACAGCCAAAACATTTCTTTTTTTTTTCTGCTTTCTGATGTTAGAAAACATATCAGATGGGCAAGATTTTCGACAGGTAAATTTCAGGAAATGCTTTGCTCCAAAGGATCAAATGGGATAGATGCATTAACTATTCATAAACCCTGAGTTGTGCTTATTGCTTGGAAAGGATGAGAACAAAGCTGAAAGAAGATAATCCTTTAGAAGCTTGTTAGAGGTTCTGTATTTGGCAGAAACATTTCCTTAACCTGCAGAGATCATGAGGTGGTTTAATAAATCTTCACCTCTATGCTGTGTGCTGGTCGTGGGTAGAAAAAGGCTGATGCAAGCTGAGGGGAGAATATGTTATTTAATTCATTTTCAGTTTAGCCTTATTCCTTCAGCCTTAGGACTCTTGCAGAGGTGACTTCTATTTGAACTATGAGTGTGACTTGGTCTGACACCCTTTGGGGACATCCTGAGCAGTCTTTACAATAATTTGGATGTGAGTGGAGGGAGAATCAAACAGAGCAATAGAGAAAACTCTGAACCAATTACTATGCTACCACAGTACTCGTTTTTATCATTTCTAGTTCAAAGGGAGATAAGGACCCTTTTGGACATAGATTGCAGTTGCTGGGTGTCATTATAAATACATTTTTTGGTGACTATTCCATGCTGAGGCTTGGAAGGTTGGTGAGTCCTGTTCTGCATCAACTTCAATCAGGCACCACTTGTCCAATAAAAGGCCTGGAAATGATTCTGAGAGTGTTTTTCCCCCACGTGGTGCCTGCTGAGTATGTCCACGTGTGCTGTGTGCATGTTCAAGAGAAACCCCCCCCACTCAAAGCTGGGCTTTGTCATCACCAGTTATGAACTCTCCAACAGTGCTGATTTTTCTAGAATTTTGGGGGACAGCTCTTTCCTCTTACCATGACTTAAAATCATATCTAATCACAAAGAAGAAGGCCAAACTTGAAAGATAAAATTAGCATTCAAGTCCCACTGGTAATGCTGACAGAGAAGAGTGCTTTGAGCAGCGTGCTTTGAAGTAGCCCAGCAAGGTGAGTGTATCCCAAGGTTATAATAAATGTGGGAACTTTGTAATTATTCCTGGCTATTGTATGGTAATCAGAAGTGCAGACTTGCAAATGACTGAGCCACTGCTGTGCTATAGCTATTTTTTTCTCTCTGCAGTTCTGCCAGGAAAAGACCATTAATTAAAGCTTCAGTGCTCCAATGATCCTCCACTCCAGTCTCAGAAGTTTTGTTTTCTTCTCTCTCTTTCCTCCTCTGCTCATCTCCCAGAGTTTACTCATTTTCAGGACTGTACAGTTTTCACCTTGGAGTAGTTCAGACTCCAGCAAGTCTTTGAAGCTTGTGTGTCCCCACAACATGATCTTTCAGTAAAAATCCCTGTTCATGCATCCTGCTGACCTTTAGAGGTAAAATGTTCTCATTGCTGTCTTTTTTCACCATAAAATAACTGGGTGAAGCTTCTGAGCATCAGTGGAACCATTACATTAATTGTTTTTGTCATGCTGAGTCTGGGAAATGGTGCTGGATGTTGGAGGTGCGTTCTGGATTGTGCTGTAAAGGGAAGGATTTGACTTTTGGGGCTTTTTTTCACATCAAATCAGAAACAAGGGATCTGTTTTTCCTGGTTTTTTAGGGTGGTGGTCTTGCCAAACAATGTGTCAAAACAATGTAATGAGGTTTATCAGCAAAGAAAAAATAAGGAGTCGTCGTATTTCTGGTCTTAGAGTGACTGATTTCATTGCACCTCTTTCCTTCTTTGTTCATCTCAGGTTTTATCTCCATCCCCAGATCTGTCTCCATGGCCTCAGGCAGGGGGCAATATATCTACAGCTGTAACATTTTCAGTTGTTGTTGTTCAGTTGTTGTTCAGTATTTTTTGTTGGTGCAATAAGTCCTCTTTGGTTTAGGAGGACCTGTGTCTGTGGTGTGTTTGTCCTCAGTTTGCCCTGGAAAACTGGCTGCATAGCAGCACAATAAATTTCCCAGGACAAGGTCCTGTGTTTGTGACATTAAAAAAACAAACAACTACAGACTGTGGAAGAAATGAGGGGAAGCAGATTGGATGGGAGTCGATTAGGGGCCTTTATTGTCAGCTGTTGATGAGCAAAGGAGGAGGATGTTGTCAGATCTCTCCACAAACCCATGAATTAGGATGCCTGGCTATAACTTGTCTTGACACTTCTTGTGCTGATGGTGAAGTATGGGCACATTCAGAGCTGGAGGTGACAGTGGCACCTGGGCCAGTTTCACTGAGATAGATGTGGGAAGAGGAGCCTGCAGTGTGCAGGGGCAGCAGGTGAGTGCTGGGATTGGAGCTGTTCCCCCTTGGCCCTGCTGGCTGTCCTTGCTGGCAGCTCTGCCCTCCAGCGCTTCCCATCCCATCCTTGCTCCTGAGTCTTTGAGGGTGTTAAGTTGATGCTTCTGTCAGGCAACCAGGTTAACCTGAGGCATCTTTTACTCAGCCTGGCTGTGCTGGAGCTTGTCTGAACTGTTGTTTGTGGTGCACAATGGGCTCCCCAGAGTAAGCTATTGACTGCAGCAACAATAAGCATCTTCTGAGAAGTCTCACACCACTGCTCTGTGAGAGGGTTGCATGATGCTAATTGCTCTGACTCAAGGGCAAAGCAAACTTTAATTTATAAATTCATTATTGCACTGTAGCAATGGCCTTTATTGGCTTCTCACAGGTAATTGTACTGGTGGAAACTCCTCTGATCAGGAACAAAATTATTTATTAGCAACGAGTCAAAACCAGTGAAGCATTAACTCTGCACACGTTGGTAAGTGGAGTAATTCATCCAAGCTCCAAAATATTAATTTATTGACACAGTGTCCTGTAACAGCAGTAAGGGAGGCAGCTGTGGGTCCAGAGAGAAACAGATTGGATGCACATCTGGAAATAGGAAATATTGCCCTTTGGCAGAAATTTCCCAGCCTGTTGTAAACAAAGACCCATCCCCAGATGTTCCAGGGCTGTGAGGTTCATCCCTCTTTGCTGGCTCTCTCTTGGACCACTGAAAGGCTCCTGCCCTGGAATATGTGGAGTCCTCAATAACTCAATGAGTGTTTTGAAACAACTGAGGGTTGTCACTGGCAAGTAGTTGTGCTGCCACAGATGCCCAGCCAAGTTCCTTGGAATTTTAAATAGGATGTAATTGAGCTACCTGGGCTAAACCAATACAGAAATAACAACAGCAAAGGGCTTCTGGTTCAGAGAGAAAAAATGCTGAATGTTTTGAGGGCCTGAGTAACTAGGACACCATTTCCTTCTGAAAAATTTCTGACATGATTTTGGAAAGAATTGCACTCTCCAATGAAATGCACTTTCATGTCTTTTTGGCTAGCATTTATTTTGTAATTATATTGTATGAAAGTCACATTTAGAGTCCCTAATGAGAATTTAAGATCCCGTTAGTCAAGCTGATCTAATGACAATGAGATATTTGATACTGATGAGACAGTGGAAAAGAAAGCATTTCTTATTAAAGAGCTCATTTATGCTTTCCAAATGGTCAGAAAACCTTGAGTAAATCTTCCCCTGGGTGTCCTTTGAGGAAAATAACTGTGGGTTAAGGGCTGGGTGTTATTATTTGTCCATTCCTTTCTGTGAGCACCAGAGCTCACAGGTTGACATCAGAGCTGCTGCTGTACATGGAGCACAACACCTGGGACTTCTGCTCTCACACTTGTGGTGAGGATTTACATGAAAATCTTTAATATTACAAGCAGAAAAAAAAAAAAAAGAAAAATCAGGATGCTTATTTTGATTATCAGTCCACACGTCCTAGAGACAGGTTTATCGGAAAAGGGAAGTTTTAAAGTTTTTGGGTAACTCCTCATGGGAAATGCAAGGGGTTGCTGAGGCACCAAGCTGACTCGAGGCTCTTCAGTGGGGGGAGAGCACACGTTATATGGGGAAAGTGCCAGAAATCAGAGGCTGAGAGTCCTGCTCTTGTCCTAGGAATAAGCAGCTGTAATGACAATCAATAAAAACAATTGCAGAGAAAGGAAGCAGTTGTGCCAAGGGTCTGGGGGATGTGAACCCCAAGCTGTGGATCAAATCTTATCTCAAGATGTGGGAAAATGAAGATTGGCTTTGAGTGTTCCTCTCTTGGAGGAGTTTAGAGCCGTTCAGGATCTTTGGAAATTCCCATCCAGAACTAGAGTGCACTCCAGGAGTCACAGTTTAAGTATATTTTGGTTAGAAGACAAATTGCAGATGATGAAATCTCCCTTTAATAGTGGTGGTAATGTCTTGCAGTGGCCTATGGTCCCTTTCAAAATAAAATCAGGTCCAGCTTGAATCTTGGCTCATCCTTTTCTCACTTTGAACTGTGAACTGCTCTTTGCCCTTTAAACTAGACTTGGTCTGCAAGAAATCATCTGGGGAAATGCTGGCAAGTGCTAACTTTTTCACAGCCATTTATAAATCTGCATTCCAAACAAACAGAAGCAAATTTCTTTTCCTTCTCTAATGAATCCCTGGAGGGAGTTGTGGATTCTGCATATAAATGGGCTTTGCTCAGATTATTTGTTTTCAAGTGTTGTGTGTTGTCCCTCTCCTTGCTTGGCTCAGCAAAAGTCCAATTGTGGATAGTCCCAGACTCTGGAAGACACTGGATTAGGCCCAAGTCATGTTTCTTGACTACTCTTTCTGAAATGCAGCAATAGCCTCTGGCTCCACTTTTCATTCTGTTTATTTGGAAGTCACCCTCTGCCTGAGAATGGAATCCCTACAGGCAATTTGGTGATATCTTAATTTAGTTAAATGCTCGGGGTTCATTCCTTAATGTAAAAATTGATGATTCTTGACAATCAGTTAGGGCAAATGTTGCACAGCTTTAAAAGAATCATCCCGTTTTCTTGAGTTCAACAGCTTCAGTGTGGCCAAGCTCTCGTGGATGCCCAGCTCCTTCATGAGTGCAGTAGGAATCATCCCAGCAGTGCCTTCCCCAGGCCATATGGTTCCTTGATGCACTGGCCCTGATAATGTGCTGACAAACAGCAGGTGCCACTGGATGGAAAATCAGAGATTTGTAAAACATTCCTCCCCCCAGCTGGACCCACAAACATTTCAGTTGTTAAATGGCTTTGTGCAGCGTGGTTTTCTGAATTGCAAAATGGTTCAGATGAGAGTTTGTGGTACCATCTGAGGTAAGGAACAAGTAGGTGTTATTTCCTTTCATTCGAGTTTGAGTCACTCTTAATCTTTGGCAAAGAGTTCAGTCTGTAGATTGTGTTTGGTGGATGTGTCTTGGATGCACCTGACCCCAGAGTTGGCACATCAGGCTGAGACACTGAGCTGGTGCTGGGGCTGGAGTTTTACATTTTCTGTCCTCTTTAAGAGAACTATCTAAGCTCCTGTTCTGCTGGTTAGTTAGCCAGGCAAGGCAGAGGCACTGAGGTCATTCACTGCCCTTTCTATCCAAGCAGAGGAGGGCCATTGTGTCTGATAATAGCTGTTAACACTGAGCTGCAGCAGCTTATTTCCTTCTTAGTCATTTGTGGTGCTCATCCATCAACCCCACTAAGGCGAAATTAAAGAATAGAATTTATCAGTGATTTAATTCAGAAAGAGCCAGGGAGTGCATTAATGAGTCTATCATAATGGACGTTTTTACAATGCAGACAAAATATGGTTTAATATTAATAATGGCAGGGAAGAAATCAAAGGCCAGATTTTAACAGTTTTGACTGTACAAATAAGAAATCTCCTGAGAAAGCTGATGGGAGCTCCAGAGCCTGTGAGCCTTCAGGGAGGGCTGGGCAGGACCTGCTTTGTCCCAGTATGGCACCTTATGAAAGGATTTGCCTTGGTGGAGAAGAGCTTGGGATGCATCTACAGATAAGGAGGAAAATCAGTGGCATTTAGTGGCTCTTTGCTTTACATCAGAAACTCACTGCTCAGAGAGAAAATCTGGCTTCTTGGTTTCAAGGAGTGTGTGAGGCCAGTTTTCAAAAGAAGTAGAGGAATTTGTGGACTACATTTTGGTAGTACATAATAGGCAGGACAGTTACTGTTTGTTTTTAGTCACTCAGATCCTTCCTATTCCCTGTAAGAGCCATGGGATTCAGAATGGTTTGGATAACGCTGTTGTCAACACTTATGCACTGTTGAAATTGGGTCTGATATAGGAAGTGGCAGCTGTGCTACACAACTCTTTCCCCATGTGGAAAAACTGTAGTTATTGTTCATGATGCTGCTAGAAATTTATTCCACATGGAAGGAGCTGTTTTTAAGAATGAGTCCAGGTAATTGGAAGAGGAGAAAGCCATAGGAGCTTCTAGAAGAGGTATCACTGGGCAGGCAGAAATTCTGACCCCATCTCAAATTGATCAAAATATAAAATCTGAAATGGTAAGAGATGAGATTTTTATTTCTTTTCTCTCTCTGTTTTTTTTCCTGGATGAGAGTTTTCCTGTATTATGAGACATCACTGCCCCTCCTGGGCAGTGTATTCTTAGCTATCCAAACAAGCACTACTGTCCAGATATGGGATCATATAAATATTAAGGATGGAAAAGACCTCCAAGATGCCAGATACCAGAGAGGCTTTAGCTGGGCAGGCAAGACAACATTATTGCACCTCAATGGCATTTAAGAAATCCCAAACAAATGTGGGGGTGAACCTGAACTTGCCAGGTATGAGGTGTAACCTCATCTGACATCCTCTGATCTCGGCATGTTTGGGATGCTGCTCACTCCCCCTCCCTCTCTGTGCTGTCAGGGAGTTCCGATAAGGAGGGGAAAAAACCCCAAAGCCCTGCAGCATTCTGGTTCCTGTGGCAGTAGGATGTGTTGCACAAGATGGAGCCTGTGAAATGCTTCACTCAGGATTTGTTATGATCGAGTTGGTGTCCTTATCTATTTGTACACCCACAAAGTGAATGTCCCTTTTGTGGCACTTTAAGCCTTTCATTCTTTAAGCTGTTTTCACTTCTCATCCTCCTTTACACGTGCAGCAGTTCAGTGCATTCCTGTCAGGATGTGTGTCACCATCTCACTTCTGGTGTGGTGCTGTTAATGTAGAGCTGGGAAAAAGAAATAAATCACGTAATAAGAGACCTTGGACTTGAGCAGCAAGATGCTGAAGATCTGCCTGCAGGGAAAAGCAGGAAACTATTTCATGTGGTGCTTAGAGCCTGCAGCACACAAGGATGTTACAATGCCAAGGTTTTATGTGTTGTGTTGTGTTTTGGGTTTTTTTGGTAGGTTTTTTTCCCTTTTTTAAAAAGATAATTTTAAGTTGGGCATCATTACCAATAAGACAGAACCCCTGTCCTGAGCTAGACATCATCCCCAGCAGAGCCTCCTATGCATTAGAGCCATGAACCACCCACACAGAAACCATGGAAGAACAAGAGATCTTTGAGTTTTGGGTCAGGTCTATTTCCAGAAAAGTCCTTTGTCCTCAGGCATTTCATTTGAGAGCTTGAGGCTGCTGGTCAGTGGCAAATTTAATAACTCACTTCTGCCATTTTCCTTCACTTCTGCTGTGGACTTGTGCCTGTTCATAACTGGTTACACCAAAACTCAGTAAACTGTTCTGAGAGGAGCTGGCATAAAATGCTGTGTGCAGAGAATTGGGCCAGTTTTACCAGGCTGGCATCACCTCACCTCTGCACAAGCACTCTGTGGAGATGTCCCCAGGCAGAACAGGGTGGGTATCCCAGTTCGAATGAACACAACTCTCCTGTCCTCCTTGGCAGTGGGAGGTGGTGCTTCAGCCTTGCTCCCAGACCTTTCTCCACCCTCCCAAAGCAGGAGGACATCTGGCAGCTCTGGACCTGCCTCTGCAGTCCCTGCCTGCTGCCAACTCAGATGTCTGTCTCCAGCTTACTTATTGCCCTTTGTAATTGTCTTTTCTCTAATTTCTTTGGTTATCTCTTGGAATATGTTAAATGAGAAATATGAAGGTGACTTGGCATAATTATTCTCTGGTGAGTTAACAGGGCTCTTCAACAAGAACTGAATGATTATAAACATTAAGTCCAATTAGGAACATGGATAGCTGTTCTGTGGAGAAATGGACTTGCACATTTTCTGAGCTGTGATGGATTTCCTCCCTTGCAGAGCTCAGTGTGTTTAGCTCTTCTGTATTTGTGCACCTCCTTGAAGGAAAAAATGCTCACAAATACTGGGAATCATCCATAGTACTGTAAAAAAAAAAAAAAAAAAAAAAAAAGTGTGTTTTGACTCTTTCAGTCACTAGCCCTGTGAATTGCAACAGGACCTTCAAGGAGGACTGGGAGCAACCAATCAACTTCCAGGGAAGTGAAATGGAAAAAAACCAAAATTAATGGGGAATAGAGAAACTTGCAGACCCCAAAAAAAGCCAAGGTATTCATAATGGAAGGCTCTGGAGGGGGTTGTAAGCAGCTGGTTCATGAGTGCAGGAGGCTGAAATTTGCTCCACAGCAGGTCAGGTCCAAAAAATCAAAAGAAGATGGTCACATGGGCTTTGGCTGAGGAGGTTTTGGGGAAAACACAAAACATGAAGAAGAGGGCCAGGATAAATTTTGAATGCTGCTGTGGTGTTACAGTGTTCATTATCCACCTAAATTTTGGGAATTGCATGGGATCTGAGTCATATAATCTATGGAGTTACTGGGGATCTCTAGAGCCAGGACACTGGGGAGTCACCAGGGGAGGCCCCCTGCACCAAGGTGAGGACAGAAGGGGACTCCAGCTGTGTTCCTGTGGTGACAGATTGCAGTGCTTTGCTTGATAGTCTATTTAATGTAGCATTTAATGATCCTTTTCACGCAGCCTCAGAGCACAGGGCTTCTCAGGCCCTGAAAATCTCCAAGCCTCTTTGCCCCTGTTCTTGTTTTATTGGCCCCAGCCATAAAAGCCTGCTGCTGGCTGCTATGTATTGCTGGCTTCTGAAGTGCTTGGCATCTATGGGCAAAAAGCACCAGGCAGGAATAGACTGAAAAAATCTGCTCAGTACTTTATTTGCAGTGTTTACCAAGAAATGAGCTACGAAAGTGATTGTGTACTTCAGATGGTGCAGCCTGCTATTGATGCAAAGGATGAGCTGTCAACATCAAATAGTGCAAAAAGTATAAATCTCACATGCCATGAGTCTTTTTGATGTAAATGAGACCAAAAGGTCGGGAATGGGAAATGCACAGGGTCGTGTTCTGATAATTTTGCACAAGGCAGATGCTTCTGACAATAAGGGAGGCCAGATGGAGCTGTAAGATGGAGCTGATTTTCCTGCCAGGTGTTTGCTACCAAGGAAAATACTCTTTTCTTTGCCAGGCTGTCCCTGCTGAGGACATGGCTCCAGTTACTTGGTTAAACACTCTCCTGCATAGCTGGCTCATGCCACTTGTGCAGGAAGGAGTGATAAAGTGCTGCGAGCTGTGATGGGTCAGGTCAAGGTGCTGACCATAACATTTACTAAGTAAACTGCTAAACTGGACAGAATGTGTGAAGAGGGGTCCCAAGCTGGGCCTTGGGCAGTGAACCAGCAGACAGCAGGTCATCTGGGCAGGGAAAATGCCAGGCTCTTAAATGTCCTGCTAGAAACACGTTCCTGGGGCAAGGACTTTGCAAAAATAAGCCTGGGCTCCAAAGCAAACGAGCTGAGGGAAAGGCTGAGGCTGGGCTGTGCCTGCCAGCTGCCAGTGGGAACAGGCATGAGGAAAGTGCAGGGCTCCTGCCAAAGCCCTCACTGGTTTCCTTGGGAGGGGTGGAAGTGCTGATTGTGTTGTTGCAAAGAAGGGGTCGACTCCTGATCAGGAAAGGGAAGGAGGAGAGGGTCTGTGGTGTGGAGTAGCTGTTGTGGGCAGGCTGTGGTCCATCATGCAGACTGTGCAGGACAAATGCAGGTCCAAGGTGGATGAGCCTCGAGAGGTTGTGCTGCTCTGAGACCACCCCTCTGTGACATGGTTTTAGAGGTCAGAGGTGTACAAAGATGAACGATGTCTCATGGGTAGGTGGGGAATGGGCACAAGCTCTCAGCTTTCACAGTAAGGAGAATTTAATAGCAGCATCTCTGGGTCAGGGCTGTTCAGTCAGCGTGGCATTGAATGAGGGCAGTGCTGCAGGAAGCTACTGCAGAGCAGGCAGCCTCATTAAATCTGAGCTACAAATTGGAGCCAAAGAAGCTCCTGATGAGTCACTTGACAAAGGAAGAACAAGGTTAGAAGTAGAAAGCAGAAAAGGTAGAAAGCAACAGGTAGGTAGAAAATTGAAGCAAAATGCCCAATAAATGTTCCGTGTCAGGCTCTATCCCTATAAGGGATCTTCACTTGGCTTCCTCACTGAAACTGCTGCTTTGAAAATGAAATTCCCTCTCCACCAGTTCCTCTTGTAATTAAACAATTGGAAAAGATTCACATGAAATCCCCAAACTCCATTGCTACATTCGGCCTGCTCCCCTCCTTCACTGGTAAGATGTCAGAAGGGTTTTTGGGAGTTGGCTGTGAGTTGACTCTGATTCATCAGACCTTGGCCAGAAGAGGCTGAGTCTGAGCCCAAACCACTAGCACTCCACTGGAGATTAGTTTGGAAGGCTGTGCTTAATCAGAGCTTGGGCACGAGTGATTATATTTTAGCCAGTCTCCAGAATAATTATCTTTTATTGGTTGTCTTTGATCTCAACGCCCTGCACCTAAGTTGTTGTTCAGGAATGCAAATATGGTTTGGCTTGGCTCGAGCTCCCCTCTCCACCTGAAATGTTCTGGGTTAATGCATCCCACTCTGTTTTCCTTTTCATTTCCTGCATTGCTCTGCAGCCCTGCTGCCTGGTTGATGCCCATGCTGCTGCATCCATCTCAGCCTGGAGTGGCACACGTGTCACCTAAACCTGCTGTGCCCCTGTCCTGCTGCTGTGGCAGTGGTGTCCCACAGTGGGGGAAGTTTTGCATCTGCCCAGGCTCCTCCAGCACCATTTCCCTCTGCAGTTTTGGGTAGTGGCTGAACTATTTCCATGGGTTTAGCCCTGTAACTCCACATCCTCACAAAGTGTCTACAAAGCAACAGTCTGAGAAGGAGAGCTCTGGCTCTGTCCTGTTTTTGAATGCTCCTGTGGTACAGGAAAGGGACAAGGCTTTTATTCCCTGGGGAAAACCCATTATTAATTTCAGATGTGATTCATTCCCAGCGTGGTAAATATTCTATGGGGTTTACACTGTAATCACAGAGCTGGCAAGATACCTGGGATCCAGTCCAATGTCACATTTTATCTTTGCACTCTATCTCCTTGTTTTCTGGGAATGCTCCCTCTGGAAGCTATTTTGAGACAGAAGAGGCTGTGGCTGCCAGCCTGGGGCTGTGCAGTGCTGAAGGGCTGGTGTGCACAGGCTGCTGCTTCCCTGGCACTGCCAGCCTGTGTCACATCAGGGTTTGTTAGAGAGGAGGTTTAATTTGAGCTTGCAGGGAGCTACTTCTGACCTGTCTGATGTTTTTGGTTATGTCATGAGTTATGGCACTGTTCATCCCCACTCTTCAAAGTGCCACCAAACTGTTTTTCAGCCTTTTCTATTTTTCATCTGGCTAGTCTTAAATGGTTTTGTTTAGTTTTGTTGTTGTTTTTTTGTTTTGTTTTTTTTTTTTAACACCACTTCCCAGGCTGGTTTGAGTCCTTGGATCTCGGTGATGTTACATCAGGGCACAGAATAGCAACTGTGTTCAGACTAACCAAAATAAAAGTGACAGAGGCTGTTAATCAAGAGAAGTCAACTGGGGTCAGGAAGAGTTTCCAGCCATTTTGTGTGAGCCAGAGATGAGTCTTGAATCATGCTGCTAAACAAGATGAAATGTGCCTGTGGCCTCCTCCACCATTCCTGTGTGAAAATGTTGAAAAGTTGGGGCTTTTTTGCCTTAACTTTGTGAAATGTGGCAGCCAAAGTCACTGACCAGAAGGTGCTGGACCCATTTTACCTGGGGTCCAAATGCCCACAGCAGCCTGGACTTACTCCATGTAGTTTCAGCTTCTGAAACTCTTGGTGTCTGCTCAAGGAAAGGAGAGAGAAGCACTTCCAGAGGATACATCACCCTAAGGTTTAGTTTATCCCTGATCAGCCCTGAGTTTCTTGAGGTGAGTCCCAGTGACTGTGATCCAAAGCTCAGTGCTGTAGCTTGGATCTCAGAGCTGGGCAGGGTGAATGCAGATCTGCTCAGCACACAGGCAGAAACCAGAGCTGAGGTGTGTTAGCCAAAAAAAGTGGGTTTTAATTGATCTAGAACTAGAGCTTCAGCCTGAGATATCATGTCCCCTTCCCTTTAGACAGAAATTCAAGAGGAAAAATATTGGAGGAAATGAAAAAGTATATGTGGATTTTTAAAATGTTAGTTATCATTGTCTCATATTGTGCATCCAATTAGAGGAAATTGCAGATGCTCTGTAGGCTCTTTTCCAAGCTGGGTTTTGAAAGTGGGCAGTTCTGTCTCTGCCTGCAGCAGTGCCTTTGTGGCAAAACACCACCAGCACCTGTGCAGTTGTGGGGGCCTGGCTGTGAGACATGGAGAATGAATTGCTTTCCTTGGTGATGTTACAGAGAAGTGGCAGAGGAATAGAGCTGGTAGGGAATGCTGTTGGCTTTTACAGAGAGGTGAGGGAAAAAGATGTCAGTGGGAAACAAATACAAATGCAATTTCCTGACTCAGCGACAGAGCTCATGGGAGAACATTGTTCCCTGAAATATATATTTATTTAATTTGGTTTTTTTTTATTTTTTATTTTTTTTTTATTTTTTTTAGACAAGTTCTACTGAGCAATAGCTGCAGAGACTTTGGTGTGTTTCTTCACTGCAGGGGAAGACTGGTTTTCCCAACACTGCTTTTTGGGATAGCAAGGAAAGAGGAGACTGTAATGCAGGAAGTCCCACCAAGGGATGACCAGCCAGAATGGTCAAAACCCCAAAAGCAATTAAACTTCCCAAGCCTGAATCACTGCTTTGTGCTGCAGACTGGATGTGGGTCACACGCTCTAAACTGTCACGTTTCCTCCTGGCCTTTGGGGCCACTGGGCTGGAGCAGTGGAAGGTCACTGGATGTGTCTTTGTTTCTCCAGTGCTCCCAAAGCGTTGCACATCTGCACTGTCATACATGAAATCCCTATTTGTGCTTGGTCTTTGCATATTAAGTGCTTTAATTAATTAATTCTGAGTTAAATATTTTTAAATTGAATGTTAAAATTAACCCATCAGCCCAGGTACAAAAATCAAGTTCCATTATCAGTGTTTTCAGTTGTTCAAAGTAGTTTATTAAGAGAGACTTGCACCCTTCCCAGTTAAAAATTCCCCAGTTAAAAATCCCAACTTATGCTCCCTTTTCAAACTTCAAACCACCTGTACACCAGAAGAGTTATCTTTCCTGTGTTTACTGTATACTTTTACAAGTGTTTTAAGACGTGTTGGATGTATTTTAATACATTTTTTAGGTGTTTTTACTTGCACTTTGGTTCCAAGGCTAACTCCGAAAACCCCAGTTCTAACAGCCAGCAGCTATTTTTAGCCCCATAGCCACCAACCTGCAGGCAAGCTCCATGGCAACCTGAATTTTAATGAGGGCATTTTAGCACCCTTATCTCAGCTGATACCACCCCTCTGACATCGATGAGCCATTGGTGGATGGAGATGATCTGTCAAAGGGAAAGCACCAATCACTTTAAACTGAAGGGGCGGGCTGTGGGTGGGCTGTGGGGGGCGGAGCAAAGGCACTATAAAACAATGAGACAGGCAGAGACACAGCCTCTCTCTCTCTCTCTCTGCAGGCTGTGGTGGCCATTAGTGCTGGGCATTAAAAGCTTTACTCCTATTAAGGAGCCTTTAATAATTTTTTTTATCAGCTAGATCTCAGCCCAGCACTGCAAGTCCTTTTTCTCTACCTGAGGTCCAGTGCTGTCTCAGCCAGAAGATCTCAGATCCTTGCACTCCTGGGGCATACCATCTATCGAGCCATATGATCCCAAATTTTTATATTTTTCTGATTTCTGTAATTTTTCCATTTTTCTGTTTTTTCAATAAATTATTTTCATTTTTTATTTAACTAAGAATTGTCTCTTTTCTCACATGCACATCTTTGAGCAGAGCCCATTCAGACTTCGCCCCCCTCCTCCGGTGTTTCCCTTGGCACTTCTGCTACTGATCACAGCCGTATCTTGTTTGACTGAGCTGTTCCTTCTCTGCTTTCCTCAGCTCTCCTCTCTCAGCCAAGTCGTAAATCTGGGTTTGTAGCTGATATTGTTCCCAGGGAAGCAAACAGGGAAAGTGCAGACAGAAGGCTATGACTTCCCTGAGGGATGCAACTGAGTGGAAGAATTGGTCTATCAGGTGGAATAGACCCAAAGTAGTAGTCTGAAAATTGGGACTAGTGACCCAGTTTGGAAGGAAACCACCCCTGTGCTAAGTGCTGTCTTCAGGGGAAAGCTCTGAATCTCTGCATTCCTCCCCTCTGTGTGCACTGTGAATGAGCACCAAACCTCACCATCAGCCACTGCACGATACCAACAGCTCATCTTGCCCTCATTTCAAGGAGGAAAAGCTTTTCTGATACAAACAAGTGGTTTCCAAACTTCTGACCCCAAGTGGTTTTGGACACTGTGGAAAGAAGGCTGCAGACCTGCCTGGTGCTTGATCTGTGACAACTTCTTAGGGTAGTTCTCTGTCCAGAATTATTTGGGAATTCATTGCTCTTCATGTTTATATAAGAGGTTCCCACTGCTGTAGCCACAACCGATACTAGGGGTGAGGCTGGAACTAATCCAGAGTGCAAATTTGCCCCATATTTGGTAAATTTCTTGACTTATGGTATGTTTGCAAAGCCATGGGAGCAATTACTTTTACTAAAAATTTACATGATGAGTTTCTCCCCATTGCAGTGAATTATCCATGAGCAGTTTAAAGTTTGATGACACACATACATAATTTAAAGTAGTTCTGACACTTGCATATAATTTAAAGGAGTTCACAAAATAACTTCTGGTTTATAAATTGGAGCAACCAGTGCAGGAGCACATATGGAAAAGCTGAGCTTGGGTCCCTGCTGATTAGAGCTGGCACTGCAGACACAGCCTGCTCTTTGTGCAGTTTGGACTGTGACCAGTTCAAACTTTTTACAGCAGAAAGTTTTCTAGAGAGGCTTTAAAGTAAATGTCAAAAGATCATTAGTTGATATGCAAATAGCAAAATTATCTCTCCCAGAAAAGACTTTCCTTCCTACTGAGGAATTGAAATTTGTTTTGCCAGTTAGAACAATCTCATCTCCAAGCCCTGCTTGTGTTACTTGGCAAGTACTTCCCAGATCTGATAACCTTGGCAGTGTGTTGCTTTGAGAGTCTCTGTTTTGTAAGATGGCATTTGCAGAGTTGCTGTTGAAATCCCAGCTGAAGGAAGTAACAGTCTCATCAGTGAGAGAAGGACAGCAGCTGGCAGATTGAGATGAAGCCTGATTGCTTCAGCCCGTCCTCCTGGCTTGCAAAGTAGCTTTCCAAAGTAGGAGGGATTTTGCATGGAGTTAGTGGGAACTGGGAACACGATCTTTGGATGTGCCTGGTGAACGCTTTCATGGCAACTGTGTCCCATCTGGCAGGGCCGCACGTGTGATGGTGGTGGCCACGAAAACTGCAGTGATTTACAGCTGGAGCTCTGGGACCAGACCAGAGTCTGTTTTTTCAGCAGCCTCAGCTAAGAATGGCTTTTACTGCCTCTTCTGCAGCACTGGGTCCTTTGAGAGCCCGTGGCAGAGGAAAGCAGGACGGTGTCATGCTGTGGGTGTCTCTGAGCAGTTGTGTCTGGACTCTCTTGTCCTTCCAGCCACAGGGTATCAGCAGTGTCTGCTCTTCTGAGAGCTGAGGGGAGATTCACCCTGTTGCTAATGAATCGATGACTTAGGTGAGGAGAGACATTGCAGGCAACAGATACGATTGATATAAGCAAGCTCTGTTTATTAGCAATACAAAGGCACTTATATAGAGTATTGAATACAAGCTTATCAGTTCTTTAATTAGTTGAAACTTACAAAAGCACATTCTGACCTCTACATAATTGGGTTAGATAAAAGACTACATTTGGCAAGCTTCTTATTATTTATGTTTTGTCTTGAGAGATCAAAGATCTTCCTCCCTTCTTAGGGATAGTTCATCTTATCAGCACAGCTGCACCTTCTCAAAACTCCCTTCTGGTTCCCAGCCTGGTTTCTCACACAGGGATTTGTCTCATGGAGAATTTTTCTCACACAGGCCTTTTTACTTGTACAGTTGGATTATTGATCCAATAATTCTATCAATGAGCCATGTCCCTGCTCCTCTAATGATTCTCTAACATCACCCCACCTCACCCAGCACGGTTAAACCAGATGGGCAGTCAGTGGGACAGCTGGGACACCTGAGCCTGTGAGGAGAGGCTGCCTCCTTTCTCTGTGTATCTGACCCAGGGCTGGGGGACCACTGAAGACTGCACTTCAATTTAAAGTGGCTGTAAAATTACGAGAAATAGTATTTTACAAATGTGGCCATTGCCTCAGAGCTAATGCTCATGGGAGCCACCAGCCAGCACTGAGGCCACTGTCCCCTGTTCCTGCTGTCCTCTTAGAGTGACCGAGCAATGTGTGCTGATGAACATGTACTGGCTCCTTTCCATCTCAATTTCTTTACAGAGCAGGCAAAAGCTTAAGCCCCTGTGTTTGTTTTTGGACCCAGCCCAGGTGAAGGCCAAAGGCATCCCTGAGCACAGCAGTGGTTCTGTTGCAGCAGACTTGAGCACAGTGAGACCTTGGTTTACTCTCCTGCTTGGTTCCTTGTGAGGGTTCTGCAGCTCCATAATGAAAACCAGTCCCCTGTTCCCTGGTGCAAGTGTTCATGGTGATGGAGAACCTTTTCCTGGGGGAGTGTAGGTGTGTCTTGAGGGAGATTTCACTAAGATTTATACAAGTCCAAAGTCTGGTATCAGCTCTAGAAGAAACTATTGGTAAAGAAATTCTTCTGGCACCCTCTTCTTATGTGACTCTTGCTTGCTGTATCCCACTGCTCAAAGTCAGCATTAGTGGAGATTCCAGCTCTGTTGAACCTGCCTGCCACTGCTGCATGGCTATTTATCTCCACACAGCTGCTGCTGAGGTTTAAGAACTTTATTTAGACCCTGAGTCTGCCCTCAGCTCTGATGATGTCAAGGGATTTTGTGCAGTTTGTAAAATTGCCCATTCATATAAATGTGTCTGAATTGTTTCCATGGGAACACCTGTTCCACACAGGAAAATATTATTTGCTTTTATGAATAAATATGAAACCTTGCTACCTTAGAGAGCCTGAGCTAGAAAAGGAGTGGCTGCTAGCTAAGAAATAGTGCATGAGAGGCCAGCAGAAGCCCTGTGTCAGCACAGCCAGCAGCAAGGCCAATGCTTGGGGGAGAAAATCTCAGAACTGAGCTCCGTCTGAACCCTCAGGTGTAGCTCAGAGCAGGATTCCTGGTGGTATGAGAAGATTTGGACTTTTCATTTACTGACTGAGAGTCACCAAGGTGTCACAGGTCTCACTGGCACTGCAGTGTTACCTGGGGTGGGTCCTTGTGAGCAGCTGCTCTTCCATGGGGAGAGCACCAAGGTCTGAGGTGAAGGTTTTTCAATTGCATGGCATGTCCTAAAACCAGCCTGTGACTCGAGGGAGATGTGCTTTTGCAGCAGCTCTGGAGACTGAGGGGGAAAAGGGCATGATGTTCTTTTAGTGTGAAGGGAGGCAGGTGAGGAGCTTCCCTTCGAGCTGGGGCCTATGGTGGCAGTGAAGCAAATTTTAAATTATTTTGCTTAAGCTTTTTGTTGGAGAGAATTAAACATAGACGTGAATACTTCAGGAAGGTCTTGTTTCTTTCTTTAGAGGATAAAGAAGGCCTCTTCTCAACCCTCCCATAGGAGGGTGCAGAACACTTAAATTCAAGTATCTTCATCCACATGCCAACCAGGCAGCCTGTTCAGCTGGTTCCTCTTGCAGCCCACTGAATCCATGACCTGGGTTAGATGCAACTCTTCTCACAGTGATAAGCTAAGAGTTTAATTTTGTCAGTTCATTTCTCTTTGCAAGTGTTTAGCCATAACCTGAATGAATCACAAAGCAGCCAGTAAAGGATGGGATTAACCTTGATGTTTTAGTTATTTTTTGGGACATTTTTTTTCTTGTTTTAGTTATTCTGAATATCAGTATGTCCCAGAGACTTCTCTCAGCTCAGACTGGCAGTTCAGAGTTGTGCCTGTGGAGATCTCAGCAGTAGAAGCTCAATATACAGCATAGCTGTGATCTTTAGAGTCCCCTTGGGACTAGAGGAATTAGAAAAACAGCTGGAAATACGAAGTAAAAGGCAGCTGTAAATGTACAGGACCAACTCTATTCCTGCTGTATCCCTTCATGGCAGGGCTGCAGCTGCCTCTGAGTGTTGGTCACAGGGTAAGGGACCCTTATTTTCTGGTCCCTTTTGAGTGCATTGTCTTCTTTATATATTCCTTGGCCTCTGTCTCATGTTTTCTCCATTTTAATCTTGCTCTTTCTCTCCCTTAGCTCACTGTCATGCTTGTGCTGTAGCTCTGTCTCAGCCTCTCTGTTTCTCCTGCTATTTGTAACATCAATTCCATGGTGCTTGGCACCTTCTGAGAGAAGTCAGCTAATCCTACTCCCAGTCCTCAGTCAGAACCTATATGGAGTGATATTTTTCAGGCTTTACTAATTCCAGAGAGTATTAAACCTGGAGATGGGGATTGAAAACAGAGCTGAGGAATACAGCACATTTGTTACTGAGCATCCACATTAAAGCAGGATAAACGATTGCAGACTGCCTGCTGCTTTTAATGAAGCCTGAATTTCCAAAGGGGGTGCTCATTAGAGCAGGAGGGATGTGCAGAGGAGCACACCGTGGTAGGTCTAAGCAGCAGAGGCCAGCAGAGGGATCCCTGGACTGCTGCTTCCCTCCTTCCTGCTTTGTTGAGAAATTCCAGGTACGACAGAAGTAAAAATGCAAAGTGATGGGACAGCATCCGGTGGCTGCTGGTGCATCCGGGCTGTGGGAAGCAGTCTGTGTCTGATCTCCTGTCTGCCCTAACCCCACCCCTCAGTGCTCAGCGTGCTGGTGCCTGCTGGCTGCTCCTAGCAGGTCAAGCTGGGATTGATTTACCAGGAGGAGGGAAAGGCTCCCGAAGTCAGTGTCTGTATCCCTGACGCTGCTGGAGCTGGTGTGGTGCCCACATGCCACGGATACCGAGCAAGTACAGAGAGTGAGGATCATTTCAGAAAAATGGAGTTTTATTTTCCGTCTCTTCTCAACACAGAAGAATTACAGTAACATGAGTCCTTCCGACTGCCAGCAGAGCCCTCTTATGTGCCCGTGGGCTGGGTACCAAGTTCCTGCTCTGGAGCTGTGGAAGGGCTGGAATTAGCGGGTGAAGGCACGAACTGTTCCCTCAGCTCTGTCTGCACCACAATTTTCCCAAAGGTCAGCACTGTGATGCCAGCCCAGTTCCCTTTCTCTCGGCTGCAATCACCACTGATGGCTCAGGGGGTGAAGCTTCCTGGAAGGTTGACTCACTGGTGTTCTTGAAGCTGGATCCTGCTGCTTTCCTTTGAATTATCTTCCAGACAAGATCTTCCTCATGCTCCATTCCCCTCTGTGGTTACAGAATGACCAAGTGTGTTGCACGCTGTGCCCTGGTGGGGTGACGCTGGTGGGTGCATGGCCTGTGCACCGTGTGTCACGCTCAGGTGGTGGCTTTCCTGTTGGGTGCCACCCCAGGTGTGCTGCAGTTTTACCCTCCCAAGGGCGAAGGGTTTGCTTTGGCGTGAGGGTACCAGCCCAAGGCCACTCTGGTGTTTATCTCAAAGAGTGATGAGGTCCCCACTGTGCTCCTCACAGCCACACGTCCCTGAGTCCTGACCATGACACCACCTCCCTTCTCTGCCTTCCTTGCCTGAGGAGCCGGCTCTCAGCCCAGAAACGCTGAGCTTTTAATCCCAACATGCTGATTTTCACCATTTCCTCTCTCTGCCTTTTTTCCGTGGTTCCTCCTGATGTCTTGTCCCTGTGAGGAGACATCTGGGCAGCAGCTGCAGCCATCTGCTGCTGCATGCAGCCTTTGGTTTGCACTCTTTGCCTTTGAGATGTTAACAACTCCAAATGTTTGACACCACTGCCACCCTTTCTGAGACAGCCATCTCAGAGGGAGTTTCATAAAACGGCTCCACAAACCATGGTCTCTAACAACCGAGCGCCGTTTTCCTTTTGCGGCGGCGTGACTTTGTCAGGAATGGCCTGCAAGCCCCCAAAGTTTCTCTTGAAAAGCCATCAACAACCAGCCTGTCTCACCCTGACATCCTGAAGACCACAGGCTGCTTAACATTTGATGCATTTTGGCACCCTGACCGGTTTGTGGCCATTTCTTTCGTGCGTTATTTAAGATGTGTTTTGGCAATGTGACTATTTTGTGGCTGGTTTTCTGTGTGTTTTTTGAACTTGGGTATGAAAATGTCTGTGATCTATTACCAGCCAAGGCCAGAGACAGACCAATAGCCTGATTTACTGTCTTCTAGAACTAGAAAACAGCTTCTGTTTCTGTACAGGGCTTATCTCCCATCCAGTATCTTAAATTCTTCCATCTAGTAACGATTAAATATATCTTTGAGAGCATCTTTTGTCTTAAAACTTGTGGGGTTTAAGCCCTGGAGCATAGTTTAATACTTAAAGTAAAAGCTGCATTGCTCCAAATCCACCAGGTCTGTGTTATTCAGAAGAGATGATTTTTAATATTAGAGCACATTTTCAGGTTTCTCTGTGATAGAAGCACACTCATTTGCAAGCAGGGAATTGTCTATCCATCTGAAATAGTTTAAAATTCATTTATATAAAGTAAGAAGATAATCTGGGCCATCACTATATTAGGAGGCATTTAAAATCTTGTAGGACCAACTAAAGTGCGTGGAGGTACAGCCAATAAATGATTTGACACAGGTTTTTGCAACAGCTTTGGAAGAGCCAAGGTTTTGCTGTTCCATTTTTCTTCAGTAGCTCACAGAGGCTCTGAGTCACTTTATCAATGACTGTTGCAGCAATCTGCTCTTGGCAGGGTGAAAAAAAATAATGCCCAGTGGAATTTCTTGGCTGTTTTTGACCCTGAGGCCAAATCTTCAAAGGCAAATGCTTTTGTGCTTGCTGAACAAGGAAGGCAAAGGTGGTGGGCAGGGATGCAGCTCTGTGAAGGCTGATTTACAGCGGGACAGGGTGTACCCTGCCACTGTATTTTGGGAGAATTTGGCTTATTTTGCCCTGCTCTGCTGGTGAAGTGCTTTCTTGACTGTAGGAATGTTTCTGTTGAGCAATGTAGAGCTGCTGCTGGAATGAATAATTCACGGAGAAATCAGCCATGGAAGAAACTTTCAACATTCACTCAGATTTTCTTTTTTTCTTTTTAAATTCGGGCTGTTGCTGACCTAATTTATCTAGAGGATGAGTTTAGTTGATCTGGACAGGGATTAATTTAACATTAGAAGTGGTGGGGATAATGAAATATTAAACCCTTTTGCCACTCGATGCTCTTCCCCTCCCAGCGAGGGCATGTCCTGTGCTGGCTGTTCCTGCTGCCATCTGGCACCTGGATGAACATGTGGCTTTGTAACCTGGAGAGTTGGTCCAGGACTCAGGGATTTAGGATTTGGACACGTTTCAGCTTTGCCACTGCCCTGTTGAGTGAGTGTGGAGAGGTTGCTTCCCCTTCCCATGTCTGTGCCACTGCCTATGGGGGATTGCTTTGGCAGTGGGAAAACACAACAAAGGTTTGCTCTGGGAGCACGTGCAGGGACCTCAGCAATGTGGTTATTCCCAGGTGCTCTGGTTTTGGAGATGTCCTCAGTGCTGGGAGCTACTGCAGCTTCATTTGGGAAAATATTTCTGGTGGTTTCATTGTTCTTTTTGCCGCCGCGTTTGTTTTCTGGTGTTTGGATTTGTTTTCTTCCTCTGGTAGACTGGGATATGCAAAGCAGGGCCTGATTTCAGAGTGGGAGGAGGGCTCTGAGGAATGAGCATCAAGTCAGAGACAGCCAAGAAAACCTGTGGTGCAGGATGACAAAGCCCATCCTGAGACAGCAAGGCAGCCTCACTTTTCCTGACTGTTTCCAGGGTTTCCTTCAGTGCACCTTTCACTGTGTGCTGTGTGATTAACAGCTTCAATATCAGAGCAATATTTTCTTTAACGCCTCAGTTGCTTCTGAATAAAACATTCCCCCTTTGTAAGACATAAAAGAAAACAGTATGTATGACTCAAGGAGCTCCTGGACCTTTTCATACTCCATAAGCAAGCATCAAGGAAGCAAAGACAGCATCAGCAAGTGCCAGCAGAGAGCTCAGCAGTATCTGGAGCAGTATCACACTTTACCTTGTCTGTGGTGGGGTGTTGGCCTGGCAGCTTGGAAAATAAATGTGCAATTTTTAAGAAATCAGAAGAAGTAGAATTACTAAAAAATATCCTCTTTTTTGGGTACAATTAGAACAAAGGTTGAGATACAATCCCTGCAGCTGGTGGTGTGATGTTTGCTGAGCATGCTGGTAATTTTGGATCTCAAAAGTTAGTGCTTTTACTGATTGAGTGCATTGGTTTGCTTGGGGGGTTCCTCTACATGACTTTCAGCCAGTATTGACACTGCTGCTCACACTGCTGCTGTATGTCCTTATCTTGTGATTTATCTGCAGGTACAGTGTGTTTTCTTGCCCACTGCAGATCTCTGCTCTGCCTTATCCTCCTGTGATACAGCTCAGGAGTCAGTGCTGGATGTGGGAATGGCTTCACTGCCACATCCCTCCAAGAGAAGCGATCTGTGTGTGTCCTGCAGGTCACACACATCCTCCCCAGAGCTTGTGGTGGGTACCATAAGCTTTGTAGACGGACAGAACTTTCTCAGGCTGGCTCCAGTGCTTTTCCAGCCCCAGCTGCAGACCCTGCTGTAGCCAGAGTGCTGCCCTCCAGCAGCACTTCCCATTATCCTTGTGCCTCCCATTGTCCTGAGATGATGTTCAGCAATTCTGCCTCGACTCATTAGGTGTTCCTAAATGTGAGATGAGGTTCACAGGAGAACAAGTTCAGACTTTAGTTACCGAGATTAAAGCGTGAAGAACTTGATGCTTTTGCCGTAAACTCATAAACAAGCAATTATAAGAACAATCAGTCCTAGCTAATTGGGGTTTTTAGTTATTTTGCTCCATCCTCTCCAATTCAAGGCCTTCTGATTTGTGCTGTGGGCTGAAGAGGTTTTCACATGCTGCTTACCCTTGGCACAGAGCCTGGGAGTGGAGGCATTTTATTCTTCAGTGTCGTGTCTGGAGTTGAGAATGGAGTTCACATCTCCTGCCTGTAATTGCCTTTTAAATTGCTTCTGCCCTGATTTGACTGAGATGGCTTAATAGATATTCCTGAGCTCTTGATAGAGTAACAGTTGTTTTTGGTACCATATGGCAGGAAAGAAGAAGAGGTTAATTATAGATGCTTTCTGTGAAGCCTGGGAAGTGCAAGGCATTAATCACCAAAGCTCTGTGGAGAGAGCCCAGGACACCTTTTGGTCCATTACCAACACAGTTAACAAGGTGCTTTATCTGGATGTGTCTGTATGAGCAAACACACCCATCCCAGAGCCTATGCTGGGGCCTTGTGTGCTGCTAACTTCCTAATCAGGCAAAAATTGGCATAAAATCTGAGATGGTGTGTGCTGAAGGGCTTGGCTGGAAACATGAGGAGGGCTGAGGGATGGCTGTTGTGGCTGTGTCAGGGGAGACCGGCCAGAGATGGCCTTGGAAGCCTGGTTATCTCCCAAGAGCTGAGAGAGAATCCAGTGGGTGAGGGAAGCAGGGATAGCAGATGGGATGGTGAACAGCAGGAACAGGGTGTTCATCCCTGCTGAGCTTGGGGACAGGACTGGCTGAGCTGTGTGTGTTACTGTGCTCCTGCCTGGAAGTATGATTCCACGTGAAGTTATTTTTACAGTGGGAACAGTGCACAAAGGGTCACAGGACATTATATCCAGCTTTGTTAAGCCAGTCTTGGTCTAATGATAGCAGTCATTGGCCTCCTCCCAAAACCATGGTGATCATCACAGAGGAATCCCTTACCCCAGGCTAACCTTAGCAGACCTTTACTTCCAAGGACAAGTGAAGTTTAAGTGCCAGGTGAAACCTCAGGTCTTGGTACCCACTGCACCCTGAGGGAGTTTCCCAAGGCCTGCTGTGACATCTGGGTGCTGTGGAGGACCAGGGGCTGGCCCAGAGCTTCTGACTGCTCTGGTTTAGCCAGGCCCTGCCTGCAGAGCAAGAGTGACTTTCTGTCAGGAGCTATCACCCAGCAGGGTGAGAAATGGGGGAGTCCCAGGCTGTCCTGGACAGGGACCCTGCTCAGGGGGCAGTGATGAAGAGTTACAGCCCCAGGTCATGCTGTGTCTCCTCTGAGGGGTGGTTCATGGTGAGGAGTCATGAGGAGAGTGAGAGTGGGTGTAACTACTCAGAGTAAACTGTTGAGCCACCTCACCTGTTTAATGAATTTGTTTGAGAATCCTTTTCCAGTTAGAAACCAGAACTAGCAGTAGAGATAAAATTTAACTCATATCTCTCGTCACGTCAGAGGAGGAGAAAGACAAATACGTGTGAGAAAATGCCTTGAGCTTTCATTTAAAGTGACTTTGATTGTTCCATTGAGCTGACATCCCACCCTGATGCATTTCTACACTTGCACATTTGAGTCATTTTATGGCAGTTAGTCAAAACTACCTCTACTACTAATGCTGAAGAGGATGATAAAATCCACGAGAAGCCCTAAGGCTGCTTAGTTTACAGCACAAATTATTACTGAGCTCAGTTTTTATGACCTGTGCTGTTGCCCTGATTTATTTTCCTGCTCCTTGCTGCTCAGTGCAACACAGCTGCCAACTGATGTACACCCCAAATCACAGGAATTTAACATCAATATGCTTATGACAAGTATAGCTGGATTCTTGATGTGGAGCCACAGCATCCTAAAGCCTTCTGAAACCAGCTTGGCTTTTGCTGATGCTGCTACAATCACTTCTCTGCTCCCACACCCTCATCCTTGCTCCTCTCCCTTCACCATCCTCAGCTGGGGGCTGGGAAGACCAATGGAATCTGAGGAGAGAAACACTGAGTACATGCTCAAAAGCACCACTGCATTTTGTAACTCCTCCTTCTCTATGAGGAGGTTTGGGGACACATTCAGAGCTACAGCCACGCTGAAGGTCTCTTCCACAGTGTGCAGCTGAGCACTTCTGCTCTATGGAAGAGCTCAAGTCTGTCCACAGCTTAACATGGGACTTCATTTTTTGTGCAAGTGTTACAGGTCAGGCTTGTTTCTGTGCTTTGGGGCTTTGTTTCAATGGGGGATATTAAAAGTTAATTCCAGCAGCATCCTGGGAGTGGTTGTTGATGTCTTTTGGAGTGACCACAGCCAGATAAGACACTGCAGAGTACTTTTTTTTAATGCTTTTGGCACCAGAACCCTGTGAGCTGAACCAATTCCTGTATGATCTGTCCTAAAAATCTAATTTGGTTTGTGCATTCTTATCTTTGTTATATATCTACGCATATATCAGTGCAATTATTTATATAGAGGAGATCGAGCTTCTATTGCAGCTTTCCTAAAAAAGCTGTGAGCAATTCCTGTGCTCTTCTGGTCAGTCATAAACATTCCAGCTCAAATCCATCTTTGGTCACATCATTAAAGTCCCTTTTAGTGGGTTACAACCTCCAGCTCAGCTGGAGGCAATTATTATCTGATATGTACCCTGAGTAGGACATAATTATACTTGTCACTAAGTGGTACTGTGTAAATTAGTCTTTAATTGCTGCACATCAAATGAGCAGCTACCCAGTCATTTTTCTGTGAGATAAAGAGTTCCAGCATTAGCTTCATCACTGTGGCTTCTGCCTTCACCCAGTTTCTCATTTGTTCTCTTTGGTGCCTAAGATGCAATTTTATGTGATGAGACCTTCTTAACATATTTGGCTTTTGCCTTGTGAACCCTCTTTGGTCTTAAATGTGGTGGTAGAGAGTTTAGCATTAAAAACGCAGGGAGTAATAGAGAAGATGTGTCCTTCAAGTACTGCTGGTAATATATAATTATTGCATATCATCTGGGGCCAGAAGCCCTTTCCTGGCTGCTATACTGATAAAATGGGGGCCATCTCAGGGGCTGAGGAATGCAACCCTTTAGCATGATTTAGTTGCGCTCTGCTTTGGGTTTTTTTTGCCTTAATATGGGATGGATCACTGTGCCTGAACCCCATTACTGTGTGTGAACTTTAACCCTCTTAACCCTTGAGAAGTTGGGAGTTAACAGAGGGCAGGAAAAGCCTGATTGCTGCGGTGCAAAGCTGTTTATCTTATCTGGCAACATCTGGAGAGCAGGCCTTAGACCAGACTGCTTCCCTTGGCTGCGTTTCTGTGCACTGGCTGTGTTTGGGATGGATTGACACGGATCCTGCTTGTTCCTGCTGCTGAGCCGGGGCAGGCACACTCATGGTCCATCAACTGCCCTGCTCTCAGCTCCTGGGGAACCTTCCCCAAACCACTCAGAGTGGCAGTTCTGAGCATTTCTCACCCAAAACAGCTTTGCTTGCTTTCCACACCAGTGCTGGTGGATCAAGAAGCCATTTCAGGAGGCTTAGTTCTATGGTATTGGGGCAAAATCCAGATGTGGATGGAAACCTGAGGGGAGTATAATTGCTGGAGGAGGTGTTTTGTCCCTGTGCTGGTTTTGGCCATTGACAGTCCAAAACGTGGGTTCTATTCTCCCCTCTCTTATGGCACAAAGCAGACAGTGCTGGGTAGTAGGGTGGATGGCTGCTGGAGCCAGGTGTTTGCTTTTTTATGTTTCTGTCCCTCTTTCTCTTGCTGACACCAGATACCCTTTGGCAGAGAGGCCTGGAGGAGCAGCCAGGGCCCGCAGCCAGCCCGGCCTGGGTTTACATTCCAGGCTGTAATTTCTAAAGCAGTTTATGCTGTGAAGTGTGGACAGACTGTTCAGAATAACAGAAGGAACGTTTCCAGTCACAGAAAACCTCAGCACTGTGCTGACGTGAAGCCTTTCCCATCCTCTGCCTCAGTGGCCAGAGCAAGCCTTCCTGTCCTGGGAAGGGGCTGCTGCCCTGGCCCAGAGCTCAGGCATTAAATTCAAAGAGTTATTCATTCAAAGTTATCTACCAATACGTTGTCATCAACATATAGGTGCAGTCAAAAGCCAACCTTCCAGATTCCTTGCAGCCTGCGAGCCTCCCATCACAAGGTTTTGATTTGGGTCCTTTATGGTGGTCCTTTCTCCAGAAATTCTGTCTGATTGAGAAAATGCTGCATCAGAAGACCCCAAAAGGCTTTTTTAGTTTGTTCTTCTTCACTATCTTTATCCTGCCCTTGTCTTGGCATGAGATTTTCCTGGGATATATGTGCCAGGTCATGGCAGTGATTCCATGGGTGCTGGGTAGCAGGAGCCTTAGCCTTGAGCTGAGCCAGAATTCTGGCTGGGACTGTCTTAAGTAGCACAGGATAGCATGAAAAAACGGACCTGGGTTTCTCTTGGTCTTCTTTGTCACACCTGTGAGCTAATCTGAGCGGCTAGAAACTAAACTGTATATATATTTTTTAAAATAAGGCAATGTTTTCCAACAGTCCAGGGATTTCAGGAATTTAAATAAAATCACTTTACATCCGAGACTTAATACAAAAACGTGGGAGCTGGAGGCACAATGTCCTGTTTTAAGCTTGACAGGGCAATGACAAATCTGGTTTTAAAAGTCCTTGTTTTCCATCTCTGTGGAGTCATTATTTCTGCCTTGTGTGTACACTGGAAAACATAGATAGACTCAGACATTTATTTTTCATATATTTGGTTCATTGAAATCTCAGTCGGGGTGCTATTTACGTGATGAATTTACTGTTATACAACACTGGGGAAATTCAGGGCTGTGGCAAGGACTCTTGTGGTTTAGAGCTCTAGATGTTTACTCTAGACACCCTACCCCTAAATGAGACCTCAACACCCTGCCTTTAGTACATTCCAGCCCTGAAAATCATGGCAGGCTGGCCACACAACTGTGCCCTGCTAATGAGAAGTCTTGGCAGACTCAGTGCCTTCGATAATGAGCTGCTTCTCTCTGCCCCATGCAAATAAATCAAAATGTGGCTGCTGGTTCCCAGCTCCAATGGCTTTTCCTGCTCACCAGGGAGGTTTGCTGCAGTGAGGCTCTTCTGCCACCCCTGCCTCTTCCAAGGGAGAGATTGCTTTGTTCCATCCAAACCAAACACTATTTACCCTGTGGGTGTCGATCCTGCAATCTCCATCCAAAAATGATGTTACTTTTCTCTTTTTTTGACTCCTGTGGGCCGAGATCCCCAGGATACAGTGAAACTTCTGGAACTGTGACAGACATAAATCTCTGTAATTACATAAACCAATTTTCTCAGACTAGCCTTTGAGAGGTTTCTCACTGTCATCCGTGACAAGTAAATCTGTGAGCTCCCTCAGCCTGGTGCCTTTCAAAACCTGCCATGGTCTCCCTTCAGGCTGCTGCCAGGGACTTACTGATGGGTCAACATTTATTAAACACAGACTTCCGTAGCCTGCAGCAGGCAAAATTCATCCTTAAGGCCTGCCTGGAGTTTGGCAGGGCTTTTGGTGGCTGGTTGCATAAGCTAGATTTTACTCAAGGTAATTTTAGTTTCCCCCAAAGAATACTGATGATTTCCTTTCATTCAGGCTTTCTAAATTAGACAGGCATGCAAGGAGTATAATTTCTGTGGGATGGCTGCCACAGGGGCTGGGTGCTGGTTTTTTTGGTAAATATTTGTCAAATTAAATGCTGCATTTGCTTCTGCTGGTTTTTGTACCCTTGTTTGTGGTGAAATCCCCAGATACCTGAGCTAATGTGTTTGCTGTCAGGAATACCTTTGGGAAAAGTTACCATGAATGATCTGCAGGAAGGAAATGTGTCAATTTGCAAGTGTGAAAATTTTCATCAGCAATCCAGGTTTGTAAGTCTGTTTCATCTGGTTGAAATCTCATCTGACACTGGTGTCCAGTCCAAACTGAGAGACCAAAAAAACCATCATTCTCTGAAGAAAGACCTGCTGGAAATGAATCCAGTTGAGTAAATGATTATGAGGTCTTTTTAAATCACGAGAGGAGAAAAAGGAAAATAGAAGAAATTATTATCTTTGCTTCACTGTGAGACATGGCTCTGGCCACCTTGCAGTTGCTGATTAGTTATGTGGGCATCAAAGGGGTGTGAAGTATCTCTCTGGATGCAAAGAAGCACAGTCAGGCTCAGGAACCAGTTAATAGCATCAAGACAGTACTTTCATGGTTTGTTTCATTATGGCAAATGAGGACCATCTCCACTGCATGAATCCTTGGAACTTGTCACTTCTAATACCCTGTTAATACATCACTTGTCCAGAGCATGAAGGTGATTTCTGTATCCATAGTGGTGCCTGCAAACTGTTCCCATATTTGCCCTTTTTTTCTTCCCTAATACTCATTAACTGAGGGGCAAAAAGTGTTGTGAGGCAAATACAGTATGCTGGTAGTTTCATGAGTTTTTGACTTCTGTTCCACAGTGCAGAACAACTGATTGAGAGAAGGCCAGGGGAGGGAAAAGTGTGCCTGCGGCTTTAGTGCTTCAGCATAAAGCACAGCTCTTTTCATCTATCCAAGGGAAGTAAATCCTACAGCCAGGCAGCTCAGATTATAGTGAGAAATACAGCTGCTGCTTTCTCTTGATGTTTTGAATGTCTCCAGAGTTGATGCAAAACTCATTCACATCATTCCTATGAAACTCATACTCATTCCTGTGAAATGGTTTGATCTGTTTCAACTGGGACCAGCAGAGGAAAAGCTGATCTTTAATAAATAACTGGATAATAAATATTAACAAATAAATACTGGATAAAAGAGTATAGATGCCTCTGGTTGTATTTATGTACTGCAGCTTGGGGGATGGTGTGTGTGCTTTCAAGTCCTTCTCATACGTGGAGGGAATTATTTTGGAATGACCAAATATCTGGGTTTGGCTGGGGCAGACACAGAATATGGATCCCTGTCTTCCTACCAAAGGTTTCTCCAGTACATTCTAATCCATGATTTTGGTTTTTGCCACAGGATTTTTCCATTCCCTCTTCAGGTTATGACTTTAGCAATTTACCTATTCCCAGCCTGAGGCACTAGACCGAGAGACCAGTGGCCCATGCTTTTAGGAAACCTGGTATGAGGTGTGTGCCTGTTGAATATCCCAGGACAGGCCACAGGCACAGTGGTGCAGAGCCCTTTGTTCCAGGTTTAATTTGCTACATTTGCAGGATGTGATTCAGATGCCTTTTGCCTGCTGTCAGCACAGGCTGAGTTTTACCTGCTGAGAGTAACAAGGCTTATGCACTGGTAAAGCTGTGGAATAGCAGGAGTAGGAGTGCTCTTATCCTGCAGGATACCTTCTCCCAGCATTCCCAGCCCTGTCAGTGGTCCCACTCCATCAGTTAAAACCGGCCTTCGTGGTGGGGAAAAGCAAAGCCAGGTTCTGCAGTGTGCCATCCTGCTGGCACCAGCAATGCTGGCAGTGGCTTGTGCAAGGGCAGCGTGGTGCCCATGTGCCCCCGTGGTTTGAGCAGCACTCCAGACCAGAGCTCCTGGCTGTGCTGAGGATCCTGCTGCTGGAAACCTTCCCTTCCCACAGCGGGAGCATCGGGGCTCTCTGTGCTGAGATTGCTCCTGTCCAGCTGCACTGGGCACTGCACGGGCTGGGGGCAGGGAACGGCACTGGAGGGGGCTCAGGACAGATGTAATCAGGTCCCTGCTGCCCAAGAGACGCCTGGCTCCATCCCTGCTCTCTGCAGCATCCACCTAATTCTGCTGGGATGGGGTCTGACTGATGAAGGTGAGGTAGGGACAGCATCTCTTGGTGCCCCTTACTGCTGCCTTTTGATATTCTTATTTTCTGCTGGGTCTGTAGCACGTCCCTGCTCTTTACTGGGGAGCTCGGACTTGCCAGCACCTCAGTGCCAGCAGACCATGCCCCTGAGCATGGAGGGAACCTGAGTGAGCCCAAACCTCTGCAGAGACATGGGGGTCCCATTCAGGGTCACCCCATGAAGTCCTGCCCCTTGATTCAGGTCCCCTCCTGGGGAGAGGGACTGCCACATTCGAGCTGGTAAAGATGATTTTTAAATTGCCATAAAAGAGCTGGACACCAGAGGGGCTTTAACCATCCTGACCCTGCAACGTGAGCTACAAACCAGAGTTTGTTCTTCTTGCTGGGCACGTAGAGATCAGAATTCCTGGATGCAAATCATGCTGGAGTGCTTTGGATAGCTGCTGCTTCTGGGAGCAAATGATACCGAGACACTGAATTCTTTCAAATGTCCATTCAGCATGACATCAGTGCTGGCTCTAAGATGTCTGTGTGTTCTCTCTCCCACCACTGTCTGCTTTTTCACTCTGCTTTTTGCAGTCCAAAAGCCACTAGAGTTGCTGCTGATTGGAATAAACAAAATGCAGAGTCCCATTGGAGACTTAGGATTACTTAGAGGAGAAAAAGGAAAAAGAGAAAGAAAACGAAAGCCTGGAATAAATTTCAGTGCTTGTGGGAGATGAAACCAAGAGCCTTCTCCAGAGCAGGCGCTGTGTGAGTATGGGTTTCTCCCAGTCTCAAGTGCTGGGCCAAGCCCTCCTCCTCACACTCTGCAGGGATTTCATTCTGTGCTCTGTCTTGGATAGAGAGAGAGAGATTTAAAACCCTGGTGACTTCATAAGGTGGAAAAGTGTCCACTTGTGAGAAAGTTTACACTACCAAGCCCTTCTGAAAAGGCCCCATGTTGGATGCCAAGGTAATGTTTCTGTGAAATGTGGCACTGCAGGATGGCTCCTAGTTAAAAAACCAGTGATGATAACATCCATTCCTCTCGGGAAGGATACAGATTCCTTCCTTGCCTGCTGTGTATGGTCTTGATTTCTAAACATCTGTCTACTTAATTTGTTGTCATTGCTGTAGTAGCACCAACAGCCAAAGCATTTGCTATCCATCCCTTGACACCATGCCTTGAAATGGTAATTTGTTCCTCAGGCCTCAAAAAAGGCAGGACCTGGATGCTTTCCTCATCCCAGTGTCCTGGAGCCAGCTGGTCCTGCTGGCAGCAGGGAGGACTTAATTCCTCCTATGTCTAGTCCAGTGCTGCTGGTGGGTATCTGAGCCTGCTGTCACAGTCCCAGTTTTGCAGGAAGGCTTTTCTCAAAGTTAATATAGGAATTTGACTGATTCGTGATAATCTTTAATGTCACTCTTCACGTAAATGCAGCTGCCCAAGGAAGTGGGAACCAATTCCCTCCCTTTTCCTTTGGGCAAGGCTGGAAAAAAATTGGAGTTATTTTGCAGTTTGTAAAATTAGAGGTTGACTTCTCAGACTTGGGATGTGCTTCCATATCTCGAGCATGAAGTAGCTCTTTCTGCTATCCTTTGAGGCAAACTTGTGCAGGCAAATACCTTGGTTTGATAAGAAGAGCAAAAGGCTGGGAATTAGGCACATCAGTGAATGTGTGTGAGACTGCAAATAAAGAAGCACACTTGTGGTGATGTACCCAGAATTTTTGCTCAAACTGCAGTGCTGAGGAGGAGGGAGGAGCTGTGTGTATAATGGGACAAACAGTGTTTTCAGAGTGCTTTGGGGGAGAGTGAAAATCTTCAGAGAAATGTGCTTTGCACCCAGCATGGCTGTGAGATAAAGCACAGATTTCTGTTGTGCCTGTGTGAGCAGAAAAGACTCTGTCAGTCCTGCCAGCTCTTAATGTGCCATTATCTAAGTGGCTTCAGATACAACATTGGTATCTAATAAGTGATTTTAAAGTGCTTATTTGAAAGCTCTCCCACCCGTGTGAACACCTGCTGTTTCTCCCTATAGCTGCTTCTTTAATTTCTTATGTACTGAGTGCTGTGGGGATTCTAACAGAAAACACCAGCAGTCAGGACAGGGGAAAAGAAAAAGGAAAAAGAAAGATCTCCTCCCTCCTGTGTGCTGTCTCCTGCTTTCCCTGCCTGTATCTCTGCCAGAACAGGCAGCATTCATTTCACCCCCAGTCGAACTGGGGCTCTGAGGGATGCATCCATGTGCTGCAGAAGGTGGGCAAGGGCTGGAGGCAGCAGTGCTCAGTCCCACAGGGCAGCAGAAGTCAGCAGGGTGCTCGTGCCCATCTGCAGCAGCCTTTGAACTGCTGCCATATTTATGGCACTTCAAATAACAGTGGTTTGCTGTAGGGCCTCAGAGCACTCAACTGCAGAGTCATACGAAGCTCTTTGATTGTGGTTTGGTCCAGCAAGGTACAATTTTCTGCAGGATAACCACAGGCCTTACAATGCCAATTACACAGATTTTCTGCTGCTGTCACACAGTGACTAACAGTATTCAGGCCCCACCAGCTACAGAGGGTGTGGGAGCTCCTGCCATGCTGGTCTGCAGAGCCAGCCACATCTTCTGTGACCCCTGTGCCATCCACAAAATTATGAACCAAATGGATGTGTTGATCTCTGACTCCAGTGTGATGCAGCTCTGTCCCAGAGCTCTGTGTGGGGATTCCCATTAGGTCTAGCCCCTACTGAGAGGGAAATCCCCCCAGGATGGAGAGGCATGTGGAGGCTGTAGGAGGGGATGGACACTGACATCACCTGCTTGAAGCTGGGATGGGATCTCTGGCTGTTAAGAGACTGAGCTTCTGGGCCGTGCTGGATCTGTCACTGGGCAGTCTTTACATGCATTTGTGCATTATAGGTGTAATAAACTGCTTGCAGGTGCTGCTTTCCCCCCTTGGTGTGTGCTGAACCCAGCCCTTGTTCCCATCTTGCTCAAGCTGGGTTTGCTGGTTGCAATGTGCTCCTGACAAACTGCTGCTGTTGAGGTTTTTCCAATGAAATGGGTGCAGAGAAAATAGAAATTCGCTGTAACCCAATACATCTTTCTGTTTCAGGAGTGATGAAGGGCAAATTGTTCCTCCCTGTGGGGGTTTTAAGTGCTGTTATTACCAGGCTTTTGTGCTCCCCTGGCTTGGCTGAGCTGGTTTGGCACAGGAGGTGCTTAGAGGCTGTGGAGGTGATGCTAAGCAGATGTGATATAGACCTCTGGGAAAGTCTTGGAAAATTCCTTGGATGAAAATCAGTGCTAGTGGGTTTTGATTGTCTCCAGTGACCCTTTACCCAAAGAATACACTTATTCTTTCCAGGCTTGTAAGACAGCTCTGTTATCTCTGTGGCTGATCCACCAGGAATGTTAACACAGTGGGTTAGGAGGAATATGGTGCTTTTGCTCATGTGCACAGCCATGAACACCCCACTCACCTGCCTCTGTCAAGCACAAAAATACTGTCCAGTTGCTCTTCCAAACACTTCCATGCTGACATGACCACATTCATATGCTCACAGCTCTGCATCTGCTCTCCCACATGGTTACTCTGCTGTCCACAGACAGTTCTGGGTTCCCCCTGAGGGCATTGTGAGCCCTTTCACCCTACACATGCCAAGCCCTGAATGAGAACTCCACATTCACAAGGAGTACATAAATAAATAGAAGGGAGACAGAGAAACCTCCACAGGAGTGGAGCTGCCTTGGATGGTGCCAGAACAATCCTGTTCCGCATCCCCGGCCAAACTTCACTCTAAAGAAATGTCTGCCATTCGATTCAGCACGGGTATATTTTTCTTCCATTTAAAAGAGCACCCTTATAAACATCACTTCAGCTCAGGAGAGTCGTGCCAAGGATAACTCAGTGCTGTCGGGAGCAGCAGAGGGCTGAGCAGCGTTCCCACTTCAGCAGCGTTCCCACTTCAGCAGAGATCCCATTTCAGCAGCGTTCCCATTTCAGCAGTGTTCCCATTTCAGCAGCGTTCCCATTTCAGCTCAGGACAGGCTTTTCCTTAGCCTCTCCCAGGCCCCACAGCCAGGAGAAGGCAAATCTCTGGGGGCTGAAGCTGTCATGCACTTTGCCAGGTGGATGATTTCGGCTCATGTGGCCTCAGGCAGAGGTCTCAGGTCTCCCTGCTTGCACCCAAATGTTTCTTTCTCCCTCTCCCAACCAACCTGGCAGATCCTCTCTCTTCTTGGAAATAAGGAAAACACAGAGCTGTGTGTTAGTTTGTCCCAAAGAGAAGATGCAAGAGGTATAGGGCATACTGTTGTTTCATGTACTGATCTCAAAGGACTCCAGGAAGGAAAACAAACGTTGTGAGCTTTTCTTTGTTGACAGAGATGTGGCAGTACTGGTTCAAGGTCCAGACCTGGGGATGGAGCTCACCTTCCCTCAGGAGAGGCAGAGGGGACACCCTGCCACACAGCTCCTCCTGTTTGGAGCTAAGCAGTTGGAGATTCTGGAGGAGTTTGCCAACCCCCAGGAGACACATCCACAGCCCTTCTCCATCCTGGTCTGGCAGACTCTTACCCCGAAACTCCTTCCCTCTGTGCACACCAACTTGTTGCTCTGTTTCTCAGCTGTGTGGGGAGATTTGGTCTCTCTGAGGTTCCCAGGTATTCTGCTATTTGCTGACTGTCAGCACAGCACAGCCAGGAGCTCACAGGCTCGTGTGGAGAAGCCCCAGGAAAGCCAATTTCCATGGTTTCTAAATTCTTCAAAGCCAGTTTTCAGGTGCAGTTTGCTGGCTGGGCTGTGGGCAGCTGCAGTGGGTGTCAGTGCGGATCTGGGTAGTGCTGTGCATAACTCAAGCTCCCAAAGCTGCAAATTCAGCAGCTTCTCTAAGGAGAAACAACTGCACTTAACTAATCCTGGGGTCATCTGACAGAAGCTTGCTTTCCTGACTTATGCCTTTCCTGCAAACTGATAGCTGATCCCTTTGGGCAGCATTTTTGCATGTCACTGATGGATTTACCTGACCAGTCAGAGAAGCTCTAAATATGCCACTGCAGCTCTTCCATAAGCACATATCCAGAGGTATCCATTCTTTTCACAGTAGGGCAGAAAGGCTGCTCTATTACTCAATGGCAAAAAGGAAAAAAAAAAGGAAGATTTTTTGCTGCAATGACTCTGGATGCAGCTGCATAACTGGGCTCAGGAAGGGCAGAGCCATCTCACAGAGGTGGTAACAGGCACAGGGTGAGGTTCTGCTGCAGAGACGTGTCCTGTTCCTTCCTTGCTCAGGAGCACGGATGGTGGATGCTGTCTAGGTGTGGACATCTAGCACAGCACCAGCTTTGTACAGGATTAAAGCTTCTCTCTAGTAAATACCTTTGCTTTTCTACCATTAGCAGCTGAAATTTGCTGTTTGTGTCACGCTGCTTTTGAAGTCTCTGGTTACATTTGTGGCCCCACTGTACTGAGCATCTGCACAGGCTTTGAAAGAGGTACTCGGTGTCCTGGGGAGTTTGTATCCTAAATGGAGGAGAGGGACAAAACTGGAGGAAGGAAAAGGCAGGTTAGTGGTGAGAATCTCAAACACAGAAGAATTAATTGACTGGCCTGGGTTCACATGAAAGTGTGTGTTGGAGCCAGTTTCACCAAAATTTCTTCAGTTTCAGCCAAGTGTCTTCAGCACATCTCCATTGCTCCCCTCCATGCCGTGAGGACATGAATTTCCTCGTGTGGGAAGGGTACAATAACCAATTCCTGCTCCTGGGAAGGGTGTTTTGTTCTTCAGGCTTGGGATATAGGCTGGGCTTTTGCTTTTCATCACATTTAAGAAGGTTTTTTTTCCTCCAAGGAAATGTTTAAAGCAGGTATTTGTGATCCTTAAACTATGCAAGATCATCCTCAACCAATGCACACCTGGGTTTAAGAGCCTCTGGGTTTCTCTTTTTGGTGAAGGATTTTAATATTCTGACATTCCTCTAGAATGGGAGAAAGAGCTTTTAGGTCTCTGCTGGCTGAGCACAGCTGCTCCATGCACTGTAGTCATTTTTCTCTTCAACCTGGACAGGGAATCTGAGGCTGGGAGCTCCATGAGTGGGATGGAGCCCTCTCCCAGCTGGGCATGGATGTGCCCAACCTCTCTGGGCAAGACAACTGTAAGGAACAACTTCATTGGGGTCTGCATGAGTGTCCAAAATCCTGCTGGTGCTGGTTGTTTTCTCTTGGAGGTAATTACATTTCAGCTCCACCCACTGATCAGGGACAGCCTAAATTAAAGCTCCTTCCTTGCTGCAGTGCAGGAGTGTGGCAGCATTGGGTATTTGCCTCAGGGTTTGTTCTGGTGCAGGTTGGCCCAACAGCAAATCTTTCCAGACACAGGTTTCAAAGCAAGGAAGAAGTTTTAGGCAGCAGAAAGCAAATCAAGCCCCAGCAGCTTACAAGGATGTTTTCTTCCTTAATTGGCTCAACTAAATCTTAATCAACCCACCAGTTAGCTTGATAAATGCCCGAAGGGAAACTGCTTTTTTCTATTTTTGGTCCATCACAAAGAAGCTGGGGATGATGGTCTAATGAAGCCAGATGGCCAAAGCTGCTGTACTGAAACCCAGCCATGGAGGAGAAGGAGGCTGGAACAGCACAGGCTGCCCTTAAAGAGAGGAAATTTACCATTCTCTGATATTCCAAGGACTGGGAAACTTTGGAAATTCCACCTTAGATCACATGGTTTTACACAGCTTCTGGTGTGGTGGGATAGGTCTCACTTTTGAATACTTCAAGTCCTAGTAAATGGAGCACCTTGTCGTTCATGGGATCATTTGATATCTTGACTGTTACTAATGTGGGCAGCTGAAATGCAGGTTTCCTGGAGTCAGAGGGTCAAAAATGTCTGGGGTGTTCCTGGTTTTGAGTTTGGGTTGGTTTTTTTCTTTCCTGTCAGCTGGTACGACTGCATTGACTCCAGTGGAAACAAAGCTACTTTTATTGCTTAGAGACTTGTGGCTTTTCCTTGGAAAGCTTAATTTGCATGAAATAAGAACTTAATAGCCTCAGTTGAAAACGTAGGATAGGCAGGCTCTGTGCAAAATTAAACATGTATTTCTTCCAGAAATCCCAGCCTGAATGTGTCAGTCCTGGGCTCCCTGCTTGGTTTGGCCCATATTCCTCACATTCAGGCTTTCTTTTCCTTGGGCTACCTGCACATTCCAGCCAATGCCAGGTGGGCCCCACCTGCTGCTCTGCTCCTGCCTTGCTCCTCTCCAGGTTTTGCCAAGTGTTGCCAAACTACCTGAGTATTTTTTCCTCCCTAGACTTCAGTGGAGATGCTGCTCTCAGGGGGTGGGATCCAGCATCTCCCAGGTGGAGTGGCTGGAATGGTGAACCTCTGACCCCCAGGGAGGGGGTCCTGGGAGGGCAGCTGGGTCAGAGGCTGCTGGGGCTGGTGGCACCCTGTGCCTTATGCTCAGAACTGAGCTCTCTACAGCCCCTGTTCTGGATTCTGAAGGAAATTCTCCTCTGAGGATACCAGAGAGGACCAGTGAGTCACGGATTCACATAAACATTTTGCAGTTCACATAAACATGGAGCAATTCTGTTTGTGGAATGTTTGCAGTTAATGAATTAATTATGTTACACTCTCCTGTGAGCAGCAAGCCATAAACTAAACTAAGCAATCAGCAGGAGGCTTTGCTGCCTGTGTTTCCTGTTGTGTTTCAAATAAACACAAACACAGAAAAAGCCAAAGTGCACTTCTGCTGCCCAGCATGCTCAGATTTGGGCACCAAATTCAACATGGGAAGGAAAACCTTGGAAAGAGTGTTGCCATTAATTCCCAAAGCTTGTAGGTACCTGTTGCCACTGGGGTATGGATGAAACCTCCTTCCTTTTAAGATATTTTTTCCCCTTTGTGAAATAGTGATTAAGAATTAGAAATCTTTGTCATACTATTTGATTCTCATGTTCACGGGGCTCAAAGAATTTCCTTACTGATGCTCACACCTCACTCCTGGCATTGCCTTTCTTTCCCATAATGATTAATTTATTTTGAGGATCTGTCCATCGGTGGGTGCACCCCTTGTGCTGCCTTTGGCATCTGAAAAAAAAAATAGGTCTTGGATGTTTTGTAGCTGAAACTGCAGTTGATGCCAATGAATTAACTCTGTTATGGGAGTTGCAGGATGTCTGTGAAAGGGAGATGCCAGAATTGGCCAGGGATGTAGAAACAGAGCTGGTGTGGCAAATCCTGTCCTGTCTGCTCCTGTGCCTGTGGATGTTCCACTCTATCACTGAGGCAGGTTATTTCACTGATTTTTGTCATATATTTGCTCTTATTGTGCTATTTTATCCTCTTCCTAGACAGCTTTAAACTAGAAACAGCAGCTACTTGACATGTAATTAAAGCTAATAACAGTTGAAATTACGTATGCTTGAGTGGTTTGGTCTTTGAAACACAAATTGTGATATTTGCACTTTCTCTTTTGGCAAAAACATGTGCTTTCCTCACAGACAGATGGCTTCACAGGTGATGAGTGTTTGGGAAGAGTGGATTGAGCCACAAGCCTTCAGTGTGCATAGAAAACTCTGACTTTTTGACAGGTGGATTCCCTGATCTTTGAGTACATTAGTCGGGTGTTTGTTCCTGGGAAAACAGAATAAAAGTGAGCTGCCTTGTCACTACCAGCAATGGATTTATCTGCTGCTCAGCTTTCACTCACAGATGTGGGATTCTTTTTTATTCTGCAGTGTTTGTCGTGAGTTTTCATTTTTACTACACTGAAAAATTGGGAGTCAGCAACAAATCACCTGCTTTTGCTCTGCCTCATCATGTCCAGCCCATTTTCAAATACTCCCCTACATTCTGGCAGCAATTTACTCTCTGCTGCTGCACTGTCTCCTTGATTACCTTGATTCCACCACAATTCTGATGTGCCTGGATCAGAATCCTCAGCTAAAACTCAGGTCTAAGCAGGCCTTGCAGATAAGATACTGATTTTGGAGGTGTAAAAGTGGTTAGAATCATTTAGAACTGACACTGTTTTCCAGGATATGGCAGCTTGTGCAGTAAATAGATGGAATAGTTCCCCCCATGCAGAGGTGGGCTGGATCCAGGGGTGCACAGGACAATATTCAGTGTGCCCAGGTGTCACTTTAAAGCAAAGCTGCCAAGCACAAGACAGGGTCTGATACTTTTCTTTAAGTGAATTCTTCACTGTTGCACTGGAGACAGCTGGAGTTTGATCTGGAGAAGGAGTAGTGGCTGTGTGGAGGTCTCAGGATTTAATTGTGCATTGTGCATTTTGGGAAAGAAAAACCCCAGAGCAGTCAGTCTGAGTGTGCTGGGGCAGATCATTTCAGTGGAGACATTCAGTGTGGCAGCCACAGCAGATGCCAGTGGGGCAGCACTGGTAACAGGAATGTTTTTTCTAGGCAGCTCTGCCAAGGTGTGGATTTGCTCTCCAAGCTCTGCTCAGCCTTTGGCCTCTCCTCTTAATGCCCTGAAGCAAACACTGAATTGAGAAGTTCCTGAGCAAACACCTCAGAGAAATGAAAGATCACCTGACAATCTGGAAATTGTCACCCATGCCACCTCTCAGCCCCTGGCCCTGTAAGTAATCACTGAGCTGGTGACCAAGAGCCAAAGTGCTCCTTAAATCCCACCTCCTCACCCAGCCAGCCTGGCCCATCTTGAGCTGTAAGTGAAGCAAAATGTGCATAACACTGCCAAGATCCTCTCTGGGAACTTGTGCTGAGGTTTTTCTGGGTGCTTGGAAGCCAAAGAGCTCCTGGACTGGCTGTGTCCCAGAAGGACAATCACAGGAGGAGAGAGCCTCAGTCACTGGGCTGCAGGAACAAGGAGAGGACTCAAACTGAGTGTGGGGTTGTTGATGAACTTAAATCAGGCTCCATCAGCAGGTGAGGAGGGAGGTTTGTGCTGTGATTGCTGTGGCACGTGGGAATTGGGCAGGGGGTGGCAGTTTGGTGGGTACCACCCTGTCCAGGCAGGGTTTGGACAGAGGGATGCACAGCTGCTCTCTGCTTTCCTACTTGGACCACAGGACTTTTGTAAGAGTCCTGTGCTTTGAACAAAATGGAAAAAGGCTTTTTAAAATTAAGTGTAAGCAAACTGATGGGTAAAGCTTCATCCTGGAGTGAGAAATTGTGCTGTTTTGCCTCCTAAAGGCTGAAACGAGACAATTCAGAATTTGGAAAAAGAAGAAATAAAAGAATTTCCAGAAGGGTTCTTAAATTTCTGGGTGGATTTGCGAATAGTTTGGGTAAACATAGATGTCATCCTTTTCTGGCAAAGACCATCTCCAGCTGAGAACACTGCCTGGCCCCAGCTGTACTTTGCTGCCTGCTTCAGCCACCAGAGTGGGTACCTGGCCTTTCCCAGCTGTAGGAGCACTGATCCTTGCCCTGGCCCTTTTGGAAAACCCTGGTGTCTTTACAGCTGTACTTTCTATGAGTTTTGAGACATTGCTAATGCTTCCTGGCTTAAATGGGCAAAAAAAATTGGTGTTTTAACTTCCACTATCTGGAGTTCAGCTGGTGATTCCAGTCTGTGGGGCACCAAATACCTCAGAGATGGGGGGACTTAAGGACTCAGGATCATGAAAAGCTCCTGGCCTCACCCCACAGGAGAAAACTAACAAATAGAGTCAGGTCTGAGCTATGCAAGCACACAGCCACATGTATACACACTTCCCTTTCACACCAACTCCAGATTTTATTTATGCAAAGGTCTGCTCTTGGGTCTTTGACTGATGATGGGTTTGTGCAAAGAGGAATAAATAGGGCACAATAATTTTGCAGCTATCATTAAACACACAATTAATCTATGTCTCGGAGGAGGCAGCTCCTTCTTTGGCTCTCACTGGCTGCTCCTGCTCCCCTGTTAATACTCAGCAGCCTCTCAGGGCTGAGTTGCTGTTTGGTTTCAGGCAGAGAACAGCTCCCTGATGTTTTGTATCTGAGTGTGGCTGGTGCCCTGTAAAGTCAGTTTGGGATTCAGGGCTGGGACTGATGCTGCTTGGGAAGTACTCAGAGCCTCGCTTGTACCTGCAGGCTTGGAATAATATTCCCTTATTGTTGCCTGAGCTGAGTGCTGAAGGATGTGAGTGTTTGAAGGAGCAAAAACCAGCTCCAGCCTGGGGTGGGAAGGGAAAAGCTTGAACGAGACACCTCATTGTTCAGAGATGACCCAGCACTGAGAGAAGCATCACCCACAGCCAGTCCCTGACTTGGGGGTGCCTTTTCCCTTGGCTTTGTTGTGCTGATTTGACAAACGCATCAGAAGCCCCTGCTGAGACAGCACAAGCTTCAAATGGGAAAGGAGACTGTGCAGCCCAGGGCTGAGGCTGTGTGTCCTTCCAGGGAAACAGGGAATCCCAGCTCCTTTCCGTGGACATCTGGCATGGCCTCGTGCCCTCAACACGCTGCTCACGCTGCTTTCAGGGTGCTCCCTGCAATGACAGAGCCATGAAAGGTGTTTTGCAACTCTTTTCTGTGAGATGGAGTGCTTGGGGAGGGTTTGGAGAAGAGAATCAGAGCAGAGCTGCCAAGGTTCAAGGGGTCAGACTGAATAATTGAAGGCAGATGTGCTCCAATATCTCTCAGTAGCTTCTGCAGGTGTGTGACGCCTGGATGAGTTGAGATTTGCAACCTCCCTTTCATTCTGACTGTCTGATTTTAGGCAAGATGGACTGTGCTTTCTAAAGGCTCAGGCTGCAGTAGCTTTCCTTCATAACCATGGGAACTGCTCATTCTGAGCTTGTCTGGTTCTTCCTGAGCAAGGAGAAGCTAAAACTGCTGTTTGAAAGGAGAAAAAGGAGGCTAAACTTTATATTCTGACTCATGATAAACACCCGACTCTGTAAGTGGAAAATGGGTTCAGGAATTTAGATTGGACATTAGGAAAAATTCTTCCATGAAGGGGTGGTCAGGCATTTGAACAGGCTGCCCAAGGAAGTGTGGGATCACCATCCCTGCAGTGTTCAAAATGCGTGTGTTTGTGGCACTGGGGGACACGTGGTGAACGAGGTGGTGCTGGGTAATGGTTGGACTCGGTCTTGAAGGTCTCTTCCAACCTTTGTGATTCCATAACAAAGCTTCTCGCCTCCATCCATGGGCTCTGCTGCGTGCAGAGCCCATGTCCTCATGAGCAATGACCATTTAAACACCTTGAAGGGGAATAGATGGTTAAATCCTGAATTCAGGCTCGGTCTAAGCAAACAGAGCTCACTGCCAAGCGGATTTCACACTGCAGTTCTGAGTTCACTGCTCAGCATTCATTTGGTTCTAATTCTGTACCTTGGTTAGGGTTGTGTTGGCATTGCATCCTCATATCCCTGCTAATGAGGTAGCAGGGCTGATGCAAGCAGAGGACTCCTGTATGGATGTTGGCAGCACCCCAGGGAAGGTACTTTTAGACTCACTGGGGAAGTGCCAGACATCAGGGATTATATATTTGTACTAATGATGCCTCATCATTGGTGAAAGCCAGGACAGGCAGCGAGTTCTTGGTGTAGGCAGGACTCAGTTTGTCTTTGTAGCAGAAAGGCCAAGTCACCTCCAGTGAAGGGAACAAGTTGTCTCCCTAACTGAGAACCAGCTCTTTTATAATTGGGAGTATTAAGTACTTCAGAGAACATTGCTTTGCCCGGGGAAAATCACATCTCCTCAACCTCCTCCTCTCCCTCTCTCCTTTCCTCCTGGACTCAGTAGTGGAGGTCTGGTGCTTCAGGCTGGATGTTGCTGTTATCCAGTGGATGCCCTGAGGATAGCAACACCAGAGGTTCCTGTGGCACTGTCATGGGAAGCGTGTGCTGCTGACACAGACCGTGGTGTAACTCCACTGCACACACCTGTGTGACTGGAGAGTCCAGCCCAGTGCACACACAGCAGTGCAGAATAAGTGTGAGTATGACCCAAACCGGGAAAAGCAACCCTGGATATGCCTCATCCACATTGTCCAGTCCTACCCCAAATGCAAACTGCATGGTGTGTCACAAACATCAGCTGCTTTTTCTTTATTTCATTGTTTTCAGTCCTCGTACAACTACAAATTTAGCACTACTGCTGAGGGAAAAAAAGAGCAAACTACAGCCATTCATGGGGTAACATAATTTTAAATGTTGTGAGACAGCTGATACTATTAAAAATCATGGCCCTGTTATAGGCTTTCATTATTGATGGCTACTTGAGGAGACATACACTATAAAATATAAAGATAAAAAGTGAAAGGCTATTTAGATAGATGTTCAGCTGAGTGCCTCTAGCATCAAATCAGTGGCACTGGAGAAATGAGAACAGACACACGGCACAGCCTCTGGACTAAATGTGTGCACGTTCTGGGTCTGCCAAGGCTTCGCCTGTACAACGTACACTTTAAATCAAAGCAACACTGAAGTCAATATTGATTGTTCTTGGAGATATATTTTACCTTCAGGCACTGCTGTTTCCCAAAGGAGCGTGAGCAAGGACGTAAGTCTCTGTGCAGTGCTGGCTGCTCGTGGACAGGGATCTCCCTGAAATCCTCTGGAAACGATTCCTCCTCTGGAAGTACCCACTGCTGCTGCTGAGGGACCTCTGCCTGTTCTTCAGGTACTCCCGGTAGTTTTTGGTGAGCAGGGTGTAGAGGAAGGGGTTGATGCAGCTGTTGCTGTAGGTCAGGCAGGTTGTCAAGTAATTAATGTTCTTCATCACCTTGGGAGATAAAGGGAAGGATTCGTAATACTGGAAGAGGAGCTGCCATATCCAGAAAGGCAAGAAACAAGCCCAGAAGACCAGCACTATGGTGAAGATTAAATAGAGCACCTTCTGGTTGGGCAGCCGCTTGGTCTGCTTGAAGGACGCAGTCTGTGACACCCAGTAAATCTTAGCCAGGCGGATGTAAAGGTAGCCAATGATCACCCCCGGGCCCACGATGCTGGTGCCAAAAAGGATGGTGAGATAGACTTTGTAGGACAGCTTGCTCCAGGTGGGCAGGCAGATGCTTTTGTTGTCCCTTTGCACCAGCTGGATCATGATGAGCATGGGGAGGGTGAGCAGCAGTGACACCAGCCAGATCACCACAGCAATGGCCTTGCGGTAGCTCTTGGACCTCTTCACCGTGTCCAGGGGCTTCAGCACGGCAAAGTAGCGCTCCGTGCTCATGACTGTGAGGGTGAAGATGCTGGCGTGCATGGTGAGGAAGTCCAGGCTGAACAGGACTCGACAGCCAACGTCCCCAAAGTACCACTTCTGAATGAAGTAGGTGCCGACGATGAAGGGGATGGTGAGGAGGTAGAGCAGGTCGGCCAGCGCCAGGTTGATGATGTAGATGTACATGGAGGCAGAGGAGCGCAGGTAGTGGCACATCACCAGCAGGGTGTAGACGTTGCCTGTCACCCCAACCACGCACATGAGGGAGAGGATGGTCCCGATGGTGCAGATGGCAATCATGTCCTCCGTGGAACCGGCGGCCCACGCGCCGTCCCCGGTGGCGTTGGCGGAGGCGTTGGGCCTGATTCTGAACAGGTTGTCCTCACTTGTGTCTGTCACCATGTAGGGGGTGGTGAGGAAGTGGCTCTCCAGCTCGTCAGTTAGGGACATCCTCCTGGGCTTAAATGCCAGAGGCTTTACTCATGTCACAGGGGTCCGAGGGGCTTCTTTCTGCTCTGAGAAGTGTGGCTGCTGGGAGATGTTGAACCATTTCTTAGCAGGGTCTCATCCAAGGACCATCTGCATTCTCCACTAGAGAAAAGACATCAAAACCAACATATTAGAAATATGCCAGAGCAACACAAAAGATCATGTAGAAGTTACCTGTCCCTGAGCATGCATCTGCACTGTCTGAATGTACCAAAGGTCTTTGGCACTGAGGCCACTCGTGTAGGGCTTGTGCCCTCATTACAAGAGCCCAGCTGTGAGGTGTGTCCATGGAAAAGTGACAAAAAAGGTTGTGTGGATCACTGGAACCACTTACTGCAGTCCTTAATTTGGGGTTGGAGGAAAAAAACCATCCTTCCTAAATTCATAACAATATTTACAGAGCTATCAGCATGATTGCTTAAGCCTTTTTGCTACATTCTTCACTCTGAAGGAGCGGAAGATCCCTAAAAAGGGAAAACAAACTTTAGATTTATCATTTGCAGCCAAATTGTCTGTTCTGTGTTAGTGGTGCACTCCAAGTCCTGTCCAGCATTCCTGCAGTGTTTTCACAGAGCAGCTTCCTTTGAATGAGAAGCTCCTCCTCTGTCCTGCAGTTTCAAGCAGTATTTGAGTGATGGAGAAAAAGGTACTTTATACAGCAAAGTGTAGGTTTCCCTGTGGGATTTCTGTGTCTGTAAGCACGGGGTTTTTCATGCTCTCTGTCCAGTGTGACACCAGAGATTTCCGTGTGTCTGTAAAACAGATCTGTTTCAGCCAGAGCTGGGTGTGACCCTGCCTGAACAGCCTTGAGGTGTGAGGCTGCTCTGCAACGTGCGAGGCAGCTCTGGACGTGGGAGCCTCTGCTTAGCTCAGACTCAGCCGTGCACAGATCAGGGCTCTGTTGCTTTGAATTCATTCTAGGCATAGGGAAAAGGAGAGCAAACCTACCTCAGGGAAATGCTGAAGAAGTAGCTAAAATACCCAGATTTTAAGGCATACCAAAAGCCCGTGCCATCCTAAAGGTGACTGCATACAGAAGTGCATTTGCACTGTGTGTTTCACAGCACTCAGACTGTCTCTTTTTCTTTGGGAAATGCTGAGGGGGAGGGGTTCTGGCAAAGATTCCCCTCTGCCTTGTTCCACTGGGCAGGTTGGATTTGTTTTATCCTGGGAATTTGCAGCTTTTCCCAGGGAGTTAGGTGTCCCTTTGCCTCCTCACCAGCTCCGACTTCTTTGCCTCTTTCTTCCCACTATCTTCTTGGCAGGAGGATTACAGTCCCAGGCCCTCTCCTGCTGCCCTTGTGTCACCCTGACAGTGACCTCTGTGGCACTTGAGGATGGACAGTTTTCATCCTCTCCGTGACTTGCCCTCACCTTCTCCCCATTCCCACCTGCTGAGGATGATGGGTGCTACAGAGATCTCATTAAAAACTCTGTATAAGAGAGGACAATCCAGTACAGAGGGAGATTTCCCCTCACTTAGCAGTTGGGATAGAAGCACAAAACAAAGAGAAACACACAGAGCCCGTCTCCCACCCCAGTCCCTTGAGTACAGGCATTCAAGTGGGAGAGACGAGCGTGGTTCTGCAGTGGTCAGCACTCCTTCAGGACAGTGCTGCTCTGGGCTGCTTCCCAGCAGCTTCACCAGCATCAAGATCCAATTCCTGGACCTTGCAACCCCAAATCTTCCTCGTCCTGCTCCTGCTGTGCTGTGCAGTGCCCTCCTGCTGTAGGGCAGGTGTAGCCAGTCTGTCCTGCTCCCTTGCTGTTCCCTTTATCGATGTTGGCGTCTGAGCTGTGCTGGCAGTGAAGGTGTCTCCCATGAAGGAGACACGGCTGCTCCGGGAGTTGTGGCTGCTTCTCTGCCTCACAATCAGCAGCACCCTCGGTCAGAAATGATCAGCTCTGCATGGGATGCTCCAGCTGAGCCCGGAGCTGGTCCCACACGCAGCTGTCAGCTCAGTGTCAGTGATAGCTCATTTTCAGGAGCGTATTTCCATGGCTCAGGTGCTGCCTCCTTGCACCTGCCTCACTTGGTGTCCCAGGGACTTGTAGCAGATTTGTGCCATGCTGGTGCCTGTCTGTGCAGTTCCCTGGAGTGACAGCTCCTGCCGGAGAGAGCGGAGCCCACTGCATCTCCCTGCTCTGCTCCTCTTCTGCTGAACCTGCCTTCTGCTCCATTCATAAAATTCCTACAGCACCGATTCCATTCAGACACTTCACCCATCTCCAGACAGAGCTAGAGGAGAAAAATTAAGCCAAATAGGGAACCCTTGCATCATTTTAAAGTTCCCATCACTGCTGCACTCGTACACAAACACACACTCACACACATGCACACACAATAGAGAGCTTGTTATTCCAAGCAGCACCTCACAGTCCAGGAGATTTCCCCAGCCAATCTTGCCTTTCCCTCTGTGATATCATCCCACAGGAGTACCACGCGTATTCACAGCCGTAAACAGAAATTAATTTCTCCTGCTCAAACCTTGCTTTTAAATCCGGCAGATGAAGTTTCCTATGAGAAAGAAAATTTAAAAAATCGATCTACTAGCATCAAAGCTGAAACTTAAAGAAAGAAAAACAGAAAAAGAGGAAAAAAAGAAAGGAAAGAATCCTTCTTCATGGGCAGAGAGTGAGAGATCCCGGTGCTCTGTCGCATCTGGAGTGGCAGGGGCAGGAAGGGAGCGTGCTGCCAAGCCAAGTATGTTTGAAATCTGGGCGCTCTTAATACTCACATTCCCCTCCCTCCACTCGTGCCGGCTATTTTTGCTCCCCGGTGACGTTAGGCATAGCGTGGCTTTGACTGCAGCCAGCGAAGAGCTGTTTAAAGAAGCAGGGTTTGATAACCATGGCTTGTTCAGCTGCCTCCCCCTGCCTGGACGGGGGTGAGAGAGGTTCAGGTTGTTTCATCTCAGGACCAGTGAAAGGCAAAGCACGCTCCGTACACTGCACGGGAGAGGGCAAATTCCTAAATTCCTAACACTGCCTGAGCAAAACCAGCACGGCTGGGGAAGGAGAGTGGGCCAGGGAGGGTTAAAATCCTGCGGGAGGGTCAAATTCCTGCAGGAGGGTGGGCTGCCCGGGGAAACAGCAGAGCTCCTTGATTTGGAGATCAATTCCAAAGCGAAGCTGAAGTTTATTTGGATTGGATGGCGTATGAGGAGATGAATCTGTGTGGTGGTATCACACAGCACAGCATCTGAGACAGTGCAGGCTGGCGGTAACGAAATACTACCTGAGTTGTTTGGGGTTTGGATCCATCCTGCCTCGCTGTTACTGAGTGCTGCTCCCTCCTCTGCCTCTTTCCCTGGATATTTGTGTCACTGCTTCCATGTTCTCAACCTTCCACACTCCTCATTCTGGGTGCCTTGAGGTGCATCTTGTGTCTAAGGTCTTGTTCTCCTGCAGTGGGACCCCAGTTTGGCTCCAGCTGCCCAGGGTGGCTGTGGTAGCACCAGGACACCTCGGTGAGCTCTGGCTGTGCCTGTCCCCACAGTGGGGCAGCTGGTGGGAAAAGCAGGGCCCTGCTCAGGGACAGGCTTTTGAGTGGGGTGAGGGCTTTGCTTAAGAGCAAATCCATGTGGAAGCTGGATTTTACAGTAAAAATAGATCTTATGTTAGCAAGGGCTGGCTGAGAAACCCCAGCCTGAGCACTCTCAAATGTACACGTTTTGCTCTAACACTGCATCTTGTGTTTGGCCCCTAGAAATCTTTGGGAAAGTGTGGCATGGGAGCTGCTTCTCAGGCTGTCTCCTGAGGAAGATCCAACTTCCCATTGCCTGTGTGACCCCGGAGAGCAGAACAGTTCCTGGGTGAGCACTGAGAGTGAAGCCATTGGCAAAGTGCTTTATTTGCCCCCACGGGGAGTGAGAAGGTCATGGATGTGGCAGTGTCCTCCTCCCAGGCAGAGCAGAGACAACCTGCTGCTGGCCTTGAATCCCTTTCCTACTGCCTGCATGTGGCCCAAAAGGCTGGGGCATGCAGGGATGCTGACGTGGGTACCTCTGCTCAACACCTCCAGCATGTGGCAGGTGTGTGCAGGTCTCTCTCCAGGCATTTACACTGGAGCTGCCACACTCCTGTCACTCCTCTGTCCCCAAAGGGCCACTCGGGTTGGTGTTGACCCATCCCAGGGAAAGGAAGGAGTAGTGGGATGGAGGAAGGGTAATCCATCTGGGTAATCCATCAGTTTTCTGGGTCTGTGGATCCCAACTTGATACTTCCTTTGGTGGCACTTAAACCTTTTGAAAAATCTGAAAGTGGTGATTTCATTTGTCAGGAAATCTCGGTGCCCACGGGGCTGCCATTAGGGGAAGCTGGGCTCCCATCTGTCTGTGTCCTGCTGCAGCCATTAGAGGAGGTGTCTGGCCAGGGGCAGTGTGGACAGTGTCAGGTTCACAGCCCTGGCTCGGAGGGCTGGTGGTGGTCGTAGTTCTGCTGCTTCTGTTCCTCTTATTTCCTCATCTTTAAAGCAGGGACCTCTGTACTCACTCGTCTCTCAGTGCTCTGAGTTTCAGGGGTTTTAACGTTTGTCTGATGCTGTCAGAGCTACAGGGACAGGGGTGGCAGCCCCAGTGATCTTGTGTAACAGGAGTAGGAGCTGCACAGTCAGTGCTGGGTGAAGATAGGAGTCCTCTAAAATGTGAAACAGGTCTGCTTAATAATTCAGACAACATCCACTGCTACAGGGCTGGAGTTCTGCACAGGAGCCTTCTGAAGTTACTGCACAGGCAATAACCATAATTATTCTATTAAATACAGGGCAAAAGAGACTCTTTCTCCCCTTTGATGTGAGGACTTATGCCAGCGCTATGGGAATTTAATTGTGTTTCGTTACTCATTCAAACCTCATGGAAACAGTAAAATTCCTGGTGTGTCTTGAACTGAGCTGTGCCCCACCAGCTGTCTGCTGCCTTCCCAGGTCTCTGCAGGGCCCTTTGGCATATTCCACTTTTACTGGGGCAGTTTTGTGTCCACATTGCCAGCAGCCAAGGACTTCCTTCTGCCCCAAGCTGGACATATAAGTTTGTCTAGGTACCACATTTTAAAAATCTAGTAAGTGCTGCTCCCTCCTTCTACAGAAAAAATCCGTACAGATGCAGCCAGAATTGATAAAAGAAAAGAATCTCATGAATGTGTCTGCATTCTTGGTCTGGGTCAGGTCTAGAAACATGTGCAGGCTCGGGATAAGATGTGATTTCTGTTTGCCTGACTTGGTTTACTCATCTCCAGGCGCTGTAACACCCACAAAGCAGTCACAGCACAACTTCCATCTCTGGAGTCTCCACTGCCAATGTTCCCGTGGTCACACAGAAATTCCATTAGTTCTTGAGAAGCTGCCCTGACTTTGGGATCAGCCCAGAGGAGAGCAAGGATTTGCAGTGTCATGCTGAGCTCAAGTCCTCCTGAAGCTGTGCTGGTGGCCAGGAACACACAGGAATGGCAGCAGCTCCTGAGGAAGAGCAGTGGTGAGACCTGGCAGCCCCTGGTCGCCTCTTGTTCCTAGGAAAGTTGCATTTAAATCCCTCTGTTCCAACACTCATGGTCTTGGACACATGCAAATGTGATATTCAAATTCCCAGCTGGTCCCCAGTTGCTTTCTCCACTCTTCCCACTGTCTGTCCCCACTGGTGAAGGAGCCACCCAAACTCAGCCAACGCATTTGGAGACTTCTCTGAGGGTTTTTTTTGCATGTTGATCTCCTTTCTTCCTGTTTTTGTTTTTTTTTTTTTTTTTTTTTTTTTTGCAATATGAGACTCCCGTTGTCCTTCTGGAGTCGGTATGGTTTCGCACTTGGCTGCTTTGTCTGGAAGTGAAACTCCGGGGGCTGAAATCTCCAGTTTGCTTTCCCTCCTCCAGGATCCCTTACACAGATCTGGGATTTACAGCTGCTCTGCTTTCCCCCTGCACAGTGGGAATTCCATGGACAGTTCAAGGTGTGGTGCTGAAAGGGGATGGAGAGGGTCAGTCCCAGGTTGTTGGTCACCATGTCTGTGGTTTTCCTGGCCCAAGGAGTGTCACTGTCCAGGGCAGGGGATGCAACCAAGATATTCCCACCTCACTGTAGCAGGGATGCCCTGTAGAATCCCACAGATCACCTCTGCTCTTGCACAAGTTGCAGTTTCTGGACTCCTATGAGATCCAAATCTTGCTGTAGGGTGCTGGGAGGTGCTCTGGGGTCCATATGGGAGCATGGTGGGGCACAGGGGGCCAAACTGCACCCCCAGACTGGTGTGGTCAAGGGCTGGTCCCCCTTTGAGGCTGAGGTCCCTGCTTTCCCAGGGAGCTGTGTGAGGGGGCTCATTCCATGCCCATCAGGGATGGGGTGAGGTGGGGTGAGAGGAGGCACTTTGTGAGGCGATGGTGGGACAGGGAGCAGCAAGGCTGAGCTGCCTCAGTGCTCCCCAAGGCCCTGCACAGCTGGGAGTGGGGAGGGACCACAGCTCATTCCTGGGGAGGGCAGGTACAGGGGCAGCTCAGGGAACTTCTGTTGTGGGTGTTCTCCTCTGCCCCAGTTGTCCCATCCCACCCAGAGGACTCCAGGCTGTGGTTAGGCCGGATTCTCTTGGCAGACAAACCCTGTTAGGACTGGATGTGATTCCACCTCTGCAGCTGATCTGACTCCAGCCCCGAGCTCTGCACAGCAGGCAGGATGGCATTTGTTTTCCTGTGTGACATGCATGAGTGGGCTCACTTGGCCCCTGTTTGTGCAGCCTCAGCATTTGCAGATAGGTCTGAGTCTCTGCAGATCTCCTGGTGCCAGCCTTGGGGCCAGGAGCACTTGCAGGGCTGTGCCAGGGACCCCAGGAGTTTGTGTTTTCAGAAACTTTCCCCCAAACGGATTACATTGATGTGCAAACTTTACAACTCCTTTATTCTGCTTTTTTTTTTTTTTCCTCCTGACCGATCTCTCAGGTCTTCCACCACCACTAAAAATTCTCACACAACTGCTCCAGTCCTGGATCTGAGATGTCAGGAAAAGACCAAGCATCCAGGAGCTGCTGAGAAGTTTCCCTCACTTCTTCTCCACTGCTGTAGGGTTGTTCTTTGGGGTTTTTGGCAGAGGCCAGAGACAAGGATGCTGAAATCTTTGCTAATGAGCCTGTGCCTTGCACAAGTGTAGAGAGCCATGACTAGCAGTGAGTGGTTTAATATCTCCCAGCAGTGATTAACATGTCTTCTTATGGATTTGTCACAGTCAAACACATCCCTAGCCAGGTGCTGCTGTCTGTGGTGGCAGAGTGGGTCCTGCCTGTGATGGCTGTGCTGTCATAAGCCTGGCTTAGCCTCAGGTGGTTTTCAGAGAGGTTTGAGCAGGGCTAAAGCTCTTTTATAGCTGGGTGCTGCTAATTCACGTTTGCTGGTGGCTTTCTGGCAGCCTTTTGCATCCTACAGTGTGGCCAGCGTGGCACAGCTGCCTCATTAAACTTCAAATCAAGCCATGCTGCCAGGTACTCCACGATTTTGCGGGGACAGTTGCCCTCTCAGTCTGCACAGCTCCGTTCACTCTTTTATTTGCAAGGTCTGAGATGTGCTATTTGGTCTGCTTCATCCTTTGACCTCCCCACCTTCTCTTCAGTTCCTGGAAGATCTGTAGTGAGTGTAATCATCTGGAGGAAGGCAGGCAGGCTGTGGGAGGCAGAAGAGGTCACTGCTTCCCTCCATCTGCTGAGAAAAGCTTCCCTCTCACAAATGCCTGTTGGGGAACCTGCTCAGGAACAGGATTTGGCCTGGGTAATATGTCACATTTTCCTCTCTGTCAGTTAAAACCTCATCATGTCTTTGGCAATAGTTTGTGAGTGCTGGGATAAGGGTCACAGACAAATGTTACTGAATTTTCTTTATTGCAAAGAATTTGAGACCAACAACAAAAAAAATCACAGCAGAATTCTCCTGGAAATCCTTCAAATCATCAGGAAAGCCATAGGGAGTACAGACAAACTGAGACACACCTTCCATGGGCCAGAAGCTGATGCTACACTAGAGACAAAAGCCTCTTTGCCATTATTTTCTATCCCAAATATCCTCAGATATCCTCAGAGCAGCTCCGTGCTCTGATCAGCCCAGTGCTGGCCACACCATTCCTTTGCAGTTTGGTTCCCTGTCCTCAGCCTCTCCTCATCTCCAGCTGCCCTGTTCTCTCCTGGGAGACTGTTCTGTATTTCTCAGTCTGGTTCCTCATAGTTGGGAATTAGAAGATTTAGGAAAGTGCTCTGAGGGGGGCCAGAAGACTTTTAGGGAAAAAAATCAGGCTCCCATAATTTCCAGCTAAAGCTCCTGCTGCTGATCCCAGGTGTTTTCTCAGCGTGGAGGGCAGCACACATCCTCATCCCAGCAGCAAAGGTTTCTGCTGGAGCTCTCAAAGCCCTCTCACAGGAGACAAGAGGCAAGAGATGAAGTGTGAAAAATTGTCTGGCAGTGCATAAAGAGCAGCAAATGTCACCACACTGAGTTGATGCCACTGTGGACCCAGTGGTGGCATTTGCCATCCTGCACACAGTGGGGTAGAGCTGGGAGGAGCTGGGGATGGTGACAGCTGGTGCTGGTGTGGGTCACCCCTCTGGAGCAGCAGGTGAGAATTCAAATGCTCCTTTAAAAAGCTGCTTTTCTACAGTAAATTGCACTCCCACAGAATACGTGTCCTTGCTTACTCTGATGGGTAATTTCCATTCCCAGTAGTGATGGCTCAGTGCTGACTTCTAGTGCCTGTCTTCACTTCGCTAAGGAGACAGTAAAGGAGACAGTAAAGTGCTTTTTTCCCCCCTTGTGGCAGCGTCACCAAACTGAGCCAGAGTCCTCCTGATGCCGTGTCAGCCTCTCTGGGGCTGCAGCCCCTTTCTGCTCCTCGCGGTGTCCCCTCGACTCTTTCAGGGCATCAGAAGCATCCAGCCCCTGCCAGCATGTGGTGCCAGGGGCAGTTTGGGGGTCACCAAGCAGGGGCAGGGCTGTGCCCCCCTCCATAAGCTGTACAAAGTGGATGTCCCAGGCCATGAGCAGCCCCAGCTGGTCCAGCTGTCTGTGCCCTGGCCAGGATTTGTCCCCGTGGCTCAGTCTGTGGCGTGTGGGGCCATCACAGTCACACAGGAAGGGTCAGGGTGGAAGGGGCCACTGTGGCTCATCTGGTGCCACCTCTGCTCCAGCAGGGCCATCCCAGAGCACAGGGACTGTGTCCAGGTTCTGGAATTTCTCCAGTGAGGGAGACTCCACAGCTTCTCTGGGCAATCCAGTGCTCGGTCACTGCACTGGGAATTTCTTCCTCAAGTCCAGGTGAGGTTTCTGCCTGTTCCTCTTGTCCCATTGCTGGGGCCCACAGAGCAGAGCCTGGTCCCTGCTCTGAGCCCTCCCTGCAGACACTGACAGACAGAGATGAGGTCCCCAGGTCCCCTTGGTTTTCTCTTCTCGAGGCTGAGTTGATGGAGGTGTTCCTGCCATCCCGTGAGGGTGGTGGCACTGGGTCAATCCGTGGTTAGAGAGGGCTGCAAGACAGGCTGGGTCACCTGCTGGATGGCTGATTTGGTTCAGATAAATCCTTGCTTCTCCTCAAAATCCAGCAGCTGAGTCTCTCTCTTCAGGGATTTGCTCATGAACCTCCTGTACCCTGTGCACTGCTGTGAGCTCCCTGCCAAGGCAGGTGGGAACAGCTCTGTGCAGGGGCCTTGAAAAAAGAAAGACTTTGAGCTAAAAGCATAGCCAAAAATGGCAGGTGCTAGTTAAAAGACTCAAAAGTATGTGCCAGTTTTTAAATGAAGCATTTTGCCCTCCATGGGTTGCTTCCTGGGATGAAGAACAGGGAGCAGATGCCTCATCTGTGCCAGTCAGACAGTCCCTATCTGCAGGGACATCTGTGTCACCAGCACAAGGTCTGGGCAGCAGCAAAGGACCCTGCAGGGCACAGGGCAGGTAGCTGGGCAGCGTTTGTTCCTCTGTTGGCACTTTGGATGTAGGAACAGGCTGGAGGATGTTGGCAGAAGCGAGCAGTGGATGCGGCACTTCACCTGTGCCACACTCTCTTGGGGTTTCTTTCATTTCCCTTCTCCCAGGGTGCAGCACTCCCCTGCCCACTGTCCCTTCCCACCATTGTTTGCTCCTGCATTTTGAAAACCCTCCCTGGAGGGATGTGGCCGCTGGCATTCTGTGTCAGAGGGAAATTACCCTGGAAATGGCTCTAATGTAGAATAAGTGGCTTAATTCCCTGGTCCAAAGCCGTGGGAAGACTGAGCAGGTGCCTGGTTCCACAGCTGGAAAGCAGGTTTGGTTGTCTCAAAATGCTTTTCTTTGCCTTGGTTTGGTCCAAAGTAACACTTTGCTTATTGGAGGCTTTTTTGTTTCCAAGTGCTGCCCCACTGAATGGGAAGGGGCTGCTCGCAGCAGATGGAGGGACTGAGGTTGGGGTTGTTCACCCCAGCACTGGTGTGAGAAGGGGGTGCAGACAAGCCCATGAAACTGCCCATTTGCAGCCCAAGCAATGCCCCTCTGCCCCTGTCAGACTGACTGATCTGGGCTAACTCAGTTTGTCTTGAGTTTGCACCACTGTGGTGGCCAAGGCCACACCGAGGGAAGCGCCCGACCTGCCCCAGCTGTGCTGCTCCCACCCTGCCTCCCTTCCTGCTCTCATCCATGCTGAGCTGCTCTGACAGTGCCCTCTGGCACTGTGAGATCATTTCCCTCTTATTCCTCAAGCACTTGGTACCATTCAAAGCTCCTCTCACCTCGCTCTGCAAGTGGACAGAGCACCTTGCCCCAGTTGGACTCACTGCAAATATTTTATTCTCTCTGCTGATTTCCCAGCCATGGCACAGAAAAACTTGTGGCAGCAGCCACAAAAAATCACTACGAAGATGTTGCATAAAAGTCACCATGAAGCTGCAGAATAAAATACCCTGGTGGTTTCAGAAAATATTTATTGTACCAGTGCTGCACACTTGGAGTTCTTGTAAAATGTTAGAATTTGAAACAGATTGCTCCTAGTAGGCTAGGACCTGCCTTTGCAGTGTGCCATGGCCTTTGGGTGCTGCACAGGGTGGAAGATAGGGAGGGGTTTTGGGTTTTGGAAGGGGGTGTCAAAGGTGTTTTGTTGGTGAGCCAAAGGGAGCAGCATCCCTCATTTTCCATATTGGTCAAAATGTACAAACACCTGTATCAATGAAAAAACACCCCAAAGGATAAAAAAACCCCACTCAGTGCAGAAATCAGCAGTAGATTGAAATTCTGTTCTGTGTCTCCAGACCCTGAGCACGTCACCTCTGGATTCCTTTCAGGGTGCTGTGGGATGCAGCTTTTGACCCCACAGCTGAGCTGTTGTCTCTGGAAGTGGCTGTTCCAGCTGTACTGGCTTTCTGCTGTTTAATCCTCCTGTTTTGTGTCCTGTCTCACACTGCAGCATCCCAGGGCTGTGAGATGAAGAGATTCAAGTGAACTCAGTGCATCATTTTGCATGCTTACACACCATGGCTGTGCTCAAAGCCACCCTGACTCCACTGTGAAGGCTTCTCCATGTGTGAACAGGGAGGGAATGTTGCCTCAGAAGTGCGTGCTTGGAGCTGCAGGGAGCCTTCCCACACATCTTTTGGGCTCAGAGCGCTTCAGGCTGGTCTGATCCCCTCCTGAGCCCCTGGCAGAGGGGAGCCTGTCTCATCCCTGCCACCACAATTCCTTGCTAGCCCACACCCTGGCTATTCCCGTGTTGGCAGCACTATTTTTAGCAGGGCTAAAAAGCCAGCACTGTCTTCAGCAGGCTGTTTGGAATAAGATTGTTCTCCAGGCTGGGGCAGCGAAGGTGAGAAATACAGCCAGGCTCAGGGGCTGGCAGGGTGCCTCGAAGCACTTCCCACTTTGCAAGTCGGCTGTGTCCAACACAAATGAGAGAGGCTGGGCACCTGCTGCACGAGAGGATGGTTGTTGTGAGCCTTTAAACACCTCCAGCGTGAAGTGCAAGCAAAACATTCAAGGATTTGAGTGGCTTGAAGCTCCCTTTGCCAGCCTGCATTAGCAGTGCGTGACTCAATTTGGCAATGACTGCAATTAGATATCCCACAACTTTTTGCAAAGAGGCTCTGGGTGACCTGTGCTGACCTTGGCTGAGTTCCTGTCCCCTTGGGACATTATCCAAGTGATGGTCCAGGACTCTGTGCCAGTGCAACATCTGGCTGTGCCTCCTCCTCGCAGCACAGCAACAAGAAATCCCTCGGCTGTGCACAGAAAGCAACGGGAGCTGACAGCCCTTCCCTGGGGCAGAAGGGAAGGGCAGAGTTTTGCTACCTGTGCCACATCTGCCCAGCAGTTTGAAGCATTTCTCCTTCAAATTGTCATTGCCAGACCTTCCCACGAGCTGGCCCTGCCGTGGCTGTGCTCGGCAGCCCCACAGCCGTGCCCGGGGCACGGTGCAGGCACCCACCTGGCCCTTCCATGGCCTCACACTGATTACACTGCAAGGGGCTGTCATGGTCTGTGTGAGCACAGAGGAGCCTTTGCTGCTGGAGCCCTGCTGTGAGTGCAGCCCTAGCTGGGAGACTCAGGCATTATCAGGATCAAGAAGCAAGCAAGTTTGATGTTTCAGCTGGACTTTATCTTCCCTCTCCAGAATCTCTCTGCATCATCAGCAAACTTTGCCACTTTTGCCTTCATTCCTTTTTTTGGCCTGCTCACTTAGGAGGGTGCTGGATGGACACCACAGGTGATCATGTTGTCTGAAAATCAGCCATTTACCCCCACACTTTGTTTCTTAACTTTTAACCAGTTATTTATTTCTCTGATGACCTCTGCTCTTGGCTTGTGGAAAATGGAGGACCTTGCTGACTGCCAACAATCCAAACAAACTGCTGGGATTATATTTCTACACCCTCATGGGCTCCTTGAGAGAGCTCCAGTCTATTCCTGAGGCAGAGCTTTTCTTTTGAGCATCCGAGTTTCCTTTTCCCCACTCTGTTTATTCAAGTGCCTGTTCACTCTCTTTACTGCAGTTTCTCCTAAATCACCATCCCTACTGCTCCATAGTCCCTCTACTCATCACTGAAACCTTCTTTGGAAAACTGGCATCACATTCACCACTTTCTAGTTACTCACTACACAGAACTTGAAGCAAGAAGCAACACCCCACAGTTAAAGCTGAAGCTGTTTCATCTCTGGGTTTCTTCATAGCTTTTGGGTGAATGCAGTTCTGTCATCCTTGAAATAAGCTCAGACAGCAGGAGAGATCACAGTCAGGTGTATTTGTTTTATTTAATTGATTTTCTGGCCTTTAACTCACGATGTAAAAAGAAATCTATGTTTTAAGGCATGTGGTGCTTACACTGAGTTAAGAATACTTGGACTGGAAATGTCGCTTTTAAAAAAACATTTGAAGGTATCAAGTCTGGACTGCTGACCCCAGGTCCTTTCAGAAGGGATAAAGGAGCTGTTAAATGCACCAGAGAGCATTTTTTGACATCTGCAGGTCTTAATACATAACCCCTTGTATTTCCTGGAAGGATTTAGAAAGAAAAGGAACAATGAACAGGAAGAAAAATAATAATAAAAATAATCTTTCTGTGGTACAGAACAAATTCTTCCATGCAAGGGCTGGTTGTGCCCTGGCTCTTGCTGTTCCAGACTGCCTTCACAGCTCCCTCTGATCATAGATCTTGTCATGAATCTGAGTGTTTCAGTGTTTTTACACATCCCTAGAGGCATTTTCTGTCAATTTTGCACACATGAGTCTGGAAAATAAGTCACCATGGGGAATGTCAATGCAAATTGGTGTGTTTAAGCTGAGGGAGCTTGGGGAGCTGTTTGCTCAGGCCTAAGAGCATCCAGTCTCCCACCAGGGTGGCCAACCTTCCCCTTCTTTCCTGTTTAGCAGCATCCAGCTGGAGGGAAGACAGCTCCAGCCTGGTCCTTCAGCAGGTCCCTGTGCTGAGAAATCCTTTCTTCTTTGTCTCCCTGCAGGGAAGTTGTTTTGCACAAAGAAGCAATCCTCTTTTTCCTGTGCAGTCTCTACCTGTTTCCAGGTGATTATCTGATATGTGCAGCCTTCTGAATGCTAAAGTGCTTCAGCCTCTCTCTTCTGAGTCATCTTTCTGCTTCAGGCTTTCTGCCTTTGTCATTTCTGCTCATCAGAAATTTTCTCATTCTCTTCTTTCAGGGTAAGATAAAGTTGACCCCATGGTTTTTCTTCTGATCCATCTCATGTAAAAGTGCAGCCCTCCATGTCCTGCTCAGACTGTGACAAAGCAGATCAAAATGCAGGGGATGCTGGTTATGTCAGGGATGCCTGGATTTGGGATTTAAAGCTGGCAGGCTGTTCATGCCCTTGATCTGAGAGCAAACCTGCTGTGCCTCTGCTGGCTCAGCTTCCCCCTTAATCTGGGACATGCTGAGATGGGGGAGATGCTGAGAAGAGACCTGTGACTCCTCCTGAGTGGAGTGAGTGAAAGAACCTGGTGAAAACCCATTCCCTCCCAAACTGGAGCTGATGTTCTCCCCTCCTTCCCAGCCAGATGAGGCTGGAACAAGAGATGTGCACAGATTTGTGTCTCTTTCCCACACAAGAGCATCCTATGTGAAACAGTTTGCCAAAGGAACAAGTAAACTTCACTCTTGGAGCCTTTCCTGAGAGTTGCACTGGATGTTCCCTGGAGCTGTAACTCACTGCTGAACAGCACAGACCTTTTGCACCAGGATGATTTTTCAAGACTTTAAAACATATGGTGGGAGAAGTGTAAGGAAAGAGGTTTCCTCCCATTCTGACAAGAGCTCCTGCCTTCTCTCTCCAAACTGGCAGCATGTTGTACAGAAATATCCCAGCTCTTACTGGTCAGAACTCCTTGGCAAAGCTTCTTGTCAGGACACTTGGTGAGTTTTGATGTGGTTTCTGCTGGTGTGTGCCAGCACCAGGCCGACAGCATCTCTCAAACTCTCTCATCTTTATCACTCTTTCCTCTCCCCTGTGCCAAATTCCCACCTCACCTGTTTATCTCTCGTCTTGCACAGCCCTTGCCTTGCACCAAACTTCTCCATCTCTGTCACTGCTCCTTTTCTGCCTGTATCCCTCTGCTCCTGGTGAGCAAACCCCAAATGTACTCATGTGGGTGGGTATTCAGTGACTATGCAGCACACACAGTGTCTGAGCCTCCCAGGCCACCCTTTGTGTGCTCTTTGGGCAGTTTTCTGTGGGTTTGTGGATTGCTTTGAGACGTAACCTTGCCAAGAACTGCTGTCCCCAACCCTGTGCTGATCTACTGGTCCCCATGTCTGGGACATCTCAGGTAGCAGCAAAAATCTGGTGCCTTGGTAGATGGGAAGTAGAACTGAATGGCTTGTGGGAGAGCATGGATAAAGATGGGAATGAAGAGGAACCATGAAGTTATGGGGTGAGGAATGATAGAGGAAGGAGAAAATCTGGTGGGTTCTTCTTTGGGTTACTCCAGTTCAAAAATCTGCTTAAATGTCTGCTGGCTTCCTTAAAGGTTACTAAAGTTGCTCAAATGTTTATTGGCATCTTAGAAGGTCACTAAAGCCCACCTAGACCTTGGTGAAACCTTGAGATGTTCTGCTCACACAGCTGAGGATAAGCTGGACAGACAGGTGTAGTGCATGAGGACCCTGCAGTCTGCTGTTGGGGTTACACGGACCCACCTTGTGCTTCCAGCCGAAGGGCCAAGGGGAGGAGAAGAGACCCTCATCTGAACCAGCTGTCGGTGTCTGTGCTGGGCTGTTCCTGAAGCGGGGTGGAAGGGAGGGAAATCCTGTGCTGTTTCTTACAGAAGCGCCAGCGGCTGCACTTCTGCCCTCGGCGTGGCTCCAGGGCGCGATGAGCAGCAGCCGGGAGCTCTGAGCAAACTGCTGTGTCTGACTGTGCCAGGCTCCAGCCCAGGCACACCAGTGCTGCGTGGTGCCAATTAGCCCTGCAGCTCCCTACAGCAGCTTAATTCGGGTGCAGGCCTGTGCTGATGTGATTATGCTGCTTCTGCTCGCCAGGCTGGCTCGTGTGCCCAGCGATTCCGTGGGGCTGCACAGGCTGAGCAGGGAGGAGTCCGGGGGCTTTGTGGACAGAACGGAGAGGGGAGCTGCAGGAAGGGGGAGAGGAAAGGAAAGGGGAAAGGGGGAAGGAAAGGGGGAAGGAAAAGGGGAAGGAAAGGGGGAAGGAAAGAGGAAAGGGGAAAGGAAAAAGGAAAGGGGGAAGAGGAAAGGGGGAAGAGGAAAGGGGGAAGAGGAAAGGGGGAAAAGGAAAGGGGAAAGGAAAGGGGGAAAAGGAAAGGGGGAAAGGAAAGGGGGGAAAGGAAAGGGGGAAGAGGAAAGGGGGAAGAGGAAAGGGGGGGGAAAAGGAGAGGGGAAAAAGGAGAGGGGAAAAAGGAGAGGGGAAAAAGGAGAGGGGAAAAAGGAGAGGGGAAAAAGGAGAGGGGAAAAAGGAGAGGGGAAAAAGGAGAGGGGAAAAAGGAGAGGGGAAAAAGGAGAGGGGAAAAAGGAGAGGGGAAAAAGGAGAGGGGAAAAAGGAGAGGGGAAAAAGGAGAGGGGAAAAAGGAGAGGGGAAAAAGGAGAGGGGAAAAAGGAGAGGGGAAAAAGGAGAGGGGAAAGGAAAGGAAAGGAAAGGAAAGGAAAGGAAAGGAAAGGAAAGGAAAGGAAAGGAAAGGAAAGGAAAGGAAAGGAAAGGAAAGGAAAGGAAAGGAAAGGAAAGGAAAGGAAAGGAAAGGAAAGGAAAGGAAAGGAAAGGAAAGGAAAGGAAAGGAAAGGAAAGGAAAGGAAGGGAAAGGAAAGGAAAGGAAAGGAAAGGAGAAAGGAAAGGAGAAAGGAAAGGAAAGGAGAAAGGAAAAAGGAAAGGAAAAGACCCTTGGAGCAGTCCCTTGGGGTGAGGAGTGGTTGGGTTTGATGCTCTGTGATGAAAGAGCATTGAAGCAGACGCGTCCCAGCCCTGCCCCGGAGGGGCTCAGAACGCTGTGCTGTGCTGCTGGGATGGGCAGGCTTCCCATGGAGGGAAAAACAGACAGGCTGGACAATGTGATACTTTGGCAATAACAGCTTGTGCACCGTAAATGAGGAGCTGGCCGGTCCCTTCAGCCCACAGCTCGGTGTTGCTCCACTCTGGTGTTATCAGCCCAAGCTCCCAGCTGTGGGAAGCGTAATTTGCCCAAAACCTCCTGCCACTTCTCCTTTGGCCACACCGTGGCAGTGACAGCTGTGCTGACATCTCACACCCCCTGCTCCCGTTGCTCAGGTTAATGAACCCCGGTCTCAGCCCCGTGTGAGCTGAATAACAGAATAACCACAGGCTAATTCTTTGCAGACAGTTCTCTTGCATTATTTATAGGTGAGGAGTAGCACACTGTCCATGAAGGAAACATATGGACACTTGGCTGTCAGCATGTCACACAACTTCTGTTTGGCAGCAGCCTGTCCTCAGGTATCTCTTTTTTCCATCTCTTCTTTCCAGTAAAGTTGGTTAAAAAAAAAAAAAACACCCAAAAAAAGATGAGCTAAAAATGTAGTTAATCAGACTTTGACTTCAGAAAGACAAGCCCTTGTCCCACTGATACTGACTTAGCAGCTCACAGCTACCTGTGCTGTCGATGTTCCCTCAGCCTGAAGTCCTCCCTGTGGCTACACAGAAATCCCTTCAGCAGAGCAGTCCACACATCTCAGCTTGTCTTCTTGCTGCAATTCCTACCTACAGATGAAGTAAAGATGACACAAGTCCCCTGTTGAAATGCTGCTTTCCAGCCCTGAGATTTCACAGCTCGGAGCTCTCCTGTGGCGTTAATCAGTAATTCATGCACCTCCTCCAAAACCCCAGCCTTCTCCAAAGCCTCTGAGAGTCACAGATGAGGAACGTTAGAGAAAAGGGACATCTGTAATTTAAAAATGCTCTTCCACTGATATTTTCCGTGGTAAATATTAATTGAGACAAGAACTTTTTAAAGCTTTTTTTCCTGTTGCTTCACCTGAAGCCTACGAGTGCTAGTATTTAGCAAAATACTGTGATTCTATTGAAAAGAAATACTTAATTTCAATCTTTCTCATCCAGGGCTCCCTAATATCTCATTTTCCAGTTCACGAGAGACCTCAGCATTCCAGCTTTCCATTCTTGTTTGGAATTGAAAATAATTTCAAATGTCTAAACTCCTGGTGGTTTAGATTCCTTTTTAGGGCTAACTGATGATTTTTCTCATAAAAGTTTTCTCCTCTCTTTTCTGCTTGGTTTTAACTGATGAGTGTGTGCAAGCATTGCTCTGATCTAAAGAAAATCAGTATCTACAAGAAAATTAATTCCTTTTATCCTGTGCAGCTTTAATTTCACCCAGCACTGGCCTTGTGCTTCCCAGTGGGAATTCTGTTGGCGAGGCTAGTGGTTTTCTCAGCATTAGCTCTAACCAGGGAAATGATCACATAAAAACAAATTGGTTTATTTAAAAGCCTTAATCATATTTTTATATATCATATTTTTATGTGCAGAGAGACAAATACAAATGCTGTCCAACCTTTCCTCTTCCCCTGCACCTGGAGCCTGGCTGATCAATGGTACCTGAAATGCTGGAAAATCGCTGTGGTCTGCAGTCAGAGCCTGTCTGGGGCAGCACTGACAGCAATCCAGTCCTTGGTATTGAATTCAGGTCTGTGGGAATGCTCCCTGTTCCCATCAGGAATTCTCTCTTCCCAGTTCTCTGTGTGTACAGCATTCAGTTCCTGGAGGCATCACCTGCCCAGTGACGGAAACTGGCACCATGGGGACCTCACTTCTGGGAACAGCTCCCCAGCTCCAGGTGCTCCGAGTCGCTGGTTTGCTCTGTGTATCTGTTGGGTGGTTTTTTTCTGGCAGCTGGATGGGCTCTCTGCCCACTCTGCTGTGTTGGGCTGGGCTCTGTCCAGCTGCTTTTCTCTTTGAAGCAGAGATGAAACCATGACCAAGTGAGGTTTTGTCTGGCTCCTATAGGGAAAACATCTCTGCACTGCCCCACGTCTGAGGGAATGTGGAGAGATGACAAAAGTTTGTGCTCTCCAGGCTCCCATTAGCAGAGAAAGAATGAAAAAAAATGGAACCTAGAAGTTCTCCTGCTATAATTTTCTGCTTTAGGGAATTAACAGCTGTTGGACCTTGCTGTTGCTCACAGCAATTTACGAAGAATTGTTGTCTGACAAAAGTTTTAAGCTTCTGGGTTGCTCAACTCCTCCAGATCCTCTGTGTCCATGTTTTGGAAACTGCAACTGCTTTGGACAGGCAAGACTTTTATCTGTGCTCTCACTCTGAGGGTGAAGCAGTTTGGCTTTTCCTTCTGGAGGTGCTGCCCTGCTTGCCCAGGAGCTGGGAAAGCAAATCTGAGGAGCTGTGATCCTGCAGGCTGGGCCAGCTGCTGACAGTGCCCTGGGAGCTTCCCAAAGGCTTTTCCCAGGTGTCAGTGCAGGTGACAGTATCAAAGGGCAGTCAGTGAATGCCACTGAGTGTTGTGTATCCTCTTTGCCTCACAGCAAGAAGTCCAGAAGTCAAATTTTATCATCTCTCTCAACAGCCTTTCAAAACAGAGCCGTTGCTAACTTGCAGCAGTCCCACAGCAGCACCTCATGGGGTTTCTTGTGGGGCACATTTGGCCTCTCCAAAAAGGCCACATTGTGTTGTAAGGGCACAGCTCTTTCCTCACATGTCCCTTGCAGACCTGTCAGCTTTGGTACCAGCTGCTGGGATTTGACTTTATTGTTCTAATGGGAATGACCAGGGAAGGGGAAGAGGAGGATGGGTTTTGCTTTAATTTATTTTTTTCTGTTTTTTCCCCCCACTTTCTCATGACACTTGGGCTGGCAGAGCAAGGAGTAGCTGAGGAGAGACTGAGCATCATGTGGGGCAGCTGTTCCTGCTGCTGAGGTGGCTGCAAGGCTGGCTCAGGAGCCAGGCACAGGTGAGGATGCTCAGACTCCCTCCTTTCCAATTCCACAGTCCATTTGGATGCACAGACAGGAGAGAAGGATTACTGCAAAGCCAGCCCTCGTCTCTCCTGACTGCAGAATCAGAATGGAAGTGGAAATCTCTGACCCTGAATGGGTTCACTGAAACCTTCTCAGGGTGAAGGACCTGGAGGTATTCCCTGTTCTTCCTCTTCTGAGAAATCTCTTGAAGAGGGGATGTCTCTTTTACTTGGAAAAAGAAAGATTTTTGAATATTACGCTGGGGATTTAGCTGCAGCTGTGTCTTAAATAGTTTTGGGGATAAGAGCTGATTATTTAGAGTGAGAATCTGCAGTTTGAGCAGGTGGAGGGAGGGTGAAGTGTGGCTATTTCCCTTGAGGGGATTAGGGAAGCTTTCCTGGATTTATCCTGCCTGTGGAGGAGAGACTGGAAGGAGGGCTGGGAGTGCTGATACACATTGCAGGTCAAGGCAAGGTACGGAAAAATCTGAACAGATGAACTGTGTTAGTTGCTCAGTGTGTGAGTAGGTGACAATTTAAGGGTCCCTGGGACGTTCCTGCCTCCCAGAGCACTGCCCAGAGGAGGCTGTAGGGTCTGAGTGGGAGTTGTGCCAATGACTGAGGCTGATGGGTTTTGGTGTTCCCTCTGCAGCCGTGCCCCAACAGCCCTGCTGGGTGGGGATGGGCTCTGTGCCCACCAAGGGGGCTTTGTCTTGGCCAGAGGTGTCTGCCAGGTCCTTGCAGGTGTGTCAGGTGCTGTGTCCTGGCTCACCAGCAGCTTCCAAGGGCCAGCACTGGGCTGAGCAGGGGCTGTGATATCTTATCTCTGCAGGCAGCAGCTGGGCTGTGATGCTTCACTCTGTGAGTAACTTTTGGAGAAGTTGCTGCACTTTCTTACTGCAGATCACGGGAGTGTTTTGGATCAGGGCGTGCTCCTGGCTGGGAGGAACCACAGGGTTTGCTCTCCTGCAAATGGGAGCAGCCCTGGGGTCGGTACCCTCTGCCTTGTATCACATCCCAGATCACTTCCCTGCCCTGGAATTGCCATCCCAAGAGGATCAGCAGTGCCCAGAGCCAGACCCAGTCCTGGCACTGGGTGTAACATCCATGGAGAAAGGCTGTGATTGCTCCTTTCTCACAGCTCCAAAGGAGTTTGGAGATCTCCCCTCATGTGGAGCTCATCTCTGGCTCTGAATCTTGACATGTTTGGCTGAGTAATTCCCATCCTAAACTGGAAAACCTTAATCCAGCAGGGCAGAGGAGTGTGGTAGGGAGAGGAATATGGGGGTGGGGGGCTTTGGGGTTTGTTTGGTGGGCTGGAGTTTTTGTTTGGTTTTTTCCCCCCAGGCTTTTCTGTGTTATCAGCACGTTCCCAGCAGTGGTACTTGCTTGAGCAGCTATAATTTCCTCATTCCTTTCAGTGTAAACCTGCCCAGCATCTCAGTGCTGCCATTAGATGTTTCCTCTGAAGTATGAGAGGCAGCAGCAGTGAAAAAACCATCCTCTATATTGGTGGACCTATTAGTCAGGATTATGGTATAATCAATTCTTTATTTATCTCTGCCACCTCTTCCAAGGTCAGGATTTATACTGATTTTTTTTCTTTTTTCCCCCCTCTTTGGTAGTTCTGTCTCTGCTTTAAGAAGCCTTGAGCCAGTTTCACTTTGGAAAGTGCTGAATTTGAAGCAGCAGACTGAAGGCACCAAGATATTAATTTCCCTATTTCTCTGCAGTTATGAATTGGTTTTCAGCAACCTCAAGAAATGCAAACCAGGCTGCTTTTTTTGATGCTTGTGAGCATCAAGAGGCAAAGTGCTGTGCTGCCAGCCTAGAACCATCCCCCAGCCTTGCACCCCCAGGGAACAGGCTGGGGTACCTCATCTCACCTGGGCAAATGTTTGTGGGATAAAGGAAAAGACCCCATGGGGCTGTTTGTGTTACAGCCACCCTGGGGATGCTGCACTGCGAGCCAAGGCTCTGTGACTTTGACTAGCGAAGGATTGTAAGGAGGGATAGAAACTGCTCCCCTAGGTTTTGGATTATTTACTTCATTTTGATATTTTTTAGTACTTTGCCGTGGCTGCTGCCCACTGAGCTTGGTGGGACCCTGTAGGGGCATCTGGTTCTAAGGTGGGGGATTTGAGGGCTGTCCCTGCCTCCTGCACATCCATCTGCTGGGGGATGGGATCGGCTTCAGGCAGGAGGTTTGGGTGCCACAGTTCTTGTTGGATCACAGCTCCCAGCTCAAAGCAGCCGGGATCTGAACCTGGTGCTCTGAAATCTTTCACTGAGTTTCTGTGTGAATACAGGTTCAGTCACAGGTAGGCAACTCTTGGGTGATTGGAATTTACCTCAACGGCAACTCTGGATGCTGTAACAACAATCTTTGTCTATAGATGAGATATTAGGAAAAAATTCTTCCCTGTGAAGGTGGTGAGGCCCTGGCACAGGGTGCTCAGAGAAGCTGTGGTTGCCCCATCCCTGGAAGTGTCCAAGGCCAGGCTGGATGGGGCTTGGAGCACCCTGGGACAGTGGAAGGTGTCCCTGCCCATGGCAGGGGTGGGACTGGATGAGCTTTAAGGTCCCTTCTAATCCAAACCCTTCTGTGATTCTATGATGTTCCTAAACAGACAGAGAAGAAGATGACAGATTGGATTAATGCCTCTGCTGGTTTTGGTTTACTCCATCCAGCAGCCCAACCCTGCTCCAGCTCAGTGTCAGTGCTCCTGGTCTCAGTGATGCTCTGTTATTCTAACCCTTCCTCTCTTGCAGTCTCTTCTATTAATTAACCCAACATCCGGGAGGGAGGGGAAATTTTAAAACTGAATTGTGGTTTTTTTTTAAACATAGGAAACACTTGTTCAGGAGGGACTGTTTTTTCTCTTGCAGTGTGGACACTAGGAAGGGCTGGCAGAGGAATTTTCCTGTGAAACTTTTCCTTCTCACGAGAGGGCAGTTAGAGAAATCCAGCTTCTCACAGCTTCTCTGTGAAAGCTTTTGTTCTCGTTCGAACTGGATGGACAACAGTTTGAGAGAATGTAAACCATTTTTACACCTGCAGGTTGTTATGAGCACTGTGAAAATTATTTTCCTTCTTGAAGAATAATATTTGGAAATGGGTGCCTTACTGCTCAACCTATCACCTTGAGAGGTGGTGGGTCAGTAGGCTGATCACGTAATTTCTCTTTTGGGAACCATGCTATAAAAGGTACGGGTGATTAAACGAGGCTGCTTCGGCCACATCATCTGACCTGGACTTACATCGTGATTTCTGCCATCTCTCTGGGGATAACAGCGACAGCAGTGGAGGGCAATTTATGTGGCTCTGTGCAGTGGTGAAATAAAGCCTCAAATTCAGTGTTTCCCATGCAACATTGCTAATGTTTCTATCTGCTAAAATAGGTTTGACTGACAAAAATTTCTTAACCGGTGTTAGACAGTGAGGTGACAGTGGCAAAGTAATCCATAACTAAATCCTAGTGGATTAGTTCTGCATTCTGGATGTGGGCACTCTTCGTATTACTATTTTTACTTTTCCTTTTTTATGAAGATTTTTCTGATTGCAGAGAATGCAAGAGGCTGACATTGTGAATGAGGCATCGAGTTGAGACTGGGGAGGTCTGTGTGAGGTCTGTGTTCAGCTTCCAGCTCCTTTAATCCTTCTGTAAGCCTTATTGTAAAGGATTCAGCTCCTTTAAATTGCCTTTGCAAAAGCTCCAGGTCGAGTTGGAGCCTTCAGGCTTTATCCGTGAGCTGAGAGAAGAGTTTAACACCTAATTGGGGAAAGTAGGGAGTTCTGCATTTTAAAAGCCTCAGGCTGCAAGTACGTGGCTGGGAGGCAGCCAAGCATTCCGTGAGGAGTGGTGGGACTTGCATCTCCCTGGGAAAAGGGTCAGTCTGGGGTGGTGATTCGTGCCTTAGTCCTAACACAGCTGTTCCCATATCTGCAGCCCCCCAAAAGCTCTGACAGACCCATATGGTGATGGTTTCTATTTTGGGGCATTGCTTGAGGGGTGGCTGCTTTGTCTGGCAGCTGAGCTGGGGCAGAGTCACTGGGGAACTGGGTGGGTGCTTAAAAAGGAGTATAAATTGTGAGATTCAGTAGGAAAGTTGAAGCAACGAATAAAATCTCGTGAAAAACGGCGTGGTGACCTTCCCAGCAAGAAGAAATCCAACCTGCTCGGTGAATAAACTTCACAGGTTCGCATTTCCCTTTCCCAGAAAGGTGAGGGCTGCTTAGATTCCTCCTCCCTGGCAAAGTCCTTGGCTGTTCAGTGGGGCTATGCAGGAGCCTTTTGGGGACTTGGAGTTTCCCCCAGCTGAGGGGAATCCCCAGAGCAGCACTGCTCATCCCAAGAGGGAAGGAGGAGCATGCTCGGATGCCCTCTCTGCAACTCTCACTGTGAATAAAGGACAAGAACTTTGAGACAAAGGCTGAGGCTGCAGTAAGCCAAACAGGCTGTCAGTCTTCCCAAAAGCTGCCAAAGGGAAAGGGAAAGGAAGGTCCAGATTGTGTGATGAGGCTGTCTGAGGCTCTTCCTGTATCTGCTGGTTCCTGAGGGAAGGAACTAGGTCTGTGCCAGGGTTTGAGTCATCTCCTTCTCTCAGCTGTGGTGATGTTCCCTCTGGGCTGCACTCTACACATGGGTGACTTCCCAGTGAGATGGAGACACCTGGAATCCTGTCCAGGCAGGAGTCATTAGATTCTTATCCACCACATCTGCCCTGTGGCCCTGAGATGGAAGGCAGGGAGCAGAAAGGAGGAGAAGGCACCTCCTGCAGTGTGGAGGCAGTAATGGGGATAACAGGAAATGGGGCATCTTTCCTTTGACACTATTAAGGCTACAAATAAATCTGTCTTTTCCTCACCCTCTGCAGAGCAGCCAGACCTTCCCCTGCACAGGGCCCCAGGTCCTGCCTCCCTTTGGTTTCTGTGGCACTGCCAGAGCACAGGGGCTTGCCTGGGAGGGATGTCCCTAAAGAGCCACATCTGTCCCTGCTCCTTGTACGGCAGCTCCGGATGAGTTTGTTTGCTCCTGCTGCTGTTACGATGAGCTGGGCTATGTGGGAACAGGTATTTCATCACTGGTGACTCAACATCCCACTGAGTCACGCCATTAATATTCCAGAGTGAATTAGCACATGGGTTAGGAGCGTGTGCCAGAGCCAGGTGAAAGTTACTCAGCAGTGCTATTGTAAAGGAAGTGCTCTCATTAGAGTGGTGAAACATCATTTTCTCATTCTGGGGACTACTGAAGTATTTCTGTAGGCCTGAAGGAAAAGCCTGATGAAGAATAAAAATACAAAATTAATTGCAAGGCATTTGGATCTTCTACTGTACAGCAATCCTGATCTGTGATTGTAATGATTATGAGTGCAAGCTATTAAAATAGTTTTAATGTAAAAATAAATTGCATTTATCATGGAGGGAACACTGCACTTGGCTGGAGAAGATAAAAGTGTCCATGTTCAATATACATCAACTGCAATTGTTGAAACATTTTTGAGGAGCACTCAAGATTTAGGGTGCTTGAAATGCCACTCCTCCATTACAAGTATTTCTCCAAAGGCTTGTGCAGCTCTGAGCTGGTATGTGAGCAAAATCCTTCGGTGACTCACGTTTGAGTCATCAACCTGAGCACCTCCTTACGTTTTGAGGAGAGATCAGATGCATTTGTACCTTTTACAGAAAGGCTGGTGGTGGCCAGATGAAGTGAGGTAATCAGTGAGAAAGTGCTCCATCCTGAGAGGATGTGTTATCCTGGTTATCCTTTTGGACTCATTACTCTAGCCTCAGAGCATGTCACCGCATTTTTTCCAGTTGAATGTCCTTCTTATTCACTTTAATCTCCTTTAAAGCGTTTGTTTTGTATTCCTGCCCCTCATAGGGGTGTTGCATTGTGCCATTTGTGCTTTTGATAATTTGCTGTCCCATCTTTAATCTCTTTTCTTCCTCAGCCTTTGAATTTGGGATGAAACAAGTCTTTCAAATATTACGTGGTTAAGAAAATGAGTTGCTCTCCACAGATTCACCTGTTCTTGTAAAGCCTCAGCTTTGCTCCAGAGGACACATTCTGCTGATAAACAACAGCCTGTGGCACTCCAGGCGTGGGCTGAGCAGCTCTCAGCTGCTGTCACCCCTTCACTGGCTGTGATTTTGATTTGTGGGACTCTGGGACAGCTGTCACCTGTATTGAGGTCCCTCATGTTATTTGTGTCCCTGCTGGAGTGCTGATTGAGCTGGTCCATGGCTCTTTCTGTGGGTACAGCCACGAAAGCTTAGGGACAGGTTTGAGCTCAGATATGGCACTAAAAGGATACATGACCATGGAGAGGTGATCTTGTTGGGAAGGGCCAACCAGGGGGAATTCTGCTGGAAGGTTTTTCCCATGTGATTGGATATGATTGAACTAAAACCTAGCAGAAAAATGGGAGCAGGTTCTGGGAGGTGAAGTTATTGTTCTGCCTACATTGTCTGTGTTTGTTGTCGAGATCTTTGTTCCTGTTTGCTTGCTAAGGACTGAAGTTGTGATTCTTTTATAACTATGTTTTTGAAAGTTATCTGATAAAGAGTATTTTTTTTCTTTGGGATAATAATTACCTCATTTCTGGCAGAAGCTTTGCAGATTGCTTACAGATTCAAAATGCAAGGAAGTGATTTTGATCTCTTGTGACTAACGTGCTGAATTTTTTTTCCCCTCGTACATGACTCAGTGCAGGCATGGTGATGCCCTGCTATAAAGGATTGTAAACACAGGTGGTTCCTCTGCATTTCAGGGTAATGCCATGGTTCATATTAGAAAGGCTTGGGTTGGAAGGGATCTTAAAGACCATCCAGTTTCAGCCCTGCTGTGGGCAGGGACACCTTTTGAGGGAGAAGTCTTTGAGGCTGATGGTCTTTGTGCTGAGCTGACAAATGCTGATGAAATGTCTTTAGTGCACAGAGGCTGTCCTGCTCCTCCAGGAGCCAGGCAGTGCTGTGGCCTGCAGTGTGGTCTCCAGGAGCCTCACTGAAGGATTTAACACACACTGCTCTCATAATGAGCTCAGGAGCTGCAATTGTCAACAGACACATTATCCTGGATTGTGCTCATGAAAGGGAGCAGAGGCTGCAATAAATGATGGAGGAGGCTGCTAAAGCCAAGAAACCTCTCTGAATCCCCCAGCCAGGATCCTCCCAGTTGAGCCCAGCTCGTGCAAGCTGGAGATGCTCCCCATGAGCTTTGGAAAGGCTCTGCTGTCCCAGCTGCCAGCAGCACTGCCACAGAAATGAGTGGCGTGTTCCAGTGGCTGAGCCAGACAGCTGCTCTGTGGAGACAAGCATTCCTTTTTCGTTACATCCCTGCTCAGAGTGGGGGTTTTCTACCTGCCACTGCCAAAATGTTGAGGGGAACAGAGGAAGTGAGGGAAATGTCTCAAGCTTCCAAAGCCCAAAGCAGTACATACTGAATCCCGTTCAGCTCTGCTGGGAAGTGTTTACTTGGAAAGCCTTTAGAAAGCACAAGAAGGCAACAAAACAAATGCACAAACACAAACTGTTTTCTTCCAAGCAATAATCTAATCATTAAAAAGGGAATTCTCATTTCAGTGACTCCTCAGGCTGGGCAAGTGCAGATAAAGCCAAAGCTGGTTAGAACAGCATGACTCATGTTTCCTCTAACATCAGCTTCTAATTTCACCTCCTGTTTTCCCTGGAAAGCAAGGAGAGTTTTGCTTCTTTTGGACATAATAGGTTTGGGGTATGCTAAAACATTTTCATTTTTCAGTTTTCTATGATGTTTAAATGTGGAAGCAGCACTGTTGCATGGTGGGAGGTGCTTCACCATCACAGTTGGGGACTGAAGAATGTGGGGCTGGATGTGCTTTGGCAAAATTTTTGGCTCAGTTGTCAGACCAGGAGTGAGCTGTGGAGCTGGAAGGGGGTTTGATTTCAGTCCATATCACCCCAGTGCACAAACTGTCATGGGCTGTGGTTTCACAGGTGTTGATGTGCTTGTGGATGTGCTCCTCCTGAACTAAAAGCCTGCTGGATTAAAGACAATCCCTCAAAACTCTCACAGCAGGCAAGCTTCCTGTGTTGCAGGACCATGGTGTCTGGAAGTGGTTCTGGAGTTTTCTCTATGGTTGAAGTTTCAGCCTCTCTCACCTACCTGGCCTGTCCTACTGGCATCTCTGCAGGGCACTGGATGGGGACAGGGGGAATAAGAGGCACAAGGCAAACTCTGAAGGAGCTGGAGAGCTTTGCCCTGTCCTTTGCAGGATGTCTGAGATGGAGGTGAGTCCCATGAGCCAGATGCCCCCACTGTCCTTGCTGGAGAACAGAGCCTGTGGAGATACAAGGTGATGGTTCTGGTGATCAGCAGAGGTGGCAATTCCTCCCTGGAGCCTGTCGATTTGGGAGTAGGCTCCTGTTTTAAAATTGCTGTTTCCTGTGGAAATATTCCTCCTGCCTCCCATGCTGCCAAGTGATTTCATTCCTGTGAACCTCTGCTGCAGCCAGTGGAGTGAGGACACGTTTGAGTTCGCCCTTGATCTTCTCACACTCGCTGTGAGAAGTGGCAGAGCAGCTTTGGCTGGGTGAGTGCTCTGTGCTAGCCTCTCACACCAGTGTTAGTTACACCTGCTACATCTGTGGTTCTGCAAGAAACCTGACATAGCCGTGCTGCTGAGGTTTAGCTGTATCAACACCGGGGTAAAAAGGAAAGTTAAACAAACCAAAAAAACTGAAACTCCTTCACGGATGGGCTGCAGCCCAGTTAGCTGGAGCTTTGTGGAAAATGAGCTGTGCAGCAGAAGGCCATGAGATGAACTGTTGTGCTTTCAGGATCATGTTGCAGAAAGTCTTTAAGCAGACGAAGCTGATTCGATGGTGCCTTTCCAGGGAAGAGGTGTTCTCCAGCATCCATCAGAGCTTGCAGTCTCCATCCCTTCTTCATGCTGAGTTACTGGCCCTTTTTTTTTAGTCCCCTTTTCTCCCCCCACTACCCTGTACACACAAGGGTGAAAGCATGGCTGGGCTTTATTCAGCTGGTCTCAGCTGGTCCTGAGAAGCATGTAAAAGATTCATCACACCATGAGGATCATGGAGACCACAAACCATTTAATGAGGAGTTAAAAAACTCAAACTGTGAAGCAAAACTTCATTTTTCCTTTTTTTCACCTTCTTTTTAGTGAGACAGCCTATGTCTGTAAGAAGGAGAACTTCTGTCCCTTCCAAAAGTCATGGCTTTTCAAAATCTGTATTTTCATGAGCAGTGGATGTTTTTTAAAATGTGTATGAATATTTCACCTTGACTCCTCAGCAGCTACTGGTGGCCACTTGCCTGCCTCCTTCTGCTTCACTCACCTGCAGATATCTCCTGTCTGGTTGTTTCACAACACTCCAGGCAAGGGGAGCAGCCATCCCTATTCCAGGAACTCTCAGGAGTTTAACATCTCTAATGTGCTATGGCACTCAACATGCTGCCCAGGTTTTTAATTACATCATGGTGATTAGCAGTCCAGAAAATCACTTGAAACCAATTAAATAATGTGCACCTAACTGAAGACTGCTGCAGGCTCTGGGGGCTGCTTCAGAGCAGTCACAGTTGATAGGGTTTTAAACAGGCCCTCTCCCCCTCCCTGTAAATGATTTACCTACTTCATTATTTTTCAATTCCAACAGTAATTGTTTTTTAGGGGTTTAGTAAAGCTGCTATTATTAGTGGTAGCAGTAAAACTTTCTCCTGTATGTACCCCCCCATGTCTGGGTCGAGGCCCTAAAGCGAGCTGTGGTTTTCCTGACCCCTGAATTACTGCCTGTAGTTTCAGTGCTCTCACGTAGAGGTACCAAAGGTTCTGCTGCCCAACCTCCCCTGAGTAAATCAGCCCTACAGCCCAATCTGGCCTTGTAATGGAGCAGCAGTGGATGATGCACTTGAGGTCATTACTAATAAATATCCAAACCTCTCCAGAAGCAATGGGATTGAGAAGGGCTGAGAGCAAAAGGTGGTTTTCCCTTCCAATTTTTTTTCAATATGTAACCACATTTGCATGAGAAAAGGTCGCTCCAGGGGCAGATGTCCTTGTCCCTGACCAAGGGGGTTGAGAGCAGCTGTGGTGCCCAAGGGGGGTCTGTTTCCTTCTGCCCTACAGCTGCCCCATGAGCTGGCTTGGCTGCTCCTGCAGCCTTGGGGACCTCAGCCCAGAGCAGCCAGAAAACTCTCCTGGTCACCTCCCTGTGCAGAACCACTTGGAATCCCAGGATTTATTCTGCCACACAGAAAAAAAAATCAAGGTGAGGGGACACCTGGTGTTCTGGGGGGAATCTGCTCATCTCTTGTGGGTCCCCTGCATGAGGCCTCGAGGGGCTGCTCCCAGAACCAGTGGCCAACTGGCTCTCCTCTGTCCTTGCAGCTTGGTGGAGAATGTGCTGGAGGGCAAAACCAAGAGCCTCCTCTCTGCGTGTTTCTCAAGTGTCTTCTGCCTTCCCCCAGAAAGGGAAATGCCACGCTCAGGTGCTTCCCTCTACATCAAGGTAAGTGCTGGGTGAGCTCCAGCAGTCTCCAGTCCTTCTGGGCAGCTCCCTGGTCACCCTGTGCTGCCCCATGACCAGAGACCTGAGGCAGGGTGAGGTCTTGCTGTTGCTTTCCCCCCCTTGTGGCTCTGTCCCCTTCCCACGGGCGTGGCTGTGTCCTGTGCCACAGGCTGCTCTGTGCCCAGCAGTTTGTGTATCCCTGTGTCTGTCCTGGGCAGTTCAGGTTTCCTCCCCAGGCACTGAGAGTTCAGATCAGTCTCCTGGGCATGGGGGAAAGAACAGCACAATCCCAGGCACTGCTCTCTCTGTCCTCTTTGCAGACCCTGAAGGCCATGGACACAATGCTGAGGACATTGGTGCTCAGCTTTCCTGTCTCCAGAGTCAGCCAGGAGCTGCAGGACATCTTTGAGGTCTGGCACAGGCAGAGGGGGGGGTCCCGGGGTGTTCCTCACCCTGGAGAGTGTCTGCTCCAGTGCTCACCAGCACCTTCTCTCACCCCAGATGCTGCTGGACTTCACCAGAGCTGAGAGAGTTGTGTGGGAGAGGGCTGTGGGCAGGATTGGTGTCCTGACCCTTTTTCCATCCAATTATTCCACTCTGGAGGGAAGGACCAGGCTCCTCCAGCCAGACCATCTCCCCATCCCTGCCCACCAGCACAGGCTGCAGCTCTGAGGTGCCTTCATGGCCAACCCAGGCTCTACCACAGCTCTGAGGGCTCCACCAGGCTCTGCACTGAGGGGTTAGAGAGCAGCTTCAGGAGTCCCAGCTGGGCTTGGGGACAGACAGTGCCTCCATCACCAGGAGTGCCTCAGGAGGGGACAGGAGGGATGTTGAGAAGGCTCTGGGACATAACCAACAGCTCTGAGGGATGGCTGGGGGGAATAAACTGTTTTTGTAGAGTCCAGCATTGCAAGCCCTCCATCCAGGGGCATTTCTGCAGGGGGGCAGGGGTGCACTGAAGGCCTCAGGAGATGTTTGTCTGTGATCATTAGGAAGAATTTCTTAATGGAAACAGTTTTCAGGCTTTGGAAGGGAGTCCCCATTCCTGGAGGCACTCAAGAAACAACTGGATGTCGCACTCAGTGCTCTGGTTTAATTGACAAGGTGGTGATTGGTCAAAGGTTGGACTTGATGATCTTGGGGGTCTTTTCCAAACTTAATGATTCTGTGATTCTGTGTCCCAGAGTGATCTGCAGACACCTACAGGGCAGATGGAGGAGTCCTGTGGTTGGACTGTGCCTGAGTGGCCTCTCCAGGCCCCAGAAAGGGCAAACTGTGAGCTTTTGTGTAAAATCAGAGCCAAGGAAGGGCTCCTAAGGGTGCAAGGAAGCTGATGGAGGAGTGCTGCAGGGACTAGGGGCTAAACAGGGGCCAGTTTCCCCTTCAGCACCCCAGTGCACCTTTTGATGTGCTCTAGAGGTCCCAGTTTGCCCTCGGTCCCCGCAGCACCTGCAGCAACTCAGGCTGCTCAGCTGGGCTGGACCAGAGGACAACAGCTCCCAGCATGATGAGGACCACAGCATTATCCTGGTGGTTGCCACCCTCCCATCTGCACTCCTACACCCCCACAGAGAGGTCAGGCTCTGTAGTATCCTGGAAGGAAAGGGATGTCCTGAAGGCACATGGGAGTGTCTGAACACGGGGCTCTGGGGTGCATGGGAGGGCACCAGGGATGTCCCGAGGGGATGTGAGGGCAGAGGGAGGTCTGGAGGCACCCTGAAAGCAGCCAGGTGCCCAAGGCTATGCCAGGCCTGTGCCCTGGGGAACAGCTTGCCCTTCCCTGCCTGGGTGGTGGCTCACTGGCACCTGTTGCTGGGGACAGGTTCCATGTCAACAAGCACTGGAACCCGCTGCTAGAGGCAGCTGCTGTGTCACAGCGGGGCCCTCTGTGACACCCCAGCGCAGCATGCGTGGTCAGCATGCCTGCTGCCCACGGTGGATGGTGACAGGCAGGAGCTTGGCGCTGACAAGGAGCCCCTGAGTGCAGCCTGTCTTGCCCCATCACCCCTGGTAGCCCTGTTGGTGCCTTGAGAGGCCACCTAGAAACAGAGACTAGACAGGAGTAAGGGAATAAGGTAGGTGTTTATTTAAAAGGCCTTCAAAGGTACCCCTGGGGAGCCAGAGGCCACTGCCCAGATGGACCCCAAGATGGACAGCAGGTCACGAGCTCTTCACACTTTTCTAGGTTTGGTTCATTTGCATCTCAGGGTTAATTCTCCAGTTAAAGCTTTGGTTTAATGATGTCGTTCCCCTCAGCTTGCCCCCCTCTCAGAGGCCTTTGGTTTGTACTTTTTGGGCCTAGGACGCTCTGAGTGTCCTTGAAGAGCAGGCCTGGACAGGCTTTGTTATGTCTGCCTGGCATGAGAGAGCAGAAATTAACAGGCTACAGGAAAGTTCAGACTTACACACTGGGCAGTGCAGGATTTGAAAACTAGAAAAGTTAAAACCTAAGGCATCACTGTGGGGCTCAAGTGTTTTACCAAAGATTCCCACGACACCACCCACCCCAGCATCTCCCATATTGTCTGTCCTAAAGGATGGAGAAGAGACCCCCTGCCTCCCCCAGGGAGGCCTGGGGGGAGGACAGCTCTTCCGAGGAGAGCAGCTCTTTACACCTCCAGCCCTTGTCCTTCTACGACACGACCACGATGCAGCCACTGCAGATTGGTGAGCGAGGGGCCCCGTGGGGCTGGGCAGGGCTGGGGCCCACCAGCACACCCTGAATGAGGCCAGGATCACGTTTTCCTGGCACGATGACAACAACAGTCCTGGGGGACAGGCACGATGTCACCTGAATGCCAGGGCAGCTCAGGGCTGGAGGCCAGCCCCAGCACAGCCTCTCCCAAGGAAAAACAGCAGAGGGGCTCCAGGGTGTGGGCAGGGAGGGGCAGTGGGGCTCTGGACCTTTCCTGCCCAGCAGCCCAGGGCACTGGGGCCTTCCCAGCTCCAGCAGAGCAGCTCCTCTGCTGGCTGCCTCCAGCCACAAACTGCACAGGAAAAAGGCCGTGCCAGGGGCATGGGCACGGGTCTGGGTGGAGGGTAGGTCTCCTTGGCTCTCTCCTGTGGCCAGAGCCTCTGCAGCCCTCCCTGCTCTTCCCCTCTGGCAGATGCCAGCTGGTTGCCCATATATGAAGAAGCAGAGGAAGCTGTGGACTTCATCATGGCCTTTGTCAGCAGCCTTGACAAGGTAATTGTGGCCAGTGGGACAGTGGCTGTGCTGGCGATTGCTGGCAGGGCCTTTGCTGGGCTGTGGAGGGCTGCTGCCTGGGCAGAGCTGCCTTTCTCACAGGGCAGTGCTCTGGTCCTGCTGGCTGTGTCCACCCTGCCACACTCCCCATTTGTGTCTCTGTCCCCTGGCTGCCAGGACGCCCACAAGTTCACATTTCTGAAGAGCGTCTACGTGATGTGCAAAAGCGCCTTGAAACGTGGCTTGACCCAGGGCCTGGATTTATTCTGCCAAACGTGCGAAGTGGTGGAGAACATCAAGGTGGGGGGACACCTGGTGTTTTGGGCATGGGGATAAGCACCCCTGGCACTGGGACCCTGTGTGGACAGCACTTGGGTGGGGCAGGCACTGGAGGCACTGGGTGCTAGCAGCTGCCAGGTCCCATCCTGGTTGTGTTCTGCAGGACATCCTGGAAAAGGAGCCAAGGGACCATCTGTCCTCACGGGTTCGGTACCTCTCCATGATTGCCATTGATGAATTAAGGTGGGCCCCCTGCCCCAGAGCTCCGAGGCCTCCTGCACAAGGCCTCGAGGGGCTGCTCCCAGCACCAGTGGTCAACTGGCTCTCCTCTGTCCTTGCAGCTTGGTGGAGAATGTGCTGGAGGGCAAAACCAAGAGCCTCCTCTCTGCGTGTTTCTCAAGTGTCTTCTGCCTTCCCCCAGAAAGGGAAATGCCACGCTCAGGTGCTTCCCTCTACATCAAGGTAAGTGCTGGGTGAGCTCCAGCAGTCTCCAGTCCTTCTGGGCAGCTCCCTGGTCACCCTGTGCTGCCCCATGACCAGAGACCTGAGGCAGGGTGAGGTCCTGCTGTTGCTTTCCCCCCCTTGTGGCTCTGTCCCCTTCCCACGGGCCTGGCTGTGTCCTGTGCCACAGGCTGGCTCTGTCCCCAGCAGGTTGTGTATCCCTGTGTCTGTCCTGGGCAGTTCAGGTTTCCTCCCCAGGCACTGAGAGTTCAGATCAGTCTCCTGGGCATGGGGGAAAGAACAGCACAATCCCAGGCACTGCTCTCTCTGTCCTCTTTGCAGACCCTGAAGGCCATGGACACAATGCTGAGGACATTGGTGCTCAGCTTTCCTGTCTCCAGAGTCAGCCAGGAGCTGCAGGACATCTTTGAGGTCTGGCACAGGCAGAGGGGGGGTCCCAGGGCAGCTCCCCACCCTGGAGGAGAGGAGTTGCCCAGTCCAGTGCTGAGCAGGCAGAGCGTGGTGTGGGGAGGATGCTCACCTCCTGTGAGGAAGCAGGGGCTGGCACCAGGCTCCTCTGAGGCACAGTGGCTGCAGAGGGTGGCACCTTCCTGGCCAAAAGGTTGTCCTGGGAGCTTTGTCCAGGCCTCTGAGGGACCCCAGGGATAGGCACCCCTCTGCAGGCTTTGTGTGAGGTCAGAGGAAGCCTTGAGGGATGATGCAAGACTGGCCCAGGAGCAGAGCTGTGTTTGCTTCTGGTGCTCACCAGCAGCTTCTCTCATCCCAGATGCTGCTGGACTTCACCAGGTCGGAGAGAGAAGTTGTGCAGGAGAGGGCTGTGGGGAGGATTGGTGTCCTTACCTATTTGATGTCCAACTATTGCAGGCTGAAGGTAAGGACCAGGCACCTTCCAGCCAGGCCATCTCCCCTCCCTGCCACTCTCCATGCCAGGGCTGCTGCCCAGCTGGTTTTGCTCCAAGAGGTGGGGCCATAGAGCCCTGCAAAGCTCAGATTCACCGGGAATCCAGCCCTGGGCACACTCTTGGGTACAAGTCTTCGGCACTAACTTCCTTCTCTTAGCCCTTCTTCTCATGCCTCCCTCATCCAGGCCTCTGTCAACTTTGGAAGAGACAGTTCTGGACCTGTCTGCCCTAAAGACATCTCAATCCCAGTCCTGGGAAAGCTGCTGGGACGTCTCCTTCTTTTCCGATATTCCAGTGAACAAACAAGCTACACAGCCTTCCATGCTCTTTTTTCCCTCGCTGAATTCCTCTGTAAGTAAAAAAGCAAGAGCAGCTGTGGCCTTCACACCTGTGCACACAGAGCTCTCTTGCCATACCTGCTGCCTGACCTCCTTTGCCCCTCCCAGCTGCTTCCTGTAGCATCCCAGCTGTCACTTTGCTGCAGAAGCTGAGTGCTCACCTCCAATCCCAGATCTGTTTGTTCCTGCTCCCTTTCCTCCCCTTCCTTTCAGGACCTTGAAGCCCACTGGCTTGTGGCCCCCACAGCCAAAGCTACAATTGACTCCCAGGTCCCAAAGCCAAGCCTTCCCCGTTAGAGAAGAGCAGATCCAGCACCATGGCTGCTCCCTCTTGCCTGTAGCAGGAAGCTCTTGCTGATGCCCTCCAGAAATCTTGCCTGATTCTGTCCCGCTGTCTTGCAAGCAGATCTCAGGGTGGTTTGATGAGCTTACTGACTTTTCTATGTTTGCCCTGCTGTTTAGACAAGTCAAGGCCAATGGACAGGTCAGGCCAGCTTGTTTGGAAAGCTGTGACCACCTCCTCGCTGTGTTCCCTGAGCACCAAGGACTGTACCCAGGTAAAGAGCCCCCCTCCTCTTTGTGGGGACTCTTGTCCATGGCATCAGCAGGGCCTTTGTGTGAGCAAAGGGACCCAGAGTCAGTGGGGCCAGTGGGGCCTCAGTGCCCTGGCAAGAAGGTTCCTGCCATCCCTGAGCAGGGACAACAGACGGGCTGCACTCCGGTGTCCCGGCAGCAGCTCCAGCCCCAGCAGGAGCTCCAGCCCTCCTGGCCCCCAGCAAGACCCTGCTTCTCTGTAGGGCCAGCACGCCATGCCCGTGAGCCCTCCTCGCCAATGTGGAGGCTCCTTTCTCCTCCCCCTCTCCCACGCAGGGACTGCAGGCACTGCTGTCAGCTTTCCTGAGGGATCTGCTGCCAGCACTGCCAGGAACCTCTGCCCAGCCAAGCAGCAGCACCAGGGCACTCAGGGGCATGCCTGCCTTCCTTCCTGCCATAGGCCTTTGGAAGATACCTCCACTCTAGCGAGAGGACAGACGTCATCCTCGAGGCCATTGGGGCGTTGAGAGATGCCAGCATCCTTGACAAGGAGGTGCCCAGCAGCATGCTGGATGTGGCCATGAGAGACCCAGACTCCTGGCTGATGGATGTAAGTGCCCTGGGGCTGGACTGCCATCTTCAGCCCTGTCAGGCCTTGTTCCTCCCTCCATCCCTTCCTCACAAATCCAGGGGACTTGGGCATCTGAAGCCACCTGAAGGTGGCAGAGAGGAATGGCAAGGGCAGCTGAGGCCATGGCTGCACTCCAGGGGCAGTGCCATGCTCACCTGTTTGCTCTCCAGGTGCCCAGGATAGTGAGCTGCATCCTTGAAACCCTGCCATACATCACCACGGAGTCAGGCTGTAAGAAAGTGGAGTCACTGTTTCTCCTGATGACCAATGAGTATGGCTCAGCAGTGGTCATCAGCCTGTGTGAGATGGCTCTTCAAGGAGACAGGTACTGGGCCTGACAATCTGAAGGGCTTGCTCCATGTGGGGAGTGGGACCCCAAGACTTTGCGTCTGCCAGATCCAAGGAATGCTGCAGGACTTCCCATGGAGCCAGGCTCTCCATCCCACAAACCTTTCCAGCTCTCTGGCTGGGCCCGCAGCAGCCAAAGGCAGCCAAGCCAGTCCAGAGCCAGCTTGGTGCTCCCACAACTCCCCCTCAAGCCTGTCAGGCCTCCCAGGCAGGGCCCCTGGAGACCCCCAGCACGGGCTCTGCTCTGTGGGGCTGGTCCTGGCCATGGCGCTGTGGCTGAGGCAGCCCCTGGCTTCCAGCACTGTGCAGGAACTGTGCGACACTCTGTCCTCCATGCCCGAGATTTTGGACAAGGTCCTAACGGAACTGGCTACCTTGCTCCACAACCAGTGGTGCAACCCTCGCGGAGAAGGCCCCGGCGTCTCTCACAGAGCCGTGAGTTGCCAGGAAAGGCCCTGATCCCTGGCCATGAGCCCTCTGCCAGCGCCTCATGGCTCTGTTTGTTCCTGCAGTCGTTCTCGGGGCAGATTGACGTGGAGGAGTTGGGTGACGAGCCCAACGTCTGGAGCGATCAGGAGCATCCCGATGTGGTGATGGCCTTCCTGTTGCTGGAAGTCCTCACTGGGCTGTCAGAGAGAGCTGAGATGGTGAGCAGGCTGATGTTGGGGCAGCCACGTCAGCAGCCAGGGCCTGGGGCTGAGTGCAAGGCAGTGGCTTGGCCTGGGCTGGGAGTCAGGGTGTGGGGTGACTGCTTCAAGGACCCTCCCTGCTGTGGTGGGGCCTGGGGTGGCTGCCCTGGGAGGCCTCCAGACAAAGCCTTTTCAGAAAATGGAAATTCTCTTCTTCGGAAAGGCAAGAAAAGTGGACGCCTTCCTGCCAAGCATGATGAAGATACTGGAAGTTGGCAGTGAAGATGAAAAGCTGAAGATCACTGTGGTCCTCCGAAATATCCTGGGTCAGCTGAAAAAGGCAAAGGCCAGCTCCATCGCCCTGATGCTGGTGGGGAAGGTGCTGCCCCTCTTTGACTCGGTGAGGCTGATGTGGGAGCCTGAGCCCTGCAGCCCTGCCCTGAAAGCAGTGCTCAGAGCAGGCTCAGCTCTCCTGGAATGGATTCTGGGCTTTGCAGCCAAACGCTGCTCCTGCCTGCTCTGGAATCTGACCCTGGAGCATCGCCCTCACCGCAGCCACGGGCAGGGAGCCGCTGTTCCAAAGCTCACTTTTCCTCCTTCCCGCCAGGAGTGCAGCCAGCTGCGAGAGCTCTCCCTGTGGCTCTTCAGAGACCTGCTGAAGTCTGTGTTGAGTAGGGATGAGAAGAAGATGAGGAGGGAGATGCAGAGTGCTCTGGTCCCGCTTCTCTTCCGTCTGAACGACCATCTCCCCAGCGTGGCTAAGGTTTGGATTTCAAGGCTGAGCACTGGTATGGGGGGACTGCCACCTCCCAGGGATCCCAGGGACTTGGGCAAGGGCTGCTGGCAGCGGGCAGGGCTCCCCCAGTGCAGCCCCTGGGTAGGGTCCCTGTGGAACCAGCACAAGCAGGGCTGGACAAGGTGGCCCGGCCATTTTCAACACCGGCCCTGCCTGCTCCAGCAGGGCTCTGCAGCAGCCCGTGGCCACTGAGGCAGCACCTGAGGCCTGAACATATGTGCTCCCAGAAGCCCAGATGTTTCTCAGCTTTCCTACAAGTATCAGAGGCCAGGGCTTCAAGGCTCAGTCAGTCACCCAGGGCTGTCCCCAAGAGACTTCAAGACATTTGGGCTAGGACAAGTCACAGCTTCCTAAGGGCAGAATCACGGCAGGAGTAGAGCCAAGAGGTCTCTTTGCCCAGGCCCTGGCGCCACCTCTGAGATCATGCTGTCCTGCAGGCCTCCAGGGAAGCCCTGTTTGCTGCTGCAGAGCTTCTCAAATGGAAGCAGCTCAAGCACCTGCTGCAGAGAGAGCGCATGTGGGAGCTTGGAGAATGCTTGGTAAGGACAAGCCCCAGGGCCCAGGCTGGGTGAGGGCTGTCCCTGCTCTATGTCTGTCAGGGGAACAGAGCCTGTTCCGAGTGCTGCTGGCAGGACTGGGCAGGAGCTGGAGGACCTTGTTCCTGTCCTCGAGAACAGAGCCCCAGAGGCTCCTGTCCAGGCCCCTCTCCCTTCCCTGTACCCAGCAAGAGGGAGGGCTCAGCAGTGAGGGGTGCTGGCAGGAGGGACTGCTCCAGCCAGCTGGGGGACTCTGTGACAATCCTGGAGACATTTCTGGTGCTCCCTGCAGCTGCTGAGGAGGAGCAGCAGGGCTGAAGAGTACATTCATCAGAGCCTGCCCTACCTGAGGGACCCTCAGTCCTCCGTGCGCCTGGCGGCCGTCAGGTTCATCAGTGAGTCACAGCCCCTGGCCCCTTTTGGGCCAGCCTGGCCACTTCCTTGCCACTGCACTGGCAGCAAGCAGCAACCCTGTGGCAAGCCCAACCACCCCATGCCGAGCCTCAGCCTCCCTCTGCCCCTTGCCACAAGCTGGGCTTGGTGACCGCCTTGCTCAGCCGCACTCCCTTTGGCTGCTGGTGGCCCCTGGGTCAGCCCTGCAGAGTGGGAGGGCAGCAGGGCCAGGGCTCACACTGCTGGGAGCACAGCAGGAGCAGGGAATGACGGAGCTCTCTTCCCAGGGAGCGCCACGACACACATGAGGAACCGGGATTCGGAGACTCAGGCTGACATCCTCAGTGGTGAGTGCTCTGCAGGGAACCCGCAGGGGCTCTGCACACACGTGGCTTCACCTTGGCTCTGTTTCTTTTGGTCACAGCCCTTCAGCCCTTGGAGACAGACAGGGATATCTCGATCAGTTCCATGGCAGCCCACACTGGCTTGATCCTGAGAGCTCCAAGGGTGCGGCGAAGATCGTGGGAACTTCTCCAAATGTTGTGCTGCTGGTGCCAGTGAGCTCAGCAGGGTTGTAGTTTTCTGTAGCTGCTGGTGCCAGTGAGCTCAGCAGAGTTTTAGTTTTCTGTAGCTGCTGGTGCCAGTGAGCTCAGCAGAGTTGTAGTTTCCTGTAGCTGCTGGTGCCGGTGAGCTCAGCAGAGTTTGAGTTTTCTGTAGCTGCTGGTGCCAGTGAGCTCAGCAGAGTTTTAGTTTCCTGTAGCTGCTGGTGCTGGTGAGCTCAGCAGAGTTTTAGTTTCCTGTAGCTGCTGGTGCCGGTGAGCTCAGCAGAGTTTTAGTTTCCTGTAGCTGCTGGTGCCGGTGAGCTCAGCAGAGTTTTAGTTTTCTGTAGCTGCTGGTGCCAGTGAGCTCAGCAGAGTTGTAGTTTCCTGTAGCTGCTGGTGCCAGTGAGCTCAGCAGAGTTTGAGTTTTCTGTAGCTGCTGGTGCCGGTGAGCTCAGCAGAGTTTGAGTTTTCTGTAGATTAATTAATAAAGATGGAAAAACACATCCAAGCCCATGGTATCCTTCATTTGTGTAGTGCCCTGAGTGTGTGGAGCAGACTGTGTCCTTCTCAGCCTGTCCCGCAGGCAGTGGGATGCTTCCTCCTCACATCCCTGCCATCCCAAAATGCCCCACTTGGCCCTAAAATTGCAGGCACAGGGCCCCAGATTTTGTGCAGAGGGCCTCAGATTGCATCCCTGATACCCCAAAATGCCCCCGTGGGCCTTGAATTGTATCTGCAGGGCCCCACAGTGTCATTGACAGACTCCAAATTCCATTCCCTGTATTCCAAAACGCCCCGCGGAGAGCTGGAGTACAGCTGTGGGGCCCCAAACGATCCCTGGCAGCCCCGCGAGGTATGGAATGATGAGGGAATTCAGCCCTGAGGGGACCTCAGCGCATCCCAGAGCGGATCCCTGGGAAGTGCCAGGGCCTTGGAGCTGGGAATGAGTGAAGCGCTCTGTTCTAAATGGGCCATCTCCGATTTCCACCAAAACAAGGCTCATCCACGTGCGCTGGGGAAAGCCTCCAGCTCCTCACCACACATCGAGAACAACGAGGAGGTGATGCCATCCCCAGGCACCGGGAAAAACAGCAGAGAGTCTGACCAGCGAGAAGGGATGGGCAGCCGGGGCACCTGCGGGAGGAACCAGAGCGTGTGCGGGCTGCCGGCTTTGGGCGTCTTTTCACCAGTGCTGCTGTTACCGAAAACCTCCGAAATCGTCGGGATCAAGACTCCCTCTAACACTGTCTTTTGAGTGTTAGAGAGTAAAGCATTGCTTAAGTTTTGGCCAACAGGGGTGGCTGACAAATTCTGGCCTCCACGCTGATGCCAATACAGAACTTTTCCACTTACTCATACATTTTTAGCAAACAAAGAAATTAATGCTCATTGATTCTAAGTCACATCATTCACTTAATTCATTAGTATTCTATCCTCTACTGGTTTTCTTACTCTTCATGCTACTTTGCTCCACATTCTTTTGTCCTTTTATCACCTTTTTCTTGGGTGGGGAATCTCCAGCTTTCCAGACCTTCATCTCCTCTGTATCTTCTTGCTGATTGTTTTCCCTTGCTGTGCCCTCAGCTGTCCTGTAAGTGGTAGAGTCAATCTTGCCAACGAACTTGTGGTGCTTTGTCGCTTAATATTAAATCTGACTTTTGCTCGTACCCTCACCAGTGATTTTTTAAGTGATCTCCAACCCTCTCGTTTGTAACACCCAGGTGAGGGACAGCACCGTGGGGCAGCTGCTCGGGGCTGTCGGGGGACCCCTCGGCTCCCAGCTGGTGAGCTCGGGGGTCCCTGGCAGGTCCCTGCTCTGTCCCCGGTGTCCCTCTCTTGCAGAGCAGGATGGCCATCAAGTGGCTGGTGCTGGGACTGGCACAGGAGTTTTTTATGCCAGACTGCTCCAGGAGAGCCCGCAAAATCCCAGTCCTGTTCTGCAAGGAGTGGCAGGAGTGGCAGGCCAGCAAAGGGCTGCTCCTATCCCAATGGCTGGGCCAAACTCAAATCAGTAGCTGAGGGTTCATCTGCTTTTTCTCTCCTGTGCTTGCCCAGGAAAGCTGCTGCTCCAGGTGTAAAGCAAAGGGAGGACAATCCCTGTCCTGAGCAGCTACTGCCTGCTCTGGAAATTGGTTTTGTTAGACTTGAGCTGCTAAGGACTTCCACCCGCTCAAATAATTGATTCATCTCTGTATATATATCCATATAATTTTAAAAAAGATACTTCCTTGATTTTACTCCTTTCAGTGCCCTGTCCCGTGTCTTTCTGTTGGGATCTGTACCTTGGTGCTGTGTTTGGGGCCAGCCCCAGCAAGCAGAGATGCCTCCCAGGCCCAGGGACAACCAGGAGGAGGCTGGAGGATCCCGAGGGGGTGGGATCCCCCTCAGGAAGGGGATGCCTGGCTCATGCCTGGCTCATGCCCTGTCTGTGCCAGCTGTGACACAGGGCCCAGCCATGCCAGGGGACCCATGCCTGGCAGTGGCTGCACAGAGCTGTGCACTGCGTGTGCCCCAGTTTATTGTTTTCTATGAGAAAAGAGACCACATTTTAATCTTTAAAAAAACCCAAACCAAATCCCACACTAATGAAGCCTGAGACTCTGCCCTTCAGGCCTCTCCAGGCTTGCAGGAAAGCAGCTGTTAGAGAGAAACACTAAAAAAATAACCTGCAAATGGGAAGACAGAGTTCTCAAAGGATCTCCTGTGTACCTGATGCTAGGGGTATTTGACCCTAAACTGACTCTAAATTAGACAGAGATGGATCTGATGGGTGGACTGTAAGATGGATAATGTGAGGAATAAGACAACTCTTAGTAAAAATTAAAGTAATTTATTAAAACAGAAAAATTGAAAAATTACAGAAATTAAAAAAATATAAACATTTGGGATCCTAGTGGCTCACGAGGTATGCCCCAGGAGCGCAGGGATTCGAGATCTTCAGGCTTTAACAGCACTGGACCTCTGGTGGAAGAACTTGCAGTGCTGGGCTGACTTTTAGCTAATCCAAATGTCAAAGCTAAAAATTATTAAAAGCTCCTTAAAAGGAGTAAGGCTTAAGTACCCAACACTGGTGTCCACTACAGCTGATCTGCAGGGGCCTCTGCTCTGCTCTGCTCTGCTCTGAGGGATGCCTCGTTGTTTTATAGTGCCTTTGCTCCGCCCCAGCCCGCCCACAGCCCGCCCATAGCACACCCCTTTGGTCCAAAGTGATTGGTGCTTTCCTTTTGACAGATCATCTCTGTCTACCAATGGCTCGTCGTTGTCAGGGGGGTGGTACCAGCTGAAGTAAGGGTGGTAACATGCCCTCATTAAGATTCAGGTTGCTATGGAGCTTACTTGCAGAATAACGGCTATGGGGCTAAAAATAGCAATTGGCTGTTAGGACTGGGGTTTTGGAGTTAGTCCCGAGACTAAAGTGCAAAGCAAAAACTTAAAAACATACTAAAATACATCTAGTACCTCCCAAACCATCCACAAAAGCAGACAATGAACATAGGAGAAACAACTCTTACAGTGTACAAGTGGTTTAAAGTTTGAAAAAGGGATTTTTAACCAGGAAACTTTTAACTGGGAATTTTAACTGGGACTAGTGCAAATGCAGTGTCTTGAACAAGTGAAAACACTAATAATGAAGCTTGATAGTGAAAACCATAATAATAAGGCTTGATTTTGGTACCTGGGTTGATGGGTTAACTTTATCACTCAATTAAAAGAACTGTTTAACTCAAAATAAACTAATTAAGGCACTTAACATGCAAAGACCAAGCTAATTAGGGATTTCATGTATGACAGATAAGAAAGTGGTTGGACGGTCACTTCCACAGGGCCATGGTCAATGGCTCAGAGTCCTGATGGACATCAGTGACCCGTGGTGTCCCTCAGGGGTCTGTGCTGGGACCAGAGCTATTTAACACCTTCATTAAAGACAGATGAGGGGATTGAGTGCACCCTTAGTAGGTTTGCAGGTGACACCAAGCTGAGGGTGCAGGGACACCCCTGAGGACGGGGCCATGCAGAGGGACCTTTTGATGTGCTCTAGAGGTCCCAGTTTGCCCCCGGTCCCCGCAGCACCTGCAGCAACTCAGGCTGCTCAGCTGGGCTGGACCAGAGGACAACAGCTCCCAGCATGATGAGGACCACAGCATTATCCTGGTGGTTGCCACCCTCCCATCTGCACTCCTACACCCCCACAGAGAGGTCAGGCTCTGCAGTATCCCGGAAGGAAAGGGATGTCCTGAAGGCACATGGGAGTGTCTGAACACGGGGCTCTGGGGTGCATGGGAGGGCACCAGGGATGTCCCGAGGGGATGTGAGGGCAGAGGGAGGTCTGGAGGCACCCTGAAAGCAGCCAGGTGCCCAAGGCTATGCCAGGCCTGTGCCCTGGGGAACAGCTTGCCCTTCCCTGCCTGGGTGGTGGCTCACTGGCACCTGTTGCTGGGGACAGGTTCCATGTCAACAAGCACTGGAACCCGCTGCTAGAGGCAGCTGCTGTGTCACAGCGGGGCCCTCTGTGACACCCCAGCGCAGCATGCGTGGTCAGCATGCCTGCTGCCCACGGTGGATGGTGACAGGCAGGAGCTTGGAGCTGACAAGGAGCCCCTGAGTGCAGCCTGTCTTGCCCCATCACCCCTGGTAGCCCTGCTGGTGCCTTGAGAGGCCACCTAGAAACAGAGACTAGACAGGAGTAAGGGAATAAGGTAGGTGTTTATTTAAAAGGCCTTCAAAGGTACCCCTGGGGAGCCAGAGGCCACTGCCCAGATGGACCCCAAGATGGACAGCAGGTCACGAGCTCTTCACACTTTTCTAGGTTTGGTTCATTTGCATCTCAGGGTTAATTTCTCCAATTAAAGCTTTGGTTTAATGATGTCGTTCCCCTCAGCTTGCCCCCCTCTCAGAGGCCTTTGGTTTGTACTTTTTGGGCCTAGGACGCTCTGAGTGTCCTTGAAGAGCAGGCCTGGACAGGCTTTGTTATGTCTGCCTGGCATGAGAGAGCAGAAATTAACAGGCTACAGGAAAGTTCAGACTTACACACTGGGCAGTGCAGGATTTGAAAAAGAGAAAAGTTAAAACCTAAGGCATCACTGTGGGGCTCAAGTGTTTTACCAAAGATTCCCACGACACCACCCACCCCAGCATCTCCCATATTGTCTGTCCTAAAGGATGGAGAAGAGACCCCCTGCCTCCCCCAGGGAGGCCTGGGGGGAGGAGAGCTCTTCCGAGGAGAGCAGCTCTTTACACCTCCAGCCCTTGTCCTTCTACGACACGACCACGATGCAGCCACTGCAGATTGGTGAGCGAGGGGCCCCGTGGGGCTGGGCAGGGCTGGGGCCCACCAGCACACCCTGAATGAGGCCAGGATCACGTTTTCCTGGCACGATGACAACAACAGTCCTGGGGGACAGGCACGATGTCACCTGAATGCCAGGGCAGCTCAGGGCTGGAGGCCAGCCCCAGCACAGCCTCTCCCAAGGAAAAACAGCAGAGGGGCTCCAGGGTGTGGGCAGGGAGGGGCAGTGGGGCTCTGGACCTTTCCTGCCCAGCAGCCCAGGGCACTGGGGCCTTCCCAGCTCCAGCAGAGCAGCTCCTCTGCTGGCTGCCTCCAGCCACAAACTGCACAGGAAAAAGGCCGTGCCAGGGGCATGGGCACGGGGCTGGGTGGAGGGTAGGTCTCCTTGGCTCTCTCCTGTGGCCAGAGCCTCTGTAGCCCTCCCTGCTTCTTCCCCTCTGGCAGATGCCAGCTGGTTGCCCATATATGAAGAAGCAGAGGAAGCTGTGGACTTCATCATGGCCTTTGTCAGCAGCCTTGACAAGGTAATTGTGGCCAGTGGGACAGTGGCTGTGCTGGCGATTGCTGGCAGGGCCTTTGCTGGGCTGTGGAGGGCTGCTGCCTGGGCTCAGCTGCCTTTCTCACAGGGCAGTGCTCTGGTCCTGCTGGCTGTGTCCACCCTGCCACACTCCCCATTTGTGTCTCTGTCCCCTGGCTGCCAGGACGCCCACAAGTTCACATTTCTGAAGAGCGTCTACGTGCTGTGCAAAAGCGCCTTGAAACGTGGCTTGACCCAGGGCCTGGATTTATTCTGCCAAACGTGCGAAGTGGTGGAGAACATCAAGGTGGGGGGACACCTGGTGTTTTGGGCATGGGGATAAGCACCCCTGGCACTGGGACCCTGTGTGGACAGCACTTGGGTGGGGCAGGCACTGGAGGCACTGGGTGCTAGCAGCTGCCAGGTCCCATCCTGGTTGTGTTCTGCAGGACATCCTGGAAAAGGAGCCAAGGGACCATCTGTCCTCACGGGTTCGGTATCTCTCCATGATTGCCATTGATGAATTAAGGTGGGCCCCCTGCCCCAGAGCTCCGAGGCCTCCTGCACAAGGCCTCGAGGGGCTGCTCCCAGCACCAGTGGTCAACTGGCTCTCCTCTGTCCTTGCAGCTTGGTGGAGAATGTGCTGGAGGGCAAAACCAAGAGCCTCCTCTCTGCGTGTTTCTCAAGTGTCTTCTGCCTTCCCCCAGAAAGGGAAATGCCACGCTCAGGTGCTTCCCTCTACATCAAGGTAAGTGCTGGGTGAGCTCCAGCAGTCTCCAGTCCTTCTGGGCAGCTCCCTGGTCACCCTGTGCTGCCCCATGACCAGAGACCTGAGGCAGGGTGAGGTCCTGCTGTTGCTTTCCCCCCCTTGTGGCTCTGTCCCCTTCCCACGGGCCTGGCTGTGTCCTGTGCCACAGGCTGCTCTGTGCCCAGCAGTTTGTGTATCCCTGTGTCTGTCCTGGGCAGTTCAGGTTTCCTCCCCAGGCACTGAGAGTTCAGATCAGTCTCCTGGGCATGGGGGAAAGAACAGCACAATCCCAGGCACTGCTCTCTCTGTCCTCTTTGCAGACCCTGAAGGCCATGGACACAATGCTGAGGACATTGGTGCTCAGCTTTCCTGTCTCCAGAGTCAGCCAGGAGCTGCAGGACATCTTTGAGGTCTGGCACAGGCAGAGGGGGGGTCCCAGGGCAGCTCCTCACCCTGGAGGGGAGGAGCTGCCCAGTCCAGTGCTGAGCAGGCAGAGCGTGGTGTGGGGAGGATGCTCACCTCCTGTGAGGAAGCAGGGGCTGGCACCAGGCTCCTCTGAGGCACAGTGGCTGCAGAGGGTGGCACCTTCCTGGCCAAAAGGTTGTCCTGGGAGCTTTGTCCAGGCCTCTGAGGGACCCCAGGGATAGGCACCCCTCTGCAGGCTTTGTGTGAGGTCAGAGGAAGCCTTGAGGGATGATGCAAGTCTGGCCCAGGAGCAGAGCTGTGTTTGCTTCTGGTGCTCACCAGCAGCTTCTCTCATCCCAGATGCTGCTGGACTTCACCAGGTCGGAGAGAGAAGTTGTGCAGGAGAGGGCTGTGGGGAGGATTGGTGTCCTTACCTATTTGATGTCCAACTATTGCAGGCTGAAGGTAAGGACCAGGCACCTTCCAGCCAGGCCATCTCCCCTCCCTGCCACTCTCCATGCCGGGGCTGCTGCCCAGCTGGTTTTGCTCCAAGAGGTGGGGCCATAGAGCCCTGCAAAGCTCAGATTCACCGGGAATCCAGCCCTGGGCACACTCTTGGGTACAAGTCTTCGGCACTAACTTCCTTCTCTTAGCCCTTCTTCTCATGCCTCCCTCATCCAGGCCTCTGTCAACTTTGGAAGAGACAGTTCTGGACCCGTCTGCCCTAAAGACATCTCAATCCCAGTCCTGGGAAAGCTGCTGGGACGTCTCCTTCTTTTCCGATATTCCAGTGAACAAACAAGCTACACAGCCTTCCATGCTCTTTTTTCCCTCGCTGAATTCCTCTGTAAGTAAAAAAGCAAGAGCAGCTGTGGCCTTCACACCTGTGCACACAGAGCTCTCTTGCCATACCTGCTGCCTGACCTCCTTTGCCCCTCCCAGCTGCTTCCTGTAGCATCCCAGCTGTCACTTTGCTGCAGAAGCTGAGTGCTCACCTCCAATCCCAGATCTGTTTGTTCCTGCTCCCTTTCCTCCCCTTCCTTTCAGGACCTTGAAGCCCACTGGCTTGTGGCCCCCACAGCCAAAGCTACAATTGACTCCCAGGTCCCAAAGCCAAGCCTTCCCCGTTAGAGAAGAGCAGATCCAGCACCATGGCTGCTCCCTCTTGCCTGTAGCAGGAAGCTCTTGCTGATGCCCTCCAGAAATCTTGCCTGATTCTGTCCCGCTCTCTTGCAAGCAGATCTCAGGGTGGTTTGATGAGCTTACTGACTTTTCTATGTTTGCCCTGCTGTTTAGACAAGTCAAGGCCAATGGACAGGTCAGGCCAGCTTGTTTGGAAAGCTGTGACCACCTCCTCGCTGTGTTCCCTGAGCACCAAGGACTGTACCCAGGTAAAGAGCCCCCCTCCTCTTTGTGGGGACTCTTGTCCATGGCATCAGCAGGGCCTTACTGTGAGCAAAGGGACCCAGAGTCAGTGGGGCCAGTGGGGCCTCAGTGCCCTGGCAAGAAGGTTCCTGCCATCCCTGAGCAGGGACAACAGACGGGCTGCACTCCGGTGTCCCGGCAGCAGCTCCAGCCCCAGCAGGAGCTCCAGCCCTCCTGGCCCCCAGCAAGACCCTGCTTCTCTGTAGGGCCAGCACGCCATGCCCGTGAGCCCTCCTCGCCAATGTGGAGGCTCCTTTCTCCTCCCCCTCTCCCACGCAGGGACTGCAGGCACTGCTGTCAGCTTTCCTGAGGGATCTGCTGCCAGCACTGCCAGGAACCTCTGCCCAGCCAAGCAGCAGCACCAGGGCACTCAGGGGCATGCCTGCCTTCCTTCCTGCCATAGGCCTTTGGAAGATACCTCCACTCTAGCGAGAGGACAGACGTCATCCTCGAGGCCATTGGGGCGTTGAGAGATGCCAGCATCCTTGACGAGGAGGTGCCCAGCAGCATGCTGGATGTGGCCATGAGAGACCCAGACTCCTGGCTGATGGATGTACGTGCCCTGGGGCTGGACTGCCATCTTCAGCCCTGTCAGGCCTTGTTCCTCCCTCCATCCCTTCCTCACAAATCCAGGGGACTTGGGCATCTGAAGCCACCTGAAGGTGGCAGAGAGGAATGGCAAGGGCAGCTGAGGCCATGGCTGCACTCCAGGGGCAGTGCCATGCTCACCTGTTTCCTCTCCAGGTGCCCAGGATAGTGAGCTGCATCCTTGAAACCCTGGCATACATCACCACGGAGTCAGGCTGTAAGAAAGTGGAGTCACTGTTTCTCCTGATGACCAATGAGTATGGCTCAGCAGTGGTCATCAGCCTGTGTGAGATGGCTCTTCAGGGAGACAGGTACTGGGCCTGACAATCTGAAGGGCTTGCTCCATGTGGGGAGTGGGACCCCAAGACTTTGCGTCTGCCAGATCCAAGGAATGCTGCAGGACTTCCCATGGAGCCAGGCTCTCCATCCCACAAACCTTTCCAGCTCTCTGGCTGGGCCCGCAGCAGCCAAAGGCAGCCAAGCCAGTCCAGAGCCAGCTTGGTGCTCCCACAACTCCCCCTCAAGCCTGTCAGGCCTCCCAGGCAGGGCCCCTGGAGACCCCCAGCACGGGCTCTGCTCTGTGGGGCTGGTCCTGGCCATGGCGCTGTGGCTGAGGCAGCCCCTGGCTTCCAGCACTGTGCAGGAACTGTGCGACACTCTGTCCTCCATGCCCGAGATTTTGGACAAGGTCCTAACGGAACTGGCTACCTTGCTCCACAACCAGTGGTGCAACCCTCGCGGAGAAGGCCCCGGCGTCTCTCACAGAGCCGTGAGTTGCCAGGAAAGGCCCTGATCCCTGGCCATGAGCCCTCTGCCAGCGCCTCATGGCTCTGTTTGTTCCTGCAGTCGTTCTCGGGGCAGATTGACGTGGAGGAGTTGGGTGACGAGCCCAACGTCTGGAGCGATCAGGAGCATCCCGATGTGGTGATGGCCTTCCTGTTGCTGGAAGTCCTCGCTGGGCTGTCAGAGAGAGCGGAGATGGTGAGCAGGCTGATGTTGGGGCAGCCACGTCAGCAGCCAGGGCCTGGGGCTGAGTGCAAGGCAGTGGCTTGGCCTGGGCTGGGAGTCAGGGTGTGGGGTGACTGCTTCAAGGACCCTCCCTGCTGTGGTGGGGCCTGGGGTGGCTGCCCTGGGAGGCCTCCAGACAAAGCCTTTTCAGAAAATGGAAATTCTCTTCTTCGGAAAGGCAAGAAAAGTGGACGCCTTCCTGCCAAGCATGATGAAGATACTGGAAGTTGGCAGTGAAGATGAAAAGCTGAAGATCACTGTGGTCCTCCGAAATATCCTGGGTCAGCTGAAAAAGGCAAAGGCCAGCTCCATCGCCCTGATGCTGGTGGGGAAGGTGCTGCCCCTCTTTGACTCGGTGAGGCTGATGTGGGAGCCTGAGCCCTGCAGCCCTGCCCTGAAAGCAGTGCTCAGAGCAGGCTCAGCTCTCCTGGAATGGATTCTGGGCTTTGCAGCCAAACGCTGCTCCTGCCTGCTCTGGAATCTGACCCTGGAGCATCGCCCTCACCGCAGCCACGGGCAGGGAGCCGCTGTTCCAAAGCTCACTTTTCCTCCTTCCCGCCAGGAGTGCAGCCAGCTGCGAGAGCTCTCCCTGTGGCTCTTCAGAGACCTGCTGAAGTCTGTGTTGAGTAGGGATGAGAAGAAGATGAGGAGGGAGATGCAGAGTGCTCTGGTCCCGCTTCTCTTCCGTCTGAACGACCATCTCCCCAGCGTGGCTAAGGTTTGGATTTCAAGGCTGAGCACTGGTATGGGGGGACTGCCACCTCCCAGGGATCCCAGGGACTTGGGCAAGGGCTGCTGGCAGCGGGCAGGGCTCCCCCAGTGCAGCCCCTGGGTAGGGTCCCTGTGGAACCAGCACAAGCAGGGCTGGACAAGGTGGCCCGGCCATTTTCAACACCGGCCCTGCCTGCTCCAGCAGGGCTCTGCAGCAGCCCGTGGCCACTGAGGCAGCACCTGAGGCCTGAACATATGTGCTCCCAGAAGCCCAGAGGTTTCTCAGCTTTCCTACAAGTATCAGAGGCCAGGGCTTCAAGGCTCAGGCAGTCACCCAGGGCTGTCCCCAAAAGACTTCAAGACATTTGGGCTAGGACAAGTCACAGCTTCCTAAGGGCAGAATCACGGCAGGAGTAGAGCCAAGAGGTCTCTTTGCCCAGGCCCTGGCGCCACCTCTGAGATCATGCTGTCCTGCAGGCCTCCAGGGAAGCCCTGTTTGCTGCTGCAGAGCTTCTCAAATGGAAGCAGCTCAAGCACCTGCTGCAGAGAGAGCGCATGTGGGAGCTTGGAGAATGCTTGGTAAGGACAAGCCCCAGGGCCCAGGCTGGGTGAGGGCTGTCCCTGCTCTATGTCTGTCAGGGGAACAGAGCCTGTTCCGAGTGCTGCTGGCAGGACTGGGCAGGACCTGGAGGACCTTGTTCCTGTCCTCGAGAACAGAGCCCCAGAGGCTCCTGTCCAGGCCCCTCTCCCTTCCCTGTACCCAGCAAGAGGGAGGGCTCAGCAGTGAGGGGTGCTGGCAGGAGGGACTGCTCCAGCCAGCTGGGGGACTCTGTGACAATCCTGGAGACATTTCTGGTGCTCCCTGCAGCTGCTGAGGAGGAGCAGCAGGGCTGAAGAGTACATTGATCAGAGCCTGCCCTACCTGAGGGACCCTCAGTCCTCCGTGCGCCTGGCGGCCGTCAGGTTCATCAGTGAGTCACAGCCCCTGGCCCCTTTGGGGCCAGCCTGGCCACTGCCTTGCCACTGCACTGGCAGCAAGCAGCAACCCTGTGGCAAGCCCAACCCCCCCATGCCGAGCCTCAGCCTCCCTCTGCCCCTTGCCACAAGCTGGGCTTGGTGACCGCCTTGCTCAGCCGCACTCCCTTTGGCTGCTGGTGGCCCCTGGGTCAGCCCTGCAGAGTGGGAGGGCAGCAGGGCCAGGGCTCACACTGCTGGGAGCACAGCAGGAGCAGGGAATGACGGAGCTCTCTTCCCAGGGAGCGCCACGACACACATGAGGAACCGGGATTCGGAGACTCAAGCTGACATCCTCAGCGGTGAGTGCTCTGCAGGGAACCCGCAGGGGCTCTGCACACACGTGGCTTCACCTTGGCTCTGTTTCTTTTGGTCACAGCCCTTCAGCCCTTGGAGACAGACAGGGATATCTCGATCAGTTCCATGGCAGCCCACACTGGCTTGATCCTGAGAGCTCCAAGGGTGCGGCGAAGATCGTGGGACATTCTCCAAATCTTGTGCTGCTGGTGCCAGTGAGCTCAGCAGGGTTGTAGTTTTCTGTAGCTGCTGGTACCAGTGAGCTCAGCAGAGTTTTAGTTTTCTGTAGCTGCTGGTGCCGGTGAGCTCAGCAGAGTTTTAGTTTTCTGTAGCTGCTGGTGCCGGTGAGCTCAGCAGAGTTGTAGTTTCCTGTAGCTGCTGGTGCCAGTGAGCTCAGCAGAGTTTTAGTTTTCTGTAGCTGCTGGTGCCAGTGAGCTCAGCAGGGTTGTAGTTTCCTGTAGCTGCTGGTGCCAGTGAGCTCAGCAGAGTTGTAGTTTTCTGTAGCTGCTGGTGCCAGTGAGCTCAGCAGAGTTTGAGTTTCCTGTAGCTGCTGGTGCCGGTGAGCTCAGCAGAGTTTGAGTTTTCTGTAGCTGCTGGTGCCGGTGAGCTCAGCAGAGTTTGAGTTTTCTGTAGCTGCTGGTGCCGGTGAGCTCAGCAGAGTTTGAGTTTTCTGTAGCTGCTGGTGCCAGTGAGCTCAGCAGAGTTGTAGTTTTCTGTAGATTAATTAATAAAGATGGAAAAACACATCCAAGCCCATGGTATCCTTCATTTGTTTAGTGCCCTGAGTGTGTGGAGCAGACTGTGTCCTTCTCAGCCTGTCCCGCAGACAGTGGGATGCTTCCTCCTCACATCCCTGCCATCCCAAAATGCCCCACTTGGCCCTAAAATTGCAGGCACAGGGCCCCAGATTTTGTGCAGAGGGCCTCAGATTGCATCCCTGATACCCCAAAATGCCCCCGTGGGCCTTGAATTGTATCTGCAGGGCCCCACAGTGTCATTGACAGACTCCAAATTCCATTCCCTGTATTCCAAAATGCCCCGCAGAGAGCTGGAGTACAGCTGTGGGGCCCCAAACGATCCCTGGCAGCCCCGCGAGGTATGGAATGATGAGGGAATTCAGCCCTGAGGGGACCTCAGCGCATCCCAGAGCGGATCCCTGGGAAGTGCCAGGGGCTTGGAGCTGGGAATGAGTGAAGCGCTCTGTTCTAAATGGGCCATCTCCGATTTCCACCCAAACAAGCCTCATCCACGCGCGCTGGGGAAAGCCTCCAGCTCCTCACCACACATCGAGAACAACGAGGAGGTGATGCCATCCCCAGGCACCGGGAAAAACAGCAGAGAGTCTGACCAGCGAGAAGGGATGGGCAGCCGGGGCACCTGCGGGAGGAACCAGAGCGTGTGCGGGCTGCCGGCTTTGGGCGTCTTTTCACCAGTGCTGCTGTTACCGAAAACCTCCGAAATCGTCGGGATCAAGACTCCCTCTAACACTGTCTTTTGAGTGTTAGAGAGTAAAGCATTGCTTAAGTTTTGGCCAACAGGGGTGGCTGACAAATTCTGGCCTCCACGCTGATGCCAATACAGAACTTTTCCACTTACTCATACATTTTTAGCAAACAAAGAAATTAATGCTCATTGATTCTAAGTCACATCATTCACTTAATTCATTAGTATTCTATCCTCTACTGGTTTTCTTACTCTTCATGCTACTTTGCTCCACATTCTTTCATCCTTTTATCACCTTTTTCTTGGGTGGGGAATCTCCAGCTTTCCAGACCTTCATCTCCTCTGTATCTTCTTGCTGATTGTTTTCCCTTGCTGTGCCTCAGCTGTCCTGTAAGTGGTAGAGTCAATCTTGCCAACGAACTTGTGGTGCTTTGTCGCTTAATATTAAATCTGACTTTTGCTCGTACCCTCACCAGTGATTTTTAAAGTGATCTCCAACCCTCTCGTTTGTAACACCCAGATGAGGGACAGCACCGTGGGGCAGCTGCTCGGGGCTGTCGGGGGACCCCTCGGCTCCCAGCTGGTGAGCTCGGGGGTCCCTGGCAGGTCCCTGCTCTGTCCCCGGTGTCCCTCTCTTGCAGAGCAGGATGGCCATCAAGTGGCTGGTGCTGGGACTGGCACAGGAGTTTTTTATGCCAGACTGCTCCAGGAGAGCCCGCAAAATCCCAGTCCTGTTCTGCAAGGAGTGGCAGGAGTGGCAGGCCAGCAAAGGGCTGCTCCTATCCCAATGGCTGGGCCAAACTCAAATCAGTAGCTGAGGGTTCATCTGCTTTTCCTCTCCTGTGCTTGCCCAGGAAAGCTGCTGCTCCAGGTGTAAAGCAAAGGGAGGACAATCCCTGTCCTGAGCAGCTACTGCCTGCTCTGGAAATTGGTTTTGTTAGACTTGAGCTGCTAAGGACTTCCACCTGCTCAAATAATTGATTCATCTCTGTATATATATCCATATAATTTTAAAAAAGATACTTCCTTGATTTTACTCCTTTCAGTGCCCTGTCCCGTGTCTTTCTGTTGGGATCTGTACCTTGGTGCTGTGTTTGGGGCCAGCCCCAGCAAGCAGAGATGCCTCCCAGGCCCAGGGACAACCAGGAGGAGGCTGGAGGATCCCGAGGGGGTGGGATCCCCCTCAGGAAGGGGATGCCTGGCTCATGCCTGGCTCATGCCCTGTCTGTGCCAGCTGTGACACAGGGCCCAGCCATGCCAGGGGACCCATGCCTGGCAGTGGCTGCACAGAGCTGTGCACTGCGTGTGCCCCAGTTTATTGTTTTCTATGAGAAAAGAGACCACATTTTAATCTTTAAAAAAACCCAAACCAAATCCCACACTAATGAAGCCTGAGACTTTGCCCTTCAGGCTTCTCCAGGCTTGCAGGAAAGCAGCTGTTAGAGAGAAACACTAAAAAAATAACCTGCAAATGGGAAGACAGAGTTCTCAAAGGATCTCCTGTGTACCTGATGCTAGGGGTGTTTGACCCTAAACTGACTCTAAATTAGACAGAGATGGATCTGATGGGTGGACTGTAAGATGGATAATGTGAGGAATAAGACAACTCTTAGTAAAAATTAAAGTAATTTATTAAAACAGAAAAATTGAAAAATTACAGAAATTAAAAAAATATAAACATTTGGGATCCTAGTGGCTCACGAGGTATGCCCCAGGAGCGCAGGGATTCGAGATCTTCAGGCTTAGACAGCACTGGACCTCTGGTGGAAGAACTTGCAGTGCTGGGCTGACTTTTAGCTAATCCAAATGTCAAAGCTAAAAATTATTAAAAGCTCCTTAAAAGAAGTAAGGCTTAAGTACCCAGCACTGATGTCCACTACAGCTGATCTGCAGGGGGCTCGGCTCTGCTCTGAGGGATGCCTCGTTGTTTTATAGTGCCTTTGCTCCGCCCCAGCCCGCCCACAGCCCGCCCACAGCCCGCCCATAGCACACCCCTTTGGTCCAAAGTGATTGGGGCTTTCTTTTTAACAGATCATCTCTGTCCCCAGTGGCTCGTCGTTGTCAGGGGGGTGGTACCAGCTGAAGTAAGGGTGGTAACATGCCCTCATTAAGATTCAGGTTGCTATGGAGCTTACTTGCAGAATAACGGCTATGGGGCTAAAAATAGCAATTGGCTGTTAGGACTGGGGTTTTGGAGTTAGTCCCGAGACTAAAGTGCAAAGCAAAAACTTAAAAACATACTAAAATACATCTAATACCTCCCAAACCATCCACAAAAGCAGACAATGAACATAGGAGAAACAACTCTTACAGTGTACAAGTGGTTTAAAGTTTGAAAAAGGGATTTTTAACCAGGAAACTTTTAACTGGGAATTTTAACTGGGACTAGTGCAAATGCACTGTCTTGAACAAGTGAAAACAGTAATAATGAAGCTTGATAGTGAAAACCATAATAATAAGGCTTTGATTTTGGTACCTGGGTTGATGGGTTAACTTTATCACTCAATTAAAAGAACTGTTTAACTCAAAATAAACTAATTAAGGCACCTAACATGCAAAGACCAAGCTAATTAGGGATTTCATGTATGACAGATAAGAAAGTGGTTGGACGGTCACTTCCACAGGGCCATGGTCAATGGCTCAGAGTCCTGATGGACATCAGTGACCCGTGGTGTCCCTCAGGGGTCTGTGCTGGGACCAGAGCTATTTAACACCTTCATTAAAGACAGATGAGGGGATTGAGTGCACCCTTAGTAGGTTTGCAGGTGACACCAAGCTGAGGGTGCAGGGACACCCCTGAGGACGGGGCCATGCAGAGGGACCTTTTGATGTGCTCTAGAGGTCCCAGTTTGCCCCCGGTCCCCGCAGCACCTGCAGCAACTCAGGCTGCTCAGCTGGGCTGGACCAGAGGACAACAGCTCCCAGCATGATGAGGACCACAGCATTATCCTGGTGGTTGCCACCCTCCCATCTGCACTCCTACACCCCCACAGAGAGGTCAGGCTCTGCAGTATCCCGGAAGGAAAGGGATGGCCTGAAGGCACATGGGAGTGTCTGAACACGGGGCTCTGGGGTGCATGGGAGGGCACCAGGGATGTCCCGAGGGGATGTGAGGGCAGAGGGAGGTCTGGAGGCACCCTGAAAGCAGCCAGGTGCCCAAGGCTATGCCAGGCCTGTGCCCTGGGGAACAGCTTGCCCTTCCCTGCCTGGGTGGTGGCTCACTGGCACCTGTTGCTGGGGACAGGTTCCATGTCAACAAGCACTGGAACCCGCTGCTAGAGGCAGCTGCTGTGTCACAGCGGGGCCCTCTGTGACACCCCAGCGCAGCATGCGTGGTCAGCATGCCTGCTGCCCACGGTGGATGGTGACAGGCAGGAGCTTGGAGCTGACAAGGAGCCCCTGAGTGCAGCCTGTCTTGCCCCATCACCCCTGGTAGCCCTGTTGGTGCCTTGAGAGGCCACCTAGAAACAGAGACTAGACAGGAGTAAGGGAATAAGGTAGGTGTTTATTTAAAAGGCCTTCAAAGGTACCCCTGGGGAGCCAGAGGCCACTGCCCAGATGGACCCCAAGATGGACAGCAGGTCACGAGCTCTTCACACTTTTCTAGGTTTGGTTCATTTGCATCTCAGGGTTAATTCTCCAGTTAAAGCTTTGGTTTAATGATGTCGTTCCCCTCAGCTTGCCCCCCTCTCAGAGGCCTTTGGTTTGTACTTTTTGGGCCTAGGACGCTCTGAGTGTCCTTGAAGAGCAGGCCTGGACAGGCTTTGTTATGTCTGCCTGGCATGAGAGAGCAGAAATTAACAGGCTACAAGAAAGTTCAGACTTACACACTGGGCAGTGCAGGATTTGAAAAAGAGAAAAGTTAAAACCTAAGGCATCACTGTGGGGCTCAAGTGTTTTACCAAAGATTCCCACGACACCACCCACCCCAGCATCTCCCATATTGTCTGTCCTAAAGGATGGAGAAGAGACCCCCTGCCTCCCCCAGGGAGGCCTGGGGGGAGGACAGCTCTTCCGAGGAGAGCAGCTCTTTACACCTCCAGCCCTTGTCCTTCTACGACACGACCACGATGCAGCCACTGCAGATTGGTGAGCGAGGGGCCCCGTGGGGCTGGGCAGGGCTGGGGCCCACCAGCACACCCTGAATGAGGCCAGGATCACGTTTTCCTGGCACGATGACAACAACAGTCCTGGGGGACAGGCACGATGTCACCTGAATGCCAGGGCAGCTCAGGGCTGGAGGCCAGCCCCAGCACAGCCTCTCCCAAGACAAAACAGCAGAGGGGCTCCAGGGTGTGGGCAGGGAGGGGCAGTGGGGCTCTGGACCTTTCCTGCCCAGCAGCCCAGGGCACTGGGGCCTTCCCAGCTCCAGCAGAGCAGCTCCTCTGCTGGCTGCCTCCAGCCACAAACTGCACAGGAAAAAGGCCGTGCCAGGGGCATGGGCACGGGGCTGGGTGGAGGGTAGGTCTCCTTGGCTCTCTCCTGTGGCCAGAGCCTCTGCAGCCCTCCCTGCTCTTCCCCTCTGGCAGATGCCAGCTGGTTGCCCATATATGAAGAAGCAGAGGAAGCTGTGGACTTCATCATGGCCTTTGTCAGCAGCCTTGACAAGGTAATTGTGGCCAGTGGGACAGTGGCTGTGCTGGCGATTGCTGGCAGGGCCTTTGCTGGGCTGTGGAGGGCTGCTGCCTGGGCAGAGCTGCCTTTCTCACAGGGCAGTGCTCTGGTCCTGCTGGCTGTGTCCACCCTGCCACACTCCCCATTTGTGTCTCTGTCCCCTGGCTGCCAGGACGCCCACAAGTTCACATTTCTGAAGAGCGTCTACGTGCTGTGCAAAAGCGCCTTGAAACGTGGCTTGACCCAGGGCCTGGATTTATTCTGCCAAACGTGCGAAGTGGTGGAGAACATCAAGGTGGGGGGACACCTGGTGTTTTGGGCATGGGGATAAGCACCCCTGGCACTGGGACCCTGTGTGGACAGCACTTGGGTGGGGCAGGCACTGGAGGCACTGGGTGCTAGCAGCTGCCAGGTCCCATCCTGGTTGTGTTCTGCAGGACATCCTGGAAAAGGAGCCAAGGGACCATCTGTCCTCACGGGTTCGGTACCTCTCCATGATTGCCATTGATGAATTAAGGTGGGCCCCCTGCCCCAGAGCTCCGAGGCCTCCTGCACAAGGCCTCGAGGGGCTGCTCCCAGCACCAGTGGCCAACTGGCTCTCCTCTGTCCTTGCAGTTTGGTGGAGAATGTGCTGGAGGGCAAAACCAAGAGCCTCCTCTCTGCGTGTTTCTCAAGTGTCTTCTGCCTTCCCCCAGAAAGGGAAATGCCACGCTCAGGTGCTTCCCTCTACATCAAGGTAAGTGCTGGGTGAGCTCCAGCAGTCTCCAGTCCTTCTGGGCAGCTCCCTGGTCACCCTGTGCTGCCCCATGACCAGAGACCGGAGGCAGGGTGAGGTCCTGCTGTTGCTTTCCCCCCCTTGTGGCTCTGTCCCCTTCCCACGGGCCTGGCTGTGTCCTGTGCCACAGGCTGCTCTGTGCCCAGCAGTTTGTGTATCCCTGTGTCTGTCCTGGGCAGTTCAGGTTTCCTCCCCAGGCACTGAGAGTTCAGATCAGTCTCCTGGGCATGGGGGAAAGAACAGCACAATCCCAGGCACTACTCTCTCTGTCCTCTTTGCAGACCCTGAAGGCCATGGACACAATGCTGAGGACATTGGTGCTCAGCTTTCCTGTCTCCAGAGTCAGCCAGGAGCTGCAGGACATCTTTGAGGTCTGGCACAGGCAGAGGGGGGGTCCCAGGGCAGCTCCTCACCCTGGGGGGGAGGAGCTGCCCAGTCCTGTGCTGAGCAGGCAGAGCGTGGTGTGGGGAGGATGCTCACCTCCTGTGAGGAAGCAGGGGCTGGCACCAGGCTCCTCTGAGGCACAGTGGCTGCAGAGGGTGGCACCTTCCTGGCCAAAAGGTTGTCCTGGGAGCTTTGTCCAGGCCTCTGAGGGACCCCAGGGATAGGCACCCCTCTGCAGGCTTTGTGTGAGGTCAGAGGAAGCCTTGAGGGATGATGCAAGTCTGGCCCAGGAGCAGAGCTGTGTTTGCTTCTGGTGCTCACCAGCAGCTTCTCTCATCCCAGATGCTGCTGGACTTCACCAGGTCGGAGAGAGAAGTTGTGCAGGAGAGGGCTGTGGGGAGGATTGGTGTCCTTACCTATTTGATGTCCAACTATTGCAGGCTGAAGGTAAGGACCAGGCACCTTCCAGCCAGGCCATCTCCCCTCCCTGCCACTCTCCATGCCAGGGCTGCTGCCCAGCTGGTTTTGCTCCAAGAGGTGGGGCCATAGAGCCCTGCAAAGCTCAGATTCACCGGGAATCCAGCCCTGGGCACACTCTTGGGTACAAGTCTTCGGCACTAACTTCCTTCTCTTAGCCCTTCTTCTCATGCCTCCCTCATCCAGGCCTCTGTCAACTTTGGAAGAGACAGTTCTGGACCCGTCTGCCCTAAAGACATCTCAATCCCAGTCCTGGGAAAGCTGCTGGGACGTCTCCTTCTTTTCCGATATTCCAGTGAACAAACAAGCTACACAGCCTTCCATGCTCTTTTTTCCCTCGCTGAATTCCTCTGTAAGTAAAAAAGCAAGAGCAGCTGTGGCCTTCACACCTGTGCACACAGAGCTCTCTTGCCATACCTGCTGCCTGACCTCCTTTGCCCCTCCCAGCTGCTTCCTGTAGCATCCCAGCTGTCACTTTGCTGCAGAAGCTGAGTGCTCACCTCCAATCCCAGATCTGTTTGTTCCTGCTCCCTTTCCTCCCCTTCCTTTCAGGACCTTGAAGCCCACTGGCTTGTGGCCCCCACAGCCAAAGCTACAATTGACTCCCAGGTCCCAAAGCCAAGCCTTCCCCGTTAGAGAAGAGCAGATCCAGCACCATGGCTGCTCCCTCTTGCCTGTAGCAGGAAGCTCTTGCTGATGCCCTCCAGAAATCTTGCCTGATTCTGTCCCGCTCTCTTGCAAGCAGATCTCAGGGTGGTTTGATGAGCTTACTGACTTTTCTATGTTTGCCCTGCTGTTTAGACAAGTCAAGGCCAATGGACAGGTCAGGCCAGCTTGTTCGGAAAGCTGTGACCACCTCCTCGCTGTGTTCCCTGAGCACCAAGGACTGTACCCAGGTAAAGAGCCCCCCTCCTCTTTGTGGGGACTCTTATCCATGGCATCAGCAGGGCCTTTGTGTGAGCAAAGGGACCCAGAGTCAGTGGGGCCAGTGGGGCCTCAGTGCCCTGGCAAGAAGGTTCCTGCCATCCCTGAGCAGGGACAACAGACGGGCTGCACTCCGGTGTCCCGGCAGCAGCTCCAGCCCCAGCAGGAGCTCCAGCCCTCCTGGCCCCCAGCAAGACCCTGCTTCTCTGTAGGGCCAGCACGCCATGCCCATGAGCCCTCCTCACCAATGTGGAGGCTCCTTTCTCCTCCCCCTCTCCCACGCAGGGACTGCAGGCACTGCTGTCAGCTTTCCTGAGGGATCTGCTGCCAGCACTGCCAGGAACCTCTGCCCAGCCAAGCAGCAGCACCAGGGCACTCAGGGGCATGCCTGCCTTCCTTCCTGCCATAGGCCTTTGGAAGATACCTCCACTCTAGCGAGAGGACAGACGTCATCCTCGAGGCCATTGGGGCGTTGAGAGATGCCAGCATCCTTGACGAGGAGGTGCCCAGCAGCATGCTGGATGTGGCCATGAGAGACCCAGACTCCTGGCTGATGGATGTAAGTGCCCTGGGGCTGGACTGCCATCTTCAGCCCTGTCAGGCCTTGTTCCTCCCTCCATCCCTTCCTCACAAATCCAGGGGACTTGGGCATCTGAAGCCACCTGAAGGTGGCAGAGAGGAATGGCAAGGGCAGCTGAGGCCATGGCTGCACTCCAGGGGCAGTGCCATGCTCACCTGTTTGCTCTCCAGGTGCCCAGGATAGTGAGCTGCATCCTTGAAACCCTGCCATCCATCACCACGGAGTCAGGCTGTAAGAAAGTGGAGTCACTGTTTCTCCTGATGACCAATGAGTATGGCTCAGCAGTGGTCATCAGCCTGTGTGAGATGGCTCTTCAGGGAGACAGGTACTGGGCCTGACAATCTGAAGGGCTTGCTCCATGTGGGGAGTGGGACCCCAAGACTTTGTGTCTGCCAGATCCAAGGAATGCTGCAGGACTTCCCATGGAGCCAGGCTCTCCATCCCACAAACCTTTCCAGCTCTCTGGCTGGGCCCGCAGCAGCCAAAGGCAGCCAAGCCAGTCCAGAGCCAGCTTGGTGCTCCCACAACTCCCCCTCTAGCCTGTCAGGCCTCCCAGGCAGGGCCCCTGGAGACCCCCAGCATGGGCTCTGCTCTGTGGGGCTGGTCCTGGCCATGGCGCTGTGGCTGAGGCAGCCCCTGGCTTCCAGCACTGTGCAGGAACTGTGCGACACTCTGTCCTCCATGCCCGAGATTTTGGACAAGGTCCTAACGGAACTGGCTACCTTGCTCCACAACCAGTGGTGCAACCCTCGCGGAGAAGGCCCCGGCGTCTCTCACAGAGCCGTGAGTTGCCAGGAAAGGCCCTGATCCCTGGCCATGAGCCCTCTGCCAGCGCCTCATGGCTCTGTTTGTTCCTGCAGTCGTTCTCGGGGCAGATTGACGTGGAGGAGTTGGGTGACGAGCCCAACGTCTGGAGCGATCAGGAGCATCCCGATGTGGTGATGGCCTTCCTGTTGCTGGAAGTCCTCGCTGGGCTGTCAGAGAGAGCTGAGATGGTGAGCAGGCTGATGGTGGGGCAGCCACGTCAGCAGCCAGGGCCTGGGGCTGAGTGCAAGGCAGTGGCTTGGCCTGGGCTGGGAGTCAGGGTGTGGGGTGACTGCTTCAAGGACCCTCCCTGCTGTGGTGGGGCCTGGGGTGGCTGCCCTGGGAGGCCTCCAGACAAAGCCTTTTCAGAAAATGGAAATTCTCTTCTTCGGAAAGGCAAGAAAAGTGGACGCCTTCCTGCCAAGCATGATGAAGATACTGGAAGTTGGCAGTGAAGATGAAAAGCTGAAGATCACTGTGGTCCTCCGAAATATCCTGGGTCAGCTGAAAAAGGCAAAGGCCAGCTCCATCGCCCTGATGCTGGTGGGGAAGGTGCTGCCCCTCTTTGACTCGGTGAGGCTGATGTGGGAGCCTGAGCCCTGCAGCCCTGCCCTGAAAGCAGTGCTCAGAGCAGGCTCAGCTCTCCTGGAATGGATTCTGGGCTTTGCAGCCAAACGCTGCTCCTGCCTGCTCTGGAATCTGACCCTGGAGCATCGCCCTCACCGCAGCCACGGGCAGGGAGCCGCTGTTCCAAAGCTCACTTTTCCTCCTTCCCGCCAGGAGTGCAGCCAGCTGCGAGAGCTCTCCCTGTGGCTCTTCAGAGACCTGCTGAAGTCTGTGTTGAGTAGGGATGAGAAGAAGATGAGGAGGGAGATGCAGAGTGCTCTGGTCCCGCTTCTCTTCCGTCTGAACGACCATCTCCCCAGCGTGGCTAAGGTTTGGATTTCAAGGCTGAGCACTGGTATGGGGGGACTGCCACCTCCCAGGGATCCCAGGGACTTGGGCAAGGGCTGCTGGCAGCGGGCAGGGCTCCCCCAGTGCAGCCCCTGGGTAGGGTCCCTGTGGAACCAGCACAAGCAGGGCTGGACAAGGTGGCCCGGCCATTTTCAACACCGGCCCTGCCTGCTCCAGCAGGGCTCTGCAGCAGCCCGTGGCCACTGAGGCAGCACCTGAGGCCTGAACATATGTGCTCCCAGAAGCCCAGAGGTTTCTCAGCTTTCCTACAAGTATCAGAGGCCAGGGCTTCAAGGCTCAGGCAGTCACCCAGGGCTGTCCCCAAGAGACTTCAAGACATTTGGGCTAGGACAAGTCACAGCTTCCTAAGGGCAGAATCACGGCAGGAGTAGAGCCAAGAGGTCTCTTTGCCCAGGCCCTGGCGCCACCTCTGAGATCATGCTGTCCTGCAGGCCTCCAGGGAAGCCCTGTTTGCTGCTGCAGAGCTTCTCAAATGGAAGCAGCTCAAGCACCTGCTGCAGAGAGAGCGCATGTGGGAGCTTGGAGAATGCTTGGTAAGGACAAGCCCCAGGGCCCAGGCTGGGTGAGGGCTGTCCCTGCTCTATGTCTGTCAGGGGAACAGAGCCTGTTCCGAGTGCTGCTGGCAGGACTGGGCAGGACCTGGAGGACCTTGTTCCTGTCCTCGAGAACAGAGCCCCAGAGGCTCCTGTCCAGGCCCCTCTCCCTTCCCTGTACCCAGCAAGAGGGAGGGCTCAGCAGTGAGGGGTGCTGGCAGGAGGGACTGCTCCAGCCAGCTGGGGGACTCTGTGACAATCCTGGAGACATTTCTGGTGCTCCCTGCAGCTGCTGAGGAGGAGCAGCAGGGCTGAAGAGTACATTCATCAGAGCCTGCCCTACCTGAGGGACCCTCAGTCCTCCGTGCGCCTGGCGGCCGTCAGGTTCATCAGTGAGTCACAGCCCCTGGCCCCTTTTGGGCCAGCCTGGCCACTTCCTTGCCACTGCACTGGCAGCAAGCAGCAACCCTGTGGCAAGCCCAACCACCCCATGCCGAGCCTCAGCCTCCCTCTGCCCCTTGCCACAAGCTGGGCTTGGTGACCGCCTTGCTCAGCCGCACTCCCTTTGGCTGCTGGTGGCCCCTGGGTCAGCCCTGCAGAGTGGGAGGGCAGCAGGGCCAGGGCTCACACTGCTGGGAGCACAGCAGGAGCAGGGAATGACGGAGCTTTCTTCCCAGGGAGCGCCACGACACACATGAGGAACCGGGATTCGGAGACTCAGGCTGACATCCTCAGTGGTGAGTGCTCTGCAGGGAACCCGCAGGGGCTCTGCACACACGTGGCTTCACCTTGGCTCTGTTTCTTTTGGTCACAGCCCTTCAGCCCTTGGAGACAGACAGGGATATCTCGATCAGTTCCATGGCAGCCCACACTGGCTTGATCCTGAGAGCTCCAAGGGTGCGGCGAAGATCGTGGGAACTTCTCCAAATGTTGTGCTGCTGGTGCCAGTGAGCTCAGCAGAGTTTTAGTTTTCTGTAGCTGCTGGTGCCAGTGAGCTCAGCAGAGTTGTAGTTTCCTGTAGCTGCTGGTGCCAGTGAGCTCAGCAGAGTTTTAGTTTTCTGTAGCTGCTGGTGCCGGTGAGCTCAGCAGAGTTTGAGTTTTCTGTAGCTGCTGGTGCCGGTGAGCTCAGCAGAGTTTGAGTTTTCTGTAGCTGCTGGTGCCAGTGAGCTCAGCAGAGTTGTAGTTTTCTGTAGATTAATTAATAAAGATGGAAAAACACATCCAAGCCCATGGTATCCTTCATTTGTGTAGTGCCCTGAGTGTGCGGAGCAGACTGTGTCCTTCTCAGCCTGTCCCGCAGGCAGTGGGATGCTTCCTCCTCACATCCCTGCCATCCCAAAATGCCCCACTTGGCCCTAAAATTGCAGGCACAGGCCCCCAGATTTTGTGCAGAGGGCCTCAGATTGCATCCCTGATACCCCAAAATGCCCCCATGGGCCTTGAATTGTATCTGCAGGGCCCCACAGTGTCACTGACAGACTCCAAATTCCATTCCCTGTATTCCAAAATGCCCCGCAGAGAGCTGGAGTACAGCTGTGGGGCCCCAAACGATCCCTGGCAGCCCCGCGAGGTATGGAATGATGAGGGAATTCAGCCCTGAGGGGACCTCAGCGCATCCCAGAGCGGATCCCTGGGAAGTGCCAGGGCCTTGGAGCTGGGAATGAGTGAAGCGCTCTGTTCTAAATGGGCCATCTCCGATTTCCACCAAAACAAGGCTCATCCACGCGCGCTGGGGAAAGCCTCCAGCTCCTCACCACACATCGAGAACAACGAGGAGGTGATGCCATCCCCAGGCGCTGGGAAAAACAGCAGAGAGTCTGACCAGCGAGAAGGGATGGGCAGCCGGGGCACCTGCGGGAGGAACCAGAGCGTGTGCGGGCTGCCGGCTTTGGGCGTCTTTTCACCAGTGCTGCTGTTACCGAAAACCTCCGAAATCGTCGGGATCAAGACTCCCTCTAACACTGTCTTTTGAGTGTTAGAGAGTAAAGCATTGCTTAAGTTTTGGCCAACAGGGGTAGCTGACAAATTCTGGCCTCCACGCTGATGCCAATACAGAACTTTTCCGCTTACTCATACATTTTTAGCAAACAAAGAAATTAATGCTCATTGATTCTAAGTCACATCATTCACTTAATTCATTAGTATTCTATCCTCTACTGGTTTTCTTACTCTTCATGCTACTTTGCTCCACATTCTTTCATCCTTTTATCACCTTTTGCTTTATCACCTTTTTCTTGGGTGGGGAATCTCCAGCTTTCCAGACCTTCATCTCCTCTGTATCTTCTTGCTGATTGTTTTCCCTTGCTGTGCCTCAGCTGTCCTGTAAGTGGTAGAGTCAATCTTGCCAACGAACTTGTGGTGCTTTGTCGCTTAATATTAAATCTGACTTTTGCTCGTACCCTCACCAGTGATTTTTTAAGTGATCTCCAACCCTCTCGTTTGTAACACCCAGGTGAGGGACAGCACCGTGGGGCAGCTGCTCGGGGCTGTCGGGGGACCCCTCGGCTCCCAGCTGGTGAGCTCGGGGGTCCCTGGCAGGTCCCTGCTCTGTCCCCGGTGTCCCTCTCTTGCAGAGCAGGATGGCCATCAAGTGGCTGGTGCTGGGACTGGCACAGGAGTTTTTTATGCCAGACTGCTCCAGGAGAGCCCGCAAAATCCCAGTCCTGTTCTGCAAGGAGTGGCAGGAGTGGCAGGCCAGCAAAGGGCTGCTCCTATCCCAATGGCTGGGCCAAACTCAAATCAGTAGCTGAGGGTTCATCTGCTTTTCCTCTCCTGTGCTTGCCCAGGAAAGCTGCTGCTCCAGGTGTAAAGCAAAGCGAGGACAATCCCTGTCCTGAGCAGCTACTGCCTGCTCTGGAAATTGGTTTTGTTAGAGTTGAGCTGCTAAGGACTTCCACCCGCTCAAATAATTGATTCATATCTGTATATATATCTATATAATTTTAAAAAAGATATTTCCTTGATTTTACTCCTTTCAGTGCCCTGTCCCGTGTCTTTCTGTTGGGATCTGTACCTTGGTGCTGTGTTTGGGGCCAGCCCCAGCAAGCAGAGATGCCTCCCAGGCCCAGGGACAACCAGGAGGAGGCTGGAGGATCCCGAGGGGGTGGGATCCCCCTCAGGAAGGGGATGCCTGGCTCATGCCTGGCTCATGCCCTGTCTGTGCCAGCTGTGACACAGGGCCCAGCCATGCCAGGGGACCCATGCCTGGCAGTGGCTGCACAGAGCTGTGCACTGCGTGTGCCCCAGTTTATTGTTTTCTATGAGAAAAGAGACCACATTTTAATCTTTAAAAACAAAACCCCAAACCAAATCCCACACTAATGGAGACAGAGATTTTGCCCTTCAGTCTTCTCCAGGCTTGCAGGAAAGCAGCTGTTAGAGAGAAACACTAAAAAAAATAACCTGCAAATGGGAAGACAGAGTTCTCAAAGGATCTCCTGTGTACCTGATGCTAGGGGTGTTTGACCCTAAATTGACTCTCAATTAGACAGAGATGGATCTGATGGGTGGACTGTAAGATGGATAATGTGAGGAATGAGACAACTCTTAGTAAAAATTAAAGTAATTTATTAAAACAGAAAAATTGAAAAATTACAGAAATTAGAAAACTATAAAAATTTGGGATCCTAGTGGCTCAGGAGGTATGCCTCAGGAGCGCAGGGATTCGAGATCTTCAGGCTTTAACAGCACTGGACCTCTGGTGGAAGAACTTGCAGTGCTGGGCTGACTTTTAGCTAATCCAAATGTCAAAGCTAAAAATTATTAAAAGCTCCTTAAAAGGAGTAAGGCTTAAGTACCCAGCACTGGTGTCCACTACAGCTGATCTGCAGGGGGCTCGGCTCTGCTCTGCTCTGAGGGATGCCTCGTTGTTTTATAGTGCCTTTGCTCCGCCCCAGCCCGCCCACAGCCCGCCCATAGCACACCCCTTTGGTCCAAAGTGATTGGGGCTTTCTTTTTAACAGATCATCTCTGTCACCAATGGCTCGTCGTTGTCAGGGGGGTGGTACCAGCTGAAGTAAGGGTGGTAACATGCCCTCATTAAGATTCAGGTTGCTATGGAGCTTACTTGCAGAATAACGGCTATGGGGCTAAAAATAGCAATTGGCTGTTAGGACTGGGGTTTTGGAGTTAGTCCCGAGACTAAAGTGCAAAGCAAAAACTTAAAAACATACTAAAATACATCTAATACCTCCCAAACCATCCACAAAAGCAGACAATGAACATAGGAGAAACAACTCTTACAGTGTACAAGTGGTTTAAAGTTTGAAAAAGGGATTTTTAACCAGGAAACTTTTAACTGGGAATTTTAACTGGGACTAGTGCAAATGCACTGTCTTGAACAAGTGAAAACACTAATAATGAAGCTTGATAGTGAAAACCATAATAATAAGGCTTTGATTTTGGTACCTGGGTTGATGGGTTAACTTTATCACTCAATTAAAAGAACTGTTTAACTCAAAATAAACTAATTAAGGCACTTAACATGCAAAGACCAAGCTAATTAGGGATTTCATGTATGACAGATAAGAAAGTGGTTGGACGGTCACTTCCACAGGGCCATGGTCAATGGCTCAGAGTCCTGATGGACATCAGTGTCCCGTGGTGTCCCTCAGGGGTCTGTGCTGGGACCAGAGCTATTTAACACCTTCATTAAAGACAGATGAGGGGATTGAGTGCACCCTTAGTAGGTTTGCAGGTGACACCAAGCTGAGGGTGCAGGGACACCCCTGAGGACGGGGCCATGCAGAGGGACCTTTTGATGTGCTCTAGAGGTCCCAGTTTGCCCCCGGTCCCCGCAGCACCTGCAGCAACTCAGGCTGCTCAGCTGGGCTGGACCAGAGGACAACAGCTCCCAGCATGATGAGGACCACAGCATTATCCTGGTGGTTGCCACCCTCCCATCTGCACTCCTACACCCCCACAGAGAGGTCAGGCTCTGCAGTATCCTGGAAGGAAAGGGATGTCCTGAAGGCACATGGGAGTGTCTGAACACGGGGCTCTGGGGTGCATGGGAGGGCACCAGGGATGTCCCGAGGGGATGTGAGGGCAGAGGGAGGTCTGGAGGCACCCTGAAAGCAGCCAGGTGCCCAAGGCTATGCCAGGCCTGTGCCCTGGGGAACAGCTTGCCCTTCCCTGCCTGGGTGGTGGCTCACTGGCACCTGTTGCTGGGGACAGGTTCCATGTCAACAAGCACTGGAACCCGCTGCTAGAGGCAGCTGCTGTGTCACAGCGGGGCCCTCTGTGACACCCCAGCGCAGCATGCGTGGGCAGCATGCCTGCTGCCCACGGTGGATGGTGACAGGCAGGAGCTTGGAGCTGACAAGGAGCCCCTGAGTGCAGCCTGTCTTGCCCCATCACCCCTGGTAGCCCTGTTGGTGCCTTGAGAGGCCACCTAGAAACAAGAAACTAGACAGGAGTAAAGGAATAAGGTAGGTGTTTATTTAAAAGGCCTTCAAAGGTACCCCTGGGGAGCCAGAGGCCACTGCCCAGATGGACCCCAAGATGGACAGCAGGTCACGAGCTCTTCACACTTTTCTAGGTTTGGTTCATTTACATCTCAGGGTTAATTCTCCAGTTAAAGCTTCGGTTTAATGATGTAGTTCCCCTCAGCTTGCCCCCCTCTCAGAGGCCTTTGGTTTGTACTTTTTGGGCCTAGGACGCTCTGAGTGTCCTTGAAGAGCAGGCCTGGACAGGCTTTGTTATGTCTGCCTGGCATGAGAGAGCAGAAATTAACAGGCTACAGGAAAGTTCAGACTTACACACTGGGCAGTGCAGGATTTGAAAACGAGAAAAGTTAAAACCTAAGGCATCACTGTGGGGCTCAAGTGTTTTACCAAAGATTCCCACGACACCACCCACCCCAGCATCTCCCATATTGTCTGTCCTAAAGGATGGAGAAGAGACCCCCTGCCTCCCCCAGGGAGGCCTGGGGGGAGGACAGCTCTTCCGAGGAGAGCAGCTCTTTACACCTCCAGCCCTTGTCCTTCTACGACACGACCACGATGCAGCCACTGCAGATTGGTGAGCGAGGGGCCCCGTGGGGCTGGGCAGGGCTGGGGCCCACCAGCACACCCTGAATGAGGCCAGGATCACGTTTTCCTGGCACGATGACAACAACAGTCCTGGGGGACAGGCACGATGTCACCTGAATGCCAGGGCAGCTCAGGGCTGGAGGCCAGCCCCAGCACAGCCTCTCCCAAGACAAAACAGCAGAGGGGCTCCAGGGTGTGGGCAGGGAGGGGCAGTGGGGCTCTGGACCTTTCCTGCCCAGCAGCCCAGGGCACTGGGGCCTTCCCAGCTCCAGCAGAGCAGCTCCTCTGCTGGCTGCCTCCAGCCACAAACTGCACAGGAAAAAGGCCGTGCCAGGGGCATGGGCACGGGTCTGGGTGGAGGGTAGGTCTCCTTGGCTCTCTCCTGTGGCCAGAGCCTCTGCAGCCCTCCCTGCTCTTCCCCTCTGGCAGATGCCAGCTGGTTGCCCATATATGAAGAAGCAGAGGAAGCTGTGGACTTCATCATGGCCTTTGTCAGCAGCCTTGACAAGGTAATTGTGGCCAGTGGGACAGTGGCTGTGCTGGCGATTGCTGGCAGGGCCTTTGCTGGGCTGTGGAGGGCTGCTGCCTGGGCAGAGCTGCCTTTCTCACAGGGCAGTGCTCTGGTCCTGCTGGCTGTGTCCACCCTGCCACACTCCCCATTTGTGTCTCTGTCCCCTGGCTGCCAGGACGCCCACAAGTTCACATTTCTGAAGAGCGTCTACGTGATGTGCAAAACCGCCTTGAAACGTGGCTTGACCCAGGGCCTGGATTTATTCTGCCAAACGTGCGAAGTGGTGGAGAACATCAAGGTGGGGGGACACCTGGTGTTTTGGGCATGGGGATAAGCACCCCTGGCACTGGGACCCTGTGTGGACAGCACTTGGGTGGGGCAGGCACTGGAGGCACTGGGTGCTAGCAGCTGCCAGGTCCCATCCTGGTTGTGTTCTGCAGGACATCCTGGAAAAGGAGCCAAGGGACCATCTGTCCTCACGGGTTCGGTACCTCTCCATGATTGCCATTGATGAATTAAGGTGGGCCCCCTGCCCCAGAGCTCCGAGGCCTCCTGCACAAGGCCTCGAGGGGCTGCTCCCAGCACCAGTGGCCAACTGGCTCTCCTCTGTCCTTGCAGTTTGGTGGAGAATGTGCTGGAGGGCAAAACCAAGAGCCTCCTCTCTGCGTGTTTCTCAAGTGTCTTCTGCCTTCCCCCAGAAAGGGAAATGCCACGCTCAGGTGCTTCCCTCTACATCAAGGTAAGTGCTGGGTGAGCTCCAGCAGTCTCCAGTCCTTCTGGGCAGCTCCCTGGTCACCCTGTGCTGCCCCATGACCAGAGACCTGAGGCAGGGTGAGGTCCTGCTGTTGCTTTCCCCCCCTTGTGGCTCTGTCCCCTTCCCACGGGCCTGGCTGTGTCCTGTGCCACAGGCTGCTCTGTCCCCAGCAGTTTGTGTATCCCTGTGTCTGTCCGGGGCAGTTCAGGTTTCCTCCTCAGGCACTGAGAGTTCAGATCAGTCTCCTGGGCATGGGGGAAAGAACAGCACAATCCCAGGCACTGCTCTCTCTGTCCTCTTTGCAGACCCTGAAGGCCATGGACACAATGCTGAGGACATTGGTGCTCAGCTTTCCTGTCTCCAGAGTCAGCCAGGAGCTGCAGGACATCTTTGAGGTCTGGCACAGGCAGAGAGGGGGTCCCAGGGCAGCTCCTCACCCTGGAGGGGAGGAGCTGCCCAGTCCAGTGCTGAGCAGGCAGAGCGTGGTGTGGGGAGGATGCTCACCTCCTGTGAGGAAGCAGGGGCTGGCACCAGGCTCCTCTGAGGCACAGTGGCTGCAGAGGGTGGCACCTTCCCGGCCAAAAGGTTGTCCTGGGAGCTTTGTCCAGGCCTCTGAGGGACCCCAGGGATAGGCACCCCTCTGCAGGCTTTGTGTGAGGTCAGAGGAAGCCTTGAGGGATGATGCAAGTCTGGCCCAGGAGCAGAGCTGTGTTTGCTTCTGGTGCTCACCAGCAGCTTCTCTCATCCCAGATGCTGCTGGACTTCACCAGGTCGGAGAGAGAAGTTGTGCAGGAGAGGGCTGTGGGGAGGATTGGTGTCCTTACCTATTTGATGTCCAACTATTGCAGGCTGAAGGTAAGGACCAGGCACCTTCCAGCCAGGCCATCTCCCCTCCCTGCCACTCTCCATGCCAGGGCTGCTGCCCAGCTGGTTTTGCTCCAAGAGGTGGGGCCATAGAGCCCTGCAAAGCTCAGATTCACCGGGAATCCAGCCCTGGGCACACTCTTGGGTACAAGTCTTCGGCACTAACTTCCTTCTCTTAGCCCTTCTTCTCATGCCTCCCTCATCCAGGCCTCTGTCAACTTTGGAAGAGACAGTTCTGGACCTGTCTGCCCTAAAGACATCTCAATCCCAGTCCTGGGAAAGCTGCTGGGACGTCTCCTTCTTTTCCGATATTCCAGTGAACAAACAAGCTACACAGCCTTCCATGCTCTTTTTTCCCTCGCTGAATTCCTCTGTAAGTAAAAAAGCAAGAGCAGCTGTGGCCTTCACACCTGTGCACACAGAGCTCTCTTGCCATACCTGCTGCCTGACCTCCTTTGCCCCTCCCAGCTGCTTCCTGTAGCATCCCAGCTGTCACTTTGCTGCAGAAGCTGAGTGCTCACCTCCAATCCCAGATCTGTTTGTTCCTGCTCCCTTTCCTCCCCTTCCTTTCAGGACCTTGAAGCCCACTGGCTTGTGGCCCCCACAGCCAAAGCTACAATTGACTCCCAGGTCCCAAAGCCAAGCCTTCCCCGTTAGAGAAGAGCAGATCCAGCACCATGGCTGCTCCCTCTTGCCTGTAGCAGGAAGCTCTTGCTGATGCCCTCCAGAAATCTTGCCTGATTCTGTCCCGCTCTCTTGCAAGCAGATCTCAGGGTGGTTTGATGAGCTTACTGACTTTTCTATGTTTGCCCTGCTGTTTAGACAAGTCAAGGCCAATGGACAGGTCAGGCCAGCTTGTTTGGAAAGCTGTGACCACCTCCTCGCTGTGTTCCCTGAGCACCAAGGACTGTACCCAGGTAAAGAGCCCCCCTCCTCTTTGTGGGGACTCTTGTCCATGGCATCAGCAGGGCCTTTGTGTGAGCAAAGGGACCCAGAGTCAGTGGGGCCAGTGGGGCCTCAGTGCCCTGGCAAGAAGGTTCCTGCCATCCCTGAGCAGGGACAACAGACGGGCTGCACTCCGGTGTCCCGGCAGCAGCTCCAGCCCCAGCAGGAGCTCCAGCCCTCCTGGCCCCCAGCAAGACCCTGCTTCTCTGTAGGGCCAGCACGCCATGCCCATGAGCCCTCCTCGCCAATGTGGAGGCTCCTTTCTCCTCCCCCTCTCCCACGCAGGGACTGCAGGCACTGCTGTCAGCTTTCCTGAGGGATCTGCTGCCAGCACTGCCAGGAACCTCTGCCCAGCCAAGCAGCAGCACCAGGGCACTCAGGGGCATGCCTGCCTTCCTTCCTGCCATAGGCCTTTGGAAGATACCTCCACTCTAGCGAGAGGACAGACGTCATCCTCGAGGCCATTGGGGCGTTGAGAGATGCCAGCATCCTTGACAAGGAGGTGCCCAGCAGCATGCTGGATGTGGCCATGAGAGACCCAGACTCCTGGCTGATGGATGTAAGTGCCCTGGGGCTGGACTGCCATCTTCAGCCCTGTCAGGCCTTGTTCCTCCCTCCATCCCTTCCTCACAAATCCAGGGGACTTGGACATCTGAAGCCACCTGAAGGTGGCAGAGAGGAATGGCAAGGGCAGCTGAGGCCATGGCTGCACTCCAGGGGCAGTGCCATGCTCACCTGTTTGCTCTCCAGGTGCCCAGGATAGTGAGCTGCATCCTTGAAACCCTGCCATACATCACCACGGAGTCAGGCTGTAAGAAAGTGGAGTCACTGTTTCTCCTGATGACCAATGAGTATGGCTCAGCAGTGGTCATCAGCCTGTGTGAGATGGCTCTTCAAGGAGACAGGTACTGGGCCTGACAATCTGAAGGGCTTGCTCCATGTGGGGAGTGGGTCCCCAAGACTTTGTGTCTGCCAGATCCAAGGAATGCTGCAGGACTTCCCATGGAGCCAGGCTCTCCATCCCACAAACCTTTCCAGCTCTCTGGCTGGGCCCGCAGCAGCCAAAGGCAGCCAAGCCAGTCCAGAGCCAGCTTGGTGCTCCCACAACTCCCCCTCAAGCCTGTCAGGCCTCCCAGGCAGGGCCCCTGGAGACCCCCAGCATGGGCTCTGCTCTGTGGGGCTGGTCCTGGCCATGGCGCTGTGGCTGAGGCAGCCCCTGGCTTCCAGCACTGTGCAGGAACTGTGCGACACTCTGTCCTCCATGCCCGAGATTTTGGACAAGGTCCTAACAGAACTGGCTACCTTGCTCCACAACCAGTGGTGCAACCCTCGCGGAGAAGGCCCCGGCGTCTCTCACAGAGCCGTGAGTTGCCAGGAAAGGCCCTGATCCCTGGCCATGAGCCCTCTGCCAGCGCCTCATGGCTCTGTTTGTTCCTGCAGTCGTTCTCGGGGCAGATTGACGTGGAGGAGTTGGGTGACGAGCCCAACGTCTGGAGCGATCAGGAGCATCCCGATGTGGTGATGGCCTTCCTGTTGCTGGAAGTCCTCGCTGGGCTGTCAGAGAGAGCGGAGATGGTGAGCAGGCTGATGTTGGGGCAGCCACGTCAGCAGCCAGGGCCTGGGGCTGAGTGCAAGGCAGTGGCTTGGCCTGGGCTGGGAGTCAGGGTGTGGGGTGACTGCTTCAAGGACCCTCCCTGCTGTGGTGGGGCCTGGGGTGGCTGCCCTGGGAGGCCTCCAGACAAAGCCTTTTCAGAAAATGGAAATTCTCTTCTTCGGAAAGGCAAGAAAAGTGGACGCCTTCCTGCCAAGCATGATGAAGATACTGGAAGTTGGCAGTGAAGATGAAAAGCTGAAGATCACTGTGGTCCTCCGAAATATCCTGGGTCAGCTGAAAAAGGCAAAGGCCAGCTCCATCGCCCTGATGCTGGTGGGGAAGGTGCTGCCCCTCTTTGACTCGGTGAGGCTGATGTGGGAGCCTGAGCCCTGCAGCCCTGCCCTGAAAGCAGTGCTCAGAGCAGGCTCAGCTCTCCTGGAATGGATTCTGGGCTTTGCAGCCAAACGCTGCTCCTGCCTGCTCTGGAATCTGACCCTGGAGCATCGCCCTCACCGCAGCCACGGGCAGGGAGCCGCTGTTCCAAAGCTCACTTTTCCTCCTTCCCGCCAGGAGTGCAGCCAGCTGCGAGAGCTCTCCCTGTGGCTCTTCAGAGACCTGCTGAAGTCTGTGTTGAGTAGGGATGAGAAGAAGATGAGGAGGGAGATGCAGAGTGCTCTGGTCCCGCTTCTCTTCCGTCTGAACGACCATCTCCCCAGCGTGGCTAAGGTTTGGATTTCAAGGCTGAGCACTGGTATGGGGGGACTGCCACCTCCCAGGGATCCCAGGGACTTGGGCAAGGGCTGCTGGCAGCGGGCAGGGCTCCCCCAGTGCAGCCCCTGGGTAGGGTCCCTGTGGAACCAGCACAAGCAGGGCTGGACAAGGTGGCCCGGCCATTTTCAACACCGGCCCTGCCTGCTCCAGCAGGGCTCTGCAGCAGCCCGTGGCCACTGAGGCAGCACCTGAGGCCTGAACATATGTGCTCCCAGAAGCCCAGAGGTTTCTCAGCTTTCCTACAAGTATCAGAGGCCAGGGCTTCAAGGCTCAGGCAGTCACCCAGGGCTGTCCCCAAAAGACTTCAAGACATTTGGGCTAGGACAAGTCACAGCTTCCTAAGGGCAGAATCACGGCAGGAGTAGAGCCAAGAGGTCTCTTTGCCCAGGCCCTGGCGCCACCTCTGAGATCATGCTGTCCTGCAGGCCTCCAGGGAAGCCCTGTTTGCTGCTGCAGAGCTTCTCAAATGGAAGCAGCTCAAGCACCTGCTGCAGAGAGAGCGCATGTGGGAGCTTGGAGAATGCTTGGTAAGGACAAGCCCCAGGGCCCGGGCTGGGTGAGGGCTGTCCCTGCTCTATGTCTGTCAGGGGAACAGAGCCTGTTCCGAGTGCTGCTGGCAGGACTGGGCAGGACCTGGAGGACCTTGTTCCTGTCCTCGAGAACAGAGCCCCAGAGGCTCCTGTCCAGGCCCCTCTCCCTTCCCTGTACCCAGCAAGAGGGAGGGCTCAGCAGTGAGGGGTGCTGGCAGGAGGGACTGCTCCAGCCAGCTGGGGGACTCTGTGACAATCCTGGAGACATTTCTGGTGCTCCCTGCAGCTGCTGAGGAGGAGCAGCAGGGCTGAAGAGTACATTCATCAGAGCCTGCCCTACCTGAGGGACCCTCAGTCCTCCGTGCGCCTGGCGGCCGTCAGGTTCATCAGTGAGTCACAGCCCCTGGCCCCTTTTGGGCCAGCCTGGCCACTGCCTTGCCACTGCACTGGCAGCAAGCAGCAACCCTGTGGCAAGCCCAACCACCCCATGCCGAGCCTCAGCCTCCCTCTGCCCCTTGCCACAAGCTGGGCTTGGTGACCGCCTTGCTCAGCCGCACTCCCTTTGGCTGCTGGTGGCCCCTGGGTCAGCCCTGCAGAGTGGGAGGGCAGCAGGGCCAGGGCTCACACTGCTGGGAGCACAGCAGGAGCAGGGAATGACGGAGCTCTCTTCCCAGGGAGCGCCACGACACACATGAGGAACCGGGATTCGGAGACTCAGGCTGACATCCTCAGCGGTGAGTGCTCTGCAGGGAACCCGCAGGGGCTCTGCACACACGTGGCTTCACCTTGGCTCTGTTTCTTTTGGTCACAGCCCTTCAGCCCTTGGAGACAGACAGGGATATCTCGATCAGTTCCATGGCAGCCCACACTGGCTTGATCCTGAGAGCTCCAAGGGTGCGGCGAAGATCGTGGGAACTTCTCCAAATGTTGTGCTGCTGGTGCCAGTGAGCTCAGCAGAGTTGTAGTTTTCTGTAGCTGCTGGTGCCAGTGAGCTCAGCAGGGTTGTAGTTTTCTGTAGCTGCTGGTGCTGGTGAGCTCAGCAGAGCTGTAGTTTTCTGTAGCTGCTGGTGCCAGTGAGCTCAGCAGAGTTTGAGTTTTCTGGAGCTGCTGGTGCCAGTGAGCTCAGCAGAGCTGTAGTTTTCTGGAGCTGCTGGTGCCAGTGAGCTCAGCAGAGTTTTAGTTTTCTGTAGCTGCTGGTGCCAGTGAGCTCAGCAGAGTTTTAGTTTTCTGTAGCTGCTGGTGCCAGTGAGCTCAGCAGAGTTTTAGTTTCCTGTAGCTGCTGGTGCCAGTGAGCTCAGCAGAGTTGTAGTTTTCTGGAGCTGCTGGTGCCAGTGAGCTCAGCAGAGCTGTAGTTTTCTGGAGCTGCTGGTGCCAGTGAGCTCAGCAGAGTTTTAGTTTTCTGTAGCTGCTGGTGCCAGTGAGCTCAGCAGAGTTTGAGTTTTCTGGAGCTGCTGGTGCCAGTGAGCTCAGCAGAGTTTTAGTTTCCTGTAGCTGCTGGTGCCAGTGAGCTCAGCAGAGTTTTAGTTTTCTGTAGCTGCTGGTGCCAGTGAGCTCAGCAGAGTTGTAGTTTTCTGTAGCTGCTGGTGCCGGTGAGCTCAGCAGAGTTTGAGTTTTCTGTAGATTAATTAATAAAGATGGAAAAACACATCCAAGCCCATGGTATCCTTCATTTGTGTAGTGCCCTGAGTGTGCGGAGCAGACTGTGTCCTTCTCAGCCTGTCCCGCAGGCAGTGGGATGCTTCCTCCTCACATCCCTGCCATCCCAAAATGCCCCACTTGGCCCTAAAATTGCAGGCACAGGCCCCCAGATTTTGTGCAGAGGGCCTCAGATTGCATCCCTGATACTCCAAAATGTCCCCGTGGGCCTTGAATTGTATCTGCAGGGCCCCACAGTGTCATTGACAGACTCCAAATTCCATTCCCTGTATTCCAAAATGCCCCGCGGAGAGCTGGAGTACAGCTGTGGGGCCCCAAACGATCCCTGGCAGCCCTGCGAGGTATGGAATGATGAGGGAATTCAGCCCTGAGGGGACCTCAGCGCATCCCAGAGCGGATCCCTGGGAAGTGCCAGGGCCTTGGAGCTGGGAATGAGTGAAGCGCTCTGTTCTAAATGGGCCATCTCCGATTTCCACCAAAACAAGGCTCATCCACGTGCGCTGGGGAAAGCCTCCAGCTCCTCACCACACATCGAGAACAACGAGGAGGTGATGCCATCCCCAGGCACCGGGAAAAACAGCAGAGAGTCTGACCAGCGAGAAGGGATGGGCAGCCGGGGCACCTGCGGGAGGAACCAGAGCGTGTGCGGGCTGCCGGCTTTGGGCGTCTTTTCACCAGTGCTGCTGTTACCGAAAACCTCCGAAATCGTCGGGATCAAGACTCCCTCTAACACTGTCTTTTGAGTGTTAGAGAGTAAAGCATTGCTTAAGTTTTGGCCAACAGGGGTGGCTGACAAATTCTGGCCTCCACGCTGATGCCAATACAGAACTTTTCCGCTTACTCATACATTTTTAGCAAATAAAGAAATTAATGCTCATTGATTCTAAGTCACATCATTCACTTAATTCATTAGTATTCTATCCTCTACTGGTTTTCTTACTCTTCATGCTACTTTGCACCACATTCTTTCATCCTTTTATCACCTTTTTCTTTACCACCTTTTTCTTGGGTGGGGAATCTCCAGCTTTCCAGACCTTCATCTCCTCTGTATCTTCTTGCTGATTGTTTTCCCTTGCGGTGCCTCAGCTGTCCTGTAAGTGGTAGAGTCAATCTTGCCAACGAACTTGTGGTGCTTTGTCGCTTAATATTAAATCTGACTTTTGCTCGTACCCTCACCAGTGATTTTTAAAGTGATCTCCAACCCTCTCGTTTGTAACACCCAGGTGAGGGACAGCACCGTGGGGCAGCTGCTCGGGGCTGTCGGGGGACCCCTCGGCTCCCAGCTGGTGAGCTCGGGGGTCCCTGGCAGGTCCCTGCTCTGTCCCCGGTGTCCCTCTCTTGCAGAGCAGGATGGCCATCAAGTGGCTGGTGCTGGGACTGGCACAGGAGTTTTTTATGCCAGACTGCTCCAGGAGAGCCCGCAAAATCCCAGTCCTGTTCTGCAAGGAGCGGCAGGAGTGGCAGGCCAGCAAAGGGCTGCTCCTATCCCAATGGCTGGGCCAAACTCAAATCAGTAGCTGAGGGTTCATCTGCTTTTTCTCTCCTGTGCTTGCCCAGGAAAGCTGCTGCTCCAGGTGTAAAGCAAAGCGAGGACAATCCCTGTCCTGAGCAGCTACTGCCTGCTCTGGAAATTGGTTTTGTTAGACTTGAGCTGCTAAGGACTTCCACCTGCTCAAATAATTGATTCATCCCTGTATATATATCTATATAATTTTAAAAAAGATATTTCCTGGATTTTACTCCTTTCAGTGCCCTGTCCCGTGTCTTTCTGTTGAGATCTGTACCTTGGTGCTGTGTTTGGGGCCAGCCCCAGCAAGCAGAGATGCCTCCCAGGCCCAGGGACAACCAGGAGGAGGCTGGAGGATCCCGAGGGGGTGGGATCCCCCTCAGGGAGGGGATGCCTGGCTCATGCCTGGCTCATGCCCTGTCTGTGCCAGCTGTGACACAGGGCCCAGCCATGCCAGGGGACCCATGCCTGGCAGTGGCTGCACAGAGCTGTGCACTGCGTGTGCCCCAGTTTATTGTTTTCTATGAGAAAAGAGACCACATTTTAATCTTTAAAAAAACCCAAACCAAATCCCACACTAATGAAGCCTGAGACTTTGCCCTTCAGGCTTCTCCAGGCTTGCAGGAAAGCAGCTGTTAGAGAGAAACACTAAAAAAATAACCTGCAAATGGGAAGACAGAGTTCTCAAAGGATCTCCTGTGTACCTGATGCTAGGGGTGTTTGACCCTAAACTGACTCTAAATTAGACAGAGATGGATCTGATGGGTGGACTGTAAGATGGATAATGTGAGGAATAAGACAACTCTTAGTAAAAAATAAAGTAATTTATTAAAACAGAAAAATTGAAAAATTACAGAAATTAAAAAAATATAAACATTTGGGATCCTAGTGGCTCAGGAGGTATGCCCCAGGAGTGCAGGGATTCGAGATCTTCAGGCTTTAACAGCACTGGACCTCTGGTGGAAGAACTTGCAGTGCTGGGCTGACTTTTAGCTAATCCAAATGTCAAAGCTAAAAATTATTAAAAGCTCCTTAAAAGGAGTAAGGCTTAAGTACCCAGCACTGGTGTCCACTACAGCTGATCTGCAGGGGGCTCGGCTCTGCTCTGAGGGATGCCTCGTTGTTTTATAGTGCCTTTGCTCCGCCCCAGCCCGCCCACAGCCCGCCCATAGCACACCCCTTTGGTCCAAAGTGATTGGGGCTTTCTTTTTAACAGATCATCTCTGTCACCAATGGCTCGTCGTTGTCAGGGGGGTGGTACCAGCTGAAGTAAGGGTGGTAACATGCCCTCATTAAGATTCAGGTTGCTATGGAGCTTACTTGCAGAATAACGGCTATGGGGCTAAAAATAGCAATTGGCTGTTAGGACTGGGGTTTTGGAGTTAGTCCCGAGACTAAAGTGCAAAGCAAAAACTTAAAAACATACTAAAATACATCTAATACCTCCCAAACCATCCACAAAAGCAGACAATGAACATAGGAGAAACAACTCTTACAGTGTACAAGTGGTTTAAAGTTTGAAAAAGGGATTTTTAACCAGGAAACTTTTAACTGGGAATTTTAACTGGGACTAGTGCAAATGCAGTGTCTTGAACAAGTGAAAACACTAATAATGAAGCTTGATAGTGAAAACCATAATAATAAGGCTTGATTTTGGTACCTGGGTTGATGGGTTAACTTTATCACTCAATTAAAAGAACTGTTTAACTCAAAATAAACTAATTAAGGCACTTAACATGCAAAGACCAAGCTAATTAGGGATTTCATGTATGACAGATAAGAAAGTGGTTGGACGGTCACTTCCACAGGGCCATGGTCAATGGCTCAGAGTCCTGATGGACATCAGTGTCCCGTGGTGTCCCTCAGGGGTCTGTGCTGGGACCAGAGCTATTTAACACCTTCATTAAAGACAGATGAGGGGATTGAGTGCACCCTTAGTAGGTTTGCAGGTGACACCAAGCTGAGGGTGCAGGGACACCCCTGAGGACGGGGCCATGCAGAGGGACCTTTTGATGTGCTCTAGAGGTCCCAGTTTGCCCCCGGTCCCCGCAGCACCTGCAGCAACTCAGGCTGCTCAGCTGGGCTGGACCAGAGGACAACAGCTCCCAGCATGATGAGGACCACAGCATTATCCTGGTGGTTGCCACCCTCCCATCTGCACTCCTACACCCCCACAGAGAGGTCAGGCTCTGCAGTATCCCGGAAGGAAAGGGATGTCCTGAAGGCACATGGGAGTGTCTGAACACGGGGCTCTGGGGTGCATGGGAGGGCACCAGGGATGTCCCGAGGGGATGTGAGGGCAGAGGGAGGTCTGGAGGCACCCTGAAAGCAGCCAGGTGCCCAAGGCTATGCCAGGCCTGTGCCCTGGGGAACAGCTTGCCCTTCCCTGCCTGGGTGGTGGCTCACTGGCACCTGTTGCTGGGGACAGGTTCCATGTCAACAAGCACTGGAACCCGCTGCTAGAGGCAGCTGCTGTGTCACAGCGGGGCCCTCTGTGACACCCCAGCGCAGCATGCGTGGTCAGCATGCCTGCTGCCCACGGTGGATGGTGACAGGCAGGAGCTTGGCGCTGACAAGGAGCCCCTGAGTGCAGCCTGTCTTGCCCCATCACCCCTGGTAGCCCTGTTGGTGCCTTGAGAGGCCACCTAGAAACAAGAAACTAGACAGGAGTAAAGGAATAAGGTAGGTGTTTATTTAAAAGGCCTTCAAAGGTACCCCTGGGGAGCCAGAGGCCACTGCCCAGATGGACCCCAAGATGGACAGCAGGTCACGAGCTCTTCACACTTTTCTAGGTTTGGTTCATTTACATCTCAGGGTTAATTCTCCAGTTAAAGCTTCGGTTTAATGATGTAGTTCCCCTCAGCTTGCCCCCCTCTCAGAGGCCTTTGGTTTGTACTTTTTGGGCCTAGGACGCTCTGAGTGTCCTTGAAGAGCAGGCCTGGACAGGCTTTGTTATGTCTGCCTGGCATGAGAGAGCAGAAATTAACAGGCTACAGGAAAGTTCAGACTTACACACTGGGCAGTGCAGGATTTGAAAACTAGAAAAGTTAAAACCTAAGGCATCACTGTGGGGCTCAAGTGTTTTACCAAAGATTCCCACGACACCACCCACCCCAGCATCTCCCATATTGTCTGTCCTAAAGGATGGAGAAGAGACCCCCTGCCTCCCCCAGGGAGGCCTGGGGGGAGGAGAGCTCTTCCGAGGAGAGCAGCTCTTTACACCTCCAGCCCTTGTCCTTCTACGACACGACCACGATGCAGCCACTGCAGATTGGTGAGCGAGGGGCCCCGTGGGGCTGGGCAGGGCTGGGGCCCACCAGCACACCCTGAATGAGGCCAGGATCACGTTTTCCTGGCACGATGACAACAACAGTCCTGGGGGACAGGCACGATGTCACCTGAATGCCAGGGCAGCTCAGGGCTGGAGGCCAGCCCCAGCACAGCCTCTCCCAAGGAAAAACAGCAGAGGGGTTCCAGGGTGTGGGCAGGGAGGGGCAGTGGAGCTCTGGACCTTTCCTGCCCAGCAGCCCAGGGCACTGGGGCCTTCCCAGCTCCAGCAGAGCAGCTCCTCTGCTGGCTGCCTCCAGCCACAAACTGCACAGGAAAAAGGCCGTGCCAGGGGCATGGGCACGGGGCTGGGTGGAGGGTAGGTCTCCTTGGCTCTCTCCTGTGGCCAGAGCCTCTGCAGCCCTCCCTGCTCTTCCCCTCTGGCAGATGCCAGCTGGTTGCCCATATATGAAGAAGCAGAGGAAGCTGTGGACTTCATCATGGCCTTTGTCAGCAGCCTTGACAAGGTAATTGTGGCCAGTGGGACAGTGGCTGTGCTGGCGATTGCTGGCAGGGCCTTTGCTGGGCTGTGGAGGGCTGCTGCCTGGGCAGAGCTGCCTTTCTCACAGGGCAGTGCTCTGGTCCTGCTGGCTGTGTCCACCCTGCCACACTCCCCATTTGTGTCTCTGTCCCCTGGCTGCCAGGACGCCCACAAGTTCACATTTCTGAAGAGCGTCTACGTGCTGTGCAAAAGCGCCTTGAAACGTGGCTTGACCCAGGGCCTGGATTTATTCTGCCAAACGTGCGAAGTGGTGGAGAACATCAAGGTGGGGGGACACCTGGTGTTTTGGGCATGGGGATAAGCACCCCTGGCACTGGGACCCTGTGTGGACAGCACTTGGGTGGGGCAGGCACTGGAGGCACTGGGTGCTAGCAGCTGCCAGGTCCCATCCTGGTTGTGTTCTGCAGGACATCCTGGAAAAGGAGCCAAGGGACCATCTGTCCTCACGGGTTCGGTATCTCTCCATGATTGCCATTGATGAATTAAGGTGGGCCCCCTGCCCCAGAGCTCCGAGGCCTCCTGCACGAGGCCTCGAGGGGCTGCTCCCAGCACCAGTGGCCAACTGGCTCTCCTCTGTCCTTGCAGCTTGGTGGAGAATGTGCTGGAGGGCAAAACCAAGAGCCTCCTCTCTGCGTGTTTCTCAAGTGTCTTCTGCCTTCCCCCAGAAAGGGAAATGCCACGCTCAGGTGCTTCCCTCTACATCAAGGTAAGTGCTGGGTGAGCTCCAGCAGTCTCCAGTCCTTCTGGGCAGCTCCCTGGTCACCCTGTGCTGCCCCATGACCAGAGACCTGAGGCAGGGTGAGGTCCTGCTGTTGCTTTCCCCCCCTTGTGGCTCTGTCCCCTTCCCACGGGCCTGGCTGTGTCCTGTGCCACAGGCTGCTCTGTCCCCAGCAGTTTGTGTATCCCTGTGTCTGTCCTGGGCAGTTCAGGTTTCCTCCTCAGGCACTGAGAGTTCAGATCAGTCTCCTGGGCATGGGGGAAAGAACAGCACAATCCCAGGCACTGCTCTCTCTGTCCTCTTTGCAGACCCTGAAGGCCATGGACACAATGCTGAGGACATTGGTGCTCAGCTTTCCTGTCTCCAGAGTCAGCCAGGAGCTGCAGGACATCTTTGAGGTCTGGCACAGGCAGAGGGGGGGTCCCAGGGCAGCTCCTCACCCTGGAGGGGAGGAGCTGCCCAGTCCAGTGCTGAGCAGGCAGAGCGTGGTGTGGGGAGGATGCTCACCTCCTGTGAGGAAGCAGGGGCTGGCACCAGGCTCCTCTGAGGCACAGTGGCTGCAGAGGGTGGCACCTTCCTGGCCAAAAGGTTGTCCTGGGAGCTTTGTCCAGGCCTCTGAGGGACCCCAGGGATAGGCACCCCTCTGCAGGCTTTGTGTGAGGTCAGAGGAAGCCTTGAGGGATGATGCAAGTCTGGCCCAGGAGCAGAGCTGTGTTTGCTTCTGGTGCTCACCAGCAGCTTCTCTCATCCCAGATGCTGCTGGACTTCACCAGGTCGGAGAGAGAAGTTGTGCAGGAGAGGGCTGTGGGGAGGATTGGTGTCCTTACCTATTTGATGTCCAACTATTGCAGTCTGAAGGTAAGGACCAGGCACCTTCCAGCCAGGCCATCTCCCCTCCCTGCCACTCTCCATGCCAGGGCTGCTGCCCAGCTGGTTTTGCTCCAAGAGGTGGGGCCATAGAGCCCTGCAAAGCTCAGATTCACCGGGAATCCAGCCCTGGGCACACTCTTGGGTACAAGTCTTCGGCACTAACTTCCTTCTCTTAGCCCTTCTTCTCATGCCTCCCTCATCCAGGCCTCTGTCAACTTTGGAAGAGACAGTTCTGGACCCGTCTGCCCTAAAGACATCTCAATCCCAGTCCTGGGAAAGCTGCTGGGACGTCTCCTTCTTTTCCGATATTCCAGTGAACAAACAAGCTACACAGCCTTCCATGCTCTTTTTTCCCTCGCTGAATTCCTCTGTAAGTAAAAAAGCAAGAGCAGCTGTGGCCTTCACACCTGTGCACACAGAGCTCTCTTGCCATACCTGCTGCCTGATCTCCTTTGCCCCTCCCAGCTGCTTCCTGTAGCATCCCAGCTGTCACTTTGCTGCAGAAGCTGAGTGCTCACCTCCAATCCCAGATCTGTTTGTTCCTGCTCCCTTTCCTCCCCTTCCTTTCAGGACCTTGAAGCCCACTGGCTTGTGGCCCCCACAGCCAAAGCTACAATTGACTCCCAGGTCCCAAAGCCAAGCCTTCCCCGTTAGAGAAGAGCAGATCCAGCACCATGGCTGCTCCCTCTTGCCTGTAGCAGGAAGCTCTTGCTGATGCCCTCCAGAAATCTTGCCTGATTCTGTCCCGCTCTCTTGCAAGCAGATCTCAGGGTGGTTTGATGAGCTTACTGACTTTTCTATGTTTGCCCTGCTGTTTAGACAAGTCAAGGCCAATGGACAGGTCAGGCCAGCTTGTTTGGAAAGCTGTGACCACCTCCTCGCTTTGTTCCCTGAGCACCAAGGACTGTACCCAGGTAAAGAGCCCCCCTCCTCTTTGTGGGGACTCTTGTCCATGGCATCAGCAGGGCCTTTGTGTGAGCAAAGGGACCCAGAGTCAGTGGGGCCAGTGGGGCCTCAGTGCCCTGGCAAGAAGGTTCCTGCCATCCCTGAGCAGGGACAACAGACGGGCTGCACTCCGGTGTCCCGGCAGCAGCTCCAGCCCCAGCAGGAGCTCCAGCCCTCCTGGCCCCCAGCAAGACCCTGCTTCTCTGTAGGGCCAGCACGCCATGCCCGTGAGCCCTCCTCGCCAATGTGGAGGCTCCTTTCTCCTCCCCCTCTCCCACGCAGGGACTGCAGGCACTGCTGTCAGCTTTCCTGAGGGATCTGCTGCCAGCACTGCCAGGAACCTCTGCCCAGCCAAGCAGCAGCACCAGGGCACTCAGGGGCATGCCTGCCTTCCTTCCTGCCATAGGCCTTTGGAAGATACCTCCACTCTAGCGAGAGGACAGACGTCATCCTCGAGGCCATTGGGGCGTTGAGAGATGCCAGCATCCTTGACAAGGAGGTGCCCAGCAGCATGCTGGATGTGGCCATGAGAGACCCAGACTCCTGGCTGATGGATGTAAGTGCCCTGGGGCTGGACTGCCATCTTCAGCCCTGTCAGGCCTTGTTCCTCCCTCCATCCCTTCCTCACAAATCCAGGGGACTTGGGCATCTGAAGCCACCTGAAGGTGGCAGAGAGGAATGGCAAGGGCAGCTGAGGCCATGGCTGCACTCCAGGGGCAGTGCCATGCTCACCTGTTTGCTCTCCAGGTGCCCAGGATAGTGAGCTGCATCCTTGAAACCCTGCCATACATCACCACGGAGTCAGGCTGTAAGAAAGTGGAGTCACTGTTTCTCCTGATGACCAATGAGTATGGCTCAGCAGTGGTCATCAGCCTGTGTGAGATGGCTCTTCAAGGAGACAGGTACTGGGCCTGACAATCTGAAGGGCTTGCTCCATGTGGGGAGTGGGACCCCAAGACTTTGTGTCTGCCAGATCCAAGGAATGCTGCAGGACTTCCCATGGAGCCAGGCTCTCCATCCCACAAACCTTTCCAGCTCTCTGGCTGGGCCCGCAGCAGCCAAAGGCAGCCAAGCCAGTCCAGAGCCAGCTTGGTGCTCCCACAACTCCCCCTCAAGCCTGTCAGGCCTCCCAGGCAGGGCCCCTGGAGACCCCCAGCACGGGCTCTGCTCTGTGGGGCTGGTCCTGGCCATGGCGCTGTGGCTGAGGCAGCCCCTGGCTTCCAGCACTGTGCAGGAACTGTGCGACACTCTGTCCTCCATGCCCGAGATTTTGGACAAGGTCCTAACGGAACTGGCTACCTTGCTCCACAACCAGTGGTGCAACCCTCGCGGAGAAGGCCCCGGCGTCTCTCACAGAGCCGTGAGTTGCCAGGAAAGGCCCTGATCCCTGGCCATGAGCCCTCTGCCAGCGCCTCATGGCTCTGTTTGTTCCTGCAGTCGTTCTCGGGGCAGATTGACGTGGAGGAGTTGGGTGACGAGCCCAACGTCTGGAGCGATCAGGAGCATCCCGATGTGGTGATGGCCTTCCTGTTGCTGGAAGTCCTCGCTGGGCTGTCAGAGAGAGCGGAGATGGTGAGCAGGCTGATGTTGGGGCAGCCACGTCAGCAGCCAGGGCCTGGGGCTGAGTGCAAGGCAGTGGCTTGGCCTGGGCTGGGAGTCAGGGTGTGGGGTGACTGCTTCAAGGACCCTCCCTGCTGTGGTGGGGCCTGGGGTGGCTGCCCTGGGAGGCCTCCAGACAAAGCCTTTTCAGAAAATGGAAATTCTCTTCTTCGGAAAGGCAAGAAAAGTGGACGCCTTCCTGCCAAGCATGATGAAGATACTGGAAGTTGGCAGTGAAGATGAAAAGCTGAAGATCACTGTGGTCCTCCGAAATATCCTGGGTCAGCTGAAAAAGGCAAAGGCCAGCTCCATCGCCCTGATGCTGGTGGGGAAGGTGCTGCCCCTCTTTGACTCGGTGAGGCTGATGTGGGAGCCTGAGCCCTGCAGCCCTGCCCTGAAAGCAGTGCTCAGAGCAGGCTCAGCTCTCCTGGAATGGATTCTGGGCTTTGCAGCCAAACGCTGCTCCTGCCTGCTCTGGAATCTGACCCTGGAGCATCGCCCTCACCGCAGCCACGGGCAGGGAGCCACTGTTCCAAAGCTCACTTTTCCTCCTTCCCGCCAGGAGTGCAGCCAGCTGCGAGAGCTCTCCCTGTGGCTCTTCAGAGACCTGCTGAAGTCTGTGTTGAGTAGGGATGAGAAGAAAATGAGGAGGGAGATGCAGAGTGCTCTGGTCCCGCTTCTCTTCCGTCTGAACGACCATCTCCCCAGCGTGGCTAAGGTTTGGATTTCAAGGCTGAGCACTGGTATGGGGGGACTGCCACCTCCCAGGGATCCCAGGGACTTGGGCAAGGGCTGCTGGCAGCGGGCAGGGCTCCCCCAGTGCAGCCCCTGGGTAGGGTCCCTGTGGAACCAGCACAAGCAGGGCTGGACAAGGTGGCCCGGCCATTTTCAACACCGGCCCTGCCTGCTCCAGCAGGGCTCTGCAGCAGCCCGTGGCCACTGAGGCAGCACCTGAGGCCTGAACATATGTGCTCCCAGAAGCCCAGAGGTTTCTCAGCTTTCCTACAAGTATCAGAGGCCAGGGCTTCAAGGCTCAGTCAGTCACCCAGGGCTATCCCCAAAAGACTTCAAGACATTTGGGCTAGGACAAGTCACAGCTTCCTAAGGGCAGAATCACGGCAGGAGTAGAGCCAAGAGGTCTCTTTGCCCAGGCCCTGGCGCCACCTCTGAGATCATGCTGTCCTGCAGGCCTCCAGGGAAGCCCTGTTTGCTGCTGCAGAGCTTCTCAAATGGAAGCAGCTCAAGCACCTGCTGCAGAGAGAGCGCATGTGGGAGCTTGGAGAATGCTTGGTAAGGACAAGCCCCAGGGCCCGGGCTGGGTGAGGGCCGTCCCTGCTCTATGTCTGTCAGGGGAACAGAGCCTGTTCCGAGTGCTGCTGGCAGGACTGGGCAGGACCTGGAGGACCTTGTTCCTGTCCTCGAGAACAGAGCCCCAGAGGCTCCTGTCCAGGCCCCTCTCCCTTCCCTGTACCCAGCAAGAGGGAGGGCTCAGCAGTGAGGGGTGCTGGCAGGAGGGACTGCTCCAGCCAGCTGGGGGACTCTGTGACAATCCTGGAGACATTTCTGGTGCTCCCTGCAGCTGCTGAGGAGGAGCAGCAGGGCTGAAGAGTACATTCATCAGAGCCTGCCCTACCTGAGGGACCCTCAGTCCTCCGTGCGCCTGGCGGCCGTCAGGTTCATCAGTGAGTCACAGCCCCTGGCCCCTTTTGGGCCAGCCTGGCCACTTCCTTGCCACTGCACTGGCAGCAAGCAGCAACCCTGTGGCAAGCCCAACCACCCCATGCCGAGCCTCAGCCTCCCTCTGCCCCTTGCCACAAGCTGGGCTTGGTGACCGCCTTGCTCAGCCGCACTCCCTTTGGCTGCTGGTGGCCCCTGGGTCAGCCCTGCAGAGTGGGAGGGCAGCAGGGCCAGGGCTCACACTGCTGGGAGCACAGCAGGAGCAGGGAATGACGGAGCTCTCTTCCCAGGGAGCGCCACGACACACATGAGGAACCGGGATTCGGAGACTCAGGCTGACATCCTCAGCGGTGAGTGCTCTGCAGGGAACCCGCAGGGGCTCTGCACACACGTGGCTTCACCTTGGCTCTGTTTCTTTTGGTCACAGCCCTTCAGCCCTTGGAGACAGACAGGGATATCTCGATCAGTTCCATGGCAGCCCACACTGGCTTGATCCTGAGAGCTCCAAGGGTGCGGCGAAGATCGTGGGACATTCTCCAAATGTTGTGCTGCTGGTGCCAGTGAGCTCAGCAGGGTTGTAGTTTTCTGTAGCTGCTGGTGCCGGTGAGCTCAGCAGAGTTTTAGTTTTCTGTAGCTGCTGGTGCCGGTGAGCTCAGCAGAGTTTTAGTTTTCTGTAGCTGCTGGTGCCGGTGAGCTCAGCAGAGTTTTAGTTTTCTGTAGCTGCTGGTGCCGGTGAGCTCAGCAGAGTTTTAGTTTTCTGTAGCTGCTGGTGCCAGTGAGCTCAGCAGAGTTGTAGTTTTCTGTAGCTGCTGGTGCCAGTGAGCTCAGCAGAGTTTGAGTTTTCTGTAGCTGCTGGTGCCAGTGAGCTCAGCAGAGTTGTAGTTTTCTGTAGATTAATTAATAAAGATGGAAAAACACATCCAAGCCCATGGTATCCTTCATTTGTGTAGTGCCCTGAGTGTGTGGAGCAGACTGTGTCCTTCTCAGCCTGTCCCGCAGGCAGTGGGATGCTTCCTCCTCACATCCCTGCCATCCCAAAATGCCCCACTTGGCCCTAAAATTGCAGGCACAGGCCCCCAGATTTTGTGCAGAGGGCCTCAGATTGCATCCCTGATACGCCAAAATGCCCCCGTGGGCCTTGAATTGTATCTGCAGGGCCCCACAGTGTCATTGACAGACTCCAAATTCCATTCCCTGTATTCCAAAATGCCCCGCGGAGAGCTGGAGTACAGCTGTGGGGCCCCAAACGATCCCTGGCAGCCCCGCGAGGTATGGAATGATGAGGGAATTCAGCCCTGAGGGGACCTCAGCGCATCCCAGAGCGGATCCCTGGGAAGTGCCAGGGCCTTGGAGCTGGGAATGAGTGAAGCGCTCTGTTCTAAATGGGCCATCTCCGATTTCCACCAAAACAAGGCTCATCCACGCGCGCTGGGGAAAGCCTCCAGCTCCTCACCACACATCGAGAACAACGAGGAGGTGATGCCATCCCCAGGCGCTGGGAAAAACAGCAGAGAGTCTGACCAGCGAGAAGGGATGGGCAGCCGGGGCACCTGCGGGAGGAACCAGAGCGTGTGCGGGCTGCCGGCTTTGGGCGTCTTTTCACCAGTGCTGCTGTTACCGAAAACCTCCGAAATCGTCGGGATCAAGACTCCCTCTAACACTGTCTTTTGAGTGTTAGAGAGTAAAGCATTGCTTAAGTTTTGGCCAACAGGGGTAGCTGACAAATTCTGGCCTCCACGCTGATGCCAATACAGAACTTTTCCGCTTACTCATACATTTTTAGCAAACAAAGAAATTAATGCTCATTGATTCTAAGTCACATCATTCACTTAATTCATTAGTATTCTATCCTCTACTGGTTTTCTTACTCTTCATGCTACTTTGCTCCACATTCTTTCATCCTTTTATCACCTTTTGCTTTATCACCTTTTTCTTGGGTGGGGAATCTCCAGCTTTCCAGACCTTCATCTCCTCTGTATCTTCTTGCTGATTGTTTTCCCTTGCTGTGCCTCAGCTGTCCTGTAAGTGGTAGAGTCAATCTTGCCAACGAACTTGTGGTGCTTTGTCGCTTAATATTAAATCTGACTTTTGCTCGTACCCTCACCAGTGATTTTTTAAGTGATCTCCAACCCTCTCGTTTGTAACACCCAGGTGAGGGACAGCACCGTGGGGCAGCTGCTCGGGGCTGTCGGGGGACCCCTCGGCTCCCAGCTGGTGAGCTCGGGGGTCCCTGGCAGGTCCCTGCTCTGTCCCCGGTGTCCCTCTCTTGCAGAGCAGGATGGCCATCAAGTGGCTGGTGCTGGGACTGGCACAGGAGTTTTTTATGCCAGACTGCTCCAGGAGAGCCCGCAAAATCCCAGTCCTGTTCTGCAAGGAGTGGCAGGAGTGGCAGGCCAGCAAAGGGCTGCTCCTATCCCAATGGCTGGGCCAAACTCAAATCAGTAGCTGAGGGTTCATCTGCTTTTCCTCTCCTGTGCTTGCCCAGGAAAGCTGCTGCTCCAGGTGTAAAGCAAAGCGAGGACAATCCCTGTCCTGAGCAGCTACTGCCTGCTCTGGAAATTGGTTTTGTTAGAGTTGAGCTGCTAAGGACTTCCACCCGCTCAAATAATTGATTCATATCTGTATATATATCTATATAATTTTAAAAAAGATATTTCCTTGATTTTACTCCTTTCAGTGCCCTGTCCCGTGTCTTTCTGTTGGGATCTGTACCTTGGTGCTGTGTTTGGGGCCAGCCCCAGCAAGCAGAGATGCCTCCCAGGCCCAGGGACAACCAGGAGGAGGCTGGAGGATCCCGAGGGGGTGGGATCCCCCTCAGGAAGGGGATGCCTGGCTCATGCCTGGCTCATGCCCTGTCTGTGCCAGCTGTGACACAGGGCCCAGCCATGCCAGGGGACCCATGCCTGGCAGTGGCTGCACAGAGCTGTGCACTGGGTGTGTCCCAGTTTATTGTTTTCTATGAGAAAAGAGACCACATTTTAATCTTTAAAAACAAAACCCAAACCAAATCCCACACTAATGGAGACAGAGATTTTGCCCTTCAGTCTTCTCCAGGCTTGCAGGAAAGCAGCTGTTAGAGAGAAACACTAAAAAAATAACCTGCAAATGGGAAGACAGAGTTCTCAAAGGATCTCCTGTGTACCTGATGCTAGGGGTGTTTGACCCTAAATTGACTCTCAATTAGACAGAGATGGATCTGATGGGTGGACTGTAAGATGGATAAGAAAGTGGTTGGATGGTCACTTCCACAGGGCCATGGTCAATGGCTCAGAGTCCTGATGGACATCAGTGACCCGTGGTGTCCCTCAGGGGTCTGTGCTGGGACCAGAGCTATTTAACACCTTCATTAAAGACAGATGAGGGGATTGAGTGCACCCTTAGTAGGTTTGCAGGTGACACCAAGCTGAGGGTGCAGGGACACCCCTGAGGACGGGGCCATGCAGAGGGACCTGGACAAGCTCCAGAAGAGGCCCATGGGAATCTCATGAGGTTTAACAAGACAAGTGCTGGTGCTGCACCTGGGTCAGGGCAACCTCTGGGATCCATCCAGGCTGAGGATAAGCAGATGGAGCAGCCTCTGGAGAGGGACTTGGGGGTGCTGTGGGTGGACCTGCCCTGGCCCTGAGCACCCTGTGTGCTGGGTTGAGCCCCCAGTCTGGGCAGCAGGAAAGGGATTGGGATTGTGCCCCTGTGCTCAGGTGAGACCCCACCTGCAGAGCCACCCCAGCCCTGGGGCCCAGCACAGGAGGGATGTGGAGCTGCTGGAGATAGTCCAGAGGAGGCACCAGGATTATCAGAGAGATGGAGCAGTTCTGCTGTGAGGAAAGGCTGGAAGAGCTGGGAATGTTCAGCCTGGAGAAGGGAAATTGCAACCCTCCAGCATCTGAAGGGAGTCTACAGGAAAGATGGAGAGAGACTCTTTACAAGGGCCTGGAGTACAGGACAAGGGGGAACGGCTTCACTGACAGAGGGCAGGGTTAGATATTAAGAAAAAATTCTTCCCTATGAGGGTGGTGAGGCTCTGGCACAGCCTGTCCAGAGAAGCTGTGGCTGCCTCATGCTAGAAGTGTCCAAGGCCAGGTTGGGATAGTGGGATAGTGGAAGGTGTGCCTGCCCATGGCAGGGGGTGGGATTGGATGGGCTTTAATGTCCCTTCCAACCCAAACCCTTCAGTAATCCTGTGATTCCATGTTCTAGGAGTAGTTGCTCCAGCGCCCTTTTTCCCCCACCTGTCTACCAAACATCTCAATGGAAGTTAGCAGGTCCTCTTACCATGTAATGATTTTGCTCATAATAAACTAGACTTGTAGTCTAGACTTTTGTCCGGCATCTCATGTTGACATGAGAGCTAATGGCTGAGGTTTTATGGCATGGGTTTTCACACTTTCATCCTGGACAGAAGGCCAGAGTTCAATTCTATTTTTCTCCAGGAATGTGATACATTTAGAAAACTCTACTCACAGGAAATAGACCCATTACTTCAACTACTGTCTGTGGTGGGGACTGTGGCTGTGTGTGACTGACCACTGACCTGAGTCCATTTGCGTCAGCTCTGCCAAAAGTTTATGAAGATACGCGGTGACACTTTCGACTTTACAATGTAAGAAGCAAAGGGAGTAACGGCTCTGTAAGTGTGGAAACGTCACAGCTGCAAAAGCTTCAGGAGGATGTTTTCCAGCGGCAATGACAACCTGTGATGCCACCTTTACTGATGCCTGAGTGCAAACTGCATGTCCTTTACCTCCAGCAGTGGGACCTGCAGCTTTGTCCCCCTGCCACCACCTCCCCGGGCACAGGCTGCCATGCCTGGGCTTCGAAGCTGTTTTTAAAACACAAAGATATGACAAGGCCAGTTTTAATCCCAAGGGTCCTAAATTATCCTGGCACAATGGATCCCACCTGGGTGGCAGTGCCAGGTCCTTCAGGGTGGTGGATCCATGTTGTTCACAGAGGTCTTTTGGCTCAGCTGGAGCACAGAGGGAATTGGAAACCTAAAATACCAAATGGGACTGGAAATTGTCATGAGCTGCACAGCAGGACTGTGTGCAGCTCCCAGCAGCATCCTGCTGAGCACAAGGAGAAGGGTCCCAGTCATTGATCCATTCTCCCAAAGGGAAGCTAGTGAAAGATGTGACACAATCCTGAGATCCTCTGCAGCCCACCAATGGGGCAGTTAAAGATCCACAGTATTTTTCAAAGCAGAAATCATGTCTCTTGTCTGCCTGATGAGCTGGTGTCCTGGGTCACAGTGTATTCTATTACCATCCTCATGAGCTGTGGAAATCAGGTGGGGCAGTGTTTCCTTGCCTCCTCCCCCCAGACTATCTTGCTGTTAATGGCCCATCATTGTCCTGCTGCATGACTCACAGATAACTCCCTCTGGACTATCTGCTGTTAACGAGCCTAATCAACACTTGGCCTCATGACTCATTACCCCATTGTGAGATGCTCCACCCAGAGGGAGGAACCAAGCATTCCATCCTGGATATAATCTGAGATTCCCAAGACCAGAGACAACCTTTCCACTGGATTTCCAGAGGACAGGAGCTATACAGCCACCACTGGACCTTCCGAGGAAGAGCAGACCCTTCCACAGGATCACCACTTCAATAGAACCACATCCCCCACTTCAGGAGGACTGCAGCCACCATCTTATCAGACTGGTACCACCACCCTGACTAACAGGGTGTCAGGTTGTATCCTGACTGTCAGTTTAAATCAGTGTTTTCTGCCTTTTTTTTCTTTTTTCCTTAATTTCCCTATTAAATTGTTATTCTGACTTGGTACCTCCCACTGGTTTGTTTTCAAACTAGTACAGCTGGGATCTGTTAGAACTCTTTCCAGGGCTTTGTGGAGCAGCCCCATCTCCACTACCCTCCCTCTGTGGTTGGTTGTAAGTCACAGCCTCAAGCTCAGCCTCCCACTGTGGGACAGTGACACGTGGGCTCATACCAGGCCAGGACCCTGCTGGGTATTGAGCTCCTGAAGTTTTCCTGCTCTCCTGTAATTCCTTGCTGGAAGTCTGGGGTAGAGATGCCCAGATTGGGGGTTGCTTTTAGAAGGCGACCTTTCAGACTTAAAAAGCTTTGTTCATGTGCTGTTAGGGGTGTTAATGAGCTTTTCTCTCAGAGCAGGAGCTTGTGCTTGGTCATAAACATAATTTTAAAATAATAAAGTATTTGAAGCAGAAGTTTTTGAAGGATGTATAGGTTCTGCCCCAGGATGGTAATTACAGATTGTTTTTGACTATCTGAGAGTAAACATCCACTGTAGAGGTTTTGTCCGCTCAGGAGTCAGCACAATAGAAGGAAATGGAAGTTTAAGAAGTGTGAGTTAAATGGCTGGAGATTGAGGAGACAAAGTAAATACCCTAAACATGTATGAAAGAAATCTGAAGCTTGTATCTGCTTGGACAGCAGTGGCTTCTCCTTCAGCTGTCCTGGAAACTTTGTGCTGCAAAATAAACTTTTTTCTTTCATTCCCCTTCTTATCTATGGGCTCAGACTCTGGGAGACCACCGAGAGCAGATCCAGCCCTGGAACTTTCACCCCAGCTACTCTTCCTGGAGCTCCAGCAGTGGAGGGGTCAAAGATCTGGGCTTTCTATGGGAAATCAGCCTAATTTCCTGAAATAATAGAACCAAAGGAAGGCGTCCCTTTGAAGATTTAGGAGAATTGAAAGCGTAGATTTAGACATCATATAACGTCAAAAATGTTTTCTCACCATTTTATGATGTTAACACGTTTGATTTTTCTCTGCTTTTACTATTTTAACTGCAATGGTATCAACAAGCTGGGTTGATGCTGAGGTTATGTCATCTATCTATTGAGTCATCCATTCCCTGGAGTGAACTCAGGGCCAGGATGAGCCAGCCAGGAGCCCCCTGGCACCCAGCACCCAGCTCAGGTGAAACACAGCCCTGGGTTTCCTATTTCATTGCTAGAACCACAATCAGCTTCCTCAGCAGGGGCCAGAGCTCTCCCAGGTGAAGCTACGTGTCTAAAGACAGGCACTGAACATTTTGTAGTTGATGGGGTTTTTTTGGCTGCTCGATTTTTAATTTTTTTTTTTCCCTCCCCCAGCCCAACAATAAAAATGGAAATCTTCCAACAAAAGAAAACAATGATATCTCTTTGTTGCAATGGCCAATTTGAGCTGTTCAAAACAGGTCTGTGGCCATCTGCATTTGCATGAAAACTGCTCAAGAGCCAGGCTGGTGGCTGAGACTGAGTGCTTTTCATCCTGGGAGCTTTAATTCTTTGCAACTGTGCTCCAGTTTGTGGTGCTCACCTCTGGACTGGTTCTCAGCAGTTGTAAATGGGTGATTTCCTGATCACCTTAGGGCAGTGCTTGCTGCCACTGTGCTTCCATCCAGGTCTTCACCCTCTTGGTTCCTTCTGCAAGGGGCAGTAGGTCACAGACTGGTGAGAAAAAGTGGCATTGTTCCTGGGTGGAGTAGGGGAGTATCTACCATAGAGAAGGATGAGAATGTCTTGTTATGAAATGGTTTCCTAAATCTTTCCTTCCTTGGAGCATCTGTGTAAAAGCAGAGCTTGTTCGGGTAATGTCTGCAGCAAGTCAGAGTTGTGTCAATGGAAGGGAGGGTGTAAAGAAACCCTGAGGAGAACTGAGCATGGTCTGATATAAAAACTCATAACCTTTCTGGGAATTAATCTAAAGGAAACGTGGGGTGTGAGTTCCTGATGTAGCTCCTGCTTGAAAGTCTCTTACTGATGTTTTGCTGCAGTTTTGTGTTACAAGTTTCAATGACTTGGATTTGAGCCAGCTTTGTGTTGCAAAAAATGTCCTCTGTATGCAATTTTGATGTTTCACAAGTATTTTTAATTATGTGTGCAATTCTTTCTATGTGTGTTTATGGATGGAAAAATCCAAATATAGTGTGTCTTGGCTAATCCCATTCTGTTCCATCCATAATCCTCTAAAAACCCAGAGCTGTTTGAATTCAGGGCCTGCTACCTCACCTGTTTCATCCATTTTCCATCGTGCTCTTCTGAGCAGAAAAAGGAACCAAGTTAAAACTCCAAGCCCACTTTACTTGTGTTTATTCCAGAGGCAAAGAACACCTTGGCCTGACACTTGTGGAGGGCAAACCAGCTCTGCTGGCTTGGGCTGGATCCCAACATCCCATCTCTAGGGATGACCAGCAACCTGCAAGTAGCTGGTGTTCCCTTGGGATGCACTTGCTGAGCAGACAGGTGCTGGAGACTCCCTGAGCTGGAGTTCACATCACAGCCAAAGTGTTGAAGAGCTCTGGTTGCTGCACCTTCCTCCCATGGATCTGTCTAATCCCAAATGTACCAAGAGTTTCTGGGCTGGCTCCTTGTCCTGAAGCAAAGGGCCCTTCTCTCGACTGTTTTAGCATAGAGCACAATGATGGCTTTTGTGAACCCCATTTTCTTGTCCTGCAAGGACAAGGGAGGTGACATTTCTTCTTTCTCAGGGTCATTTACATCTTCATGGCCATCTCTTGCACATCTTTATCTCCTGTGCCCTTGCTCCTGAAGCCCGTATTTCCCCCATTGCCCATGTTTGTGTATTTTCCGGATCTAGTTTATATTATTGGAGTCTGAGCTAATGGGATGTGGCTGTGTCATGGGTTTAGTTGATCTGATCTGTGTTTCTTTGCTAATACTTCCTGTTGTTTTATTTCATTTTGACAGGACAAGAGGAAATTGCCTCATGCTGTCCCAGATGTTTAGTTTGGATTTCTGGAAGAAGTTCATCACTGAAAGGATTGTCAGGTGGTGGAGTCCCATCCCTGGAGGTGTCCAAGGAATTCAGTGATCTGGGCTGGGTGACAAGGTGGGGATTGGGCACAGGTTGGAGTCGATGGTCCAGGAGGTCTTTTCCAACTGAAATGACTCCAGGATTCCATGATAACAGCAGGTATCACTGAGCTACTTTTGGCACACGTACCATAATCCTGATGTCTCTGTCTTGAAGAGTTGATTGTGGGTTCTCTGCTGTGGTGGTCAGACACTGAGCTGATTGACCACACTTCCTCAATTCGGTTCCCTTATGACAAAACTCCCTTCCTGCTTGCGTCTCCACATTTGGATAATGAATTTACTGCTATGTTAACAGAAGGAAAAAACACAGTAAAGAGTGCTGTATTTCTATGTCTGTTTCTAAAGGGGAATGAAAACATGAAAGGCTTCATTTGTCCCCCAATTTAGTTTGTACAGTGCCTGCTGTATAAGCAGTCTTGGGGAATAATGAAGCTGTGAGTTGCCAGGGTTGTACTGCCTGAAGTCATGTTTCTCTCTGAAAGAGATCTTTTCTGTGTTGCACAACTGACAAGGCTTCAACTGCAAAATGTTAGCAGTGATGAGGAATATCTGTGGTGCATTGATAAATGAGTATTCTGAGGGACTGGCCTGGAGCCTGCCAGCATTTGACTGTGCCTCATGGAAGAAAAACACCTCGAGAGACTTAAAGTCAGTGTTGGAAGAAATGGTGTAAGTCCTCAGAGAGCACCAGTTACATGAAATGGAGATGGAAAAATTAATAAAACTGTGCCCTAGGCACGAGTTAGACTTTGGTATGAAAGAGAACAACTAGAATTTGCTTGGATAAATAGCTTCATGTAATCTTTATGTTGGGTGGGAAGAAGAAACTATGCTCAGGGAGTCCCTTGCAAACTTGAAGGTGGAGGTTCTGCAGATAAGTGAGATTTGGAAACGAAGCCCTACATAACTTGTGTGCTTTTTCTCACGGTCTCAGACACCTGGTATTTCAGGAAAAATTAAATTTCCTTATGTCCTCTTTAGCAACGGAGAAACAAAGCTTTGTTAAGGTCACCATGGTGGTTTTTTGGGGAGTAATCAAAGAAAATCAAAGGGTCCTATCTTGGATTTAATTTGCGGTTTTCTCTTTTATGTTCCTTTTTTTCTTTTATTAAAGGAACGGTGGTAATGGCTAGCTATGGTATAGCACTCTAAGTAAACAACTTGTTCTGATAAGTTGAGTTTCCTTTTACAAAAAGATTTTCATTCTGTTTTAGGCTGTGATGGAACTGCATTGTCCAAAATGTTGTTGGTTCACAGAATCACAAAATATTCTGAGTTGGAAGGGACCCAGAAGGATCATCAAGTCCAACTCTTAAGTGAACGGCCTGTATGGGATCAACCCCAAAACCGTGGCATTATTAGCACCTGCTCTGACCAACTCAGCTGATCTCAGGTTGTGTCTCTGCAAAACCAGAGAGGTTTTGGATCTCTGCTCCTGTGTATTCCGATCTCTAGGATGCTGTTGGGTACCAACTGTGCTATAGCATTCAAAACCAGCTCCCTTGGACATGCACAGTGGGTGCACAGATGCTTGGAAAAGGGTGCTGTTTCTCCTGAAAAGACACCAAAGCCTTTTGAGGTCAAAGGTTCACAACAGCAGATATAGTTCTGGTTTGGCACTCTCAGAAGAGAGTGTTCCAGGAAATGGCCTGCCTTTTAAAGGAAGCTCATGTCCAGCTTTTGCAGAGGCTTTGGAGCATTGCCGCAGACACCGGAGCTGCCAATGTGTATTTCTTGCAAGAGAACGGTTGGGTGGATTCCATACAGTAATTTTCCAAACTCCGGTATTGGCAGGGAGGAGTTCTGGCCTTTTAATAAAGGCTTTCAGGACTCAGTATATTAACTAAAATTCATAGCTGTCCAACATTCACAACGTGGTTTTAGACTACCTTACAAAAGCTTTTTCTGCCTGCAACATCTCACATAGCTGTTGATTCCTTTTGCAGTAATTTACCGGTGCCAAAATATAATTGGTTTTTCACAGTAGCCTCTCCTCACTCTTCTGAGCAAAGCTGAATGTATGATTTCAAATTTTTAGGGTAACTTTTCCGGAAAATAGCTTTTCTTTTTCTGTGGTACCTGACTCTGGTGGATGACTTGGCACTAAAGAACATTTTATGACTGTACAATGGTTGTCATAAACCATGGGACTTACCCTTTTTATGTTCCAGCCATAAATCATCACATGCTCTATTTGTTTTCTTAATGTACCAGATTAGTAGGGGAATTTCTCACAAATACGAAAGTGGAGGTTCTGTAGATAAGAGATTTGGAAGCCGAAACCAGTGACAAAACACACAGAAATCAACAGTCTGATGGGACAAAGATTGTTAATGCTGAGACTTGGGATAAGTCCCTGTGCTGCCTTATTACTTTCAATTTCCCAGAACATGAAATAAGTTATGTAAGATAATACAGTGGCTTGAAACACAAAGGAATAGAAGCCTAAAACACTTCTTGTAATCATGTGTATAGCTAAGAAAAACTGAGTTTCTCCTGTGTTGATAGTATTTGACTTTCACCTCGTAACTTCTGGTTCATTTATCATGTTGAGTTTCTGGGTAAAATTCTGGTTAAAGTTAACATGGATATTCTGTGATGATAATTCTGGATTCAGTTAGAAGGGATTTTGTGCTGTCAGGGTGGATTGAAGTATAAGATTCCTCGGCCGTAAGAGAAAGTTCATGCTGCAGGTTCTCTCTTGGAAGTTGAAGCGAAGCCTCGTTCAGGAGCAGAGTTTCTGGGATTATTGCACTGTAAATACAATTTAATTAAGGAGAAAGAGGAACTCCTTACTGAAGACATAAATTACTAATAATATTTTCTATTTATCACACAGATAGTCAAATGATGCAGTGCAAATTCTGTACAAACTAAAACTTCTCCAAGTAGCTTTTGGGTACTGAAGTTCATTGCCTGTTCCTGGTAATTCTAGGTTAGGCAGAACCCTGAACTTCTGCTCTATGCTTGCAGAAAGCAGGTGTTTGAGGAATTTAGCATCACTCAGTGGGAGCACTGAAAATGGAAAAACCACATCAAGACAGTGCCAGGAGAACTCAGTGCTGTGTCTCTGAGGAAGAGGTGATCCTGAAACAACTCTTGTGTGGTTTGGTATTACCAAATCCTGTTCTTGGAGACTTACCCTTCCTGTGATAAATGAATCAAGACAAAAGAGAAGTTAAAATTTTGAGTCATATTTCCAGAATATTGATATTTTTAGTGCTGCCAGCTTGCACTAGAATAGCTGCTATTTAGGTTGGCTGGATTTGAGTGAAGGGTTCAGTCCTGTAAGCAATTCCTCAAACCAAGCAATCTTCCAGGAGCCCCAAAACTCCCCAATGTGTGTTTTTGCTGCTACAAGCTGCAGCTTGTTTTCTTGTGTTAATCCACATCATGTGTTACAGGTTATGCCAGTCCTGGCTGAGCAGCTCAGCCCAGCCTGTGGTAGCCAGTGAGACTCTGCTGCCAGGGGTTGTTTTAGGGTGTGAATTTGGTGGGAGGTGGCATTCAGGACTGGTTGTGACTGACACATGCATTTGTTTGGAGCATAATCCCATTGTGAAGTCACTGCCAGACTGTGCTGAGAGCCAGGGTGGGTGGCTGTAGGGGAAAAAACTGCAAACCTGGAGCCTACTGCAAGAGTGGCTACATCAACATGTGCTTTGTCCCTGAAAATTATTACCCACCTCATGATTTAATGTTGTCAATATTCAACTTCTCTAGAGATGTAGAAACCTTACTTGCATTCTGGAGGTGATCCTTCCAGGCCAGGGCAGACACAGCCTGCAGGAAGGGCTCAAGGTAAGGGAAACAAGGGGTTTTGTTGTTGGCTTGTTTGGTTTGGCTGTGTTTGTGGTTGTGGTGGTTTGGGTTTATTTTCTTTGGACATGTCTCCAATTTAGTGTCCTAAGCCTGAAACATGAGAGTTTGGTAGACAGAGAGTAATTGTAGACAAATGTCCCAGTTTTGGAGCATTTTTCTAAGACAGAAGCTGCTGCCCTGAGCTGGGACTGTGAGAGCAAAGCGAGCCGCCCATTCACTGGAGGGGCAGAGCGGGTGTGCTGCACAGTGATTAAACAGAAGGCTGATCAGTGCTCTGTGATATCTGATAAATAAACCCCTGAAACTGTGTTTCCCTAAGGCTCAGCCTCCATGTCTTCCACTACAATGGCACAGGTGCTGCTGTGCTCAGCATAAACACCAAGCATGTTAATCCTTCCAAGAACACTCATTTTCTTCTGGAGCAAAATTTGCAAGCAAGAACTCTTTGGACTTTCTGGGCTGTGGATCTTGTGATAAAAAATGGGGTCAAATGCAATAAAACACCAGCTTGGTGAAAAGGTGACCTGTGGCCTGGGGGGAAGCATTGCTGCTCTCAGATCCAGCTCCAGTTTATGGCAGCCCAGGGGTTGGGGACAGCTTGCACAGGGTGGTAAAGAAAAAACAAAGGTTGTTCTGTGTGTCAAAGGCAGTGGCCAAGTGGAGGCAAAGATCTTATGGCTCTGTGGAGAGATCTGGGATTGTAGGAAGAGGGGAAAGGAGAGGGTTGTTGTAACTTTGTGCTGCATTTGCTGAGAGTTAAAATCTACTTTGACAGCTTGATCTGCCTCCTTGCCACCCCAAAACACCCCACCCAAAACAGGGAGAAGAAAGCAGCAGATCTTACCTGTACCCTGTGCTGACAGGACCTGATCTTACAGACCCTGGGAGCCCTTGCAGGGCCAGGTAGTGCCAGACTGCGGAGCAGATCTCAAATCCCGTCGGTTCACGTCGCTGCTGCAGTACCTAGAGGGACAGGGGGACTGCCCAGGTACTTCTGAGCAGGTTGCTGGGAAGTTTTTGGGAGTGTGATTGGTTTTTCCGTGTTTTCCAACTGCAGATCCTGCAGTTACTACACAGCAGCATGAACTTGCCTTGTTTGCATTGTTCTGTGGCACTGCTGACTTCTGATCCAGAAGTGAAAGTGAAAATCCAGTTGCTTGTGATATGTGGGTGGGGAGGAGCCAAGTAAATTCTTTTTCTCTGAGATCCCAGTGGCTTCTGCATTTCCATCTGGAAGAGGAGCTGAATAAATTGGGATTTGGAAAGGCTCTGCAGACACTTGGAGAAGGGAAGGAAAGAGGCATGAAGGCTTCCTTGGACGCAAACAGCTTTTGAGGTACTCACACTGCCTTCTTCTGTAGAGGGTCCTGTCTTCCAGCCAGTCTGTTCTCTTATAAATTCTTGCTTTCTAGTTTTTAAGTAGACTTTTAGAAACAGGCACTGAAATGTCTGTGGCAGGAGGGAAATCATTGTTGTGCTGCACGGGTTCTCCCTAAGGAGGAATGTGCGTTTACTGGTGCTTTGTAACTAAGTTACACCACATCTGTAGCCCAGACTGGCAACTGCCAGAGAGCTCTGTGTGAACTCACACTGTGTGAATGCAGAAACACAACAGCTTTCTCCAGTGTGAGTGACCACAGAAATAATAGAATAAATGTCTTAACAGCATTTTCCTGTTTATGTAATTCCTGACTAATTTTTCCCATATCCCTTAACTAACTTTTTTTTTTTTTCCCCCCTCATAGCTCCTTAGCATGTCTTGCTAATATCATCTTTTCTGAAAGTGAAATCCTGTCAAGTTTGCAAATAAGGGAGAATTTGTCAGAAGGGTTGCAGGAGAAATCCTTGCAGCTTTCCTCCTTTCTGAGGAGAAGCTGCCACCCAAGCTGGAGCTGACTCTGCATTTCCCCAGGTCCAACCTGACTCATGAACAATCCAACCTGGTGCAACCTTGGGTTCAGAATGAAACACAACAGAATCAAAACACAAAGCATTAGTATCTAAGGACAGTGGTTTTAAAATAGAAGAAGTTAAACCAGTGAAAAACTTCATTCTACTTAATGTACTGCAGGAGAAATGAAAATGTTAGCGATGTTTTCTGTTGGTTGCTGTGGAAAATTTATTTCAGAGCAGGTGGTGGGAAGCCAAAGTGTGCTTTACACTTGGGATTTTTTGCAGAGATTTCTCAGCTCAACCACAATGTCCTGCTGGTTGCTCTCTCTGCAGGGGCTAGTTGGAGCTGTGGATGCAAACTGCACTCGTATGCTCACTTAGGAAAGAGGCTCTTTGTCCCTTTCCATGATTCTGTTTTGTTTATTTGTTTTTATTGCAAAGGCTTGTTGAGAGTGGCATACAGCAGACCAGTGAGGGCAAAGTATAATGAAAGTGATACCAAAATGATCTCTTACATAAATTCTGCTTCTTTTCTGGGAAAGAACTTAGAGCAGGAAAAAAAAAAGTCTGCAGGATCTTTTGAAGTTCTTTGGGTTTTATTCTGTTGCTGTTGTACTTCCTTCAGTAGTAGTATTTTCTCCAAACTGACTGCAACTTATGTCTTCTTTGTGGGACCCTAAGGGTACCAGGTAAATCTTTTAGAGATTGTGGTGTTTTGTTCCACCAAGCTGGTTCTGACCATAAAACCCACAGACTAAAATGCTCCTGTGAAAAACGAGGTTCACTCTCCTGTGAGAATTTAAAGGGTTTAATATAAAGACAATAAGAGACACATCAAATAAAGCAAAGGGGTAACGGCCGGGTGCCTTGGTGCTCTGCCAAGAGCACACCTGGTGCTCGAGGTGAGTCCTTTTTATACCATTTTTTACTGTCTGTTCTTTGTGCATATTCAAACTTTTCCTGGAGCTGTTCTGCACGGCCCCTCCTTGGTCCCGCCTTCTTAGAGCAGGCGTATTCTTCTGCCTTGTGGTTTTATTTCTTTTGATTCTTGGGGTTGGGCTCGCTAGGTAAGAGTCGATGGTAGGGTGGATCTCTCAATTCTCCAGACAGTCAGGGCTGATGGCAGCTTTGGCCTCTTTGCCTCCCCCGGGCAGAGCGGTGAGAGCGGCTCTGGCCCCCCTGGGACCCCGTTCTTGGGGCAGAGCAGCCTTTGGGCCCTTTTGTTCCCTGGACAAAGTGCTGATCAGCAGCTCCTTGGGCCTCATCCTCTGTCCGTTTGGAGGTTATATTACTTGCTCACACTTGCTAACATTCTTGCTAAAAAGAGAGAAAACTACATCCACACAGCAAAAAGCATTTCTAACATTATATAGTATCTACTTTTATACTTTGCGAGAAGCCAAAATTATTATATATGTTTATAACACTCCTAAAGCTATAGATCCCAGGGTGTGAGGCTGGAAGAGGGAAAAGGGGTGGGGAAATTCAGTGTTTACAGCTGGAGAAGAGTGCTGGATTTTGTGTATCTGTGCCTGTGCTTAATGGTTGGTTGGAGAAAGAAGGACATCTAAACCCTGGGACAGCAGCTCTGCTCTCCTGGCTCCTGTGGGGGTGTTGGGTGAACTCTGCTCTGGTCCCTTTGAGAGTGCTCACTGAAGCTGTGCCAGAGGCAGAAAGCCTAAGGATACACATTGGAAAGGCAGTGAGCTGGCTTAACTTGTAGGACAAAACATGTATCAGGGTATTCCAGGTCATTAGCTTTTCACTTTGAGCTGCTGGAAGTGATGCCATTGCATTGGAGAGTGAATTTTCTTCTTGTCTTGGCAAACACTGGAATTGTTTATTGTCTTTTGCTTGTTACAATGCCATAGGAAAAGGAAGAGGCTGAAAGTTTCAGGTAGTGATGTTTCCTCAAATAGATCCTTTTGAAAACAAAACCAACGGACCTTGTTAAGGCTCTATAGTTTTCCTGTCAAATTCTCTTTTTCCTGCCAGTGATCTCAGGTGGGCTGAGTCAGGTCTGCCCTGGGGGAAGCTGGGTGTGAGTGGCTGGTGTTTGCTGAAGGAAATCCAGCTCTTCCTGTTTGTTCCTTTATTCTCCTACTTCTTGCAGCTGATCTGCTTTTAGGGTCTGCCTTTGCTCTGTTACAGCTCTGCAGACAACTCCAGTAGCTCTGAAAAGTGAAGTTTTGTCTTACTTTGAAAAGAAAGGGAAGCAGGTGAAAAAACTAGCCGAAAAATATTTTCTCTCCAAAGAACGTGTTTCACCTTAGATCTGAGTGCTTTATTGAAGTAAATTTAAAACTGATGGCAGGAGGTGGCCAAGACAGCTGGAGAGTCTCCAGATTTCAGGACAAATCAGTGGGAGGGAAGAGAGATTTGGTGGATGGTGTTCTGGTTTTTGAAACTGAAGAGAGGACGGGGAGAAGGAGAGAATGTCACCAGAGAGAAGAGGAAGGGAGATGTCCTTTGAGCAGAATGAGGAGAGGGGCAGGAAGACCACAAGAGGGAAGACTGAATGAGGATAGAAGATACAGACCTCACTACTAGGGAAAACCCAAATCTTAACCTCTGGTCAAATAACCCTGCCAGGTGTGCTGCAGCTGTTCTGTGCAGCAAACATGCTCTGGGGTAGAAATCCCCTGGAGGGATTTAAAAGACAAGAGGAAGTGGTACTTAGGGACATGACTTAGTGGTGAGTTTGGCAGTGCTGTGTTAACAGCTGGACTCGATGGTCTTGAGGGTCTTTTCCAAACTTATGGTTCTGTGACTCCAAAACTGATGTCAGTCCCTTGGAATTCTGCTCATCTGCAGGGTAGGAGGGATGGGAATTGTTAACTGTGCTTTGCAAATCAGGAAATGGGATAAAGTAATGTGTGAAATATGAATGATCAGAAAAAAAAAATAAAAGGACCAATTTTTCAATGTACAGAAAGAGGATGAGAAGAGATTGTTGTTAATACTTGGTGGGGCCAGAGGAAATCCTTGCAGGACTGTCCAGGTGAGCAGGAGCTCTGTGCACAAACAGTTCCCTCACGTGGTGGTGGAAGAGGATGGATCACTCCTCGGAGGGTGCGTGTGTAGCAGTGCCAGGAGCCCGGCTCTGTCCAGCATTCCCTGGATTTGCATCTTGCATAGGGGTGACGAGAGCCTGAGGTGTCCCAGGTTTTATTCCATGGGAGATTTTGCAGTTGGTCTCAAGGACTGGCTCTGCACCTGCGGGCAGCCAGGGAGGGCGTGTCCTGCAGGTTGTGTTTCTCCTGGATGACCTGTTTCTGGGAAATGGGGTGGAACTCTCAACAGATCTACATCAGCACTAATACTCTTCCTGCTTTGCTCCATGAGGTCCCACGTGCACCCACAGAAACACAGGTGGGTTCAGCATTATAGTCAGTAGCAAAGGGTCAAGAAGGGCATTTGCGTGGGCTCTGGCAGGAGCATTAATTGCTGCTACACTGCTGAAAGTTACAGGGGCAAACACCAACATGATCCCGAAGCTCAGAGTTTTATCCAGGGGTGGGGAAAAGGCAGGACCAGGGAACGGGGACCAATGGGGAGCTCTGGGGGGGTGATGAGGGGTAGAGGCTGACAGCCAACCGGGGAATCCAAACTGGGATAGATTAACAGAACAGAAAAAGCATCCTGGGAGGAGCCTTTTTGGTCACCCTAACATGAAGTGGTTCTTGGGGTACCAGGGACTTGTCGTACTGAGGACTCTCTGTCCCTTGTAATGTATGTTCACCAGCCACCACAAGCACAGACCATGACAGATAAGCATTTATTAATTTCTGCTGAAGGTATAACTAGGAATTAGTGCATAATTAATTTGGAAATCTCCTCAAGGTGCCTCTCAGGTAGTGACAACAAAAAAGTAGTTTCAATGAAAGCTTTTGATGAAAAGCTCCCAAGAACAAAGCAGTTTGCATTTTCCAGAGCTAGTCTGGTGAGGAAAGTTAGATGAATTTTCTATAGTTTTTTCTTATTTGGCAAGTATTTTACTAAAATATGCATCACAAAGTCGTGGCAGTTTTATTTAAATGGTTGATGATAAACTTATGACAAAATCCAAGGATGTTTTGAAAAGAAACACCAAGTTATTGTTTCCTTGTTCATTTGACTTGAACAGCTTGTTCCCATCAGATTTCCTAAATTAAAAATCTAATTTGATTTGACAATAAATATTTCATCTTGGGCCAAGTGAAACATTCAGTCAGCATAACTTATTTTATTTTTTGGTGTGTTTTGGAAGTGACAAGAATTCAAGCTGTTTTTTGCTGCTCCTACTGAGGGGTGTGTGCAGGGCCACTGCCTTGAGGAGCCCAGAGGACCTGGGCACTTGCCCAACAGGCTCAGGAGGGATTTCCCCTCTCCCTGCAGAAAGACCTTGTGTCTCCTACTGCTGTGGTTGAGCCAGAGGTGGAAAGGGGTGTGAGCTTGGCCCTTGAAAGTGCAGTAGCAGCTGAGCAGTGTGAGGGTTCCTCTGCCTTGCTCCCATTACAGCCTGGGCTGGAAGCAGCTCTCCGGCACTTGGCCTGGGAGCTGTTTTCTTTTTGTCTGGACAAAGAGAACAGAGACAGAGGGTGCTAAGCAGTGCCTTTAATGTCCCAACAGGGAGAAGACTGAGGGAGGAGCCTGCTGAGCCTGCCCTGGCACTGGGAGGATCTGGGAGAGCTCCAGCCCTGCTGGAGCTGAACCCCCAGGCAGCCCCATGGACTCCCCCCACATCCTGCACTTGGGTTTCCTGCTCCTGGCTCTTGCTGCTCCCCGTCCAAGTGAGTCTCTGTGTTTGACCTCGGTGCTTTTCCCTGCACAGCAGTAGCTCAAAACCTCTGAACTGTTAGGAGAAAGCTCAGCTGTGCCCAGTTAAAACCAAGAACACAAAACCTGTGAGGTGAGAAGAGACATTAAGGAGCTGAAGGCTGATGTGTTTGACCTGTCACAATCACCTCTTTTGGGAGGGGTGTCTGTTTGGGTCTGTCTGATGTCAGATGAGGCGAGTCCTCTCCCACAGGGCTGACCCTTTCCCAGGAGAGTCTGAGTGAGGAAACCTGGGACACTGCACCCAGAGTGGGCAGTCTGGCAGCTCAGCTCTGAACTTCAGTGGTCTTGGGATCTGGCAGTGTGTTGGAGGGACACCTAGTGGGATTGTGCCAAAGAGCTTGGGGAGGAAAGAGAACAAGAATACATGCACTCAGCAAGAAGAATGTCTTTCAACTCACTTCCCAAGCTGCCAGCTTCCCAGTTAAAAAACCAGTGGAAGCTGTGGGGGAATTCTATCATATTGCTCCCCCAGAAATTATCTGGGCACTGGCCCCAATACTGTATAAAATGTATGCATTGGCAGACAATGTCTCCTAAGCCAGGACTGGGCTTTTCCACCAAAACTCATCCTGTTCTCTAACATTAAGCCTCTGGGGAGAAAACTGGTAGAAAATGGTTTTTTTTCTTTGTTTTTTTCTGATTTAGATATTGCCATGTCCAGTGATGATCCTGCCAAGGGAACAAAGGACTCTTCCTCTGGCAACACAACTGTGACAGTCTACCACTGTAAGGACTGTGAGAGCAGCACGTGCCAAGCTAAGGCAATCAGTTTTGAAAACTTTGAAAAAATCGCTGAAACACAAACCATGTCATTTTCAAATGGAGTCATTGAGATAGTGACCACCGAAACACACATCCTTGTGTGCTTTAAGCAAGAAAAGTCTTTTCTTGAAGGAATTTTTGGCATCGTCTGGGAAAAATCTGGGGGAGCAGGACGCTCATGTGGGATCTTAAATTCTGAAGGTATGCTTTGCTGGGAGCCTGGTTATTAACTGATGGAAAGCATCTTTGTGGGTGGGAAACTGAACTCTCCTGTATTTGAGCTGACAGTGAGTTTTATGAGTTGATGCCTTTTCCTGGTCTTAAAATCAAGAATCAAACAGGGTTAGAAGGAAAAAGGCATTTTACCTTGGTATTTATTTTAAAGATCCCTAGGTGCACACGTCCAGGTCGAATGCACCTCCATGCACCCCACAATGCCCACCCCCAAAAGATCTGGTATAACGTTATAGGTTTTACTAATTAGCAGATCTATCAAAGATTCCCCAGTGAGAGGCTGGAATGAGCCCCCCTCCCCAAAGAACCTTCCCCTGGATGGTTCTATTCAGTTTACAGAATGTGTTCTGGAGAGGACCTTGGGGTCTGGGCCCACTCATCCCTAACTACGAAGCTTCTAAGGTGTTCAGTCTCCTGGCTGAACAAACAAGTCCAAGAATGTTGGCAAAAAGCACTAAGAATGCAGAAGTTGTAGAAAGGTATAAAAGAAAAGGCAAAAAATCATCATGGCATCAAGTGAGCTAACTTCTGTGAAAAGAAGTCATAAAGTAATTCACAAAAGTCAGCTCAGTTCTCTGAGGTCACTGCGTAAAACTACACTGGGAGAGATACAGGTAAGCACGTGTTACTCTGATTTATAAATGTACTTTTTTTGTTGTTGTGTTTTTGCAACAGCAATTCCCAAGGTGAAATTCTGTGCCAGTTTGCAGTGTGTGAATCCCACTTCTGCCAGAACACAGCCAGACCCAGGTCCAGCCTCAAGAGCTGCTCTTCTGTCCAATTCAGTAAACACCCAGGAGCATCTTTCCAGCTTCCCGACAAAACTAAATCAGAGGTTCAAACACCTGCCAGTGCATGGAGCAAATGGCTCCAGGAGGCAAAACTTGCAGAGGTGTAACTTAGTTGAGCTCCATCCAAGTCAGTGACATTTCTGTCTGTAGTTGGTTCTCTGAGAACAGTTTTTGTCACCTCTGCTGTTGGACTTAGAGCATCCTTTCTAATTTTATTTCTCAGCCTTTGTATGCATTTGTTCAGCCTAAGAATTCCTTGTGTATTTAATTTCTGGCCACCAATCAATTCCTCTCCTGTATTTATGCTCACCACTGTAAAATATCTACATGCTGTCACTACTGTGTAAAACTTGGGTGACATTAAAATATCCACAGTGAAATCTGGAAATTGCTGCAGACAGAGATGCCTGTATCCCTTGAGAGGGGAATGGTTGGATGTGTAGGTGAAGATGGGAAGTTTTCCAGATTGTCTTAGAAGAAGAATAAGTTATATTATGGCCCAGTGGGATGCAGGGTTGGTAGGAGATGCACTCCAGGGTCTTAGAGATTTACTCAGCTACTGGACTTGTTTGTTCCTCTTCTTTGGTTCCTGTGGATAAAAGGAAGCTGCAAAATTTTGTACTAGTTATGTTTTGAATATATTTTTATTGCATAAAGGTAATGATAAGATTTTTACAGATTTTTTTTTTATTCTTAATTAAATGTGAAAAGTTTCTTACCATCTTCAAATATTTCCATTCTTGATTCCCAGAACAATTCATCAACTTTAGTGAGAAGGAAATCTAATTATAATGGTTGATGTGAACTGTTGGGGAATGAAACATCTCCAATTTGTAGCAATCCTAGCAATCTTCAACTTTTATGCTACGTGATTCACTTTTTAAATCTATTGAATTCTTCAACATTTTAAACCATTCATTGAAGATCTACATGATCCATATTTATAATCAAAACTTCTTTTACCTTTCATCTTTCTCAGAAAATGGAAGAGGTAACATCAGTACTGAGGAGAATAAAATTTGCTGTGAAGCAGAGACAGATGTCTGGAAACACAACCCTGCCCTGAAGTGCTACCCTGAAATGAAACCTGCACTAACCAGAAACCCACCAGATGACATCCCTGGTGAGGGAATTCTAGATTAATCTCTTCACGTGTTGGTTTGCCTTTTGCTTTGAGAGGGGTTTGTCCTGAGAGCTGCATGTGAACAGAGTTTTACATGGGTGGCAGATGTTCTGAACACAGGGATGCTGAGGGAAGGGGGTACATGATGGGTGTGCAACAAATTCCCAAGAATTCCCCTTACCAGTAAGTGACAAATGAGACTTTGCCCTCAGACTAAGAGGACATTTGTCACATAAAGGCATTTTTATGTTCAAATTTCTTTCATGGTAGAAATCCCTGTTGTCTTCCCCAGGTCATGGACAAACAGATCTTTAAAAACCAGTCAAAGCAGATTTCCTCATTGGCCCTTGAACCCTTCATCAAGGATGGGTCTCACGCACCTTGTTGTTGGTTATTTGAGATGAGATTGATGCTAAAAGGTATCTGTTGTGGTGGGGTGTCAAGAATTGGCTTTGAATGTTGATGAAGTCAGCATTGTCATGGGTACCTTCCTTAAGATATCCCAAGCCCGAGGCTCATTGTTGTGTCCTTCACCAGGTCCTTCTCTCTGTATCAGCTGTTGTTGGGTGCATTGCACAAGCACCAGGCCCAGTTCCTTTGTGTGGTGCTTATGAGGCAGCTCATGGCTTGGCACTCCTGCTTGCTTCACTTGGATTCTCTCTTTTCTTCTTCTCTGCAGATAATCCTGAAAATCCCGCCAGCCAAATGAACAGCTTTGGCATCTTGTTCACAGTCGCCTTCCTTGCGTTCCTCACAGGAACGAGCACCATGTATTGCTACTTCTGGCACCGGCGTGGCCAAGGTACAGTCTGGCAAATTGTGTGTTCCCTGTGGGTGCCACACCTGGCAGTGGAAAAAGCATAAAGAATTTTCCTCCTGGATCTCCTCTCCAGTGTGTTGTTCGTGCAGTTCTTAAGGATCTTCACTGGTCCAGCAGCTGGAATGAACTCCCCTCCCACGGCTGCTGTGATGGTGCCCATCTGGTGGCTTTGTTATGAAAAATGAGCACAGAAGTGTCGGGGCACCTCTTGCCGGGGCCCCACTTGTCCGTTTCTCGCGCTTCACGTGTCGGAGGAAAATAACTTTTCAGGGATGGGACTGTGCAACTACACGAATTTATTGTTTAAAATAACAAACGCATCAGTTGAGGCGTGAGCTTTTAAAACACCTCCGAGTAATGGCGACTAGTCACAAGATTTAGGGTTACATCGTAATTTATAACTTTCTAATCCAATAGATACTTAAAACGACACTTTGTTTTAGATTAATGACCTATCACCTGTGGCACTTCTCACTGCAATGCAGCTTATGTTTTGACCAATAACTTCTCATGTCACGTACACACAGATGTCTCTCTTATACCATCTAAATTCTTAACTTAAACTATATAAAATCACACTATTATATTTTAAAACCCTTCACCAAAACACCCAGTGTACAATTTTACTTATAATGATAGGAACACAAGTTTGTAATCCTGTTGCTTAAAGTCCACAAATCTCTGTCAATTAAGCCAGACCTAGTCTCTTCCAGGGTTGTAAATCAAAGCCTCCTTTAATTGCAGGAGTTTCTACTCCTCTGTCTCCCACACAGAAGGAATTTCCTCACTGCTCCCTCCTGAAACGAGGGGGAAGCGCTGGCAGGGCCAAGTGACTGCAGGGCTCAGCCTTCCCTCCATGGATCCTGTTCCTTGGGAGCAGTCCCAGACTGCAGCATTGCTGTGCAGCTTCCCTGGCAGAGATGTGTCCCAGCCAGGAGACTGATGGACATCCAGGGATGGGCTGGCAGGGCCCCCAGGAGAGTGCTTCCCTCTCTCAGCCCTGCCCACTGGAGAGCCAGCTTTCATTTAAGAAAGAATACTTCCCTAAATGCATCCAAGGGGGAAGTTTGTTTTGCAAGCCAATATGCATGGAAAGAGCTGGGATGGGCTCTGTGGAGACTTCTACAGACACCCCGTGACTCTGCCATACGGATTCCCCCTCGATCCTATGTCCACGTGGCTCCAGTGTTTTTGGCACCTTGTGTGTGCCCAAGGCTGAGACTCCTCTGTTACTGACCTAGTCCATCCCCTAGGAAGTGATGTTGGTTGTTTCCTTCTGAGAGTCAAAGGATTAAATTTCCAAGTCTGAATTTGTTTCAGGAGGAGTTGCACAAGCTTGCAAAGCCCAGCATAGACAACACACAACCAGTCTCCCTGTTGTTGTTATTGTTGTTACATCAAAAGATTAGTGGATATATGGGTGTGAGGGGTAAAAAATTTACCATTGGTGACTGCCCTGAGGCCCTGCCCTGGGGTGCAACGTCCAGTGATGTCTCAGTTCTTTCCTATTGCCCCTCTAAGGCTGAAGGGTCACAGCACCAGGGCAGGGTCTCAGCAGAGCCTTCAACCCACGTTCATGGCCATGAAGCCCCCCTTGTGGAGCAAGAGGTGGCCCAGTAGCAGATGGGAGAGGGGGGGTTGACTGGAGGACTTCACACTCCAGGTTTCCAAGTCCAAATACACATATTTGGATTGTAATTCTAACTGGAATCTACAGTTTCTTTGGTGGTCTCACAGATATTTTTCCTTCATTTCTGCAGCTTCTAGGCAAGACAGACAGGATCCTGAGACAGAAATAGCACTCTGCCAGCAGGACCCTCCACTTTTTTGACGTACAGCAACCAGCTGAACAACAGACTGGTTTTCCATGAGAACTCCTGCTCTTGTATTCACAAATAGTCCTGTTTTCACAAATGCACCTTCACCACATCCACGCCTTCCCTGAGGACTGAGGCTCTTATCCAGCTCCAGGCCTTTGTGAGCAGGACAAGCAGCACCAGGAGCCCACATCCTCTCCTGGTGCTTGGCTGCAGACAGCAGCCACCCCAGGGTGTGTGGCTGACTCAGCAGCACAGGCTGGAACAGCTGAATTCTCTCTGTGACTGAAAGTGTGAACTGCTCTGAAATGCACACAGGTGTGTGTATTTTTTAATTCTCAGGTCATGTCTGGATTCACAAAAGCCTTTTGCACAGGTGGCTGGTTCGTTGAACTAGAAGGGTTTGGTCTTTTCACCAGACATTTGATTTTGCCCCCACCTGCAGGCTGAGGACATCTCTGTGTGTTTGTTCCTATGCAGGTGTGGGTGGGAGGCTGTGTCCAGCTCCCTCAGGAATGACATTGGATCACAGAGGCCTTGGCCTCCCCCAGGCTGAATGGAACTCTGGTATCAATCTTCCTGCAAATTAGGCAAGTTCAGACGGTGTGTGATGAATACGGCCCTACAGGAATCCCCACTGGATACTTGGTATCTTTAAATGATTCCCCATTCCCACTTGATTGGAATAAATCCTCAGCTTTTGCATTGGATCTAATTTAGTATCAGGGCTGTTGAATGAAAATCAGTGGTAGCACAAGCGGAAAAACAAATTCCTGAAGCAATGTGAATGTTTACTCAATCATTTTTCCATGGTTTAGTTCCCCATAAACTGAAACTTCCAGCAGGAAATCCCAAAGGATGTAGGACATTGTTTCACTCTTGAACTTTGCTACAGTCAAATCTAAAAGGAAAAGTTCTTAACGTAAAAGATCCAGATAATTTTGATAATTACTGTAAAAAAGATAGAAGGGCCTCTGTGCTTAAATTTACCTTTTGTTTGGCAAAGGAGACCAATGCTCTTACGGGTTGGTGGGGTTTTTCCCCTCAGGGCTTTACACTCACACTTTTAACTCACAGTTTTTACTCAGCTCTCAGCTGATTTGATGCAAATTTTCCATTTTAATGTGGTGGAATGGAATCAAACCTTCCTGAAGGGATGACAATCCAAGTATTCCAAGGCTTCCAGGTGTTTACTGACTTTGTGGTGTTGATAATCCAGTTGTGAACTGTGTTTTATCATGAGGACTGTTATGTTTACTCAATAAATCAAAACTAAAAACTAAAAGTAAAAAGACCAGACTGTGGATGAACGAAGGAGGAAAAAGACTTTTCCTCTTTATGTAGCATCTTCTCACAATTGCACTTCCATTTTTTTTTTCCCACAACAAAACTGCTGAAAGCTTTTGACAGAGAAGATGTGTGTAAAAGGAGCGAGGATGGTTTCTTTGGATCGCATTGTATTAACTTGAGGTATTCAGGTTTAGTGATGTGTACATTTAATTTTCACTCTGTAACAGCAGTTGGGGCCAGAGAACTGGGCATATTTTGAGATTAAAGGTTACATGGGCACCTCAGTGAGATCAGTCAGGAGACACAAGTTACAGACTGATCTTTATGTCTCACTCAAACACTCTTTCCTTCACATATCTTCTTCCTACGGGTCATTATGCAGACTGTGATATCTGGGGACATCACTACCAACTGTTCCACTTTGCCCCTTTGGGGCCATGTTTTGCTGGTGCACACCAAAGGTGCCACATCTCAGGAAAAGCAGTGGGAACTTGCTTTAAAAATCGGCAGGGTTTGTCCTCAGCAAGTGCATTTTGCTATTGAATATACACATAGAGGTGAACATTTTTAACCAGAGGATCATGGAATGGTTTGTGTTGGAGGGGATCTTAAAGATCATCTTATTTTGTCTTACAAAATAAAAAAAATGACAAATGATACTGTCATAGGTTAGCAAGCATAGTCCCGGAAGGGATATCCTTGCTAAGGGGTGCTTACAGCTTCCTCTGGGACCTGATAGAACCTATCAGCTGGCCAGTTTGAATATGGACAATTCTTTAAGCCACTTGAAGTTGTGACCGCCTCTGTGATCCACACTTAAGAATAGACAAACTCCCACCTCAGCTCTCTCTTGTTTCCGGCGCTGGGACAGGTGGCTGCAGGCCCCGTGCGGGGGCCAGCAGGCCCGGCCAGGCCCTGCTTGGGCCAGGCCGGGCCGGGCCACGGCCATCCTGGAGCCATGGGCCTGTTCCAGCCATGGAACCCCCCCCACTGCCTTGCCATGGGCAGACAGAGCGGCTCGGAACCCCCCCCCCCCCACTGCGGCCAAGATTTCAGCAAAGCGGCACCTCTGTCCGGCAGAGGTCAGTGACCAACAGCGATAAGCCACATTCCAGCTGCAAGGCCGAGGTGAGATTAACCCTTTTATTGCTGTGAAGAGCTGAAAACCTGAGGGAAGAGAGAGAGGAGATGCTTAAAGCTGAAAGTCTGTTGTGAAGCTATGATATATCAGAGTATCCTGTTGTAATTTCATGAAGATATGGGGGGTGGAGTGTTCAACTCATAAGCAGAAGCACCTGCGCTGAGATAGGCAGATGCTGACGCAGCTGTAATTTCATGAGAAGTTTGGACAGAGAGAGATGAACCAGATGAACCAGATGAGGACTTTTGCTCCAAAGAGGAAAGGAGAAAAACCTCAATTCCTAGAGATGCTTCCAGAGATAGTCTTAAAGATGAAGATGACCCTTTGCTCCCAGGGAAGGAGAAGGGCCTCTGGTTTTTTTTGTTTCTGAACAGCTCAACCTTAAAATTGTACCCCAGAAAACTTTCAAGAGTGGACCCTCGAAAGCAGTTGCGGGAAAAGCTGCAAGTCGGGGGGAAGGGACTCACATCGTAAGCAGAGAGACTCCTCTTCCTAAATGGACTGACCAATATTTGGAAGTGGGTGGCTGTCTCGGTGTGATACTGTTTTCATAGCATGAGCAAAAAGAGACTTCTCTTTCTAAATGGACTGAACAAGGTTATTATGGAAGTGGTAAACAGACTGAACATCTTAAGGGTTGTCTTTACACTGTCAGTGGGAGAAGGGAGGAAGGTGGGGGGAGGAGGAGAGTTCTAAAGGTGGTATAATTTTTTTTTTCTTCTTTTAGGTCTGTTAATAAACTTCTTTATATTCATTCAAGTTGGTGCCTGCTTTGCATTTCTCCTAATTCTTATCTCACAGAAGATAAACAGTAATGAGTATTTTAGACCAAACCACTACAGATACTAAGGGCACTGCTTCACTAAAAGCCATCATTTGGTAGCTGTTATTTCATTTGAGATGTCATCATAATCACAATAAAACTTTGTCTTAAGCACTGGCTATTTGTTGTGTGGTGGTGAACCCCTCCTTTTCCAGGCCATGCTTCGATCTGAGAGATGCTTGTTAGGCCTTGGCCTTGATGCGCAGCCCCTGGCTCTGCTCCTCTGGAGTTTATCAGAAACACCATCTGCTCCAGGCACTGCTGCTGTCCAAGGAGCTCCTGGTTTCTTTAGGAACAGCCTTGGAAATGATTTTTCTTGCCTGAATGGCACAACATCTGTGTTCTCCCACTTCCAAAGGCGTTGTGCCAGTCTGAAGCGAGGCCAGGATGAAACGTTGTTGTGACTAAAGCCCCTCTCTTGTGACCCTACAAACAACGGTGGAAAATGAGACCCTTGGAGCTCTGCTGGGCTGCAGCAGCTCCACCAGAACCTCCCTCGGAGTGGGGCCTCCCTGAGCTGGGATCTCTCCCGTTTGCTGCTCTCGGGGGATCCCAAACAACGACGGATCCTGGGCTGATCCCGCCACTCCTCAAGGCCCAGCTGTCACCCCTTGGGGAGATGCAAAAGGATCCAGAGTGAGCATTTCCCTGCCTCTGAGGGGAATTTCTGACAGGTTCCTTGCACTGACTCTTTATATCTGTGTGCGGATGCTCTGGCAAATGTGGGAGAAATGCTGCTCTCTTTGATGTTTAAGTACCTTAGATAAGTAAGTTAGGCCTGTGAGTAACTTTAATATAAGTTATAAACTAAGTTAAATGCTGTTAACTGTTATTCCTTTGCTAAATTGTTACATTTAAGGTATAATTTCAGTACTGTTAAATGCTGTTAAGGTTTTAGTGAGTGCCCTCACTGTCCTTTTGTCACACGTGCCTGAACACACATGCACGCAAGACTAGTCAGTTAATTTCTGTTTTGATTAACTGGATTTTGTTTGCCTTAAACATCTTGTAAATGATGTGAAGAGTGAACCTTGCCAATGAACTTTGTTGTGCTGTTGCTTAATTACAAATCTGATGCTTGTTGATCCCCTTGCCAGGGATGTTTTAAGAAATCTCAAACATTCTCTCTAAACATGCATTTCCTATTTGATCCCTCAGTTCCTCGCTGTTCATTACACAAGTACTTCTTGTTCAGTTTCTTTGGCTGTTGGGGTCATTGGAGAACTCCAAGGGTCTCCTTATATGTTTCTCTACCTTTGTTTCTTAGGTTAGACTGGACACTTTCTACAGTCCTTTTCCTGAGAGGCTCTGTTATGCAGTTCCCTGATGTTATTAAATGCTCCTTTCTTTAAAAAGACAAGAGAAAAATGTATTTTCTTCTATTCTCTGGCACTTTTTCTTACTTTTTAATTCCTGAGTTAGATGTGAAACCAGCTCCAAGTATCAGGCTGAGTTTAGTGAAGTTTGTATTTTGAGAACCAATAGGATCATGCTGGGAATCTAAGAGAGAACTGCATTTTCTGAGTGAGGGACAGCAGCCCCTTTTTTGCCAAGGCCTCTGAAGCTTGGGAAGGTGCTGAGTTGCTCAGGTCAATGGGCATGGAGGGCACTACAGGTGCCAGGGCAGCCCAGAAATGACATGTCCAGCACAAAACTGAGGCCCACTCTTACAGAGAGGTTCTGTGGATGGAGGAGTTGATTTTGAAACCTACTTTGATATGAACAGACCAAGAGGAATTCAGATATTACAATTTCAATGCATTTCTTATTTTTAGGTGAAGCAAGTGAACAGACAAGAGAACAGTTATCAGTGCTTGGGAAGGAGACTCCATCAGCATAACTTGCCCAATGAATGCTTCAGAAAATGAACATTTAATTGCTGGGCAGCTCTTTTTTGCAGTGGCCCATTTGACAAAGATGTGGAATTAGTAAATAACCATTCCCTGAAATACTTGGATTCTTGTCTAGTAAGTTCAAGGGTTCCTGCTGAGCATCTCACAGCTGAGGGGTGCCAAGGGCCTGCTCTTGCTCAGAGCAGCCAAAGATGCAGAAAGCTCCGACAGCACCGGCACAGGCCCTTCCAGTTCCCGTAAGGAGGTCTCTGAGATGGGTGCTGGGGTGCAACAGTGCATGCACAGGGCTGCCTGTTTGTTCTGCACAGGTAAGGATTCAGCTCACAAACAGGGAGTGCAGTGCTTTTCCTTTTCCCCAGTTTCTGGCTGTTCTTTGAGACCACTTGCAGTGAAGAACCAGGATCAGCAGATGATGCCTCAGAGAAAAAGGGTAGGTGTGGATTCACAGGGGGCAAAGGGCTGCTGTCTCCTAAGGCAGATGCTGTGTGCTGAGGTACCTTGGGCTGGGGTTGCGTGACTGCTGTCACTGTCACAGCCCTCTGTGCCTCCAGGCAGGGGAGTGGCACTAATATTTGCTCCCTTATCTGCATGTCAGAGGATATCTGGTGCCATGCACTCAGAGATGACATCATGCACTGGGTTTCTTTTGGTTTCTTTATGAACTGATTGAAGTCAGACATGATTCTCTTCCAAAACAGCAGGTTAACTTTCCAGGAGGAATCCCAGGTTGTTTCAGATGGCAGGGAAGGGTGCAATGGGTGGTGGGTCAGCTCGGGGTGAGCTGGGCAGCTCAGCCCAGCCAGGAGCAGCCCATGAGATGTCTGCTCCCAGGGGCTGCTTTTAGTCCCTGTGAATGTGCAGCGATCCCGAGTGGCTGTGACTGGCACAGGTTTGTTTGGAACAGAAGCTCCCTGTGAAGCCCTTGTTAAAAAGAGTGTGCTGAGAGCCAGGGGGGAAGAGAGCAGCTTGGTGAAAGGGTGACCTGTGGCCTGGGGGGAAGCATTGCTGCTCTCAGATCCAGCTCCAGTTTATGGCAGCCCAGGGGTTGGGGGACAGCTTGCACAGGGTGGTAAAGAAAAAACAAAGGTTGTTCTGTGTGTCAAAGGCAGTGGCCAAGTGGAGGCAACGATCTTATGGCTCTGTGGAGAGATCTGGGATTGTAGGAAGAGGGGAAAGGAGAGGGTTGTTGTAACTTTGTGCTGCATTTGCTGAGAGTTAAAATCTACTTTGACAGTTTGATCTGCCTCCTTGCCACCCCAAAACACCTCACCCAAAACAGGGAGAAGAAAGCAGCAGATCTTACCTGTACCCTGTGCTGACAGAGCCTGATCTTACAGACCCTGGGAGCCCTTGCAGGGCCAGGTAGTGCCAGACTGCGGAGCAGATCTCAAATCCCGTCGGTTCACGTCGCTGCTGCAGTACCTAGAGGGACAGGGTGACTGCCCAGGTACTTCTGAGCAGGTTGCTGGGAAGTTTTTGGGAGTGTGATTGGTTTTTCCATGTTTTCTCACTGCAGTGTACCACACAGTAGCATGGACTTACCTGGTGTCCAACGTTCAGTAACATTGCTTACCTGCACGCTAAATTTAAAGTCCAAATGCATGTAATTAGGCACTAATTACATCTAATTACATCTTAAAGAAGGGAGGAGCCAGTATCCTGCTTTTTCTCCAGGATCCAAGTGACTTTCTCATCTCTTGCTCAGGGCTGTGGAAGAGGAGCTGAATGTGCTGGGGTGGGGAAAGGCTGTGCAGGCACTTGGAGAAGGGAATGGGAGAGGCCTGCAGGCTTCCTTGGACACAAAAAATGTGTGAGGTACTCACTCTGTCTTCTTTAAGGGCTCCTGAGACAATCTGTTCTCTTAAAAATTGTTGCTCCTTCTACTTGTTAAGTAGACCTGTAGAATACAGTTGGCTTTCTGGGCTGCAAGTTTAATTTTCACTTTGAGAGAGTACATTGCTGTGGTGGAAAAGGCTTTATTGTCTTGGTAAAGACTGGAATTATTTATTGTCTTGGCATTGCAATGAAGTTAAGGGAGAAGGAAAAGCCTGAGAGTTTCAGGTAGTGATGTGTAGGAACTTGGGGGTTTGTTTGGTCAGTCAGGCCCGGCCGGAGATGAGAGATCTCTGAAGTCAGATCTTGGAACACGCAGTTTATTGCAAAGGGCGTGGGCGCAGGGGCACTGATTAGAGCTGCCAGCTGCAGCTTGGAGCAGGCCCAAGGTAAGAGCGGAGTAAGGGAGAGAGAGAGAGCTAAGTGAGTTAAGAGGGTTAAGAGCTAAGAGAGTTAAGAGCAAGAGCAAGACAGTAGGTAAGAAGAGAGGAGCTAAGAGAGCGAGGTCCTTGTTACAATACAATAAATCCTCTTCTGTACTGAATATTCTAATTCTCACTAGCCAATCTAATACAAGGTACAAATCCTATAGCATTTACATACAGCCTATAGGAGTTATTACATTACCATAGAGTGTTACATTTTAACTCCTAAAAACTACTCTTTGGACCCCTTCTGCTGAGCTAGTAGGGTCTGCTCTGACCCTTGGACCTGGCTGCCAGCAGAGGGTATTGTTCAATCAAGAGGGGATTACCTTCAGTCGGCCACACCATTGTTTTCCAGTTGTTCAGTAACTAAGACTTTATATCTCAAAGATGGCCTTCATTTCGATGTCGCTTATAGTTTTCATATTCCCAAAATCTTTTGTCAGGCAATCATATTTATAAGGCTTTCCTGTTTCATCTTCCCCAACAGTGATGTTTCCTCAAATAGATCCTTTTAGAACAGGACCAAAAGGCTTTGTTAGATTTCCTGTCAAATCCTCTTTCTCCTGCTGGTGATCTCAGGTGGGCTGGTTTGTGAGTCAGGTGTGGTCTGGGGGGAAGCTGGGTGTGAGTGGCTGGTGTTTGCTGAAGGAACTCCAGCTCCTCCTGCTTGAGAATTAATCACGTTGTCGTTGCCAAGATGCAGATAAAACCTGCTGCTTTGTGTGCAGGGCTTGTGTAAGAACTGAGGGTTTTCCTGAAGCAGTGGAGCACCTCTCATCTTGCTCCTTACAAAGCCAAGACTTTTGCATCTGCACCCACCAATCTAAGCCAGTGGGAGCCCTGACAAACTGAACTCATTGTACCAAGCCCCTGCATTTCAGGGGAGGACACAACCAGGGGACAACTGCATGACTTTGTCACTGTGAAGAGCAAATTTGAGCCTCCCTTTTCTCAGTTGCCTTCCAGGGGGAGGTAGGTGCTCCCCATAGACAACTTTCTACTGCTGCCCTGTGGGCTGGGGGTTGCTCAGAAGCAGGAAACCAGGGGTGGTTTAAGTGTGAAAAAACCCAGATGCACCTCCCAGAGCCATAGCTCTTCCCCCTCTATCACAATCACTGTGATACAAAGGCAAAAGCAAAACTCTGCTGACTTTTTTCAGTAGACAGCTCATGTAGCTGGAAGACAGCAGCCCAACCTGGGGCTTACGACTCTCTCCTCAGGACTTTAACTCATCGGTCAGACTGAGGGAACAACTAAAAAGAGCTTTGGAGATGCTGTGGATGTCGTGTCTCCCAACTGCCTCCATCTTTCTTCTGCTTCTCCCATGCTTCCCTGCCCAGGACAGTACGTACAACATCAATGCTCTTACATTTCTTGCATTTTAATATTTTCTTTTCTTTTTTTTCAACATTTTCTAAACTATGTTTGTCTTAGATATGCAATGTTCTCTATTTAATTTTTCTTCCCTTGCTTATGATGTACCTTCTTTTAGGTGTTTCCCATTTGATCTCTCTCACTATTCATTGCACAAGTACTCACTATTCAGTTTCTTTGGATAATGGGGGCAATGGAGAACTCCAAGGATCTCATTATATATTTGTATATCTTTGTTTCTTAGAATAGATTTGGCTTACACCTTCTGCAGCCCTCTTGCTGAGATTCTGTATTATCCAGTTCCTTGATGTTATGTAATGCTCCTTTAAAAAGACAAGAGAAAAATGTATTTTCTTCTATTTTCTGCCACTTTTTCTTACTTTTTAATTCCTGAGTTAGATGTGAAACCAGCTCCAAGTATCAGGCTGAGTTTAGTGAAGTTTATATTTTGAGAACCAATAGGATCATGCTGGGAACCTAAGAGAGAACTACATTTTCTGAGTGAGGGACAGCAGCCCCTTTTTTGCCAAGGCCTCTGAAGCTTGGGAAGGTGCTGAGTTGCTCAGGTCAATGGGCATGGAGGGCACTACAGGTGCCAGGGCAGCCCAGAAATGACATGTCCAGCACAAAACTGAGGTCCAGTCTTAAAGAGAAGTTCTATGGATGGAGGAGTTGATTTTGAAACCTACTTTGATATGAACAGACCAAGAGGAACTCAGATATTACAATTTCAATTGCATTTCTTATTTTTAGGTGGAGAAAATGAACAGTCAGCAGATGTTATCAGTGCTTGGGAAGGAGACTCCATCAGCATAACTTGCCTAATGAATGATTCACAAAATCAAGTGGGAATGTACTTGAGAGATATCAGACAGAATCTCAATGTGATATATGTTCCCAAGGATGAATCTCCAAAAGTCAATCCTGCCTTTGCTAATCGCACCAAGTATTCAAAGGAAGGGCAGAATTTCAGGATAACCCTGCAGAGGTTACAGGAATCTGATTCCAAAATCTATGCATGCTCTGAGATGGTTAAAATCAATGGCCGTCACAAAGACCTGTATGGGAAGACAACCATAGTGGTGGTCAAAGGTATTGCAATTCCACCTTTTATGTCATGAATTAGTAAATGCAGATCTATATTTTAAATCAAAGATTGGAAGAAAACAAAATGGGAGGGTGAGTCTGGCAGAACTTTTTCCATGTCTGCTCAGGTCATGTACATATTTGAAGGAAAGTGTGGGGTTTTCCTCCCTGAAACAATGAAGAAAACACATTAGATAGTATGGTACTAAAAAAAACCCCAACCACCCTAGAACATTAATTTGTGACTTGTTAATCACAGCTACAGATTTTCATATGAGTCATAGGTTACTGCAGCAGTTTGGAAGCAGTGAGGTCCCACAGCTCTTTCTAAAACAACCTGTCAAACCTTTATAAACAACCAGCAGAGCAAAGAGGGGTTTTTTTTTTTGGTAGCGGTTTTCGCAAGTCTCTTTTGTTTTTACTAATTCGTCTTAAATGAAAAATTGGTAATAACTGGGAAGCTGGTGCTAGGCAGGGTCTGCAAGCTGGGCATGAGTGGGTAAAGGGTTTTTTCTCTTGTTAGTGAGGAGTTGATGAATGGGCAGAAGTGTGGGAGACAGAGGAGTAGAAACTCCTGCAATTAAAGGAGGCTTTGATTTACAACCCTGGAAGAGACTAGGTCTGGCTTAATTGACAGAGATTTGTGGACTTTAAGCAACAGGATTACAAACTTGTGTTCCTATCATTATAAGTAAAATTGTACACTGGGTGTTTTGGTGAAGGGTTTTAAAATATAATAGTGTGATTTTATATAGTTTAAGTTAAGAATTTAGATGGTATAAGAGAGACATCTGTGTGTACGTGACATGAGAAGTTATTGGTCAAAACATAAGCTGCATTGCAGTGAGAAGTGCCACAGGTGATAGGTCATTAATCTAAAACAAAGTGTCGTTTTAAGTATCTATTGGATTAGAAAGTTATAAATTACGATGTAACCCTAAATCTTGTGACTAGTCGCCATTACTCGGAGGTGTTGTAAAAGCTCACGCCTCAACTGATGCGTTTGTTATTTTAAACAATAAATTCGTGTAGTTGCACAGTCCCATCCCTGAAAAGTTATTTTCCTCCGACACGTGAAGCGCGAGAAACGGACAAGAAGGATCCCGACAAGTGGTTCCCGACACAGAAGTGCTCCTTTTGGCAGATATTTCTGCTTGGGGGAACAATATTTTTGTCTTTTTTTTTTTTTCATTAGATGAGGGTTGAGCCCACACTATTCTTTGGCAGTTTATTCCTCTCTGTACCCGTCCTTCCGATGAGACCTTCTAACCTGAAACATCTTTCCCAAAGCTTACAGGGCTTTGTTCCTTTCCTGTCCCCTAGACATGTGAAATCGAATTGATTGCTGATCAGCAATAGTAATTTATATCCATGAAGGATTATCATCTCCTCCCTTAGGCTTCTCCTTTCGAACTTCTTGGCTGTGTTTTCTCAAATGAATCACATCTTGTTTATTGTGTATTGTCTCTCCAAATTATTTTATTAGATTGCTTTATATGTCTTTTTGACTCTGATCCTCTTCTCTGAAATGCTTACAACCTTTCCTTTACAAACTTCATAAATTCTGTCCTCACTCCCTTATCCACTTTAATGATAATGTTAAAAGGAACAAGTCCTGTCCTCAGAGGAACTCAGTGGAATGTCTTTCCAGCTGAACAGTGAGTCATTAATAACCACTCCATTCTCATAGACCATTTTTAGACCATAAACCCATCCCCCATGGATGGGAGACACACTGTATGATTTGATCCAGACCAGTAACCTCCAGGTCCCTCTATGGCTTCATCTCACTTGAGAAAGCAAACAATGATGCATGGCTCAAGGACGTGCTGATCAGGCTGTATTCCCTTAGAGGAGATCAGTATATGTCATTTTTTAGGTAGATGCAGACCCTTTACAAACAGCCAAACCTGTTGGTCAGTCCTACTTTCAGATCCTGAGGCAGGAAGATATGCCAGGGTATACTAAAATATATCGTTCTTCTCAAAGCATGTGTAAAGCATGTTTAAAAATTCGTTTTATCTAAACTTCTATGGTCTGTTCTGTCTGTCTGTGACCTCTGCCCTTGCTCCCCAGTTAAAATGCACCGTGTTAAGCATGTGATAGCCACTAATCTCTCTGGTTTTAGCTAACTCCAACAGGGCTCTGGAGCAGTCACCACTTTATGCCAACCCTGAGCCAGGCCAGTCTGTCAGCATCACCTGTGTGTTGAAAAGCTCACCTGAAGATGAGGGGTTCTACTTGCTCAGGACTCATGTGCAGCGTGCCATAGTTCTGCATGTGTCAAACCTCAACACGTCAAGGGTTTCTGCTGCCTTTGTGAGTCGCTTGGAGTATTCAAGGGTAGGAAATAGAATGGTGATAACTCTACAAGACCTACAGGAGGATGACAGTGATAACTATGTCTGTGCTGAGGAGGTGACAAATTCCCCTCTGCTCTCAGCAAGTGGCACCATGGTGCTGGTTAAAGGTATGGCCCTTTTGCTTATTTAATCATAAATAACTATTGTGTTGTAGTGCAAAAAGTGGGCAGAAAGCTCTTGGAACTTTAGTCAGGAGAGGCAAACCTGGGTAAATTTGGAGAGTGGGCTCAGGCTCCTTTGTGCCCTGTTGAGCTTGGACATGGAAACAGACTCTGTGTTTCTACCTGCCTCGTACAACCAGAGGGGAATTCAGACCTTGCCATAATCCTGCATCTTAGAAAAAGAAAAAAAGGCCAAAATAAGATAACAAACACTTCACTGTGTGAAATCTGTCCGTTTTAGGATATGAATAAGTATTTTTAGCAACAATTCCTTGACCTTAACATGACATAAATGACTTTTAGAAACCATTCCCTCTAGCAAGTCTTGTGTTTAAAAATAGATCACATCAGGGACCACAAAACAAGTCCTCAGGCACCTGCTTCAAGCACTACAGACCACAGTAGAAGTGTTCTCATGTACCCTTGTCACACACTGAGCACTCTGTGAGCATGTGCTGCAAAGAGGGGGGTTTGATTTTTTTGTGTTCCCAAGAAGGGGGTTGATTTTTATGTGCACCAAAGACGGGGTTTTACTTTTCTGTGCTCCAAAGAGTTTTTTTTATTTTCCTGCAGGATGGTGCTGTACCCATTTGCTAAGCTGAAGTCTGAACCAGCAACATAGTGCTTGATTTTGATGTTACTGGTGCAATTTAACCCTGTGCATTGGGCTTTGCTGACACTTTTCTAAAATAAGGTTTACAAAGGCCCAAAGAGTCGCAAAGGATTTTCCTGCAGTTTGCAAAGGCAACTGTGGTCCCATTCTGTGCTACCACCCACAGCTGGGGCAACAACTCAGTAAAGTGAGGTGGGGGAAATGACAGCACAAAAAAGCAGGGGGGTGATTATTAATTAATGTGTTATTCAGATATGGAATAATTGACGTTTCAGAGAGTTGAAACCCTTTCCACCAGCTCAGTGTGCTTCATACCACAGCATCCTCCTGCTTCTGTCTGTACCTCTCACCAGCCTGGCTCTTGGATAATTCAGAGCCCTTAGGGTTGCAGCAACACTGCAGGAAAACATTTTCTGCTCCCATTAGGAGTGTGTGGTCCACTTCTGCTCAGTGGTGGGGAAGCTACATCTTTGTAAAGTGCTGCACATGCCACCTGCAGCCGTCCCCGCCTCTGGAAGAGCACAGGAAATGCCAGTGAGAATATTAATGGGATGACAAACATGGCTCTGTAGCTGTTGATATCCAAATTTTTGATTAACCGGTAAAGTTTTTTTTTTCAGAATAAAAATAAAATTCTGCCTCTTTGTATTTATAATAATACTGCTGTAATTTTACATGCAGAAGTGGAGCAGGCATGCAAGAAGAGCTCCTGGGGTCTGTATGCCCTTATTGCCGTGGTGGCATTGCTGTTCTGTGCCCTGGTGTGCTGCACCTTGTACCGTGTTGATGTAAGTACACTGTCACCACAGCAAAACTGTGCCTGGTGGAGCAAACTGATGTTATTTTCTAAATAGTGACCGAGTCAAGCAAATATCTGAAAAACCTAAGCAATTGTGGCTTCCTATTGCTCTCCTATTTTCCCTTGTTTAATATCTTCCAGCTGTAAACTGTTGGCAGCTAACATGGTATCTTATATTTCTGTAACCCTTTGTCAATGAGGTATTGTTTATCTTTTAATAACAAACCTCAAGTGAGCTGTGTGGTTGACACAGCCATGTGTTGTGTGTGTCTCTTGGAACAAAGCCCCTTGCTGTTCTGCTTTGCTTGCTTTTTAATATTTTTTTTAAATTTTTTTATGTGAATTGGGACTGGAGCTGTACATAGCAAGCTTGTAAGAGATGTAAGAGAACACTTGGAGGGGGACACAAGGGCAACAAAAACTCATAAAATAGCCTGATGTCTGAAAGTAGAACTAGGAGAAAAAAAATTTGCCCCGTTCTAGAAAAAAACCATTCTTACGTTTTTTTTTCCTTTACTGGGATTATTTCTATTCATATACTGCAGAAAGTGCCCAGAAATTGTCTCTGATAAATCCTTCTGTTCCATAAAGATTACTGAAAATGAAGTGTATGGTTCACAGGCTCCTGTCTCGTCCCTCCACGTGTGGATCCAGCACTGCTGAAAACCAGTAGTGCAACATCATTCTGTCAAAGCCCAGTGGGAACTGGTGTCTTGTGTTACCAGTCTAAGAATGAGCCTTATTTATGTCAGAGCTAGAGCTCCATCCAACTCTTGAAGGAACTTTTAGTGAATTTGCGTCAGACTCTGTCATGGGTTAGCAAGCATAGTCCCAGAAGTGATGTTCTGCAAAGGGGTGCTTACAGCTTCCTCTGGGACCTGATAGAACCTATCAGTTGGCCAGTTTGAATATGGACAATTCTTTGAGCCACTTAAAGTTGTGACCACCTCTGTGATCCACACTTAAGAATAGGAAACTCCGAGGCAGAGCCTCTCTGTCTCGTTTTTGGTGCTGGCACAGGTGGTGCAGGCTCCGTGCGGGGGCCAGTGGGCCTGGCCCAGGCCCTGCTCAGGCCGGGCCAGGCCACGGCCATCCTGGAGCCAACGGGCCCTGTTCCACCCGTGGAACACCCCCTTATCCCTGCTGTGGGCAGCCAGAGCGGTTCGGCTCCCCCTCTCCAGTGCTGCAAAGATTCAGCTGAAGCTGCCCTGCAGTCCAGCAAAGATCATGTGAGCAACAGCGATAAGCTTCATTCCAGCTGCAAGGCCTAGGTGAGATTAACCCTTTTAGTGCTGTGAAGAGCTGAAACCCTGAGGGAGAAGGAAGAGGAGATGCTTAAAGCTGAAATTCTGTTGTGAAGCTATGATATATCAGAGTACCCGTAGTAATTTCATGAAGGCATGGGGGGTGGAGCGTTCAACTTGTACTTGTGAGCAAAAGCACCTGCGCTGAGATAAGCAGATGCTGACTTAAAAGAAAGTTAAATAAATAAGCTGATAATTTCCACTTGGTCCTCTAAGACCTCACAGGGTCGTGAGAGGAATTTTAAAGTACATTTCCTCTTCCAATAGATGATGTAGATGGACTCTTGAGATGGAAAACGACTCCTTAGTTGGGGTCTTTCCAGGCTCTGTTTTGAATGGCTGTTTTCTTTGTTTTGCAGGTGAAGAAATATTTCCAGAAGAAAAAGCCCAATGTGGTATATGAAGACATGTCCTACAATTCCAGACGTAGCACACTGGTCAGAACCAACACCTACAGCAGAGGTGAATAAACTTCTGCCAGCTGGGACCGTATGTACATTGACCTTTCCCTTACAGGCGGCTCTGAGAGCTGCTTTCACCAGCTGATGTAGTAGCTGAACTGAAATTGCTATCACCTACCTTCTTCAGTGCAAAGAAAAACCTCATTTCCAGGGGTCTTTCTCCTTTTTTTGATATGTTTTTTTTGTGACGTACAGAAAATGTAGCGAAATGCAGGTACCCTGGATGTGTGTCTGCAGTTCAGTGTGAAAAAGCAGCATTTTGGGGCTAAATGCAACAACATATGGGCTTGTTTCTTTGACCAATAACCCTTTCTGGGAAGGTGGGATGGATGGGGAGGTCTGGTTCTGTGCTGTGGTAAATGCTCAGGAAGACCACACAGGTCTGTTCAATAGTTTGCAATGGATCCACACAGGCCTGGATTCCATTCATGGATCCTCAGGGCCTGCCCAAGAGCTCAGGCAGCTAAAACTACTCAAGAGTTACAGCAGGGAAATCTGTTTTGAAGAAACTTCAGAAATGTGTCAGGGTGCATCATGAGTGAAGTGCTGGATCCGTGTGGGCTCACTTGCTCCGAGGTCATGACAGTCCCACAAAAACACAATCAAGTCTAGATTTTAATTTACTGCCTCTGTCAGAGCTACTGACATGACTGATGACTAAAGTTGAGTCCTGGTGACTTCTTGGGACAGCAAAAACGTTTGTGATGTGCTGTCTCAGCAGGATGTGTTTCTTCAGGTCAGTGAACTCCACACTGTACAACACAAGATTAAATAATCTGGGGTAAAGCCAATGCCTGCATTCCAACCTGGGCACAGGTAGGGCTGATCTAAAACCCCTTCTTATCAAAGGAATTTATCAAAACTCACATCAGGCAAGAAGAGGCTAAATTTGGTTTAGTAACAGTTTATAGAACAGGTGGCTGTGGGAGCTGGGCTGAGGAAGGGCTCAGCCTCCTCCAGGAGTGTTTTGGTTTTGTAGTGTTGGGGCCACTGTGGAAAGTCAACAATGTTCCACAAAGGAATGCTGGATTGCCTTGATACAGGGCAGGATTGATGGGGGGTGAGTTGTGGTTGCTGGGAACAGGCTGAGACTGGAGTTTCTCTCTACTGATGTAATTGTTTATTTTTTTGAGGGATTATTATATTATTATTGTCAATTTATCTTTGATGAGTGCATAGCTGGAGCAGAGCCAGGCACAGAGGAAAATTCTCTGACAATGCTCTGACAAGATCCCAGCTTGCCAGGACACTCCTGCCCCTCAGGATAGCCCATTTTCCTCTGAATATCACTCATGAAATGCTGTGCACCAGACCTGAGGGAGAAATCCCCTCACTGAGGGGTGGCTGCTGCAGGTTCACCCTGTGAGCAAAGAGGTGCTGTCCTCACACGGCCAGACCTGAATAAATTGTGTTTGTGATGGGGTTTTGTACAGTTCCTTGATATTGTCATACATATATTAAAACCTGTTTCATATATCTTGCAAATAAATGGATGTTTCTTTTAATGGTTTGTTGTGTTTGGTTTTTTTCTGAATAGTGATTCAAGGGTTTTGCAAAATGCTGTATAAACTGCTCCTAACCACATCCCAGTAGACAACATAATATCTGTTTTCCACTTGAATTATATAATCTACAAGTGAGGTTTTTCTTTTTAAAACCAATCAGAAAATAGAAAAGAACGCTTCAGACCTTGAGTATTCCATGTCTCATTGCCCAAACTTTTCTTGAACTCTGCTAGGCTTGGTGCTGGGACCAGTTCTGACTTTGTCCCTTGGAAAGCCCAGCTCAGGGGTGGGTGAAGAGCTGGGGAAGAACCAATAAATTGGGTACCTATCTAGAAACTGAGGTGCCCATAATCAATCACCTTTCATCACATTTTCATTTTTGGAACAAGGTGCAAGTTTAGTCAAAAAGCAGCAAAACCCCTGAGAGCCGGCACTGGGAGGCTCACAATGAGCAAAGTGGCATTTGAGATGAGCTTTCTGAAGCAATGCAAACATAACCACAATGGTGGAAAAAAGGAAAAAAAAAAGCTGTGAAAAGAAACAATAGTGGAGGTGGTTTTTTTGGCTTGGTATAAATGAATTTAAAAAACAAAGAAGAAGTAACACCTTGCTGAGGAAAATGTCACACACTGAGCCATTTCATGGGCTGGAGCTGTGTGGAGGGGTAGAGAATCAGCACCACAATTAACCCAAGCAGCGATGAATGAACTGCTGGGGAAATTATCTCTGGAGTCAGGGAAGAATTGGTTATTGGCTGCCCAAGAGGGCTGGGGCACTCTGAAGATGCAAAGTTGTCTCAGAGCTTCCCTGGAAAGCAGAAAAACGGAAATTTTCACTCCCAGAGCTGCAGACAGAATTGCTCTGGGCCAATTCTGCTGCCTTTGCTGTTTCTATCTCCTGTCTCAGCCTCTGGGGAGGGAAATGATTTTCAAGGAGAGGTGGGAAGTGCAGTCCAGAGGCTGGGATTGGACCCACAGCAGTGAGAAAGGTGTCAGGTATTGGTGATGTCCCCAGCCCCATCCATGGGATAAATGACAGGAATTTCAGCTGGGAGCGAAGCAGCCTCAGGTGGGGAGCAGGGCTGCAGCTCCAGTGTCAGAGTTTGTGGAACAGGGATGGAACAGCTGAGCAAGGACAGAAGGTCAGAAGCAGAGAAAACCCCACAGGCAATGTACAAAGTGTGTCTGAAGTAACTCAGGGGCCAGGTCTGGATGGAGTGGCCTGGGCTGAGTGCCTGGGAAGGGGGAGGGATCATCAGAAATAATTCTGGTTATTTGTAAAACTGGAGAAATCAGCCACACATAGTAGATTAGTGCTGATGGAGCCTGTAGACCCAGGAAAATTTAGCTGGAAAAAGCATTTTAACCCCTTGATTCAGGTGTGTCTGACGAGGATGTGCCTGAGCTCAGATTCCAAGGATTTCTTTTAAAAACTCAGCTGATCAGCTGAGTTGAGCCACAAAAGGTTTTGCAGGAGGACAGGATACAGGAGAGAAGCAGGTTCTGCTCTTGTGGCTTGTGACATATTGCAGAGCACTGGAATGTCTCCAGGGACTCTCCTGCAATCCAGTGTTTATGTGCTCCTGAGAGCTGTAAGAGCTACATGATCCATGTCTGAAATCCACACTGGGACAGTGGTCTCCCACCAGTTTCTCCCACCTGCCTGTTGCTGGTGACTGCTTGTGACTCCTGTTCCATCCAAAAACTCATGCAGGAGACACTCTGCATGTGTGGAGGATCTGACCAAAATTCGTCCAGCACTGCTGGTTCTGCTGGAAACAAGCTACTGACTGCTGATTTCTTGAGGTCCCTGTGTTAGTGAAAAATCTATTTCTACTCATGGTATGCAAGCTGTTGTAAGCACTTGTTTTCCAAAGCATTTAGTTTCTTTTTGAATGCTTTGTAACACTCAACTTGCAATATATTAGCAGTCAGCTTACAGTCAAGTTGAAAACATGTAGGGTTTTTTTCTGGCAGTTCACAGATTTGGTTTTCTCACAGCTTTGAGGTGCTGAAAATGCTTCATTGGTGCCATTTCTTTAATCTGACATATTTGGTTAATATGCTCCTGCACTAGTTAATGAATTCTTTTACTGCCTGTCATACAAATTTAACAGTATTTATGTGGTTTTTCCATGGTTTTTGACACTATTTCAAATCCTTCAGTAATAGATCCTTCGGACTGGATACTGGCTGCATGTAACATGCAAGAAATCTTTCTAATTTCATTTGGAGTCTCAAGGGGTTTTAAGTTACTTTTTAGGAAATCACTGGTAATACATTACTGTCTCATATAGCCAGAGCATCCTGCCTTTTCTGCAAGAGTCTCACATAATTTTTTTCATTTGAGAAACTGAAATAAAGCAACCAGCCTAAATACTGACTAAAAGGAATAAACCATTTTGTCCTAACACTAAAATTTTACAGTGTTGGCACAATCTGTCTGGTACAAGTAGATTATCTGTCCAGTTGTGGATGGGAGGCGACTGCATTCAGTGTAATTAACTGCTGGTAGGGCTGGATGAACTCTCTGGATGGTACTGATTCCTGTGTAACTACTTCACAAGAACAATTATTTTGCTTTTGGCTGGTATTTGACTGCATCAGCTGACTGGCATGTGTGGGAAACTCCCTGGAGAACACATCCATGGCCCCAGAGCTTTCCACCTGAGATATCAGGAATGCTCTGCTACACTCCCGTGCTCCTGTCTGTAATGGGAATAATATTTAAACACTGCACACGCCAAGTGGAAGATGCTTTCACATTCTTTCTGTGAATTAGTATCAGAAATTAGTAATCAGTAACTCTCTGGGAAAGCCTTTAAGTTAATTCCTCTCTGCTGTTCATGACACCCTCAGACATTTGGTCCATCTGCTCTTAGCAGAGTCACACAAGTTGTAAAAGCTTACCTGAGGGTCCTTGTACGAGTGATGCTTGACCAATGGTAGTAATCATTTCATCCTCAGATGGTGGAACTTATTACTCAGCTCTGATATGACAGAAAAAAAAGAAACACTTGGTTTGTGGGGTTTCTTTGCCCACAAATTATTGCCTTACAACTCAAGAGACACATCTTCTGAGAATCACTAAGGCCAGTTTACTGCTCATGGTTTCCACTTGTGTTATATTATCTCTGCTCAGAAATGTAACTGGCAGCAAGCTTGGGGGTGGGTGACATTTAAAGTCCCAATGTAGAGATGACATTTTGCACAAGGGCCCGTGATTTCTGAGAAGTAAGACCATTGAATAAACTCTATAACATCATCGTGGATTTCTCTGTTAGTCTCATTCTCACACTTTCTAATGCTCAGAGTGGAAGCTTTTCTAGAAAGTCTCCTTCAAGTGATGGCAGTTGGTGCTCTAACAGCTCAAAACTCTTTTATTTCATTTAAAAAAACCCTAAACAGTTTAAGGTTTCAAAAAAGAAATCAGACGTGTGTGTGTGTACACACTGCAGGTAAAGAAACTACAGTTTCTAATGACTGTCAAGGCTAAAATTAAAAACAGTCCTTCCACAGAGAGCACACACAGAGAGCCATGTGCTCCTTCTTGCAAGGGTGTTTTGGACATAAAGTGGTAGCATGGAAAAATAGATCATTATATTTCTGTCCTAGCCAAAAGAGGAAATAGAGGAGAGATCCTAGCAGGTTTAGAGTTCACAGAGAAACTCAAATGAACAGCCTGAACTGAGGCTTTGTGACTTTTTGATTTAGGATTGGGTGAACCAGGAGGGATCCATCATTGAAAGGATGGCTGTTGTCCTCCTGGTGCTTTTGTTAGTGGATCTCACCGTGATGGCCATGGTGAGTTTGCAAATTGTCTGGGTGGGCTTGACTGAAAGCAGGGGAAGGCTGTTCTTCCAGTGCTTGTTATTCCATGGCAAGCCCTAATGCTCAGACCTGGGGGCACCACTTGGGTGGAACAAAAAGAAAGGCAGAAATATTCACAATAAAGAAAATTACATTCCTTAATAGCATGCTTTCTGCAGCTCGCTCCTCTCGGGCTTCTCTTGTGTCTCAAGACAAAAATTGTGGTTTTGTGGTGGAGACAGCGAAGCCTGACTGCTGCAGGGGGCTGGGGAGTTTTTTATGTTCAGAAGTGCTACAGTGGTCTGGCCTGTCCCCATCCTGAGGCAGGGACCCATGAGCACATTCTGGCAGGAGCCTGTGGTTGCTGTGTGCTCGGCAGGGCTGTGGTACCCCTTCTGCAGAGCATCTACCCCAAAACCAGGCTCTCCTCCTCTGATCTGCCACCCGCCAGTGTCCCTCACTGTCACTGCCACACCGTGCTCTGTGCTACAGCTGCCTGTGACCCCTCAGTTCCATCACTGTCACTGCCACTCCATCCTCTGTGCTACAGCTGCCTGTGACCCCTCAGTTCCATCACTGCCACACTGTGCTCTGTGCTACATCTGCCTGTGGCCCCCTGGTTCCCTCACTGTCACTGTCACACTGTGCTCTGTGCTACAGCTGCCTGTGACCCCTCAGTTCCATCACTCCACTCCATCCTCTGTGCTACAGCTGCCTGTGACCCCCCAGTTCCATCACTGTCACTTTGTGCTCTGTGCTACAGCTGCCTGTGACCCCCTGGTTCCCTCACTGCCACTTTGTGCTCTGTGCTACAGCTGCCTGTGACCCTCTGGTTCCCTCACTGTCACTTTGTGCTCTGTGCTACAGCTGCCTGTGACCCTCTGGTTCCCTCACTGTCACTGTCACACCGTGCTCTGTGCTACAGCTGCCTGTGACCCCTCAGTTCCATCACTGCCACACCATCCTCTGTGCTACAGCTGCCTGTGACCCCCTGGTTCCATCACTGCCACACCATCCTGTGTGCTACAGCTGCCTGTGGCCACTCTGTCACTCACAGACCTGGACACAGGTTGCTTGCTGGCCCCAGGGCAGCTGGTGTCGACAGAGGAGTTGTTAGCACGCAAAAGTCAGGCACGGTGGTCAGACACAATGAGGAATTACATGAATACATGGCTGTGTCTGCCAGGCTTTCCACAGCCACAGTCAGCTCCCATGGCTCCTGCAGTCAGGGCAGAGCTGCAGTCCTGATGGCCATGGCCAGGGTGTGAACAGGGTTTGATCTGCTCTGAGCATTTGCATTCACTGATTAACTCCATCTTCTGCTTTTTCTGGTTTAAAGAAGAGAAGCTGAGGCACTGGGTAGCTGATGCCCCTGGACCAAGGCCACTGAGTCAGGCAGTGAAGCAGTTTTCATTCAATCCCACCAACAAAAATACATCCCTCCTATTTCTATGCTGTTGTTGTATGGAATGATGTGACATCCAAACCTGTTCAGTGATGAACTGGCACCATTGTCATTATTTCACATTTAAAAAATTTTATTTTTTTGATGACTAGACTTCATCTATTTTCTAGCACAAGGACATAAGAGAAAGCAACTCCTGATTTTGCTTGTTTTTTTTTCCAGCAGGATGTTTGGCATGTGCCAGCAGCATGTTGTGTTTGATGACTGTAACATCTCTGTCACCACAAGATATGATCTTGCTCATCAGTCACAGATTATATGACCTCAGATTTTATTTTCTGATGTGGTTTATTTATCTCAAGTCAAATCTCTGACATTAGAGTGGAGAATTGATGCATATGATATTTATGGCCACTGACATCCCCTGCTGAGCCTCTCAGCTCCAGCACTGCATGACTTTATTTGGGCACCTCCCTGGCAGCCTGTGCATCTCTCCTCTGTGCATTGCTAGCTCAGGCAGCAGCAGTCTGCCTCCTGCAGACCCAACCTCCTTCTGGGCTCAGAAACGCTGCCCACAGTCAGATCACTTCTGATCCCTTGTGTTAGAGCTTGTCTGGGTATCTCAGTGTGGAGCCCGTGCAGAAATAGTTAACAATGCTCAACTCTTGATGCAGCAGTGCTGCCTTCCACAAAACTTGGCATTTGTACAGATCCTGAATAAATCCACTGGGATGCTCTGAGCTCCAGCGTGCCCCAGCTCTGCTGTGATCAGTGCCTGAGCCTGCTGGGGTACAGCCCTGTGTCTCAGCTGCTGGGTGGGTGTGCTTGGCACCGTGTGGAATCATGAACTCCTGTCTGGCAGGGACAAAATAGGGAGAGGAAACCACCACCCTGTAACATTAACAAAGAAGCTGCCTAAGAGACAGAGAATAAACAAAAAATTATGTGTTGGAGGGGTGGGTTTGCTGGTTTGGGACTTTTTTTTGTTGGGGGGGGTTGTTTTTGTTTGGTTTTGGGGGTTTTTTGTTTCTTTGGGTTTTCTTGAATTATCATTTTATTTATTCACTCTTCTAGCTATTGAAAACTGATTGCAGGCTGGGAAAAGGCATGCTCACACATCCACAGCTATCTGTCTGCTGGGTTCAGAGATGTTTAGCAGTTACAGTTCAAGGGTTATAGGGAAAGTAGGGACATCCCTTGCAGGACTAGGCACTTTCAGGCATAAACCCAAGACTCAGAAGATCAGTGATTGGAGATGGAACATGTTACCCAGTACTCAGTTTGTTTAAAAGCTTGCAGTTACTTCCCTGCAGCATTGATCTGCTGCCCCCAGTGCCCCTGAGCTGTGGTGTGACATGAGCTGCCACTGAGTCCTGCCAGCTGTTACGTGGCCCAGCTGGCCCATACCAAGTTTCCTCCTAAAATGCTGCTATATTCTTGGAATACTCTTCACTCTGAGCCACATGGGAACCAGCCCACAGAGCATTTGTATCTGTTTGGACAGCATAGTATGAGCTCTGAAATGTCCTTTGCTGGCTGAAACATTCCTTGCTGTTGGAAATAAGTTTTCCCCAGTAAATTTTAAGGCTGCTCAGCTGTACATATAATCCTCGTTAAGTGACTAATTTTCTCTCGTTACACAGCTGGGTATAGAGGCCATTTCACATCAGCAGGAGGCAGGAAAATAATTCCCTGCTTCAGGTTGCCTGCAGTTTAGGTGGCCAGGTAATGAAGTGCAGCTGAGGTTTCCTAAGGCACGCAGGGAGTCAGGATGTAAAACAGAGGAGCAGGAAGAGAGGAGGTTGGTTTGGTGGAGCCAGTTACCAGGAATTTTAGGTAAGTGCTGTTTCAGTCTTGTTGGGGGTAAAGCTGTATTGGAAAAGCTGTCCAAAGTTGTAGTCTGTGACATTGAACTGTGCCATAAATCAAGTCCCTCCTGGTGGGAGAGAATTTTCTAAAAGTCCTTGCAATGAGTTTCAAAGATAAATGGAGACTTTTCCTTGAGTTTCAATGCTTCCAGATAGTTGTTTATTAAGTCTTATCAGAGGAACAGAGACACTAGTGTGACCCAGGTACAGCATAGAGCACAGAAAAGCAGGAGTGAAAAAGCTCTCTATCAAGATTTACGCAACCTTTTAAAGATATTTTGACCAATAGTTACTAAAAACGTATATTATTTTCACTTTTCTACCAATTATTCAGTAACGTGACTAGGAACTGCGGAATTTTCTATCCAATCATTCCAAACTACTTTTACTGCAGAACATGGAGTAGTAGAAGAAGGAGAAGAAGGTTTAGAGAACAACAACAATCCTCCATTTTGATATTTTTTACTCCTATCTATTTATTACAAAGAGAAGCCCAAAACCTCTAAATTTTTCACCCTGTGACAATCTTACATAGTAGTCTATCACCTAATTGACACCACTGTATTTTATAGCTCCTGTCTGATTGTTGGTAATTTTTTCCAAGGTTGGAGGCTAAAACAGTGTTGTTCAGGGGGGTAAGAACCCTTAAAAACAGGCAGAGAAATATTCTCGGCACTCTGGGTTCCTACAGTCTGGTTCAGTACTGTGTTTTCTTGGTTGGCTTTTGTGTGTTCTGGGAGCTGCAGGTCCTACAGCTCTGGGTTAGAAATACTGAGAGAAAACAGGTGGGGTTTGCCTCCTTGAGGGAGCTGCTTCTGGGGCCATCCCTGCTGATAAGGGTGCATGGAAACATCACTGCTCTACTCCAGCAGAGGCTTGGTCTGATGAAAACAACCTGGCTCCGTGTGGTTAAATGTGTGAAACGTGAGCTCTATGGGCGGGTGCACTGTGAGTCTTTGAAGCTGAGTTACTTGTAAGACATCCTGGAAAGAATGGGAGATGTTCACAGCTGCATCCTCGGGCTGCCTGCAAAAGGCAGGGAGTGCAGGTGTTACCCTGCTCTGAGGAAGGTGCAGTGTGTGTTGGGGAAGAAGATGCTGGATGTTCCCAGGACACCCAGCAGCCAGAGCAGCCCTGAGCTGGCGTTGTGCTCGCTCTGGAAGTGCTTTCAGCAGAGCCAGTGAGTGAAGGAGGGGATGTCACAACTTTTTGGAGCTCTGCTGTGGTTTAGTTGCTGCCTCAGGTGCAGCGACTTGCAGCTTGTACATCAGCTGGCATCTGCCCCCAGACAGGACTTTCTGTGTCTGTGGCTGCCCTTTGTCTAACAGGGCCCTAAATCAAGCCCCCGGGATAGTTGTGGCCTTTTCATCTATGTTGAAAGACTTTAAATAAAAAGGCAGTGCCTCAGAAACTCAGCTCTGCATTGTGAAGTTTTCCTTCATATTTGTGCTGGCAGCATGTTTCCTCAGGAGCAAGTTTAGTTTGTAAGAATTTGAAGGTGCATTTTTATTTTTTGGTCTCTTCCTCCCTGCTTTTGTGTCTTTTTGTTTCCTTTGCAACAAAACAGGATGTGTCTTCAAAAACCACAAGTACAACAAGTGTTAGCTCTGAAGTGTTTCAATTTACTACATCAGATTGTGGTTAAATCTGCCTTTAGCACTGTCAAACAGCCTGGCCAGCTGAGGGGAAAGGAGGAGAAGGATTGTGACTCTGGCACTCTTTTCAGCTAGAAAAAAAGGAAATACCAGTCTAAAAGAAGGAAATCCCTGCTTAATATTCTGTGCCCTCAAACATCTTTTTTTACATCTGTGAAAGCACATTTAAAAGGCTTTTAATGGTGCATGCTGCAGTAGGAGTTGGCATCAATGCTTAACAGGAAAATGTGATCACATAGTGGTGTGTTGGGAAATAGAATTATTGGGATCAATAAAAGAACTGTGCAAGCAATAGGCCTGGAAGCTTTAGGCTTGTGTGTGAGAAAGCTTTCCATGGGAAAGTCCCTGTGTGAAAGATAACAAGCAGGGCTGGGAACAAAGAGGGAATTTTGAAACGGTGCAACTGTACTATCCAGGAGTGAACGAGGGAGAGGGGCACGGAATTCTTTTAATCATAACAAGACTATGGAAGCTTGCCAATGGAAGTCCAATTATGTAGAAATAGAAATGTGTTTTGATGAGCTTTAAGCCACTTAGGAGCTAACAAGCTGGTATATTATAGAAGTGCCTTTGGACTGCTAATAAATGGAGTTTGCTCTATCAGTCATATTGGTGGGACTGCTTCTCTCTCCCCCTGCCAGGGGCCCGGGCTTCTCGTCTTGTTAAGCTTCTAACAGTGGTGTTTAACGTTGTAATAGTGTAAAGGATTTTATTAATATCTGGTCTTATGCTTTGATTAGACACCACTTGCCACTCCTCTGGGCATACCCATTAATGAGGGAGGGAACTCCCTGGCTTGATAAAAACAGGCCGTTTTAGGAACAGGGAGAAAGACACAGACTGTTCCTAAAGCGTGGGAAGAGGCACCAGGAAGGATGCTAAAGCAGAGTAATGGGCCAGCAAGGCCCTAGAAAGGACTCGCACAACTCTAGAGCACAAAATAATTCTCTGTGTCGAGGTCCAGCCCATCCCAGGAGTGCAGAGTCTGCCTGATCTGTCCCTGAAGCCTCCTGCTGGTGGCATCGTTCACAGTCTGCGCTCGAGTTTCATTTCCCTGTAACTCGTCTGAGCTGACACTGAGCTGTGCTCACAGCTCAGCCTGTCCCCAGGAGTGCCAGGACAACAAAGCTGCTCCCTTTCCTTGGTTAATCTCAGCGCTGGGGTCTGGCCCAGGTCAGGGACCTTGAGGTGCTGCTGCCTGAGGAGGGAGCCTGGCAGTGAATCTGGTGTAGAGCTGGTACAGCCACACTAAAGGGTTGTTATGAGAGAGGTGATGTCAGTTTGTGACAAATGAACTGCTTTGGGAATGATGTTTTGTTGTCATAGAGCATGGAAATGCATCATGTGGAGGGGCTTGAAAGGGGAACAGGGTGAAGGGAGAGGCTGGTGAACATCACAGTGAGGAGGAGTCTGTGCTCCCTGGCTGGTAAAGGGAAACAGAAGCTGATGGTTGTGCTTTTGCCTGTCAAAATCCCTTCATTTTAGGCTCTTGGGTAGAGTGTCAGCCTCTAGGCCTTTCTGCATGTACACACAGACGTGTGTGGGAGTGAAGGTGCTCTCCACATTCCACGCCGATATTCCTATCAGATATTCATCAGAGGAAGATTCTCATCTGTACATTTTGTATTATTCAGGCTTAGAAATATTTCAGTGGCTTTCATGTTGCCTACAGGATTTAGATACCAGGGATAAAACAGGAGGCTCTTTAATTTTCTACATTTGGGATTTCTGCTTCATTAAAATTCTTTTGAAGATAAGTCCTAATGATAGATCTTTAGCTTTGACTCTTCCTCCCAGGAAAAAGCAGCTCAGAGCTGCAAGCAGATGATGCCACTCCAGAGGAATCCCTGCCATCTCCCCATCAGCTGTGGGTGGAGGATGCAGGTAGCTGTATTTCTATTCAATATTTGCCTTACCCCAAAGGGTCTGCATTTAGCCCCAGCATGAAATAGCTTCCACGCACTCCTCCAAGATAAAAATAGGGGAGTATTCTCCTTTGAGTGATTCTTTCTGAGACACTGTAAAAAAAAAATTATTGAGCCAGTTTGGACTGAGTTTTAAACCATAGAGATTCAGCACTGATTTTTACACACACAGTTCTGGTTTGATTTGTTACATTTGCCTGGTTTTTCAGACTTTGAAGCACCTGACTGGCTGCTTAAAGAGGTGTTTGCCATCCTCTGCAAGGCCAGTGTGCTGTTTGCTGCCATCAAACCCGGGTTAGAGGCACATAGCATTGGTTCCAAATCTATTGAGAAGATGATCATACTTCTGGGTCTTCCACTGTGGGTGGAACTTCTGGGTCCAGTTTACCAGCCTGGCTGGTTGAGGGGAGACAAGAGCAGGGTTATTACTTTGAGGTTCATTATACCTGGAGAAAAAGGAAGTACCAGAGGCTGTTAGATGGAAGTTGGTACCTAATATTCTGTGGGATCAAAAATGGTTTGGGGTCAAAATTGCATTTACATTATAATTACTTTATAATTTATAATTGAAAGTATCATTTACTTATAATTACTTTACAAAGGAGCATGCAGAGCTCTTGAAGAGGATCCCTCACTAACAGATAAACCAGGATGTTTGACTAGAAGAGGAAGTCACAGCATCCCTGTGTTCAAGGGGCTCAGACTGTTGTTGCCTCTTGTGCTCCCTTTGTGGACCCAAGGAGACCGAGGGGCAGCAGAGGGGCTGGGGCAGTGACAGTGGGTAACCCTGTGTGATATTGGCGTGGCCAGTGTTTGTTTCCTAAGCACCAAATGCAATTCAGCTTCCTCTGTTCTTCACAGGCTTTGGCTGGGGCTGGCTGTGGGGCTTCACATTCAGCTTTCCAGACATTATTTTTGTTTTTGCAAATTTTCACCATTTCTGGCTTCTAGGGGAAGAAAACCCTGAAGCAGATAATTCTCTGATAATAAACAGATGGATAATTAAGTTATGGCACTTTTGCAAGATCCCTTGCTATGAGGAAAGGCAGCAGGCTCTCTTTGCTGGCTCTCTGAGGAGCTTTGGGGTTGTTGCTGTAGTTCTTAGCAAAAATCCTTCTAACTTCTTCTACTTATATTGGTGTCTGCTGCAATTACATCCCACAGGGTCTGCATTAGCAAATCTTGCTTCAGATTAACCAACATGTTAAAAAAAATGAGTTGGGCAAGTGCTTTTAATGCTGGGTAGTTAGAGCAGGTTGAATGATTTGATCTGAAGAAAATGAGAACTTAGAGCAATGCTTATTTTAAATCACAGGAAAAGACAGTAGCTCAGTAGCCTAAACTGCACAGCTTCAAACCCTGCAGAGGAGCACCAGAGTCACAGAGCTGCTGAGCTCCAGCAGTGCCATTAAATCTCCTTCCAGCCTGCCTGATGTGTATATTTGAGAGCTGGTGCTGTGGTTGGGTGTGTTTATGGAGAAAGAGTTCCCACAGACCCTTTCCTTTCCATTGTCTCTGTTTCTCTGGTAGATTTTTCTGGTACCAGAGTCTCAGCAAGGAAGAGGAGTTAATTTCTCATGGCTGAGGGAAAACAAACAAATCTTGGGCACACTGTGGTGCTCTTCTCTTTTGAACATCTCCAGCTGCTGAACTGGGAGCTGAAACTGAACTGTAGACACCTGGTGATGTCCAAAACCTCCTGCAGAAGGGCTCCTGCCATGGAGGAGTTGCCAAGCTCTTGTGATTTTGCCTCTCTTGTTAATTGGAGTTAATCGAAGTGGGGACCAGCACAGAGCTGCCTCTTGTGCCGTGGTCCGAGTAGTGACTAGAAACAGCGTGACCTGGAAGGTTCTGTCAACCTTCCAAGAAATGAGTGTGAAAATAAAGTTCAGGAGATGTGACTGAACGTGTGATATAATTGAACTGTACTTTCCTCTTGCTGACCTTCAGTTGCCTTCATGGTAGGAGTGAACCTGGCGAGGCTGCTTCTAAAACCCGCTGGAGCAGCAGGGTGTTGGCAGCACAAGATTAAAAAAAAAAAACCCTGATAAATAAAAGGAGCTGGATGTGTCCTACAAACAAACCCACAGCATCCCCTGCTAGTGCCTATTCCTCCCCCTGGACCGTGACAGGCAACCAACCAGTTCAGGTGTCAATGTCCATGTTGCAGAGCCCAGTTTGGACTGGTGGATCCCAACCCCTGTGGTGGAGTTTCTTTTCAAAGCACTGGCAGCAGAGCTGGGAGCATCCCAGCAATGCTGGCACGTGGAGAGAGGGGTGAAAACATTGCAGCAGCTTCAGTGCTTGCACTCCTATCAGGGCTTTCATGGCAGGGCTGCAGAATGGTTTATGCTGAGCTGGAAGAGTGTTGTTAATTAAATAATTAGCTGTTTAAAATGTTATTTATTAGGGCTTAACAGCCAGGCCACAGATATGCATCAATTACAGAGCCACAATATCTGCAATAAATGTTTTTCACCCCATAATCAAATATGGCTTAATTAGGCAATGCTGAGAGAACAGTCATAATAAATAGAGTGGGTAAGACTTGCCTTTATAATTGAGATTTAATCAGCCAACTCTTGTATGTTCATTGAATAATTGATTATTCTACACATTTATCAAGGATTAAAAACTCAGTGGTAGATATGCAAATCCTCTTGTATTAAATACATCTGAAATTCTCAAATAACATTGAATGCATATTAACATTTTGATTGAATCCAAATGACAAACACGTTGTGGATCTCATGCCTGCCGTTGGCTATCTTATTGCTATTTGTCATTTATTTTTTCCTCAAGCTAAATTGCTTGTGGCTCTTTAAGAGGATAGAGGAGATGGGCAGAATTATGCCAGGGGGAGTGAACTGGGAGATGGCACCTTGTGCACTCTGGGATGAGCAAGCTAAGCCTGCATGGGACGGTGGGGAAAATTTTTACCCTGAGCAGAGCAGCCCCAATGAGGCAACAAAAACCTTTGGAAGATACAGTAATCCTCCATGAAGGATTGCTGTCATAATTAGTGCTGTGTGTGAGAGAACAGCGAGGTTCAAATAGCCATGGACAAAAGCAGAAACACCCCCAAACCCAAAATAAATTTAAAAAAAAAAACCCAAACAAAAAAGAGCCAACAACAACAAAAAAACACCCCCTGTGCCCCCCCCCCAAAACCCCAAACAAACAAAAAAAGCCCCAAAAATCAAACCCACATGCAGCAGTGGTGGTGTGAGCTGGGGATGAACAGTGCTGGTGTTCCTGAGGGACCAGCTCCCAGTGGGTTCAGTTGTTGCTGGAGCGATGCCACCTCTGCAAAGCCCATGAGAAGCTGCCCTGGGCCTGCTGGGGAGAAAGGAGAACAGAGAAAACTTTCTCCAAGGGAAACAGGTTTGCCTTACTCAAGTCATGTTTGCAGATTTTTTAATTTTTTTTTTGCCAAGGATGAAGCAAGCATGAGATGTAACATGAAATTGTGGTTGGTAGTGACAGCTCATGTCTGAAGTGGTATCTGGGTGGCAGATTAACATCTCAATTAAAAGTGAAAGCCCAGTTTAGGTCACGGGACTGCACCTTGGCAAATCCCCCTTCTCATCTGTACCTGGGGCAGCTCCCATCCTGTCCCGCAGCTCTGGGAGCACAGAGTGCCTCAGGTTCTTGGAGGCAAAGCCCAGAAATGTCCCAGGTAGGTGACACACCAAGCTGGCAGATTTTTGGTAAAGGTTTAACTGTTTGGAGCAGAGCAGTGTCAGCAGCAGGCCTATGAGGATTTAATTTCTTCCCTGATTTGTGGTTCCAGCTGGGCAGGCTGGTGCCAGGAGCAAGTGAGAGCCATGAAGGTCTCAGTGCTAAGCTGGTATGCAGGGTTAATTAATGTTAATTAATTCTGTGACCTGTGTTTGCATGGAATCGCTGCTTTTCACCTTTCACAAATTGTAGAATCCTGAGTGAAGCGGGACTGAGACTGTTGATTATTGGATTTAAATCAGTAACAATGGGGCACAGCCCCTTCTGCGGGTGCTCTGGAAGGCAGCTCGCCCATCCTCGCCCTCAGTCTGGAGGCCACTTCTCTAAGTTGGAGAGTTGTGACCCCAATGGCCCCGGTGCGGCTGTGGTGATGTGGAACGCCTTTATTTTCCGTTTCTGGAGCATTTCTTGCTCGCTTCACTTTGGACACGAGAGGGTGGTGTTTCCTCAGTAATTTCTGCGTGTTGTACAGTGAACAGGCTCGTGGGGGAGCGCCCTAGAGAGAAAATCACCGTGTTTCGTTTTCCCTACCGTGGCAGGGTTATCCTTGCTCCTACTTGGCACCACTGGTACTGGAGGAGGGTCTGGAGCTGGATGGGCACCAGGACACGCTGCCTGTGGGCAGACACAAAACCATTTCATCTGACCTCCAGCAGTGGTTACAGCGCTTCCCAACATCACCAACACCCTTGTGAAGGCTCCTTTGCTTCTGTATTTTCAGGGATCCAAGCAGGTGCCATGTCTGTGGTGGGTTCTAATAATTCCTACAGCTCGTACATCTTCCACCTGTGGGGCACAAATGCCCGGAGTCCTGGTGTTCATTGTGCCACCATTAAATGGCTGATGAAAACAGAGTAAAAGAAGTTGTTTCTACCCCAAGCAGGGATTAGGATTGTTGATTGTGCAGGGAGCAGTGGTGAGAGAAGGAGCTCTCTCCAGGATGAGCATCCTGTTCCTACACATCAGGTCTTGCTCCACCCGAGCTGGGCTCACCTGCAGAGTGCTGCTCCAGGGGTGGAAATCTTTGGGGCTGGGGGCAGTGACGGCTCTGCTTCTCACTTCCACCCTATTTGTACCACCAGCTTGGAAGAGGACAGGGTCAGCCTAAACAGCCCCTGAATCACCACTTCTTGGGAAGTGACTTCTGCTCAGCTCTGGAAGCGTCAGTGAAATCTGACCTGCTGCATGGGGTACCCAGGAGGTGAATGCCACCACTGCTGCTCCACCCTGCTCTGCCTGCCTCTCCCACCTCCCTGGGCTGGTCTGGAGCTTCAGTGCAGCCTTGTGCTCTGCTGGGTCACTGAGGTGGTTCCTCGAGGCTCTTGATCTGCTTGGGTCTGACAGGTTTAGCTCCAGTTCCAGGCTTAGATCGGTGACACTGCTTGGGCCAGGAGTAGTTTTGGAAACATTTGTCAGATGTTCAGTTACTGATGAGCTTTGGCTCCTTTAAAGGTGGACAGATGAGAAGCTCTGGGTTCCTGAGGAGAAGGTGTCTCACAGCCATTGGTCTCAAAGGGTTTTCTGTCCAACCAAGTTCCCCTCTCAATCTTTCTTTATAAACAAAGCAAAGGAGCCTGAGTTGGAAATGGTTTTTTGCCAGCTGGGGTGTTTTTTGCCATTTTAAGGATGCTGTGGTGACTCTTGTGCCTCAGCCTCTCTGCCACAAAGCTCCCATGACTGTGCCCTGGCAGGTAGGGCTGCCAAGGACCCTCACCCCATGCCCACAGCACTGAGCCCTTCCCTGGATCAGTTCAATGGCAACTCTCACCCTGCACCACACACTCTGTCAGCACACACAGACAGGGATTTGGGATTGTCTCCCTGAGTTGCCATTTGGCTCCTCTGAGTTGCTGTGGTGCTCTGGACCACGAGGTCTCTCAACCTCTGGCAGCAGCGTGAGGAGTTGAGTCTCCAAAACTCCAGGGTTTCCCAGAGTGCTGGATGCCTCACTGGATATGTAATTCCCGTGCTTGGACCTCGCACAAGACAATGCAAAGCAAATTACTGCAGACTAAATATATGGTCAGAATGTGTTGGAAGTTGGCAGCGTGGCTGGAAGGGATGGCCAGGGAGGGAGGAGAGACATGATCAGCTCTCTTCCTTTGTGTTCAACTGGATAATGCTTGGGATCCCTTAAAAGACTTTAACATGGTTTTGGAAGAGCAGAGCTGGAGGAGATTCAGCTGTAAAAAGCTGGATGAAGACTGAAGGGTGCAGTGTGCCTGGGAATTGGGAAGGGATCAGCAGCCAGCTCTCAGACAAGAGGAATTTGGGAGCAGGTAATCTTTCAGAGCAGTCCAGAACATGGCTGTGGCAACTTCTTGGACTTCTTCTGTGATTCTTTCTGCTCTGTTCTGATCCTTTGAGTTCTGCTGTGTGTTGGCAGCACTTTCTCCAAAGCACCATTTGTATCCTCCTTGAACACCAAACTCAAGATCAGTGTCTTGCCTGTTTTACTGTAATTCCTAATCTTGTTACACGGAGAGAAACTGAAATTCAGAAAACTGAATTAGAGCTTTGTGTTTTAATTGACTTACTTTTTGTATTTCACCTGGTTTGCTCAGTGATATTAGAGCAGACTTTACTTACTTTTTCTGTTCAGAGTCACTCTCTGGCCCTTTGCCCAGACCAGAAGAGCCCCAAGCTCTTCAGTACTGAATGCTGATTAGAAGTGAGGCCAAACTCTTCTCTAAAGTGCTCTGCTTTGAATAAGGAGACAGCTGTAATGATCACTGTGACCTTTACTTTTCCTCTCCTACAAACTGGAAAATCCAATTTGATGGTGCTTGAAAACCTTAACATTTTTTGTCACTGGGCAGTGCTTGTTAATGTGAGTAGTGATAGAAAAGGGGAATTAAGAATTCTTATCGGTGTTCTGAGGGCAAACACCCACCTGGGCACCTTGGTTCTGCAACATTTAAGAGCAGCATGACAAGTTGGATGGGGTCTAATGGTTGAAATGGCCTCATCAGCTGAGCATCCTGCCTGTGGGCAGCACATCACCCACCCAGCTCTGCCCTGAGTCACACTGATTGTACTCTTTTCCCTGTTAAATGCAGACAGCTTTGGCTCAGAGCTTATCCGTGAAAGAAAGCTGTGTTTGATCACCTTTGTCCTCTCCCTGCAGGTAGAGTGGTCTGTCAATAGATTTTATTTTAGGGCTTCAAAGGTAACATGTAGCTTCTGGAGTGCTGCTCAGGCTGCCTAATAAATTCCCTGCAAAGATCCCTTTTCTTGCTAGGCATTCATCCAGCCTGGGAAAAGGCACAGGGGACTCCCCCACACACTCCAACCCAGACCATCCACAGGCACAGCAACTCCTCTGATGAGCACTTCACAGAGGGAGCAGGCGAGTCAACCCCCTCTCCCCGGTGCAGGGAACGTGGGAATGGCTCTGTGTGTTCAACAGACAAACCTTTGTGATGGACTTAAAAACACAGGGAATAAATCTCCTAATGCCACTGGAGCTGGGCAGGTTTCCATCGCCTGGGGCTTGACTTCTGTGTGTACCTGAAACGTTCCCCAAGGTGAGCCTGTGCTGGCTCTGCTGCCGGGGCACCCAGATCTGTTCCTCAAGACACCAATTGAACATCAGTGGGCACCTAAACTTCCTGCAGCTGGAGCCTGAGGGCTGTCTCCATCCCTGCCAGCAGCCCTTCTGAAGCCCTCCCTGCGTGGAGATGCAGGTGGGAGCTGGAGCATGGGAGGGCTTGTTGGCAGCTGCCGAGGAGATGGGGTTTGTGCCGTGCTGGAGGCTCAGGGCTCAGCTCTGGGTGCAGGAGGAGAGGTGACAGCAGCACAGAGCTCGTGCTGTTCCTTGTGCTACGGCTTTCACCAGGCTGGATTTGTCTGCAGCTCTGGGTACCTGCCTGCTGGAACATATTGAGTAACATTGAGTAATAACTTAGAAATGATAGAGTGATAGTCTCTGCTGCTGTTGGCATTTCTGCTGTTGAGATCTCCTGCCAGCACTCTCATTTTGCACATGTTGCTGCGTGTTGGTGTGTACGTGGTTTGGTTTCCCTCATCCACATTGAGTTAAACTGGTGCAGGAGGGACCCTTCCTGTGTGTAAATACACACTGTGCTTGAAATGAATGTGTTTTAACAAGGTTGTTTCCTTTTCATGAGAGAACAGGACCATACTTGAAGCCATAAATAACATTAGATCTTACTTTATTGTTTGCAATCTGCCCACGTAGTACTGGAAGAGTAAATAGATATCAGGTGTTCTCTCCTTCGATGGCCAAGGGGGCAAAAAGAAAGCTTCAAAACCATTAAAAAATACAATGCTCTGGTATCCTGACTTTCCAGTTGTCATTCTGCTAAGGAGAAAGGGCATGGCTGTGGGACTGACCACCCAGAGGACAGCTCAAAGCTGGAAAAATGCTGGGAGATGTCAGAGGATAAAGGATGCAATTGCTTCCAGCAATTCTTACCTGGCCATAATAAAGCTGCTAAATACCAGGAGCACCCCTTGTCCTTAGTGCTGTACCTAGACATGCCATAAAGCAATTCTAGCTTCAGCCAGCAGCTTGGGATATCTAACAGAGAGTTTATTAATTTCTTTACTGGTTCAGCTGGCAGTGACAGATCAAATCAGGAAACTGAGGAGGGCAGGAGGAAGGGGATTAAGATCTTAGGCTCACCAGCCCCCGTTGGGTTTTGTCCCCATGGGCAAGTGTTGATGAGCATTCCCCATTTTGTTTCTTCACTGATTAAACTAAGAAACCAAACCAAAGGACGCAGGAGAGAAGGGTTAAAGGATTAGAAGATGGTCTTTGAACTGCCATGTGGCAAGGTAATGAGGCATGAATTATTAAAATGATTTCAATTATAACTGGCAGCCACATGCTCTGCTTTTGCATTGGCTTTCTTCCTTGCTGTAAAAAGACAGCTTTGTAAGTGCTCATGGTTTCTTGGAAGAGATATGCTCATCCAGGACTGTTAATTGTATAAATAGTGTAATTTGTCATTGGCCAAGCTGCTCTTGTGGTTAGATAAGCTGAAGTGCCAATGAAATGGGCATGGCTCAGCAGCAAGACAAATTTGCTCCTCGAAAACCTCCGGGTTGGAACCAGGTTGCTGTGAGGGGCTGTGGGTATCAACAACCTCTAATTCTTGAATCAGAGTGGTGGGCTGTGAGGCACTGCTCGTGTGCTGCTAGTAATAATTGTTATAAAAATGGTTTGGGCTTTAATGGCAGGAGAAATATGTTTATAGTTGTGTGTTCTTCTGCTTGTGCATGGCTTGGAAGCAGTGGCTGGAGAAAGGCTCTGTTCAGAGATTTGCAGACAGTGATCAGACTGATTTATGCTCGACCTCTCCAAAGACAGGCATCACACTGCTGGCTGTCTTCCCTACAGTTTTTCATGATATAAAAGCCTATAGAAAAGAAATACAACCGGGAACAGCTCCATCTGGTGACTGCTAAAATTTTTGCACAAAAGCCTGTGTTTTGTGTCAAAATTAACAACCTTAGGCCTGACTCCTTGGGAAAACTCCTGTGGCCACAAAGAGCAAGCAGTACAAATAAGACTTGAAGGGTTTGGTACTGCAGGTGGCTGTGGAGATATCCTGGGGAGATCAGAATCTGCTCAATGCTTCAGGAAGAATTATTTACCTAATGCATCCATTTTTTTCCTCCTCATGAGTTGCCTGAAGGGGGAAGTAGGAGAACTGAATCCACCAGGGCTCGGATCAGTGAGCAAATACTGAAATGTGAGGTATTTTTGCAGTAACACTATCCTGAAGCTGCATCTCTGAGCAGTTTAGTTAAACTGTTACTTTCCACTGCTTTTCTCCACAGCAAGACAGGGTTTACAGGCAGTGTTTATCCTCAGAATTCTGGCGTGCTCTGTTCAGATGTGATGGCTAAAAGCCATGGCCAGGTGGATGAACCTCTAGTTACTTCCTGTAGTTTCAATATTAAAGGGAAAGAAGAGTAAAGGCAAAAATGTGATGTTCGTAGTTGTCTTCAGTACACACAGAACGACCTCACTGGAAAAGGTTGGCTGCAGAATTAAATGGGTTAAAGCTCTTGGACACTCACTACAACATTGAGCAGGGGCTGTGTCAGTGGGACAGAACCGGAGTGACAACAACGACCTGAGTGAAAATTCCCATCCGACAGGATGGGATGGGAGCCCTCCATGGGGTCGGACTGCTCTCAGTCCCTGCCTCTCTTGGGAATATGAGTTATTAAATGCATCAACAGCAGGAAGGCTTTTGCACTAGGGCTTGTAATACCCCTTTTATAGTTCCTGTTTCCCCCCTCCTCGGAATGGAGCTGTTTGCCTTTGGCCACGGGCGAGGTGAGGGTTTATTGGAGCCTCGACCCTCCCAGCAGGTGACTGTCTCTGCAGCTACTCTGTGCAGTTTCCCTTCGCAGCCCGTGCGGAGATGGAGGCCAGATCCCCCCGGGGCTTTCTGGATCACAACCCACTTTTTCCGAGTCGTTCTGCACAGCCTGGTCCCGGGAGCAGCCGGGAGGCCGGGGGATGAGGAGGGAGGAAGCATTCCTTGCTGCTACATTCACAGAGCTCCTGGCACCAGCCAGCTCAGCGAGCTCCTCCTGAAACCGCTCCAGACTCTGAATCATTTCTGTTAGGAAACCATTCATGCCCCAGCCTGAGCCCCAGCTGACTCCTCAAAGCCCCCCAAAACTCTGGCAGCAGTCTCTGATGCTGCTTGGCTTGTCTTGGCAGGGCTGAGGGGCTGGGCTGACACCCCGGCCCTCTGCTGTTCTTGGGCAGTAGTTTCCCTGCATCATTTTGCAGTTCCTGCCAGTTTGTACAGAACTGGACTCCAACCCCAGCTCTGTTTGCCCAGTTGCCCTTAATGCTGTGCTTGTCCCTTCCTCAGTGAGGAGAGGGGCAGCTTTGCACAGTGTGGCTGTGTTTTCTCTCTTCGTCTCTGGTGCTGCCTTACAGGGCCTGTCTGCACCCTGTGAGTGTCAGCACTAAAAAAACCCCGTGGTTTGTAAAGCTTAGGATATTTTATAGAAACAAGGATATTTTACAGAAACAAGAAAGATGAATATACTTATTCAGGCTCTAAGGTGCTTCCCTGGCAGCGAGACTGGGACTGTCCCTTGTGGGGGCTCAGAGGGTCTGGGCAGGAACGTGGATTTGAGGTGTGCTCCTGCAGCCTCCCTCCCTGCCTCCCCAGCCTGTTTGAAGTCCCTCTGAGGTGGGTATGTCAGCCCAGTCGTGCAGGTACCTGCTGAGCAGCAGCAGCAGCATGTTTCAGTGTTTAAATCACCTCCCTGCTCCTCTCTCAAGGGATGATTCATGGTGATTGATCACTCTGAGCTGGGTGTGAAGGCAGCCTTGGCTGCTTCCTTACTGGCACTGCAGAGCTTCAAATGAAGCTGATTTTTACCCTTAAAGCCACTGCCTGTTGCAACTCCTCTGTCTTTTAGAATTGCTCCTTTCACTGTCAGTGGGAGAATCCCCTGGAGCTTTCTGGAGCTTTCCAAAGGAATTTGTACCAACTAAATTGGACTTTTCAGCTTGGGGCTTGTTGTTCATGTGTGAGTTGATTGGAAATGAGTTTGGGTTTGAGAGGCTGGTTTCTTCACTCCCCTAAATCTTGGGCAGGTGTTTGAGGTGTTGGTTTGATGGCAAAATCATCCTTTGAAATTCTGGAGTAAATGACATAGATGGAAGATAAAAAGCAATGAGAAATGAAGTTGTGCCAGTGCAAGAGAAAGTAACAGTGGAATTATGTCCTTAGCAAGCAAGGCAGAGACACAAGTGATGACTGATGCTGGGTGACAGTCTATCACAGATCAACCTGCCCCAGTTTCCAGGAAAACTGAGAGTTTTATGTATAATAACAGCCCAGGACTACAACTCTAAAGCTGGGCTAAACCAGCTGCTTTCTGCAGTGTTTTTGTGTCTCAGTTTTCCCACCTGTAAAGTTGGACAATAGTAATTTCCTCCCAAAAGAGCTGCCAGTACTGGCTGGAAGCTGCTCTGTGTTACAGCACTGAGGAAACAGTGGCTATTATTAATCAGGCCTCATATTTTTTCAACCTTCTGCATAACTAAATTTTGTTTGGTTTGATTTTTAAAACTTGGAATCGATGGCTGGACCAAATTATAGCTGGAAGCTGAGAGCTATAAGAAAAGACATCCAAATGCTGCTCAGTTTGCTCTGTAAAGGACAGAACTGCTGAGGCTGCATCACTTGTGGCTCCTGAGCCCAGTGCCAGCATACAGAATTCCCTCCTTACAGCTTTTCCATAGCACGTGCCAAGTATCCAGCTCTTCAGTCTGTTATAAATCATCCCTAATTCTGTAATTGGTTTGCTGGTTATTATAGGCAGACTCTGGTTGATCCTTCAGTGGTTTTCCTCTATCCACATTTTCAGTGGGCTCTTTTATTGTTGATTCTGTTTTCCAGTTCCTTGCTCCCCTTTCCCAGTTCTAGCAGGCCCCATGGCTCCAGTCCAGTGTTTTCCCTGCAAGAGATGAGGCAGAGCCCCCTCTGCATTTGGGGCTGCTTTTCCACCAAGAGCTGCCAGGGGAAGGGGCTCCTTGTGCCTCTGCCTTGCAGACACGGGAGGCAAACGTAAGGTCATGCAGGTAGGAATATGTTCTGAATCACTCTCACGGGGTGGGGAGCTGCGTTCAGGGCTGGATTTGGAATCAGACAGTGAAGCACGGCTTGCAGCATGACTGTGCCATTCCCTGCCTACCCAGGGATGTCTCTACAGGGGCACAGGAGCAGCCAAACAGCCACACCTGGCTTGTTGGCACGTGCTCAGCCTGCAGCCAGACTGGTTGGTGCTGCTGAGGAGGTCAGGAGAGCTGCTGTGTGGTCCCTCTCCCCCACACTTTCTGTGCCTCCCTCTGCTGCAGCAGCAGCAGCAAACCTGGCTTTTCAGGGCTCCAGCACTGTGCCTCTGCTCCCCTTTCCCCCCGTCCCTAGGGATGAGTATTCACTTCTCTAAATTGCACTTGTGGAAGTGCACCTGGTGATCCAGGCACTGGGGGAAGGCCCTCCTCTGGGTTAGGTGTGGTGTTGGATGAAAATTAGGGATCCTCTCACTTGGTGGCAAGTAAGATCCAGTTCCCTCCTGTACCACTTTGGAAAGACACAACTGACACAAAGCTGAGGTTGTTGCTTAATTCATGTAGTTTCAACTCAAACTCAGACCATAAAAGCCATAAACCAGGGCTCTTTATTTGTGAAAAATGGATTAAGCTGTGAGGGGTTTGAGAGTTTGACTTTGACCTGCTTTTGTTTTTCAAACTTGCAGTTAGATTCCGAAGTGCTTAGCTGGCAGTTCTGAAAGCAGCTCAGGGATTTTACAATGATTCTTGGAGCGGGGTGGGGGATGTATTCATGTGGGTAAGCTCATGAGCCACCTTGAAGAGTTTTGTTTTCAGAAACTGGAGCTATTGAAAATGGAAAGCACTTATGGCCTTTCATTTAGACTTCCCTTACATTCAGGGATTTTCCTTCTATTGAATGGGCATTGACTACTGCCTTTGATTTTTATTTTGTTGTCTGTTAATGCCCTCTTCAACTTTAATTTCAGGTTGAAGTATTCCCTAACCATTCCATGAAAATGGCCATCTGAGGTACCGTGTGGTTGAGCAGATGTTATCTTGTTTGGTAATGAAATTCCGCCCTGAGTAATTGGACATTCTTCCTGGTTCCTCGTCGTTTAGGCAGAAGAAAAGAACAAAACCTGCTGATTTGATATGAGTAATTGTTTCATTAAATTATTTGCTTCCTTACCATAACCATCAGCCCAATGAGAGCAGCCTGACCATCAGATCATACATGATGATCCTTTCGTGCTGGGGGGTTTTGGTGCTTCATTGTCAGATGGAATCGCAGGGGGAAAAGTTAGGAAACACACGGCTAAATTATTTACCTCTTAACCATGTGCACTTAAGACCACAGAAAGCCTGGCTGTGCTGTGTCCTAACCAAGGGAATCAGCCCCTGGAAAAAGCAGAGAGAGAGAGAGAGTGTATGAGGCTTTAGGTCACCACAGCTGCCTGGCCTCCTGCATCTGAGCATTGTGGATTGATGCTGACAGGCTGAACATCTGTGTTTTCCTACTGTGGAGCAAGAAGGGGAGAGAGCTGCATGAAATCCTGGCCACTGGCAAGGAAATGTGGCTCAGGACTGGACTGTGGCAAGTTTTAGCAGTGGTGGTGGCTCATGCCATTGCTGTTGTTTGTGTTTGGCCATCCTGGCTTTGGCAGTGGGGTTTGTGCAGATGTTTGGGGACACAGGGACTTACAGGTGGCCACACTGTCCCCAGTGACACTGAGGACAGGGAAATAGGCCTGTTCATGTGTTCAGTTACTTAGACTTAACTGAGATCTCAGCCATGATTTCCAGTGGGAGATTATTCCCCATCCATGTGAGCTGCTCTCACTTGCATCCCACCTCCCTGTCTCCACGGTTCAGTGGGTTTGGTGCTTGTGAATAACAGATCACCCCAAATGCACTTCAAAAACCTACCCCTCATTTCCTAATTGCAAGCTTGAGAGTCAGGCTGCTGCATCAGAGCAGCCACATGATTCATACGTGCCTACAGATGAAGTCAGGGCTTGGAGGCTCCTTGGATGTGAATTCCACTGAATTATCCCCAAGCTGCTGCGGAAAGCAGTTCCAGGTCACTGCCAATCAGTCCTGCAGACCTCTGCACGCTGTTCTCTGCAAAGCCTGTATGATCCAGGAATGCTATCAGGGACTTTGATCATCGAGCTGATTCCTATCTCCCTCTCCAAGATCTGGGCAGGTATGTTTTTATAAGGCTCCCCTGAGCTTGGAGCAGCCAACATTCCTGCAGCTGGAAAGTTAGGCAGTAACAAGCTAGACAGCTCCCAGCTTTAATCCCAGTTTGGACAACTCTTTCTCAGAGCTTAGAAATGAAAATATGTGTTTGCTTTTTTTAATAACTAAATGAGGATAATGAATGTAGGTAAGCAGTGCACTGTATGGATTAACTGACTGGCACAAGAGGTGCATTGTGTGAGCTAGGGCTGCAGAGGAAAGGCAGAGCCATCAGAGGTGCCATGAGAGTTTAATTTCCTCAGGAAGGTGGCAGAGAGAAGGGCAGATCCTGCCAGTGTCCAGTGCTGGTTGTCAGGCCTTTGTCCTTTCTCACAAGCATCTTGCTGTCCTGGGCACCAGCAATGGGAAATGGGCACGGACAATGGGAATTGTGCCCTGCAAAGGGCACAGAGCATGGGCCGGGCCATGCCACCAGCAGCCAGTCTGCTGGCACAGAGCTCCTCCAGTGGGAGTGAGCAGATCCAGTGGGATGACTGAACTCCTGGCCCTTTCTGCTCTCTCAGAGAATCCCAGCTGTTGGATTCTGGGGTGAGGCCCCCCTGCATATGCAGCAGTGCCCAAAGCCCTCTCTGGTACCTGCCAGGGCAGCCCTGTCTTGGCCAAACAAGGTCTCATCTCTTGTGTGGTGATCTCCTGCTTCCTTTCCCTTGAACCCAGGGGCTCTCCATGCTGGGTTTTGCAGGGATCCCCAAGGCCAGGTGCAGTGTCACCATTCCCCTCCTGCTCAGTTTGGCGGCTGCCTGCCAGCACCGGGCCCTGGGCTGCTGGGGCAGAGCCGGGTGGAAAAGTCCTCTGCATCTCCTCTCCAGCATCACAGCCACAAAAGAGTGATTGGTCAGGAAAGGAGCTTGGAGGATCATTTGTAAAAGAAACAGAGCTGGAGAGGGACATGGGGAGTATTTATAGTCCTGACACCTGAGGTTCTACCCCTGTGTCAGTCAGACTTGCTCTTCCCCAAGCTCAGATCTGCTCTGCTGCACACGGGCAGGTCTTTGCAGTGTAAATTCCCGCTTCTCTTCATCTCAGGGAGTTCTGTTCTCTCCATAACAGCCACTTTTGCCCACCAGGCAATGCCTTGGAACCCCAGGGCAGCACTGAGCCTTACCGCCCCTCTCCCTGGGAAACCTCCATCTTCCTCCCCTTTTGTGAGAGAAGCTTGGTCAGAGAGATTGAAGGAGGCAGTGGCACAGCTCAGTGTTCCCAAATGCCTCGCTTTGTGAGAGTCCTTGTAATCAGTTTTCTTTTTCTCTGGGGCTCATCCTTTCCTAACTTGTACCCTTCCCTCCTCACTCCAATGTGCATTTCTGGGTGCTGCTGCCTCTGCTGTTCTCTCTCTCCCTCTGACCCTTTCCTGGGCCTCTGGCTGCCGGCCTCAGCCCACGGTGTGGAGCTGGCGGTGCTTGTCTCTCCCTCCTCTGATCACTGATGTGTTTAGTTTGGGAGATTACGTTTCTGCATGCGGGACCCCTCCATGCTGGGGAACGGGGCTCCCTGAAGGAGGATGCTGGGGGAGAGACAGCACAGACCCCTTGCAGCCAACACTTTTCGTGCCTGCAACAACTCTAAGACACATGTTGCAGGAAGAACCGTCTGCTGAGGGCACCACAGCTGGGCCAGGCTCTGCAGCTGCTGCAGGAGGTACAACATCTGCAGCCCCAGTGGCTGCAGGTGCCACAGGGCTCAGAGCAGCCAGCCCAGGCTCATCCTGCCAAAGGTCACTGCTGTGTGTGTCCCGAGGTGGGGGCAAGCGAGGCTGACACGGCCTCTCTGAAGAGTGGCCAGCTCTGTGCCTCTGCCAGCACTGTGCTGGCACTCCAGTGCCACGGTGGGATGTGTTTGGCAGGGGGATGTTTGGGGCTGGGGCAGGATGGGTGTGGATTCCAGGGCTGGATGTGCGAGGCTCACACACGGTGCCTGCCAGAGCTGCAGCCAGGCTGAGCCTGCAGTCCAAATCCCTCACTTTCAGGAGCAGTAAATTCCCTCACTGACTTACGAAAGAGCAGGAGGAAGAAAAAAGCTCTAAATGACTTACCTATTTGAAGCCTGTGGGCTCTGCATTGTATTAAACATTAACCTGCCTTTCTGAGCCAAGCGACTGATTCTCTGGGCAATTCCGAGGCCCGGCAGGCAAAGAAAAGGATTCTTTGTCAGAGACTGTTTCAGAAAATTATCCCTTCAGTCATTTTCTGTCTCATCGTGTTTGTTTGGCCCTGCAGTAGGACGCCTGCCCCACAACTTGCTGTTTGTGTTTGGGCAGTGGAGCTGATCAAACAGCCACGGCTCCGAGCAAGCTGCTCCCACCACGCTGCTCCTCAGCAGCCCTGGGACGATGGCACAGACACAGAACCAGACACTGAACGACACCCATGAGCACGTGTAATTGCACACTAAAGGAGGCACACCGGCACATATCCCCATAATCAAGAAGGGAAAGCTGCTTTTTGAACTGTAAAGTGAGAGCCGAGTGTTTGACACTCGTGCCCAGCAGAGAGGTGCAGGCAGGAGCAGAACAGTGGGGTCAGTGACCAGGAGCGGGCTCTGCTCCCGACTTTGCCCTTACTTGGTGTACGAGGTGGGGCAAGTCGTTGCCCTATTGTTTCTCCTCCATGCATTGTGACTAATGGTTTCAAAAGCACCTGTGGAAAGGGTAATATATTACTATTGCCTTTAATGTGTGCTTGATTAAGCAACAAACTTTCGGTGGTTCAGGAGGGTTTTTCTGGTGAAAGTTTTGTTGATGACAGTTTTTGCAAACGTCTCCGCCCTGCAGACTCCAGCAGATGTAGTTCTGTCCTGCAGCCCTGGGTAGTTGTTGTTGCTACAATCCTGAGAATATGGAGTGCTCCTGAGCTGTTCCAGTGCAAAGTCTGGCTGCTTAGCACTGAAACCCCCAGTGACTTCAGCCAGCTCTTCCAGTTTTGCTCTAAAGCCGGAGAGAGGCTCGGACAATCCTTTTTCTCAGATCTGTCACAGAGGGGATAATCTGTGGCTGAGAAATGGTAAGAAATGCTGATAGGACCATATCCTCTTAATCCAGCTCATCTACCTCCTTCCTCTGTCCCTGTGCAGTGCCAGGGTTAGGGCTGGCAAGAGAAAACTTCTTTCCTACTGTGGAAGAGTCTGAAACCAAGTAGAAAGCCCTTCCTATGGAATCCATGCCTTAGGGCTGGTGAATTCTCTCATGTGAGCAGGACTTGTGCTCTGCACCTTTGTGTGTGGGTGACCCACCTGAGGGGCTGTGGAAATCTTTCCAGGGAGCTTGTCTGGCCCTTCCTCCAGCAGTTCAGGCTCCTGCATTTCCCTCTGCCCTTAGAGCAAATTAAGAGCAGCTATGACTTTCTTCCTGTCTGTGTTTGTAATGCTCCCGGCTGATTGCATTTGTGTAATTAATTGCCCAACCTGAGTCTCGCAGGGGGGTGATCCGGAGCATGTTTGCCCTCCTGGCGCGTAAGGAATAGTAAAATCCTGTTCCCCACACCTGGGGCGATGTCTGGGGGCTGTTTCTGGGGTCCGTGGCTCTCTGCTCCCCCCCGCAGCAGTGAGTAAGCGAGGTGCGAGCCTGCACAAACGTTTTGTTCGGCTTGCAGCTTTGAATGAGCCCTGGACGAGCGAGTTTGGAGAGGAAAGAGGCGTTTTCACGGGTCACTAATGCACTTTGAACTAGAGACGGGAGAGCAGCGCTGACCCGAGCTGCTTCAGCAGTCAAGGGCTGAATCAAATCCGTGGGGTGCGCCGGGCTGGAGGCGTGAAATTCCATCCCTTCCCTTGGCTGCAGCGGCGAAACGCACCGGGATTTCCAAGGCGGGGAGCTGGCAGGGCCGAGCCCCGGGGATGATTTGCGTGCCGCGGGGGTTAAGGTGCAGCCGCGGGGGAGGCTGAGCCCCGCTCTTCCCCTGCCCGTGCCAGGAGACTTGGAACAGCCCGCACCGGTGTGTGCGGCTGGGAAAGGTGTGCGCTGGCAACCGGGAGCGCTGGGCTGCCCCTCGGCCGGAGCCACGCGCGGATGTGGTGGCACCGTGCGCGTCCCCTCCCCGGCCCTGCCTACAAAAGGATCGTGGCACCCCCGCGACCCAGCACCCCACCCGGCCTCGCCCCTGCTCCCATGTCACAGCCCGGAGCGACGGCATGAAGAAATCCTCGTATTCAGGTGAGCCTCCCTCTCCTCTCGCCTCTCCCTTTGTGTCTGTACTGGGAAAAGAAAAAAGGTTGAAAAACCCCGGAGTACGACGTGCACAAGCCCTCCCGGCTGCCAGCGCTCTGCGGAGGAGTGAGCAGCTGGTTCACTGTGTATAAACAAGTGGAAAAGGCTTAAAAAGCAAAGCAAAGGCAGCGAGGCAGCTTGTTCCAGGCAGAGCCCGGCACTGGGGGCACGGACCGTGTTATCTGAAGGCACCTGTGCCAGCACGGGGTTAGAGCCAGCGCCGAGTGGCAGCGTGGCATCGGAGCAGGACGGTGCTGTGTGTGTGTGCGTGACACTGGGCTGCCGGGATTTCCAAACGGGGGTGCAAGAGATGCGATCCCCTAATGCTGCGGGACTCTGTTCTGCCTTCTCCCCGTCCTGGCTTTGCCAGTCTTGCCCTAAGGGGTGAGGGCATTGTGCCCTCTGTTCGTGCAGGCTCCTTCCTCCCCGGCTAACACAGAGTGTGCAACCATGCCTGGTGTCGCTCCTCTGAATTCCCTGTGAAATCCTGCTCCAGGAAGTGGCTGGTGCACCACAGAGTGGACGCGTCTCCTGTAAAAGGTCCCCTGCTCACCCCGTAAAGCTCAGGGGCCTCTGGCAGCTCCTCCAGCTGCTGGACTCTGCTCTGCAGCTGATTTCTGCTCTGCTCCAGGCACCAGCCTGTGGCTCCGTGCTCTGCAAGCCAAGTTCTGCCCTGACTTCAGCCTGGCCCCTGTGGGGACACGGTGTCATCGTGCCAGCCTCCTCCTAATGCCCCAAGCCACGGGTCTGGCCACCCTGTAGGGGTGTTGGTGCCACGTCATGGCCACAGGACTCTGCCTGAGCTCATGAGCCACAGGGGCTGGGGGTTTGGCTTCACTCAGAAAATTCACTCTGTGATGCTGCCTGTTTGTTGTTAAAATTAATTAGCAACGTTTCTCTCTTGCACGTTTTTCTTCTCTCTTTAGCGTTGCTAAATGGGCTGCCGGGAGCGTTTATTAGGGCTTGTGTGCCGGGAACCTGAGACAGTCTGAGTGTGATGATTAGCATGTTGTAATGGATTAAATTGAGTACTAATGGTTGTGCCCTGTGTGTAGGGAAACCTGTTATTTGTTGTGGCCTCCTGAGGCGGTTGGAGCAGCCCTGGAGCAGGGAGGAGAAGTGCGAGGAGAGGTCTGGATACAACTGGCAGCCATACGAAAAAGCTGCCGGTGTCGTGACTCCTTGCAGATGAGGCCAAGGGTCCTTCGCTGCTTTGCTTGTTTGGGGTGGGCTGTGCCAGAGTGGAGCTGGGGCACTGCAAAGCCCCTGATGTGTCTCTGGTCGGTGCCCAAACCCTCCTACACTCGATGGTACAGCTGAGCTGCCACCTGGGCATTTCCTTTGTTTCCAAGGGTCTGGGGTTGTATTTTGGAAACGCTGCTTTGAGATTTCCCTGGGTATGGTGCAGCTATTTAAACAAAAAGAACTGAACTGCCGTGCCCAGAACACGCTACTGGGAAGCAACAGGACAGCTGCACTCCTTACAAACACCTCCCACCTTGCACAGAACACAGGCAGCGCTGCTGAGCTGCTCTGGGTGGCAAAGGCTTCACTTTGGGCGCTGCAGCTCCGGCCGATAAATCTCCCTGATTTATCGGGCAGAGGGTGAATGAAGGTGGAGGAATCACCCACGGCACTGGGGAGGCCACCTTGGGGAGCTGCCACCTCTGTGAGATGCAGCCAGCCCTCCGTGGCTGGTGTGCTCACAAATCAGGGCACAGCAATGGGCACTCGCTTTGGGGAATTTCACTGGGAATCCTGATTGCTTCTCCAAGATGTAAGATGTACAGGGTGCTGCAGAGCCTCTGGGCTCTCTGCTGTCTGTCACAGGAGCTGGTGAGGTGACAAAGTGACTTCTTAACTGCAAAAGCTGATGCTGACAGCCCCTGGCAGGCTGGATATACGGTGCCTGGTTGAGAAACTCCTGCAAATGATGGCAAAGGAAAAAACCGAACATCTAAACACTTGTTGAGGCCAGGGAACATCCCTTCCTGGCCTGATTTCTCCCTCTCTGGCTTATTCTGGATCTGTTTTGTGGACTGGGTCCCCCCTCAACCCAGCTGAAGGATCTTGCTTGACTTCCCTGGGCTGAACCTCCAGCTCCATCCTCCTCCGTGGGCACATCAGTGCTCTCCTGCTATCCTGTTCCCTGCCCCAGGCAAGATTTACCTTCCCTAAAGCACTTCAGGGGCGATCCCAACCCATCTGCTGCGACTTCTGAGCACACGCCACGTAGGTGGGGTTGGGATGAAGCCTTTACCTTGGGGTGCCTCACCTCTTAGGAGCAGAGAGGCTCGGTCAGACCTTTGTGCCGTAGCCGCGGGCACGTGCGGCTCATCCCGGTACTGCTTTTGTTCCTGGAACTCCTGGCAGCAGCAGCAGGAGGAGGGGAGAGCGTGAAACATGGGTTTTACACAGCAATAACTTCTACTGAAGCCAGCTCTTACATGTGTGCCTTGGGGATGTCTGTTATTTCAGTTGCTAAAGGCAAACTTGCCCTGGAATACTACTTTTAAAGGATTTTTTGATTCTCACTTTCCATTACTCAAGCCCAACTGCATTGCTGAAGAAGCAATAGACAGGATTTGTGATAAATGACACGAGGATTTATAGGTATTTTCAAGGATGGTGCAAGTGGTTTTGGCCAAGGGTGGTTTCAGTTTCAGGTTTATGTGAGATGCTGGCACTCACTAAAGTAAGGATCACCGGAATTACAGTGCCTCCAGAATTATTCGTAGTGGTTATGTGTCATCCACCCTTACCTGAACTGCAGACTCCTAATTTATTGCTTAGGCACTTAGGGAGAAATAACTCTTCATGTATGAGCTAAAGCTATAGGAAAAATTACAGGAATAACAGCAAGAGCTGTGATTCCATCACTGCATGAGGATTTTCCCATATTGTGACTCGTAAAATGATTCCCTATAAAACATGGGAAATAGAACGTAAGTCAAATTGGATTTGCTGGTGCTGTCTAGAGAATCTGTGGCTGTCTTATCCCTGGAAGTGCTCAAGACAGGTTGGGTGGGGCTCTGAGTAACCTGGTCCAGTGGAAGGTGTCCTGCCTGTGGCAGGGGCTTGGAATTAGATGGTCTTTGAGGCCCCTTCCAACCCAAACCACTCTGTGACCCCATCTCAGCTGGGAAGCTTTGGGGAAACAGCTCTGTCTTTCCTCTGACTGTTGGTTTGTGGCATCCCAGGGCCCCCTCTTGCCCCAGACCTGTCCTGTCCTTGGAGCTGGCACCACACGGCTCCTGCAGATGCTGTGTCCCTGTGGATCTGAGCCCAAGCAGCAGCAGGTACAGGTGTGTGGGGGGGGGTTTGTGCCCCACCAAAGGGCTCTGGTTTGTGCTCCAGTACATCCAGGGGGTGAAGAGAAGCACGGGAGCTCTTGCTGGGCTGGCAAAGCTGTGGCGTGCAGCTGTGACAGCAAAGGGACACGTGCCACACACAGCGAGTCCTCACCCAGCACAGAGGGAGGGGGCTCATCTAAGCACAGTGAAGAGCAGTGCATGGACTTGGCCAACCCTAAATAATCCTCAAGGGCTGTAACTGGCCAAGTTCTGTCTGTTGGGGGGGCCTCGGTCCATATGTGGCTGCAGCTGGTCTGAAACAGCCTGGAAAAACTGAGATTGGATCTTTTTGATACTGCTCAGGAGAGACCTGGTGTGGTTCCCTCAGAGACTTTTTAGCACCCTGCCATAAAAGCTGCTGGGTGGGGTGGGGATGACCCGGTGCCTGTTGTTTGCTCCTGAACCCGACCCCACCTCCCGTCACTGAGCTGGCACCGTCTGTGTCTGAGCTGGGGAAAAATGAACAGACTTGTTCGGACCTGATTTTTTTTTTTTTTTTGTATTTTCTTTTCTCTACTTCGCTGGCCAAACTGCAATATCAAGGAAAAAATACTGCTTGGATCCAACAAAAACATTCATTTAATTTTAGATTGTCATTTGCAACAGAAATTCAAAATAGTTTGTTTTGAAAAACATAAAGAAAAAAAGACAACAAACCATTGTTCTTCAGCTCAGACTCTCAGCTAGCTCTTACTCCCCAAAATTTGCATTGCTGGGCCAGTGAGAGTGAGGGGGATGTGAAAGGGAAGAAAAAAGGGCGAGGAGAGAGTTTTGGAGCCCAGGAGTAGAGGGAAGGGGCAGGATGGTGGTGCTGGCAGTGCCACCATGGAGCGTGAGGCCCCAGGAACACCAGTCCCTTGCCTGAGGCTGTGGAAGGTGTTCTTGGTGTGGGTTTATGTTGGTGTTGTCACCTGGTGTTGCTGAAGCAGCACGAAGGAAAATGACAAGGCCTACAAAATGAACTTGGTTTTTGATAATCCTGAAACAGCAGGAGGCTGGTGCACAGACAAAGGTCTTTGCATTCTTTTCAGGATGCTGGAAGCTCTGCAGGTTGGCTGGGTCAGCTGCCAGGAACGATCTGCATCATTCAGATCCACGTGAAAGCTGGTTGATACCAAACATCCATGGCCCCTCATCCTTGCTTTAAGCCCCACAGAAAAGAACAAACAAAATGCTGTTCCTGCATGGCAAACACTTGCTCACTTTTGGGCGACCACATCTCCGAGTTGTCCATACCCATCTCTCACATTTTCACACCAGTGAGGAGCAGCCATGGTGCCTGCTTACATTCACACGTTCTGTCTTGATGGTTTTTTTCCCCCCAACCTCCTTCATTTTAATTTTTTAACCACTTGATCCACCACATTAAGCTGTTTCTTTCTCTGTCCCTGCCTGAGCCACTTCCCCATTGCTGCCTACGTGTGGGACAGTGACTTTTGATGTTCCCACTGGCTAGTGCCCCAGGATTGTTGTTTGAACTGTAGCAACATTCAAAGATGCCCAGAGAGAGCAGGTACCTTTGTCCAGAGTGCTGGGGGATCCAGTGAAAAGCAGGCATGTCCTTCCCACCCCACATCCCTGAATTTCTCGATGACTGCTGTGTGCTGGGTGGCAGAGGCATAAGAATAGGGCAGTGTTGCAGACCACGCTCCCAAACCAACACTGTCACCAAGAGGCAACGTTGCCCAGCTCTGCAATGCACAGTTAACACCTGAAACAATGAACCATTCTTCTGATTGCTTTTAAAATGGAAAAGTCATATTCTTCAGAGAATTAGATTTCTAATACGCCTGTCCTCCCTTGTGGTAGGAAAGCCTGTAATTTTCTTGAGTGTTGCAGACTGTTGGATGAAAGCATCGTGATCCCTGGGCAGACAGTTCTCAGCTGCCTTCAGGGCCTCACAGTCGGTTTCTGTGGCTTAGCAGATATCCAGAGCTGTTGATGGCACTTGGCATCAGTCCTGGCAAACTTTCCTCAGCTCTTCCTTGCTGCAAAACCCGAGGTGGGACCGTGAGAAGTCCAATCAAAAGGCACAACTGTTTTATTTTCCTCCTGTGCTGACAGAATATATTGCCATGGATGTAAATGCAATGTGCCATCACATGTTCCCGAGGGCTCCTGATGATTGATGGAACCTTGTTATGAAAAACCCTCCTATGGCAGCATCGGGCTGTGCTGGGGTGGCCAGATCGGTGTGATGGGTTTGGTTGGGTGTTCTGCTGTTTCCAGGCTTGGTGGTGTGTGTGGGCAGGGGTAGAGCTTTGCTCCAGGTAGGAAAAACATCCCAACATCTGTTAGAGAATAGTTTGGAGAAGCAAGGAAATCCAGCCTGGGGAGGAAGACAAATAACAGACTGCAACATGCAGACGTTTGCAGAACATAATGAAAGGCCCTGTGGGGCCCAGTGGGGTGAATTCTGCTTCCCCAAAATACCCATCCTCTTCCTGGGACCACCTGGGCTGAGCAAGGAGAAGTGGTGGCACATGGAACAAGGAGGTGCTGCAGGGACATCCCAAAAAGCAGCGCTGACAGCGAGTGGGGTGCTCTGCGTGAGGCCAGCCTGTACCTCTTCGATGAGGGGTGGCTTGGGGTTTGCTGCACAAGGTGTGATCCAAATCCAAGGAAAAGGCTGTGGAAGAGGAGAGGGCTTTGTATTGCAGCGATTTGTGAGGATTTAACCCGTGGGATGGATGTGGGAGGCCAGGGGGCTCACAGAAAGCAGGCAGAGGTGACCTGCAGGGGACACCTGTCCCTTGGGGTGACACCAGCTGGCCGTGGCAGTGTTTTAACACCACACCAGGCAGTTCTCCTTCCTGCCAGGTTCCAGCATCCTCAGGAAAAGCAGCTGAGCTTGTTCAGCCTTATGGAATCCCACGAGCAGTGGTGTGGTGGGAGAGGCAGCACAGCCACTGGTGACTCAGCCCGTTCCCACAGTGGCCTCAGTGACTGAGTGGTGACAAGGACAGCTCAAGGCACCCTTCCAAGGTTTGTGCTTGAGAGGGGCACTCACAGCTGCCTGGGAAGCTGCTTCCTGCTGTGTCACTCCTCAGGTGAGCTTCTCCCAGGGCTTAGAGGGATTCAGGCCTCTTTAGAGCAGGGGTTGGCATCCAAGGGGGATGGCACCAGAAATTGGGAAAGGAAAGTTTTTGTCCAGTGCTGCAATACTTGTGAGAACAGCTGACTGTGCTGGGCAGGAAGGGGCTCGTTGGGAAGTTCTTGCCCGAGTTTCAACATTGATCACTGCACTGCACTCTCTGAAGCGCAACATGAGTGATTTCCATGAGCTGAACTTCTCATTTCAGGTTCAAATCTGATGCCCAGAGCATGTCACTGTGCCCTCCATTTCCCTCAAACACTGTGCTGCCTTCATTGCTCCCGGGTCAAGCAGATGGAAGTTAAACTGGAGGGATGATTGCAAGTTGGAACTAGCAGCAAAAAGGTTTTTTTTTCCTTCCCTTTGTCCATGCCAGATGAGTATTATTTACAGGAAACACTTTGTACAGCTTTGAGATTTGTTTGGAGAAGGAGTGTAGGGGAGGAGACAGCTGAAGGCAGAATGGAAATTAAAAAGGTCACAGTAATGCTCAAGAAAATCCATAATTTCCTGGAGTGGGAGTATTGCTATTCTGGGGACTGAGGGAATAGTGGAGCTTGGGCTCCAGCTCCCAGGGGAGAGAGTGCTGAGGGACGAACTGGCTCCCTTTGGGAAGGGACGAGCTTGGCCTCATGGGGCCGAGCCCCGAGCAGCTGCTGGGGAACAGAGGGTCCCTGACACTGCGTTGTTCCTCAGCTCATCCAGAGTCACGTCCCTCACAGGCTGTGGTGGCCATGCCAGGGACTCTCGGACAGCGGGGAGCGAGCTGGGAGTCCTCGGGAGCAGCCCCCGGGGGTGTGTTTGCTTTGGCCTGATGTTATCCAGGGAAATGGGGATTGCCTGCAGCTTTGTGTAACGGGGAGAATAAACAAAGGGAGCCAGGAGGAGATGCCCTCAGCCACCGCTGCTGCTGTGCCGTGACTCAGTGCTGAGCTGTGAGTGCCTGGGCACGTACAGAGCAAAGTTGCTGAGAAGAGCAACAGACCTTGGAGCAGGACAAGTCAGGACAAAGGACTTGCACAGGACAGCCCAGGGAGGTGGCAGGGGGTTGTTGCAGGGAGTTAAAGAGGCTGGAGGCTTTTTTTTTGCCTGCAGGAAAGGCCCAGCTCTGGGCTGCAGAAGAACAAGTGTCACCCATCCCTGCTGTCACCCACCCTGGCTGGTGGGAGCCCCCGGCCAGCCCAGGTCTCAGATAGAGCAGCACCTAGAAAGGCTTTGCTCTCCTCATTTTCAGCTTCCATCATTCTCCCAAGAAGATTTTCAATTGAATTTTAAACTTAAAAGCAAAATCTAGGTACTTTTTTATCAGTAGGATTGAGGATGGAACGTAGTTCTTTGCCAGTGTGGAATTTAATTTGGAGCACTGAAAGTTGATGATGTCGCCAGTCCAAGCCTAATTCTTCTCTTTGCTGTGGGGAAGGTTTTCAAGCTCACTGAAAATCAGTGTTCTGGTGATAGAAGAAGTCACATGTGCTGCAGTGCCCTTATCTGAGGTCACTTGCTAGAAACACTGTGAAATCCTTAAATTCAGACCTTTCTCGTTTGCTCTTGCAGCCCTCTCTGCCACGTGAAGGGCTTTTTCCCCCCTGGTGTCCCACCTTCACGTGTTTTAGAGCATGTTTTATAGAACTGGCTATAATGCTGAGAAATGTGGGTTTGAGTTGTGCCCGAACTGTACCAGAACGAGGAGTTTCATGGGGTTTCAGGTGCTTGTTTTTTAATTTATTGGTTTTTTTTTTTTTTAGCAGGTAAGTTGTGACTCTCAGAGCTGCTGAGTATCGACTGAACAGCTCAGACACAACCTGCAGGACTGCCATTACTGCAGCTAATTACCCTTTGACATCAATTTCCATCCAGCTCCATCTGCATCTGTAAACGCTTTCCCAAATTGCTGTTCTGACAAGTGAGATGCCCCAGTTGCGGGGTCCCACGTCTGAGAGCTGGGGAAGGCTCTCGGTGCTGTGGCTTGTTGGGGATGTCATGGCTTGGGTGGTCTCCTCGTCCTGCTTGGCAGCTGGAGCAAGAAGCTGTGAGTTATTTCCCGTGGTGGGTTTTTGTCAGATAAACCTCCCAGCAGTGATGTGAAATGGCCTGACAGCTGATTCCCTCAGTTAGTGTTGGGAACAATGAGTTAATCCCAGGAAGGATGAGCTCAACCCTTGAGGGTTTGATCCATCTGTGGAGGTTTCATAGCCTCCTCTGTGGCAGAGCTGCTCTGCTCTGCATGGTCCTTCATGGACCAGCCACTCTCCAGGAAATCATCACCAGGCATCAGTGTTTTAAAATACATCTCAGGCTTTTTGGATAGTGCACGTGGTGGGGAGAGGGGAGGAGGGTGTCTGTGGCTTCGTGGTTATTTTGTGTGTTTGGCTCTGTGAAGTTTTTAGAGATCATCGTGGGAAAAGTGAGAGCCCTGTTCTTGAGCTGTGATGGAGAGGGAATAGTAAAAAGATGTTTCAGAACATGTGTATGGATTAATGTTCAGATCTTACTGAGCCTTTCATCTCCTTTGGGCCCTGAATACAAGTATGGGAATGGATATGAGGCAGAAGTGAGCACCATGTCCATGTGCTGGGTGCTTATTTTTGCAGGGTTTTGCATCAAACCCTTTCACAGACTCTGCCTCTTCTTTGGGCCCTTTTTGGGCTGCTGCTGGCAGAGGTTGTAACACAGGAGGAGGATCTGGAAGATTGGTACAGGGCATGGTCACACAGCTCCTGCTGAGCCAGGAGCAAAACCTCACCTTAGTCTGGGGTAAAAATAAGCAGTGTCCTTGTTCCCAGCCCTGTGGCAGCATTTCTGTGTCCAGAGCCCCTCCAAGGGATGGACAGGCTGCTCCTGGGAGGCACACAGGGCTGAGCAGTGTTTCCCACAGGTCAGGGGTTCACAGGAGCACGGCTCAGCGGGTGGGAAAGCAGAAGCTGTGCTGGCAGAGATGTCCCCAGGTACCCACGAGCTGTGGCTTTTCTCCTCCTTCCTCACCCCCCTCCTCTTTGCTGGGGCTGCCCGAACCAGGCCCTGCTTTCCTCAGGACTGTTCACACCCTCCTGCTTCCCATCTGGAGATGGCCTTGTTTGGATTTCTGGGGGAGCACGGAGCCTGCTGGGGTGGGTTTGTTTGCGCTTCTCTCCGAGCAAACACCCGCCCGTCACGCGGGGCTGGCGCAGGTGGCACCTCGTCCCCTTCCGAGGTGCTCAGAGACCCACGGCAAACCCTGGCTTGTGCACACAGCCTGCAGGAGCTCCAGCCAGCCCTGCTCGGGGCAGGATGTGGGGTGTTTCCAGGAGGCTCCCCTGGCACTCTAGAGCTGGAGCAGAGTTCCAGAGAGAGGAGCTGGTTCAGTGCAAACAAACCCTTGGACCGGGGCTGCTCTGCCTGGCACCTGCAGCCTCTCTGTGCCCACTGGGGAGCCAGAGCACAGCAGGAGGGGTTTGCAAAGGGAGCAGTGCTAATGGAGAGCATCTCCTGGCGCTGAGCCTGGGCGCTGCTGCTCGTCTCACACCGTTCTGACAGCCTGTCTCCCACCCCTCGCTCTGCAGTCAGGTCCAGCCCACGTTTACAGACACCTGCCTGGAGTGCCTGTCACCCTCAGCCATTCCCCCAGTTGATGATGACACAGCCTGGCAATTCAGCCCACGTGGGATGTGAATCTTTTATAGGAATCTCACACAACCACTGACTCGAGTCTGGTGTGTAAATTAGACTTTAAATTGTGCTGGTCCTTGCCTGGTCACACTGTGTCCTATTCGAGTTTTTTCATAGAATCACAGAGTGTGCTGAGTTGGAAGGGACCCACCAGGATCATCGAGTCCAAGTCCTGGCCCTGCACAGGACACCCCAAGGATCCCACCATGTGCCTGAGAGCATTGTCCAAATGCTCCTTGAGCTCAGACAGGCTTGGCACTGTGACCACCTCCCTCGGGAGCCTGTTCCAGTGCTCAACCACCCTCTGAATGAAAAACTTTTTCCTCATATCCAACCTAAACCTCCCCTGACTCAGCTCCAGCCTTTTCCTCGAGTCCTGTCACTGCTCACAAGAGTGAAGAGATTGGTACCTGCCCCTCAGGAGGATGTTAAAGACCACAGTGAGTGGTCACTCTCCTCAGTCTCCTCTTTTTGTTTGGTTGTTGTCCTTTTCCAGTGTATCGGGATTAATTTGAATTCTAATAATCTCTAACATTTCATCCTCACTTGGGATCGTCATCATCTTTAATAACGTCTCTTCCCATTTCTGGTGGTTAACCAGTGGTGTGTCCTTAGGTCAAAACACAGCTGGGAGGTCGGGCTTTGGATTAAAAACTGCCTTGACAGAGCCCCTCAGAACACCCTGGAAGCATCCAAGCCCTGTTGCCTATGGATTATGGGCAAAATAAAACTAAAAACCAAGTAGAGACCTCTGCTTTGGGGGCTTAACAGCCTCCTCTGCTTTTCAAATCATGTCATCATAATCTCTGCAAGATTAAACATTGTTTCAGCTGCAGGGTTTTTTTTTTTAATTTCACTTTCTCATGGAATAAACTGATGGTGACAGATGCCCAGGAGCCCTGGAGGTCAGTGCTCTGTTTATGCACAGGGGACGTAGGGCATGAAGGGTGACAGTTGCCTCTGGAGGGGGACATGGACGTCACCTTCTCATGGAGCACGGGTCTGTCTGGCAGTGACTTTATCTGTGCTTGTATCACCTGGGCAGAGCCCACAGAGGGGCTTTGGGCTCTTTCAGGGGATTCACTCTGTGGATAAATATCCCTTTTCCCTGGGAAAGACAGAGGAACACGCTGTCTCATTCAGTTTGTGTGCCCTGAGTCCTGCTCCTTGTCAGGTGACTGCAGATAACCAAAGTGCTTCCTATTCTGGCAACTGTCATTCAGACATTGATCTTAAAGCTGAGGGAGCTAATATCCTGTATTGCTGAGGGCCAAGGGCTGGAAAAAAACAAGGTGGGATTTAATTTTGCCTGAGCTGAGCCATTTGAAAGCATCTCTGAATCAGAGCTGGTCCCTGCAACCTCTCTCCAGCCAGATGATTCACCCTATCTGCCCCCTCCATCTGGGGCTGGGGGTGACTCAGTGCTGCAGAGCCCAGCTCCTGCTGGCTGTGGCTTCCAGACACTGGTGGGGTGAGGAGTCAAACCCTCTGGAGATGTCTGGTTACGACCCCAGGCAGTGGGCATCCTTTCTTCAGGCACTCAAGCAGGGAGCTGCCAGCTTGCAGCCAGTGACAAGCGTGTGGTGACTGCTTGGCATAGCAGCAGCATCCCTGCTGCACCTGGGGCTGCTGCCCTGACCTGCTCAGGGTCCAGCTGGCTGAGGAGCAGCTGGGTCATGCTAAGGACAGGCACTGTCACAAATCTGGTGTCTCAGGCATGGGTAAATATATTTAGCCTGGACCAGTGGATGTTCTTTTCTGGCTCTGAAACTGCTCACAGAGAGGTGCTTCATTGGGGAGAGGAAGAGGGGTGCCAACAGGAAGCTTGCTGAGACAACACAGAAACATTTTCTGCTCATGATCTCAGCCTCTGGAGATAAGGCTGGAATTCTGACACCCTCCCCAGAGCATCCTCCCTTGGCCCCATGTCAGTCCTGCAGCTCTGGACAGGGGAGGGAGTGGTGGAGGGAGCCTGGGTGATGCTCCTGCCAGGGCTACCAAGGCTGGAGGGAGATTTGGGCTGGAGGGATGTGGCAGTGCCATGGATCCCCTCTGGACAAGAGGTGTTGGAGTGCTCAGGCTGCAGAAGATGCCGTTTGTGAGAGGTCAGCTCATGTAATGAACTCCAGCAGTGGTGTAGAGGTCATCAGGAGTGACCTGAGCCTGCAGACAGGGAAATACCTTCCAGGTCTGGCTGGCAGCAGGCTGTGCATGCCCCAGGACAGGTTTCTCACTGTGTGGTTCATTCCTCATGGCACAAAGTGCCCGTTCAGGAGCTTCGCCCTGTTGGAATCCCCGCTTGGCACCGCGCGGGGGCTCGGCAGTGCCAGGGTCAGTGCACTGGGGTTTGGGTCACTCAGGAGTAGCAGCAACTGCCCTTTCTGTGGCAAGGATTTGCATAGTGGAGACTGGACATCTGGGCTCTTGGGGTGAGTGACTCGGGGCGGTTCTGGGTGGGACCCAGGGCTCCGCTGCCGGCTCCGTTACACCGAGCGTGCCATGTTCCCTGGACAATGCTGCCTTTCACCACAGCCACAGAATGGGCTTTGTGCCTCCGTGTGTGAGCCCTCTTTCTCTCTATAAAGGCTTCCTCAGAGGCTGCAGGCACTGCTCCATGACTTGGGATGGTTTTCACCTATGCCAGGAGTGATTTCACTCTGCCTTTCGCCAGGGCTGGGCTGTTTGGTGGTGCCAGGTGCTTGGCTTTGCCCGTGCTGGGAGATGAAGAACCCCATGAGAAGAAGGAGTTGCACTGGGACCACTTGGTACCTGGAGGGGGGTGTGTGTTACCACGGAGTAGCATCAAGAGCTGGTTTCTATATCTGGGCTTTATTTAAATGAACCCATTCCTAACTTTCCTGCTGCTCTGCTCCAGAGCTGCCTGTTGGAGAGCATGGCTTGGCTGAAAGGTACAATTGGGTCTAGAATTATTTTATTCATAGAATCGAAAAATATTCCGAGATGGGACACACAAGGTTTGTGGAGTCCAACTCCTGGCCTGGCACACGACAGCCCCCAAATCCCACCCTGTGCCTGAGAGCATTTTCCAAACACTTATTGAACTCTGGCAGGGTTGAGGCTATGACCACTGCCCTGGGGAGCCTGTTCAGGGCCCCACCACCCACTGGATGAAAAATCTTTTCCTAACATCCAACCTAGGCCTCCCCTGGCACAGCTTTTTTGCTGTTTCCTTGAGTCCTCTCACTGGTCACCAGAGATAAAAGATCAGTGCCTGCCCCTTGTCCCTTACAAAGATTTTAAAGGACAGCCCAATAAGATACAGGCACTTGCATATTGATTCTACATCTCATTTTTTTAAATGAGCTTAGTGCTTTTGTGCTGGGTGTCTCTGATGGGTTCTGGGGCACAGCATGGACTGTGGGGATTTGTGAGAACCTGGCCCTTCATTAAATGCCTTTAAAGGGTTTATAGAGAGAGTCTGTGGGGCAGAAGGGGAGCACACAAGAAATTTAATCATGGAGTTGACTGGCCCCTCACAGACAGAGCTCTCTCTTCCATCTCCAAGTCAGACACCCACAGAAAGACCAACCATGGTCCCAAAACCAACTACACGAGTGGCTTGAGGGTCTAAGCACAGCATCTTGTAAGATCCAGATGGAATTCTGCTGCAGTTTGTAAAGGCACTTCTGCAAACTCCAGTGTAAGCTGATCTGCAGCATTAGGCACTCAAATATGGCCTAAATTTGGCTGAAGTTGTCTTCCAACTTCCCTGCTGCGGCCACTATTAAATATAATTGTAAGATACAAGGAAAAACACCAAAGAATGTTATTAGTTTATGAAACTGGGTTGCCTTGGCTACTTCTGAGGTAGAATTAATAGGAGAAAACCCTCAATTGTATGAGGCCAGGGCTTCATTGTAGCCTCAAATTGTAATTTCCCTTCTCTCCCGTTTAAGGACAGCGGACATTATCTCAGGAATCTATAGATAGTGTCTGAGTCATTCTTTAAAGTACAGCTAAAATGTAAAAACATTAAATAATATATCCCTGCAGCTCTTCTGACCAGGGGAAGTGTTTGACACCTCGTTTTACAGGCAGGGAAGAGTATGCGGAGGAGGAAAATTACGTGCAGAGAGTCATGTTGGAGTCCTGATGGTGGCTGAGCAGTTCCTGACTCCTCTGCTTGCAGCTGGCTTTGCCCCATGGCCGAGCTGGTCCTCAGCATCTGCCCAGGGCAGGATCAGCCTGGCAGGGGCAGGGAATCAAGGTGTGGCTGGCATTGGGGTCAAAGCTAAATGTGCATGTGTGACATCCCAAGGGAGAAGCTGCCATTCTGAGCTTAATTTTTTTGTGTAGGGCTATGCAGGGAGATTGTTTGTGAACCACAGATCAGAGCTTGGGCTTTCTGACTTTCAGGCACTTCTGTGCAGTATCAGAGTACCCCAGGGGAGCTGCCCAAGCAGTCCAGACTCATCACTGTGTGAGCTGTGTGTATGTGGTGCTGGGTGTGCCGGCTGCACTGGGGCTGCTCAAGTGGAAGGGCTCTGGTAGAGTTTGCAGCCTAAAGTATATTTAGAATATATATATTTGTGTAGAGAGAAAAGTGGCCATTGTCTGCTTGATCTTGGTGCTCTTCCAAGGTTGTCTGTTCTCGATCGAGTGGCCGGACAGTTTGTGCATCTTGACCATGAATATTCACCTGAGTTTCTGGCTAGGAAGGGATTTAGTGACTGTGGCCTCTTGGCTGCTCCGTTGCCTGGTGCTGGTTCCTTCACCCAGATGTTGCCTGGCTGCAGAGGAGCATCTCTCGTAGGGCAAGAAGGAAGAGGACAAGACGTTGTCCAAGTCTGGAGCGAGACTTGGATTTGCACCTTAGGAAAATCCCTGGCTGAGTTTTCCCCTTTGCAGCACCTGCAGAGTCACACACGGGTCTCAAACCCTGTATCTGCTCCAGCCCTGATGAGGAGGTGCTCACCAGAGCAGAGCATTCCAAAGTGTCCGGGTCTGCTCTGGGGGTCCTGTTTGCTCCAGCTGCTGGCATGCCTCTGGCAAGGACCCTGGTGGGTCACCCCGTGGGTCACCCAGGCTCAGGAGAGCTCTTAACCCCTGCCCTTTGTCGCCTGCTGCCCTTCAGCCACTGCCCTGCTGCCTCTTTGTTCTCGGCTTTTCTCCTTTGTACACCCCCACCCCTCTCTGGGAAAAATCAACATTTGCCTTGCAGAGCCTGGCAAGCAGAAGGGGTCTGTGTTCCATCCCGATGGCAGCCCCAGGCTTGCAGGGCTCCCATGATAAATCCAGTGGTGTTTGTTGCCAGGGGGACCCTCTGAAACACAAGTTTGGAAGTTCTGTGTGTGTGTGAAACGAGCAGGGAAGCAGAGAGCGGTCACTGAGTAAATGCTGGGGCTGAGAAAAAAAATGCAGATTGCATTGAGGTTATAGGAAGATGGCAAGAAATTGATTTAAGATCTGAGTAAGGATGACTTTTTAATTTTCTTTTGGTTTTAATCTGAAGTACCATGTTGCTGCTTCATGTGCTGGAGCTGCACATAGTTCTGGAGCACAGCAGAGAGCCAGATGCTGGGCTGGGATGTTTGCACCACGACTTCTCCTGTGTGGCCACAGCCAGAGCGTTGCAGGCCTGTGGGAGTGGGGAGCAGAGCTGCGGGGTGGCTCGGGAGTATTTGATCCATATGGAAATACCACACTGGAGTTTTAAAATTCCTTTCCCCTCCTTCAAATCTGCCCATGGTTTTCTCCAGCTAATCCATGGCCATTGCCAGATGAACCCAAGAAAGCGAGGTGCACTCATGAGGCTGGAAGCTGTAAATGTTGGGGGGGGTTTGGAGGGCAAAGGATGAGTGGTAATTATTTGTTTTTCCTTTGTTTCCATAGTGCTCTGTGTGCTGAGCCTTATCCCTTTTCCATGCAGGCTCCTGGGGACTTTTGTGTTATTAATGTTAATTAACTAACACGTTTCTAGCTTGCTGGAGCTCTTGTGGCAGCTGGTTAATGTAAGACTTTGATTATTTCCTTCTTTGAGCAAGGCTGCAGCTCGGATGGGTCCAGATGCCTTCCCTCCTTCCCACCTCTGCTGGGATGCTACAGGTTCTGCGGGAACAAATGGGACCAGATCCAAGCTGCTCTTGCCATGGCTTTGCAAGCTCAAAACCCCCTCATTTAGTGCAAATGCCACAAGGCACCTGTTCACTGAATTCCCATTCTTAGGTCCTGCTTCTCTCTCTCTTGGATTTTGACAGATAAGGCATGTGAGAGAGTGAGGAGCATGGTGAAAACAGGGTAAATTTAGAGGGACAGGACCTCTCTGGAAATCTGGTTAGCATCACAGTGAGCTGGCAGGGATTTTAGACTTGACAGTGGTTACCAGGTCCATCCCCAACCAGTCGAGCTTCACAAGAACAATTTTCTATTCCTACATAAACCCTTTTCCCTTGCCTCCTGCTGCTAAATACAAGAATCCCCTAAGCCAGCAGAGCTGCCCACACGTACAAAAGGCCTGTTTTTGCAGTCCTTTCCAATTTGTGTGGACACTGGTGCTGTGAATGTGCATCTGCACGAGTCATCTGCTGCGGTGACGTGGCACCTTCGCTGCTGCCCGCCCGGGTTGCTGGAACCAGCAGGATCACAGCTGATGACTAGCACACTTTTTTTCATATGAAAAACTGCTTGTGCTAATTTTTTTTTAGTGCTTTCGTGATTGTCCAGCGTATCTCTGAATGAGTATCAGCTGTGAGGATTTTGTGGTCAGTAAAGAGCAGATGATCACGAGGGGTGGTGAAATGATCTTTTCATTTCTGTGAAGTGAGTATCTGAGGACTGAGCTGACTCACCTCAGAATAAACTCATGGGGAAAAGTCTCTGCATTGTTTGAAGGCCATTTTAGCTCTTGAACAACTTGCCAAAGCACTTGAGATTGCTCCAGTGTTTTAATCTTGATACTGAGATTGAACGTCTCCAAAAAGCCAAGGCTTAGTTCAAGCATGAGTTGAATCCATGTTGGCCAGATAAAAGTGTGTGCTGTGGGTTTTGCGGGTCAGCCAAGGCAATTTTCTAGCCTTAAGCTTCGTGGGTGCAGCAACTGATTTCCTGAGAATTACTGCAGTTTAATTTGAGTTAACAATTTGGATCAAAGCCTAAATTTGAGTCAAGGTTAAAGTGCTGTGTGCCCTGTCACCCCCTACCACCGCTGGCCCTTCTACCTAACGCAGCCCTTTGCTGTGGTCAGACCACTGCTGGCCTTGGGGAAGCCTTTCTAACATTGCAAACATTGAGGCTTGAGTCTTACTGCCTCTTATCATCAGCACAAGCTTTTGGAACAGTTTTTAGTCTTAGAATGCCTTTGGCACCTGCCAAAACAAGACTGTTGTGGTAGGAATGGAGGCATCTTGCTAATGCCAATTTTCCTATGGTTTCCTTGAGGGTGATTTGACCTCCAGCCTCGGGCTGGGTTCTTTCTAAGTGTGAACTCAGGGCTCCCTGTGCTGATGAGCAGGGCTGTGTGGCTCCAGCTCCCACGTGAGGGAAATTGGTGGTGTTTTAGGCTGTCTATGCCCAGCTTTGACCTGGACACAGCTTGTTGGTGCATCTGGGCTGTGTTGGAGAAGGTAGTGGAGCACTCCTGAGTTTGACATCAGTGCCCCTTGGTCACAGCATCCCTCCATCCCACCAGCATCCCTCCATCCTGGTGAAAGCTCAGTTTCCTGCCAGAGGTATCTGATCCAGAATGAAACCGTGCACTAGGGTTGAAGTTGTTGTTGTTTTTTGGGTTTTTTTCCCTAGCTGTGTTCAGTTTCTTTGTAAAGAGTTTCTGTTACCCAGAATCTGGAAAAGTGTCTTTTATTCTTCAGTGCATGTTTCTGATTAGTACTGGAAATGAACATGAATATTTTCCCCCTGTTTTTTTTAACTGTATTCCTTTTGAGGTTAATGTTGCAAGTGGATTTCAAGCTAATGGAAGAGAAGCTGTAATTGTGTGATTCACTGGACTCAGAGCAATTGCTAGTTTGCTAATCTGCTCACAGGTGTCCCTCCCTTTCAGCCCCTGGCTCCCCTGAGCCCCTGTGTCCCCAGCTGTCTCCAGTGGCACCTCCATGTGCAGGCTCTACCTGCAAAGGCAATGTCCTGTGTCAGCATTAAAGCTCTTCAACCCAGCCTCCAGCAGCTGGAGCATCAGAGAAGCCACAGAGACAGCGACTGTGCAGTGTGGATCAGCCCATGTGTGGGTTTTCCTCCTGCCAATAGCTCCAGGCCTTGCTGCTGGTGAGGTCTTCTCCAGTCACTTTATCCCTGGAGCTCTTAGAGCCTGTCTGTATGAAGCAGGGTGAAATGCAGCTGTCAGTGAAGGCAATTCTCCTGCCACTCTCTGGATGGCACCTGTGACATGGATACAGCAAGAGGGATTTCACACCCTGTGCGGCCCTAGGAGTGTTGAGGTGGACTTGCACAATGAACAAAGAGTGGAAAACCCTGTCCAGCAGTCTGCACTGGTACCTGAGCAGGGCAAAGTGACGTCCTTGCTGCCCTTTTTACCCTCCCTCACTGTCAGCAGGAGGGCCTGAGGAGATGGCAGAGGGCAGGATGGGCTGGGGAGGAGGTGGGCTGGGTGTGCACAGCTCACAGGGGCTGCAGGTCCTGCCCTGGGGAGAGCCAACCCTGCCAGCCTTTGCTTTGGAAGCTGCTGGTGGTGTGTGGGTGCTGTAACCCCTCTGAAGGGTTGTTCTGCTGAGGAGTCCCCACCAGCCCAGCGCTGGAGCTGAGCTCCAGAGATGGCTCCGTGGTTTGGCCCAGAGCTGTACGCCCCGGGAAGCCAGGAGAGGGGATATGTCCAGAGCAGGAAACTGTGGTTGGATGGAGACATCTCCAGTGCTGTCTGGGCACCCTGCTGTGCTGTGCTGGGTGCAGAAGGAAGCTGCATTCTCCGACCTCAGACCCTGCAGTAAATACACGGAACAGAAGCGAGGGTCACGCTGGCTGCTCGGACGAGCTGGTGCCGCTTTGCTGACTCCAGCACAGTGTGGGATGGCTCCTGCTGGCTTTGGCCCATCCCTTTCCATCACCACCTTTGTTTGGCTTGGGTTCTTTTGTTTGTTTGTTTTTTGTTTTTACTGGACAGCGTAGAGAGAGCGAGTTCCTGAGCTGCATCTTCCATTGTTTGTCCTCCCCGCGTGGTTTCTGTTGATAATGGGAATTGCTCGTTTGTGCTTTTGAATTTTACATCATGTGAGTGTAGCAGCGTGGATGGCTTACTGTGAGGAGAAAATCAATCTCATGTGAGCTCTCTCATCACTGTTATATGCATCCAGAAGGTTTGGGGTGTTTCCTCCAAAAACTCTGGTGTGCTTTGGAGAATGTATGCATTGACTTCACTTGGAGGTGAACATCTCTGGCAGTTCCCTGGTTAGCTCTAGGTTCAGATTCAGCCAGCTCAGCTAGAAAAGTCACACTGGATGTTTCTCCATACAAGCTGGATTCCATCCCCCTGCTGCCCTGCCCTTGTCTGCATCCCCTGCACCCCAGAAGGTGCTCCCGTTTCAATACTGGGATGCTTTACACCCATCCTGTGTTACATCAGCAGCTGCAAGAAGCATGAAATGGTAGAAAACTTGGTCCAATATTGTCTGGAGGGAGCAATTTAAATGTGAGCCTGGCACTGACACGGTCATAGGAGCGATTCTGGACTTTGTCAGTTGTGAAGGACACCCCAATGAAATCCAGAGGTTTTGGGTGCTGCTGCTTTTCTGCTGGGCCATATGGCCCCAGCCCATGGATCTGGAGGGAATTAGTCATTGATTATAAAACATGAAAAATTATTACTCAGCGAGTGAGCCAAGGTGAGGCTGAGCAGGGCTTTGTCCTGCTGAGGCACATCCGCCGGCTTGAATGAGCCACTCTTGGACCGGCTGCTTTTTAACTGCTGGACTCTTCCCTTCTGAATTCGTTCTGCTGGGAAAGCGGGGAAGAATTCCCACTTTCAGCTAAATAAAGCATATTTCATTATGGTTCTTAGTCCAGTGCATTTCCAGCATGGCTTGAGGGCGTTTGAACGGCGTTGAGAGGGAAGGCTCACAGACACTGTGTCTGCGGTGGAAATGTTTGATTTTCGCCTCACAGCTCAAACGTGGGGCTCAAACTGCTGCTCCCAGGCTATAAATAGAGGTAACCCCAGAACACGCTCAGCAGCTGATGCTCTCTGGTCCTGCCCACTCCGCCGGCTTCCTGGCAGTGTGTTCACAGCAGCATATTTTTAGCTGTTGCTTTCCCATTATTTATTTTATTTTTTTGCCAGATCTTCTCTCCTTGCCTTGCCAGGCTGCCAGCTTTCCCTGCTGTTTATCTGCTTTCCAGGACTGTGTCTGGATCCTCCCTCAGCGGAGGAGCAGTGGGGCATCCCAGATAGCAAGCTTGGCTCGGACTCTGCAGCTCTCCCTCCTCTTTCTAGATTCTCTCCTAAGGTATCGGGCTGCCTGGATGAATTTCGTGTTTGCTGCTCATTTTCCCTTTGGCTGAGAGGGGATTAACAGCATTATTATGTATTATTAATGTTGTTAACAGGCAGTGAAGCAACAGCTGTCAGAAAAACCTCCTCCTCGTGCTGTGTAGTGGTTTGTGCCTCCAACACAGAGCAAGTCAACTCAGCTTGTCCACCCCTTCGGAAAAAAGGGTGTGAATGGCAATTCCATCTCCCCAGAGAAAACCTGGGAGACAGGGCACGTAAACAAATCCTCAGAAAGGTTTGCATGAAAGCCCCAGGCTCAGCCAGGGCATGGATGCTCAGATGGCTGTGCTGGATGCTCCAAGTCCTGTGTGTGTTTTTCCACTGGAGGGAATAAAGCCTATTTCCTATATGGAATCCTGTCCAAGCTTGTAAGCTCCTCGTTCAGCTTCCGTCGTGCCTCGCCGCAGACTGAATGAAAGCTTTGAACATGAAAGGCTGTTCTAACCAGCTCAGCATGGCTGCATATCTGCATTCTTCAGCCTGCCACCCATCAGGGATGATTTTCTCTGGTTTTTGAGCAATTCTAAAAGCTGGATTTCGACACTGCACCTTGCCTGCACGGAGGGAACGTGGAGGTGTTGTCTCTCTGCACGGGGCAGAGCTGGGATGTGGCTGCTCTTGCAGCCTGGCTCAAGAAGTGCTGCTTAAAAATCTGTTCAGCAGGGGAAATACAGCTTTTCATTCTTGCTAGCATCCAGAGAAGCAGTAGACGTTCAGAGAGGAGAAAATCATTAAGAAAAAGATTCAGGGACGGGGTTTAATAGCAGAAATAGGCTTAAAATTTAAAATGCTGGTTATAATGCACAAGTTCCCAGAAGCTTCAGCCTTTGTCCTGCTGTCAGTGATGGAAAGTGAGGCTGGGTGATGGGTGTAGCATCAATCTGCCCCGTTGCAATGCAGGTAAAGCTCTTGAGCAGATAGGCTGGGCGTTCCTGTGTGTGGGTGGACAGTCCTGGCTCTATTTTTGGCTCTTTGGGGGCAGAGCTGAGGGGGGGGGATGGCTCTGGGTGGTGCTGCCCATGAGTTCTCCCTGTGTCGCCCTTTCCCAGGACCAACCCTGTGGTTCAGCCACATCACGTTGTAGGCACAGAGGCTTTTTATGTTGGAAAGGGAGGGAGCAAACACACACGTGAATATATAGATATATATATAAATATATACACACAAGCACAGGGTTCTGAGCATGAGACACTTTTTCCATGTCCAGCTGCCAGGCAGCTCTTTTCCCTTCCCTCCCTCTATCCCCGGGCTTACTGGTATGAAAGTTTTCCTGCCTTTTATATATTATATTTATTTTAAAATCTTTTTTTTCCTTGTATGATGCACTCTCCTAGCTGACAAGGTTTGTAAGGTTGTGACTCCATTGCAAATCCCAATGTAGGGCTGTTCTGCATCTTAAATTGATGCTGTTTTAGTCCCTTTGCTTCCTGTCCAACAGATCTGGTAGATGGTGAGAAGAAAGTAGAAATAATATAATTGAACAGCATCACCACCTCCAGATCCTGGGGGTTTCTTACCCACCCCCAGATCCTGGGGGTTTCTTGCCTGTTTGCAGGTGGAAATCCTGACCCAAGGCTTTTTGTGTGCTGAGGCAGGGTTTGTAATGAGCTGAGGAGCTTCCGTGGCTTGGCAGCTCCAGCTTCTTGTGCCTGAGATGTTCCGGAGCTGGTGTCCATCCTGGACACCATCCTGCTCCTCCAGCAGGACCCCCAGAGCCTGGAGAGCTACCAGACCTTCTGGGAATGTCCATAGCAGGGCATCATAACATCTGGGGGGATTCCAGGACGTAGCATCCCACCCGAGCTGGTTCACTGCATTTATTGGGGCCACTTTTATTGAGGTAAAAAACCAGAAACTGAGGCAAAAATCCATATACAGTTTCATGTGGCTATGTTTTAACTAAATGAGTTAAAGAGGGAATTTTTAAGGGGAATTCAGGTTCCTGCTGAGTTTTTCAGCTTCCTGGGAAGCGAGTGCAGTGGCAATCATCATTTTACAAATAGGCAGCTGGGATGGCAGAGGAATTAACCGAGCTGCTGGTGGATTAGAAGTGTTGTCATAGTCAGCAGGTGCCACTGGCTTGCCTGGAGTCTGGGAGGCAGGCGGGCACCTGAGGGCTCTCTGAGGTGAATATGGGAGTGGAGGTGCCTCTCCTGTTCCAGCTGCTCTGCCCCACAGCAGGGTTCCCATACACGATGTGTTCCTGGGATGTGGGTGCAGTCCATCCAACCAGCTGTCTCTGTAAGTGCAGGACTCATGAAAGTCCCTAAATTCCTGTGCTCTCCTCTCCCAGTGAGGAAGTTCTGTCTTAGGAAATGCTGCACTTCTCTCTAGGATAAACTGTCCTGGAGCGAGAGGTGAACATGAGTGTCCCACATAATGATTTCAGAAGTTCCCTCTGGTGTTTCTGGAAACCCTAAATACATTTGTGGGTTTGGTGTGTTTGAATAATAATGTTTGACATCTTCAGGGAAAGGTGGAGGTCTCTCCTCAGGAGTTTTTTGGTTAAAATAACGTGTGACTCTCCTCGGACCCCAGAGATGATTGTACAGAGCGGATTCCCGACGGAACTGTGCCTTGCCAGATGCAGAATGACAGCAGGGAGGTAACTCCACACCCCATATTCATGTGGACTCCTAATTCAAACCTTCTTCTTGTTTTAGGAATCACCCGGACCTCCAGCGGGAGACTTCGGAGGCTCAGCGACCAGACGAGTCCGAGTAAGTGTGTGAATTTCTCTCTTTGAAACCTCCTCATCCAATTAAAAAAAAAAAATAAAAGAAAAATAGAAGGAATGCAGGAGGTGAAACTCAGAAGTTGCATATTCTGCCATGGTTTGAAAGGCAAAGCTTGCTGCTGACAAATGCAGAGCTGGAGAAAGAAAGCAGTACATGGAAAAAAGGAGAGCAGGGTATATATGTATTTTTTAAAAGCCCCCAAAAACTATGAAAAGAAAGAGAATATAAAACATTCCTCACTGTATAATGGGCCCAGAGACAGTAATTAGCAAGCCCCAACCCAATTCAAGGGGTCTAACACGGGGCAACAGAAAGCAGGAGTGGCTTGTGGTTGAAATCCAGCTTTAGTCATTAGTAGCTCTTTTGGACTCTCCTTAGCTGTTATTTTTTATTGGATGTGCAGATTTATGGATTATAAGTGCTTGTGGCTAAATTTACAGCCTTAATTGCAGCTTAATGTTTTGGAAGTGGCTTCTGATCCAGGAGGAAGCAGGTGAGAGGGTTTGTTTTTCTTGAAAAAGGTGTTTCCCAGCCTCAGGAAAGCAGCAGTGGAATTCCCAGTGCTTGTGAGTAGCTGTGCTCTGTTTGTTTGTGTGTGGCACGTGCTGGGGCTGCCCAGGGACTGTCCCTGGTGGTTGTCTGCAAGTAAAAAATGTCACTGTTCTCATCTAAAGTACTCCAAGGGAAGCTGAGGCAGCCCAGCTCTGGGCTTTTCTTTCTGGTAGCCCCTGTGATGAGCCTGTGCTGCTCCCTGGTTCAAACCCCTGTGGGAAGCATCACATCTCCATGTCCAGGTGCTGTGCACATCCCAGACATTACTCTGCATTAGCAGGTGCTTTGTTGCCACTGAAATCTTCCTTCGTGTTTCCTTCTCTGAGGTCACAGAATCCCAGGACGGTTTGGGTTGGAAGGGGCCTTAAAGATCACCTGGTTCCAGCCTGGGTGACCTCACCTCACCATTGCTGCCTCATTTTCTCTGCTGCTCGTTGTCTCTGCTGCCTGTCCCCCCCCCCCCCCCCCAAACCCCCACTTGCCTCCTCAGCACCCTGCTCTGCCCACACTCGGTTCAGGTTTTATCCTCTCCTGTCCCCTTGGTCTCTCTGTCACTCAGTTGTTCCCTCCGGGCTCGATTTGCTGTTCCAATTCATCTTCTCAGCCCTCATATCCTGTCTCAGCTCCCAGATGTACTTATCAAAACAGTGGGTTTCAGCTTTTCCCTCGGCGTGGGTGGCAGCAGAAAGCCACCCTGGGGATGCCTTCCTGGAGCAGTGACTTCAGCGCTGTGCTGGATGCAGCCCTCAGCACGTGTGGGATGGGGATTAGTCACAGATGTCTGGTTGAAAGTGCACTGGAACACCCTGGGGGCTGGGACACTGCCTGCCTGGCCCTCCTTAGCACCGGTGACCAGCACAGGGACAGGTATTTGTGGCACAGATGAGGGTGACAGAGGCTGGCACGCTGTGACGCTGTCCTGCTGCTGGCATCTGGAGCTCCACGGCCTTGCACCATCACCACCATCAGCGGGAGGATGGAAGTATGGTCAGAGCAGGCCAGTGCACCCCAAACTGATGTCAAGTGGCAGCAAAAATGCGTTGAGTGATAATTACTGGGGAGTCTCGGTGTCCTGTGAGTGGTAAAGCTTCACAACAGCGAGAGGCCAGAAGGACTGATCTCCATTTTAAAGCTGATGCTTCAAAACTCGGCCACCAGCGCAGAGCTGGTAGTTTTGAACTGCAGTGTGTGTTTATCTTGTGCATATGCACAAACAAAGCTGCTGCCTCAGCCCTGGCACCGCCTGTTCTCATGGACAGACGTCCGAGGACAGAAGGGGGAATTGGTACAGCTCCAGAGGGAGCTGGGGACTAGGGAATCCACACTGACAGACACAGCACATTTGTTCAAGCTTGTTTTCCTTAGACTCTAATTATATACTTTTCTACTCTTCTGGTGAGAGACCTTGTAAATTTTAATTTTTTTTTTCCGAAGTTAAAAAATCAAATGAGCAGTTCAGTCCTTCAGTTTACATTGCAGTAAATATTTATGACTCCATATAACTGCAGCTCAATTTCCCCTTGTTTCGGGTCCAAACTTTCCCCTCTGCACATCTGGCCTTGCACCCAGAAGCTTTTATTCCTGTAAAAGATAAATTGGGGTTGGGATGAGTGAGCAGTGGTTGCAAGTGAAGCGTTGCAGAAGGGGCTCGGTTGCTTCGGGCTCTTTGCCACCCTAAACAAAGCAAGGGGTGACGTGTGTTTCCACAGCCACCAGCTCCTGGGATCCAGAGAGCTCCACAGGCAGGCTCCCCGTGTTGCCTTGGGCTGTGCAGTGAGGGTAGGTGCCTGCAGAACTGATGCTGACCTCTTTTGGAAACTTCATTCTGTGTCTCAAATTTTCTCGTCCCTCTGGAAGTGGTTGTGTGGCATGGGAATGCAACCGTGCTCAGTGAGCAGCAATTCCAGGGCTTTGGGGCTGTGGGGTTGCTTTTGGACAAACCTGCTGTGTAGTCCCAGGTAAAGCCCTGGGGTGGGACTCAGAAGTCCCTCCCCAGCTCTCTTGGAACCCCTTCAGGCACTGGAAGAGGCTCTGAGCTCTCCCTGGAGCCTTCTCCTCTCCAGGTGAACACCCCCAGCTCTCCCAGCCTGGCTCCAGAGCAGAGGGGCTCCAGCCCTTGGAGCAGCTCCGTGGCCTCCTCTGGACTCTCTCCTGCACTTCACATCCTTCTTGTGTTGATGGCCCCAGAGCTGGAGGCAGCTCTGCAGGAAGGGGTTTCAAGAGAGTGGAATAGAGGGGCAGAATCCCCTCCCTCGATCTGCTGCTCACAATTCTTGCACTGCAGCCCAGGACACGTTTGGCTTTCTGGGCCAGCAGTGCACATTGCTGGGTCATGTGGAGCTTCTCATCAACCAACACCCCCAGTTCTCCCCAGAAATAATCTTGATCCCTTCTCTGCCCAGCCTGTGCTTGGGATTGCCCTGACCCAGGTGCAGGACGCTGCCCTTGGCCCTGCTGAACTTCCTGAGGGTCACCTGGGCCCATCTCTCCAGCCTGTCCAGGTCCCTCTGGATGGTGTCCCACACCTCCAGCCTGTTGACTGCTCGAGTCAGGAATGGAGTCTCAGGGAAGTTACGCCCACTTCATTTTCCTACAACTGTACCTGATGAATTTGAAGGAGGGAAATATTTGCTGACATTTGCCATGTGGAGCAGTGCTGTGTTCACAGCTCAGCCAGAAAACAGCCCAGAGCATTTGGAGTGGAAGGAACCGGGATCGTGTTCCTCTCGGGCAGCCAGCTGTGCTCTGTGCTTTGATTTGTTTCCAGCCTACAACTCAGTTTTTGCTAAAGAGGAAGGAACTTCCCTGGCAAGGGTAACACAAGGAGAGGGTCCATGAGAAGGCAGAGTTTACTGATTTAGCTGAAACAGCATGTTTTTCCTGTGTAGGTGAGTGCAGGGAGGACGATGCCTTCCAGCTGTGTTTCAGCAGCACTGCTCTGGCCCAGTGCTATTTGTGGCTCAGGTGCTTTGTTCACGAGAGGTCCCAAAGGGGTGGGAGGGGAGCAGGTGCCTCAGCTTTCCTGTTTCAGCCTTTGTGTGGCTGTGAGGCTGCCTGGAGCAGGGGCAGCCTGCCAGGGCCAGGGCAGGCAGGGCTTTTCCATCCAAAAAGCAAGAGCACAGCGGTCCCACTTCTGCCTCGTCAGCAGCTGGCTGAGGATCAGCCACAACTTGTCTCGGCGCTTTTTGGAAGCGCAGGGCATAATTTGGAGAGGCAGGAAGTCAAGGCCAGCTCCCTGGGTTGTGCTAGAAAGGGGCACTCACTGGGACCTTTGCAGGGACAGCTTGTCTCGTGCTGTCTAAATGCTTCTCTTGGGTAGAAAGTGAGGGGACTCCCACCCAGATGTTGTTTGCATCAGCTCAAGTCCCTTGGTCACTATGTTGATGGTGGTAGATGGGCCAGAAGCCACAGTGGGTGGGCCAGTGTGAGGTGGGGATGCAGAAGGGGGGAGATGGAGATGCAGGAGGAGTGAGGTGGTGGTTGTGGTTTGAGCCTGTGAGCTTCTGCTCAGGGCATGAGCTCTAGGACCCCACTGACCCCACTGTCACTTCACTGCCACACTGTCCAGGGCACCTGGGAGGGCTCTGGTACCTGGGATTAATAAAAATAAAAATATTCCAGTCTTACATGAAAATTTCCACAAGACGGGCACAGATAATTCTTGGCTTCCTTGGTTTTTCCCTGATCAAGCCTTGCATTTTCCCTCTAACAATTATGGATGTTCCTATTTCATAGCTGGGGAAAATAGAGCGACAGAGAACCTGAAAGCTGTGCCTTGAGCACTGCCTGTGAGTCCGGGGATCCTTCCCCATGGGCACTGAAATGGAAAGATGCGAGGCCAGGTGAGTGGCAGAGCTGAACACACATAGCTGTGGGCAGAGTTTAAATTGGCATCATCGCTTTAACAAGGACAGCGGGATTTCAGCAGCGTTCCCTAATTTGGGATGCTCCAAATTCACAGTGGGTACGACAACAGATCTTGCTGTTTCCATCTCCTGGCTTAGTACCTTGCCCTGAGGACCATCTCCTCTCTTTGTGCCTGGAGTCTGTAAGAGGACAGGTCTGGAAAGTGGTTTCTGTGAGGCTGTGGGTTAACCAGAACAGCGGAGATAAACAAGAGGAATGTCAGGAGCCGGGGGCTCCCTGCTGGAGCGTGCATGATGGCTGTTACATAAGCGAGTTCAGAGTGCTATAAAAACCATTAAGTGTGTGAGGGGCTTTTCCTGAGGGGAGAGCTGTCAGAACTGTCACACATCTGCAGCTCAGACACGGGCACTGTCACTCACAGCACAGCCCTCCACGTGTCAGCGTGGCCTCTGAGCAAACCGAGCTTGGGAAGCTCCTGTAAACCTTGGTCCTTCAAGCTTGTCCTGCATCTGTCTGCAGCTTCCTGCTGGCATCCTGGGATCCAGGCTGGGAGTGCAGCACTTAGGGTCCAGCTGGAAGCTGGGGGGATGCACAGCATGCAGTGTGATGCCAGCACCTCTCTGGTGTGTGGTGAAACGTCCTCACGTTGCACCAGGAGTGGTTTAGATTGGATATTGGGAAAAATTTATTCACTGGAAGGGTGGTCAGGCACTGGAACAGGCTGCCCAAGGAGCTGTGGAATCACCATCCCTGGAAGTGTTCAAAAGTTGTGTGGGGGTGGCACTCGACATGGTTTGGCGGTGAGCACGGCGGTGCTGAGCTAATGGTTGGACTCGATGAACTCTTGGAGTTCTTTTCCAACCCCAATTACTCTGTGATCCTGTGTTGGTAGCACAGACGTGCCTTCACTGCGGTGGAGCAGCTCAGGGGTTAACTGGAGCCTGTGGTTGCAGCCTCATTGCTCTGGATGTGTCCTTAGATGAGGTCATATGAATTTCTTCAGGCAGCCTCTATTCCCCTTTGTCCAAGCACCAAACCATCCACCCCAGCTGTGCAGCTCTCCTGCCACAGTGTCCCCGTGCACCACCCGCTCCCCTCGGGCTCCCTAGGGACAAACCCTCGCTTGACACGTGTCCCCTTCATCACACATGGCCTTTCTCCTCATGAGGACAAAGCAGCAGAGGGTGCAGCTTGGTCCCCAGCCAGCCTGGAGAGTCCCTTCTGCAGGCACAGCTCTGCAGGTGATCCCAGCTCCGGGCAATAAGGAGTTAAAGCAGTAAAGCTGCTCCCAGCTCAGGTGCCTGATTCCTGCATGGACACACACAAGGGGCCTTGTGTAATGCTGGCACGTGGACTCTGAGCTGCCTGGCAGAGTCCTGTGGGGCTCCCATGTGCTCCCAGCAGAGCTGTGTGTTACTCACAGGGAGTGAGGGAGCGTAGGGGCCGGAGCACACAGCTGAGAAATCCTGGGGTGATGCTGGGTGCCCTGGGCACTTTGTTGCTGAGGGGATGTGCTGAGCACTGGCTGTTTGTCCTGCTCCCTTACAGCACCTCTGATTCATCTCCAGTCTCGTGTATAATCTCACTGAGTCCCCAAAGGCTCCTGAACATCAGAGGTGAGGAGATGGATCTCGATGCTTTCCCCACAGCACCTGGCTCTGTGCGCTCTGCTGTGAGGAAACCAGAGACAGCAAAATATAAATCAGTGGTTCAGGAACGACCAGGGCTTGAATGCTCTGTGATGTCTGGGGGCCTGAGCTGCTGACTGTGTTTTAAAATAAAAATTTTCCGCATTGGAGCGTGATATGGATTTGTTGATGAGTGCTGACAAGGTCCGCAGGGTTCCCCCGAGGAAAGGGAATGTAGAAGTGCAGTGTGGCTCCTCCAGAATAGGAGCAGCAGTCCTTGAGCAAGGTTATTTCTCACCTCAGCACCAGACATCTCTGGAGGAAGCCTTGAGAGCCCTTTCAATAGAGCCTGGCATCAGGTGCAGCAGAGAGAGGGGAGAGGAATGCTCTCCCAGGAGGGTGAGTAGTGTCCAGTCCTGCCTTGCCTCTCACTCTGCCCTGCCAGCTGCTGTTAATTCTTCAGCACAGGAGTGTGAAAGAGTGAGCAGAGAGCCTGGGGAGGAGCAAGGGATTTCCAGCAGTTTGGGGCTTTCAGGCTGAGCCAGCACAGAGGAGAGCTCTAACAGGGACTGTCCTTAAAGCAAAGCCCCTCCACGGAGAAACTCCGTGGGCATCATCTCAGGGGGCTGTGCGGGACTGGGGCAGGAGGGGCCGTGTGCTGCTGCTGTCACAGCCATCCCCTGCTGCCACTGCCACCCCAGCTCTGCGTGGTGATGAGCTTTGTGTCCTGGGCGAGGTCTCTGGCTTAGGAAAGGTAGTAACTCAGGAGGATCTGAGTGATTTGTGTTCCCCTGTGTTGAACAAACACAGGTTTTTGTAGGAAATAGCAAGGGAGTGGCAAAATAGGGCTTGGCAGTGCATGTGGAGCAGCTGAGAGCTGCAGCCCAGGGCAGGGCAGCTCCTTGGCTGCCCAGCTGGAAGAGGGGGATGGAGGCAAAGAAACACCTGGCAAAGAGCAGGGCAGCAGCATTGAGAGTGTGAGTACCTCCCTCAGAAAGAGGAGGATCTTCTTGCTTTGGTTTTAATTTTTTTTCCAAATGAAAGGGGCAGTTTTAGTCAATATTTTCTTTCTTCCCCATTTTTAAGGCTCATATAAATGGAAAAGAAAGGTTTTCGGAGCAAACAGTCCATGGAGGCTCAGATACTCTCATTGCTGGCTGGGTCCAGCCTGGGGGTAAAAGGCATAGAGGGAATGTAATGGGGTAACACTTGATTGAGTTTGGACCTGTATTTCCTCATGTGAAAATGCTTCACTAAACATAATGTGATTTAGGAATGCTCTGCTCTGCCACACTGTCCCCCCTCTGCGCTCTCCTCCCAGATATCCAGTGCTGCAGATAGCTGACACAGCTTGTGAAAAAACAGTTGAATCCCCATTTCTCCTGCCTCTACAGGTCCTGGAGGTTTTAGCTGCTTCCTGCACCTTTGCCAGTGCAGCCTGGACCTCTGACCCCTGAATGGACTTGCAGCATTCATCCTCTCCAGCTCAGGGCTGGGGCTATGAGGTGATACCTGGCTGATGTGCTAAAATCCTGGTGAAAGTGGTCAGCTGTGCACTGTACTGGGCAGGAAAGAAAACAGTTCTTCTGTCAGATGAAATGCCCCAGGAACATAATCCCAGTGTAGAACTGGAGAGGCAGACAAGGAATGGCAAATAAGATCTACCTGGATACCTGCAGGTGTCTGTCCCACTGCTGTGGCTGGTGACAGAGTCAATAGCCCTAAACCCCCTCCTGGCTGCCTGCTGCTGCCCTGGGCTCTGTGCCATGGCCACAGGCCCTGCTTATCTCTGTGTTCATGCACAACGAGCGGGTTCTGGCTTGGCAAAGGGCTGGGGTGTTGCTGGGTGAGCCTCGAAGAGGTGTGTGAGAGAGAAGGCCCAAGCTGAGCCTGGAGCAGGGCTCGGCTGGCTTTCTTCTTTGTGGTTTCCTTCCTTGCTTTCTCTGCACCTGGCGGTGCTTCCTGCTGGCTGCCGATGTCCAAACCTGTGAGGGAAAGCGTGTGCACCCTGTGGCAGCCCCTCGAGCAGGGGATGGCAGCACAGCAGGGCTCCTGCTTTGTGTCAGATCATTGTTTGCAAATGGAAATTGGGGTTGGTTTTACAGCAGACGGTAGTGGTTTCCTTAAAGTTGCTCCTGCTTCTTCCTTCTCCCTGTAGCTTTCCCAAAAGTCAGCCCTAGGGGGTTTGAATCCCAAGAAGGCAGCCCTGGGGAGAGAGTTCTCTGTCCTCTTCCTAAAATCTGGGTGTGCTTGACTTGCCCCCACCCTTTGGTAGTACTACTAGAAAATGGAATATATATTGTCTTTATAATAGACTTGTACAGTGCAGAGACCGCTGACCACCCATTTGAACAGGCATGTGAAGAGCTCCTCAAAAACTAAGAAAAATGGGGAATCCCCAGCCCTGGAACATGAGGGTCACTGGAACCACACCTCTGAAGGGAGCAAACCCCGATGTTGACATCAGCAGCACAGGGTACCCCTGTCTCAATCACAGGCACCCCATTATCTGCCTGTTAGCGCTTTGTGAGCACTGCTTCAGAGACACACGGCTGCACCTTTAAAGTGAATCCATTAAAATTTGCATGAGTACTTCAGGCCTGAACGAAAGCAGCTACCTGGAGGTTTTTATGCATTTCAAGTTCCACTGCATCAGCCACAGTTTGGATTCACTTCCCTGAGTGCCTCCTGGTGATCTGCCCTGCAAGGAGCGGTGCCTTTACTTTATCCTTCCTAACCACCTGGGTCTCGATGGGTTAAAGTCTGGAGGCTAAAATGCATGCTGCCCCCATCCCTTCTTCCTCTCCATTCACCTTCTTCCTTTCTCCACACTTCCCCGGGGTTTTTCCCTTCCTCTCCAGCCTCAGGAGCCTGGCACCGAGGCTGCTTGGTGGAGGCAGTGCAGTTGGGGTTTGTGCTCCGTGGGGCTGTGCAGCTCCCCCGTGTCCTTGCTTTGTGTCCAGCACCTCTGTGGTCTCGGGCAGGAAACGTGGTTTGAGCCTGTCAATGGGAAAACATTGCTTATTGTCCCCTCCAACGCCTTGGGCCCTGGCAGCAGGAACATGCAGAGCTTTGCTAGCAAACAGTGAATGAGCAGGAATTTGGGAAGGAATCTCAACTTCCCTGCCCGGGGAATAACACGCTGGGGGAGAGAGAGGCATTAGGGAGAAGCTTCCCGAAGGACTGGGCTGTCTTGGGGCTGCTTCCCACCGGCTCCCTGCTGCCTGCTGGGATGTGCAGGGGTTGCTGCTGTTGCTGACCCCACAGCTGGGTGCTGGCTGTGCTCCTCCCTCTGATTTGGGGATGCTGGTGCTGCATCAGCTGCTGAACGGGACAAAGCCTCAATATTAAAAAGTGATTTGATGTAGGCCCAGGGTGTGCAAAGGTTTCAGCAGTGCCTGTAATTCCTGGAGTCTTTCCTTGGAGGTTTATTCATCCAGCTGGACAACGACCTCTCCTTCTGCCCATGGCATGAGAGCAGTGTCAGGCTGTGTCACAGACATCACAGTTGGGTTTTTCCATGCGAACTTGTGAGCATTTTGGGGGCAAAAAAATGTCACGTGGACCATGCTGATCACACAAGAGTCCTGTCAGCACACCTGGCCTGTGGAACAGCTGTGCCCTCCCTTCCAGCATTGCCTTGGGATGGGGGTTGAATGGTTTTTTGCCAGCTCCGGGGATGGAGGATGTGTCCTTGCATCCAGCTGGGTGATTATCGATAGGAATCAGTGTCGGATGGCTCGGGAGGGCCGTGCAGAGTGTTTGGGCACTGGGCAGCCCCCGTTGGAAGGTGCTAACGCCGTGTCCCCGCTGCCTGCCCGGGCCGGCGGCCAAGTGGAAGTTTCCGTGTGGGCCAGCCCATCTCTGCAGCCGCACATCCATCCCTCCATCCCGCCGGGCAGAGGAGCATCGGGCACCAGGCTCTGCAGGGCTGCTCCACTGCCTCTGCTCCCCCGTGCCCTGCCCGGGCATCACAGGGAAGGAAAACTGCTCTCAAACCCCACCTCAACCCCGCTGCGGCACCGGGGACAACACCGAGAGCTCCTGCCCGGGGCAAAGACTTTCTCCATCGCTTCTGGCAGGCTCCGATATCCTGCTGCTCTCTGCCGTGCCGTGGGGAGGAGGGAGAAGCGGGGGCTCGGTGCCAGGGCCGGCGAGGAAGCCCCCGAGGGGCTACCCAGGACCAGGGAATGCCGCGCTCAGGTCCCGCCTGGTAGCAGCAGCAGCAGCAGCCGCCCATGATGCTGTGCTTGGAATGAAGTCAGCCTTCATCAGCCGAATAGTTTATGCATGAATCGAAACTTCAGACCTGGCAGAAGAGGGGGGAGCGTGCAGGATCTGCGCGCTTTTAAAATGCTGGAGCCAAGGAAGGAGGAGGGGATAGAGGAAATAGCAGGAAAATAAGGCTGGGGAAGTGGGGAGAGATTTGAGAAGCTGGATGAGTTGTTCGCTCTGTTATTGTGAGGAGCCAAGTTCCTTAAGCATCTCCTGGTGGATATTAAGAGGGAGCTGTGGAGGCTGGAGCGTTCCCCTGGACACTCGCACGCTGTAGCTTTAAGACTGTTTTACAGAGGACTCGGGATTTCCAGTTTTCCTGCGCCTGGTGGAGTATTTCAGGGAGTTACAGGATTTTTCGGGTCATGTACCCCCTTCTCCTTTCTTCTTCCTCCTTTCTCTTTCTCTCTTGCTCTTCTTTCTCATTTCAAAGAGACAAAGCTACTTCAGTTTGGAGCACAAACATATGATCAGCACATGGAAATGTGGTAATTTGGATGCATTCATGATTGCAACAGATTGAAGAAATTAGACCAGACAAAGAGCTTTTTTTGGAAGAGGAGGAGGAGGAGGCAAGGCAAGGAGGGAGGGAGAGTGGGGGAAAGAAGGGGACGCCACCGAAAAAAGGGACGGCCGTGACACGCGGATGCTAAATATATCCCGTAGTAATGGAGAGGGACCGGATTTCAGGTAGGCTATTGATCTTTTAATAGGTTGTATTCTGCCCCTGCCCTCCTACCTTTCCAGCAGCTTCTGTACTTTGAGAAGAGGAATAGCCCCGCTCCGGGTGGATTTCAGCCGATTCCTTTATTTATTTCCTTTTTTTTTTTTTTTTTTTTTTTTTTTTTTTTTTTTGCTTCCCTTCTGCATTTTTTTTTCTTTTTTTTTTTTTTTTTTCCATCCTCCTGAGCCCTCGAGACAGACGGTGATTCCAGCAGAAGGCGGGGGGGGAAGGGGGGAAGCAGGGGGGAAAAAGAAACTGCTTTCTAGGTCTGTATTTCATTTGAGTCCCTCTCTCCCCCCCCTCCGCTCCCATGTGCCGCACGGCGCGGGGGGATGAATGCTGAGCCTGTTAGCTCAGAGCTGCGAGCCGGGGAGAGGGAGGAAAACAGCCGAGCTCTTGGCATGGAGACGCGGTTCTGCTCTGAAGGTTGGCTCCTGGGTGTGCGTGTGCCTGTGTGTTGTGCTGTGGTGCAGCTTCTCCTGCTTGCCAAAGTATCTTCCCTGCGTTTTTGCCCTCCCATCCTGCCTGGCTGGGCAGGAGCTGCCTGCGTGTTCCATGGCTGGTCCTTGCTTTATGCTGGAGCAGCGCCGTGGGCTTCACCTTGCTGCCCGTGCGTGGGGGGGGGGGGGGGGGGGTTAGGCAGAGGAATGAATAACTCCATTTAATTCCCCAGTTTCCCCGCAATTCCCGCCCAGTGGTGCATGTCTGAGTGGTTCCAAGAACTGCTCCCAGGTCCCTGGAGCTGCTGGGGAGTGGTGTTGCCGTGAGCTGCTCGGGGGTGGCTGCTTGCTTCTGGCGGCAGGGACAGGGGACGGGCTGCGTGGTGTCACCCAGGGGCTCTCCCTCTGTGTGCGTGAGCAGGGTGAGCAGGATGAGACAGGGACACCGAGGGAGGGGCTGTCTGTGCCCAAACTGGGTCTCCCTCCTCCCACCCACCCCATGGCACAGCTCAGCTCACCCTCCTCGGGCACCAGGCCCTTGTCCTGGGCGTTCCCAGCCGGCCGCTGGGCATCGGCGCTGGGAGGGAAACCACAGGGACGAGAGGAAGCGCTCAAGCCAGGGTGGAGCGAAGCTGTGGCCAGGGAAGGCTGCTCCCATGGCTGGCCTGTTCCAGACCCACCGTGCCCCATCCAGGGATGTGCTGAGAGCACCCGGTGCCCCTGGATAAGGATTTACCTGCAGGAGCATCCTCCACTCCCCACCGCCTCTTCAGAGTGTGGGTGGCACCTTCTCATCCCTCTGTCCATCTCTCTTGCTTGTGCTTTCTCCTCTGGTCTGAGCCACTTCAAAGCATTCCTGAGAGCTGCTTGTAACTCAGAGCCTGGTGGGCGTTTCAGCAGCCCGGGGCTTTGGGCTGGAGAGCCTGTGCCGCTGGGCAGGGACATGTGGGAGAGAAGGGGGTGACAAGGGGGGGTTTGGTCCCATCCTCAGTGCGGTGCTGGGTCCTCCTCACAGAGGTGCTGGGCAGCTCTGCGAAGGGTCACTGGGGAGAAAGGTGACTCCCTAGTGATGTGATCCAGGGCTTTTTGTTCTAAATGAGCCCAAAAGGTGGGGTTCTCTCAGCCCTCAGGCCGAACGTGGTGCAAGGAGCACAGAGCCCTGGTGCCCGGGCTGGCTGTCACCGCTCCCAGGGAGTGCAGAACCCAGGGACCCCGCGGGCAGGAAGGCCCCAGAGGAGTGAATGCCATTGTGTGAAGATGCAGGAGCTCTTGCTAATGCCCCGGAGCAGGAGCAGCATTTGCAAAACGATGTCCAAGTGCCTACATGTTCTACTGACCTGGAACTGGCTTTCCATGGGTGGCTCAGATGTGGCTGAGCTGTGGGCAGGGATGCAGGGAGGTGACCTGGGCCAGGTGTACAAAGAGTGGTGTGTGCCTTCCCAAGGAGGTTGCCAGGATGATGAACACAGCCGCTCTGCCCTCGCTCAAACGCCGTGTGGGACCTTGGGAACGTGCAGACCCTCTTAGCGGCATTTATGATACGTGACTCTGGCATGAAATGTGGGGTGGGGAAATAGATGCCCTGAAAGTCTGGCCTCTGATCTGCTCCACGGGTCCCTGCTTGAAAGGGTCAGCACGGGCACGGAAAGCTGCTCAGCTGGGGCAGTGGAGAGAATGATAAACCATGTGTGGGAAAACTGTTCTTGAAGAGATTCTGGGCACAGAAGTGACAAATAATGGCTGGAATCTACATTTTTAGGAGTCTTTTCCAACCTAAGTGATTCTGTGATTCTAATATTACCAGGCTGTGCTGTTGACTCCCAGATCCGTGGCCCAGCATGGATGCACAGGGGGAGCTGCTCCCCTGCTCCTGTCCATGTGCTCCGAGGGTGCCCCAGGGCCGAGGGCTCTGGCACTGCTGCACTGGTGGAGGAGAGGAGCGGGGAGCAGAGCTCAGCCACAGCCAGCAGGACGGCTGGGCCCTGGCTTTGGTGACTAACCGAGAGATGACTCGGATGAAAGCAGATCCGTGCCACGCTGGGGGCCATGTCCCAGTCACTGCTCCGGCCCTAAACATGCTTTTAATTAGTCCTCGGCTGTGGGTGGGAAGAGCTGACTCCTGAGCTGAGTGTGGGGCTGCTGGATGGGAGGAGGGCACTCCAGGGCAGGTGGGAACTGGGCCCGGCCTCTTCTTTGAGGTCTCTTTCCCACAGCTGCTGGGCTGGGCATGTCCCCTGGGGTGTCCTCTGCCCAGGGAGAGCTCAGGCTTTCCTCCCAGAGCCGTGTCCCTGACCCAAGGTCCCATCCCAGGGCATGATAAACACCTCGTGCTTCAGGGGAAGGCATGGAAGGTGTGGGGTGAGGCTGTGGGTCTGTGCCTGGTTCGCTGCCAGCTGTGGGACAGCGAGGGGCTGCCAGCTCTGTGGCAAGGAGCCAGTCTCGGGTGGTGCCTATGGGGTGCTGGCAGAAGAAACACAATCTCACAGAACATGTTTGTGTCTTCTAATCCAGTTAACTCATTTCTCACACATTTCTGAAAGCTATGAAAGCATGAGGAGCATTAGCTCTAAATGGATTTGTTTGCAGGCAAGCCTCTCCTCTGGTTTTGGGGCTGGGAGCTGTGCTCTGGGCTGTGTCCCTGACGTCTGCCCCTTCTCCCTCAGTGCAGGTTGCGCTGGTGGCAGTGGCCTGGAGATGGCTCTCCTGTCTTTCCCTAGCGCCTGGTCCATTTGACTAGCTCGGATCTCTCTACAAAGCCTTAATTGTTGATGCCGCGGGGCCTCTTGCCTCTTCTTAAAAGAAAAGGAAGGGTCTGCATCTCCCTGAGCAGAGAGGATTTGGTTGCTGGGGTGGTGGGGTGAAAGGAGGTCTGATCTCCCACTGAAATTATCCATGCCACCTTTGAAATTACACTGGGAAAACTCATTTTAAGAGTTAACAGATGATGATGGTGATGAATATGTGATTATAACACCTGGCTGCAGTGAGTAGAGCCAGGCATGGGGGCTGTAGGTGCATAGCAAGAAGATAAAGGGTTCATTAACCCATTGGTGATCGCTCTGAACCTTTCAGTTGCATCCACTGTGGGTATGTTTATGTGTAATATTCTTAGTTCGACATGGTTTTATCCATCATTTGAAGTGTGTGGTTTGCAGGGGCTGTGCAGATATGACAGAGCATCTCCACTGCCCTCAGAGCCACCTTGTGAAGCATCACATGCCTGGACTGACAAAGAGGAAAGGAAAGCGCTGTTTGTGGTTGCTGGAGGTGTGAGGGGGTGTACTTGTTTCTCCATTTTTTTTAATAGAAGTTAACCTCCTAAAGGTGTGTATCAGGGCAGAGGGGCTGAGGGTGCTTCTGATGGCTTCAGCTATCTTTCCTGTCTCAGGTTCCTTGGTTATTCCTAGGAAATGGCAGATGAAAGATGTGGACATGTCTCTTTTTAGTGGTCTTCTCACAGAAATACACCTTATTTGCCAGACATTTTCCTTGTTCCTCTGGCTTTCACACCACACGTGGGACACCAGACTGTGCCTGCATGGTTCCACCCCCTGTCAGAGCCCACTGCATTCACCCAGCCCTGGCACTCAGGGACACCTTCCCGTCTGTCCTTAGCCCTCTGTCTGCTGTCAGTGTCCCACTGCCCGTGTCCCTGCCTGGTGCTGACCCCTGTCTCTTGCTGCAGTGTGTGATGCCCTGTAAAAACCACCTGCACCTTTTTTCACCCGAGTTTCTCGTTGGGGCGTTTTTCACCCTACGTGTTCTGTAGCAGCCTGTGGCTGCAGGTTCTGGCTCAGTGAACAGAAGGTCTCTCAGGGAAGGGTCTGGGTTTTTTGGGGCTCTGGAGCTGCCTCTGCAGGTGCTGTGTCCGCAGAGAGCCCCGTGCTGCTCCCAGCCCCTTTGGCTGCCGGCTCCCGCCTGGCCAGCGGACGCATTCCCGCAGCTGTCTGAGGCATGTCAAGGTATGAAGCATTATCCATTTCCTGATGTCTGCTCTTAAATCTGCTGGAAATTCTGCTCATCTCCATTAAATATGGTCCCGCTGTGGGCCACATCTCATCTCTGGCCTGACAGCACAGGTAACGCTCCTCTGAGCCGCTCTGCTGAACTCAGCCAACCCCGGGGCCGGAGCTCCTCTGTGGATTTTTACTTTGCTGGATGACTCGGAGCCTCCCAGAAAAGCCATTCCCATGCTGCTGGGGTGAGGGAGGACATTTCTCATGCGAGTCAGGGCTCTTCCAAGGTCCAGCATACCATAATGCTGAGTAGAAGCGAGTACGTAGTTAGGGAAGTATGTCTGGGTCAACACATGTCTTGTGTTGCCTTAATGATCTCAGAAGCACAATATCTGTGTCCTGTTGGCTTTTCCATGCAGGATTTGCAGCTGTAACTCGTGGACAGAGGGATTTGTTAGAGAGCAGTGCGTACCTCGTGCTGTGAGTGCTGTGCTGGGCTCAGGGCTCCGTGGCATCAACGTGGGCCCCATGCTAGGAGCAGTCTTGTACCTGAGGAAATGTAGGGGAAATTCCTTGGTCTGCCTCTGATGTTCTGTAAGTCCTCAGGAAAAGGTGTTTGTGCTGCCATTGCCCTTTGATTTTGGGTGAGGATCTGGTGTTTGGGTCCCTGTGCTGAAGCTCCCTGTTAAGGAAGGGGTTGAAGAATTGCAGGTGGGAGCTCGGAGCTGTTCTGACCCTGCAGTGAGGGGAGTCTCTAAAACAGGGTTGTGAGTGGGATCTGGAGCTGTTCCATGTGGGGCTGTGGGTGCTTGGTAGCTGCTCTGAACAGCTGATGGATCCTTCATGCATGTGCTTAACCAATATCCATGGCTCTTGACCCCTTTAAAAGAAGTTTCTTGGGCTCTATCCACTGCTTCTTCCCAGCAGTGTCTGTTTGCAAGGGAATCTTCTCCCTTCTTAAGGGAGAAAAACTTAAACCAACACTGAAAACTTAATTTCCCTGTGGCTGAGCAGGACATGGCCCCCCTTTTCCTCCAGCCCTTCAAGCTGCTGTGGTTAAATTGATTTATCCTGTACCCAGGTGCTGCTTCCCTGCCACAGGAGCACTGTGAGCCCGTGCTGCAGGGTGGAGCTGCTGTTGGAGTGCAGGTGAAGTGAAATAGCCCTTCAGTGTAAGGTTGAACAGAGTTTTGGGTTGCTGATGCCAAGAGTGTTGTTAGAGACTTATAAACAGCTCTGGATTGTGGCTTGGGGGGAGAATGGGCAGGGGTTTACAGGTGAATAAAATGCATTAGTTTTACAAGCAAATAACCACACAATAAATCTGAGAGTGTATTTTTTCATGGAATGACAGCCCAGGTTGGAAAGGACGCCAAAAGATCACCTGGCCCAGCCTTTTGTGGGAAAGGGAGCCTAAATGAGATTATCTAGCACAGTGTTCAATTACATCCTGGAAACCTCTAGCAATGGGGGCTCTACCATGTCCCTGGGGAGCTTGTTCCAGTGACTGATTGTTCTCTCTGTAAAAAATGTCTTTCTCATATCAAAATGAAGATTTTTTTTTCCCCCATGTGAAGTCAGTGCTATATAAACAGGTCTGCATTAATTTTGTGGTCACATCATTACCAGGAGTTGTTCTTCATACAAATCCTGGTTTCCAGTGAAGCCAATTTGGCAGGGGATGAGTGTGATTGCTCAGATGCAGGGTTTGAGGGGGAGCCTGCCATTAGCTCTGCAGCATCTCCAGGTTGCAGCTTTGACTCTGATGTAACACGAGGCTGTGGAAGTAATGGTGGGTTTGCATTTCACTGCTGCCTGCTTGGTCTGGAAAATAAAACCGTATTATCAAGACAATCCCAGTTTGGTCTCTGGCACAATGGAGCAGACAAATCCTCATAATTTGGTGCTTTTGTTGTCTGATTCTTTTCAGATTCCCATTGGGTCAAGGCACAGAAGTGTGGGGACCCTCTGGTGTGGCTGCTAATGAGGGAATTGGTCCATATATTCTGAAATTACTCTCCTTGACTCCTCCAAAGCTGGGTTTTCCCTCCACAGTTTCCCAGCCTGGGCCAGCATCTGTCGATGCCAGCAGCATGCCCTTGCTGGCAGCCCACCCCTTGCCAGCTGGCACTGCCTGCCTGCATGCAGCCCTTTCTCCTCTCCTTCCCAAGGCTGCAGGATGTGGGTTCTTTATTAGTTTCAGATGCTTTTTTCTTTCCAGGGTTTTCTGCTTCCATGTCTTAGTCATGGTGGTGGAGGGGCCTTGGTGTCACAGGCCTTGCTGGTAAGGGGAGAGGCTGCCATGGGAGGTTTGAGGAGCAGGGCTGTGTGCTTGGTGGGTGCTGGGCGTTCTCTGGGTGTTTTCTGGGTACCTGATCCCTGGCAGTGCCAGGGAGCACCAAACCCACCCAGCAAACACAGGATGGAGTGACCCACATTGGCTGAGCAGCTCCCACGAAGCCAGAGCCTCTGTCAGGGGCAACTGTGGGTTTGAATCCGTCTGGGTGGTGTAGGGGGACAGATGGAGAGTTAAAATCCTGAGCTGGCAGGGTTGCTTGTTTTGAGCAACATCTAGGGAGCTGAGAAGCAGCTCCTGGGGAGATCCTGGTGTGAAGCTGCAGGCTGGGGAGCTTGCATCAGGACTTCACCCCAGGGTTTGAGCCCAGGGGCAGTTTCTGATTTACCTGGGAGAAAAAGGAAGGAAAAAAGACTGCTGGGAACAGCTGTGTTGGGCAGACACACTTTGGTGTGGGCAGGGCTGGTTTTGGTGCCTGGGTCTGGGATTTTGTCCCTGTGCTGCTGACTTTGGGTGAGCTACAACAAGTCACAGACTCCCTGTGTTTCGGTGCCTCTGAGGTGCTGGCTTGGACTTTAGGTTTGAGCAGGCCCCTGTTTGAGGTCAGGGGAGCAGCAGGGTCCTGTGTGAGGGTTTGTATCCCTGTACCTTCCTCAGGAGCTCCTGGTGCTGCCTGGCCCATGAGCTGTTGGAGCTGCTGGTCCCTGGCTCTCCCCAGGCTGTAAGCAAAGAACTTTCCTGATCTTCTCGTCTACGTGGTGCTGGAAGTACAGAGCATTGTGGTGCTGGTACCCACGGCCTGACCTGGGGGGAATCAAGGCTTGGGAGGCTCATGCCAGCCCATGGCAGTGCTGTGCTGCCCACGGGTGTTTTGTGTGGCTCTCTGTCACTGCTGCTGCTGTGACAGCGCTGCAGGGACCCCAGCTCTGGTCAGAGGGTTTGGGTGATGGTTGCTGTGAGTGCAGCTGGAGGCAGGGTCCTGACGACTTTTACAGAAATGTTGTGATGTCTCTTCACAAGGTGGCTTGTAAAGAGTCGATTGCCCGGGGCTGCACAGGGCATCAGCCTTGGATCTCCCATTTTCCAGTCCAGAGGTCTGTTTCCTTGACTACACCATGGAGAGGTGCAAAGAGGCTTTTTTAGCTGCCTCACCTGACCTTTGCAAACCTCTGAAGAACATCCAGAAACCCCTCGTTGCTTTTTTAGCCCATATGTGTGTGGATCCCTGCGTAAGAAACACCTCGGCTGGCTTCCCTGCCCACCTGGATGTCTCTAGGAAACCTGTCCCATCTCAGGTGACTGCGGTCCCTTGGCTGACCCTCTGAGGTCACCCTGCTCTTCAGCAGCTGGATCCCACAATCCCGGCCCCTGGTTTCCAGCGGGTGAAGGGCAGATGTGTCAGCATCCCCGGAGGCTTTGGCCGTCATCTCTTTGGCTCGCGAGTCTCACTCCCGCTGACTCATCCCCAGCCCCAGGGATGTGCCACGGGCCAGGCGAGGGTGACAGCTCGTGGGACACGGGTCCCGGGCCGGGACAGGGATGCACGGCCGCGGGAAGAGGCGATGTGGCCCTCTGGGGGCTGTGGATGGCCTTCGTTCCCCTCGGGGCTGGCAGGGTGAGGTGGGCACTGCCACGTTCCCTGCCCAGCCCCCGGCAGCTGTGAGAGGTGCCCACAATCCCTACTCCAGCCTCCTTCCAGCCTCTCCCTGCCCACACCTGCGTCACTCCTCACCTGCCCCAGGGATGTCCCTTCACCCTTTCTAGGTGTCCGCTTGAATTTCACCTCTGAACGGTTGTGTCAGGCTGTAAAAAGCAAAGGACTACTGAGGTTTAGAGCCGAGGACAGTAAATTCTGATTTATGTGCTTGTAGGGAGGGGTTTTATTCAGTAAAATGGACAGTGTATCACTACAGTGCTAAAAACACTGGGGTGCCCCTCTCCTAAAAGTGTCAGGGTTCCCCTCTCCTGAACAGATTTGCTTTTTGGCACAGCTTTTATTTACTAGTGAGTCAGGATTTAAGCAGCAGCAGGAGGGAATGATCTCGTGGCACTTTAAAGCGGGGTTGTTGGAGTCCTCTTCCTGCTCTTCCACTAAATCGCTCCGTGTCCTTGCGTAAATCATTTAACACGTGTGCTCTCACTTCCTAGATGGAAAATGAGGTGGGTACTTTCCGCTTTTCCTTGGCACCTCAGGACCTGCTGCTAGGCAGCTGCGAGGGATATTGTCATGATAAAGCCAGGGATTTGACCCCTGGATGTGTCAGCACCCCCACGCCAGGCTGGGGCGAGGCTCCCTCTGGGGTGTGGGCAGTGGCTGGGGCTAATTGGAGATGTGGGGCTGGGGTGTGGGTGGACATGAGTTGTTCCCACTGGATCTGTCTGTGCTGGGGGCTGTGGGCCAAAGAGCAAGAGCATGGGGTTTATTCTCTGCTGGCAATGTCCATTCCTCAGGCATTGAAGGTGTGGCTGGCACAGGCAGAACTTCCTCCGGAGGGATGCTGGCGCTTCCAGGGCCACGTTCACAGCCTCGGCACCACTGAACACCAGCTGATGTGTCCCTTCTCTGCCCCTCTCCTCAGCAAGAGCTGTCTGATCTCCTCTGTTTCCTGGGGAGATGGAAAAGAGCACAAATCTGGTCATCCTTTCCCTGCTGTTTTCTGCTGAAGCCTTTAAACTTTGCCCTCTCTCCCCCTGGAAATGAGGATGATCCTGTATGGGCCCACCATTTCCCCCAGTTCTCCCTCCCCAGCCCTGAAACATTGAGCACTTTTGCTTAATTGTTTTCCTTCTCCCTGTGCCTTTTCTTGGCTCCGTAGAGTGACAGGGCTGGAGCTGCCACTCCAGGAACGCTCACCAGGGGGGTTCGTGTTTAATTGTTCACAGATTTATCAAGATAGAGGCAAAAGCAGGCAACCTTGAGAGCAGATAAGCTGTTGGGCCATGAAGAGGGCTTCAGCACCTAAAATATTTCCCAGTTCTCCCTTCTCTTGCATTCTTTGATCCATTCAAGTGGAGAACTGGTCAAACCTGACTTCAGCTGCCTAAAAAGCCCTGGTTGGTCTCTGTATTGACAGCTGCTCCTCAGGGAAGGGAGCCTGATTGGAAACCACCGAGGTTGGCGAGCTGTTGGTTGTTTTGGGAGTGGGTTTTTTTTTCCAGAGAATATGAGAAGTTCCCGGTGGGTGGAGAGGGAAAGTGAACTATGAAATTGTGAGTCTCGTGCTCTCTGCTGAAACACACCCTGGGGAAGGCATATCCTCCATAAACAGCGGTGTTGGCCACGGACCAGGAAACCCTTCCCTCCCCGCTCCCCTCGCAGCAGAGCCGAGTGCTGTGGGCGGTGTTTCCATCCAGAAGGGCTGTTCCTGGAGCCTTTTCTTGCACCTCTGCAGCCCTTGAGACACTCACTGGAGAGGCCTGTTGAAGTGCAGGTTGTGCTCCAGGGCTCTCTCCCCTTTGCTCATCAGTTTGTCCCAGTAACTGTTTGTTCCAGTAACTGGTGTTACTGGTGGTGCTGGGCTCTGTTCTCAGGCGTTGTGCTGGCTGTGCTGCGAGGCCATGGGGGATTTTGCTGAGTCTCACGTGGTGCCCTGAGCACTGCTGGAGGTGTGTGGTTTGGATCCTGCTCCTGGCCTTGCTCTGAAATGATACAGCAGAGGCTGTATGTGGCACTGGTCTTGTCTTGCTGTGGGTGCACCTGGGCACCAGGGCTGTGCAGCAGCTGGGGTGCTCAAACTGCTCTTCATCTCATGGTTGATCCCCAGATTGGGCAAGACCCACCTCTGGTGTCCTCTACTCACCTCTGTCGCAGCTCCACAGCTCCCTCTTCATCTCCAGACTGCTCAGAGAGTGGCCTTTGGTCTGCAGCTGGAGGGGAAATTTTACCTTGCCCTGCACAAGGGCGAGAAGGTGACAGGCAGTGGCACAGGGGACCAAGGGTGTGTGACAATGGGTGATGCAGAGCTGGCTTGGTCGTGGGGGCTGAAGGGCTATGAGCGAGCTGTGGGAATGATACAAGTGCTGCACACTTGCGGGAAGAAAAGGTGGAGTATTTTTGAGAAAAGGGCCTAAGAGGCAGCAGGAGGGGTATCAGGAGGGTTTGAGCAGCAAGGGTGGGGACTCAGCCTGAGCTCTCCCTCTCTTGGCTCTGTGCCTTCCTCCCCCTCCTCTCTGTGTGTGCAGCTTCCCAGCACAGGCCAGCAGGGACATGGGCCCTGCTCTGTCTCTGGTAAAGCTCAGGTTTGCCTGCTCGCCCAAGATTTGCTCCTCTGACAGACCCTGTGCGTGCCCCATCCCTGGAAGTGTCCAAGGCCAGCTTGGATGGGGCTTGGAGCAACCTGGGATAGTGGGAGGTGTCCCTGCCCATGGCAGAGGAGCTGAAACAAGATGAGCTTGAAGGTCCCTCCAACTCAAACCATTCTGTGATTCTGTGATAACAAGAAAATGTTGATTTTGCTGCTTGCTACTCACAAAGAGATGTGAATCCAAACAATGGGTCGACAGCACAGCCCCCATTTTTCTGCATTGAAGGAGTCACCCTGCAGCACTAATTATCCATTGAACTTGAGCATCTGCTCCTTTTCTTTGGCAGCTCCCTCTGGTACAAGGCTGCAGGTTGTTTTGGAGGCTGTCAGTGCCCTCTTTCTGGTGGGTGTGCCCCAGCAGCAGCGAATATTGCCTGACATAACTCATGGGGAATCCTGTTCTGTGTCGGACACGCTGTCCACAGGCACCTTGGCTGTGCTCAGGACGTTCTGCTCACAGGTTTCCCCATGAAGTAACAAGTTGTAGCTGTTGACACACAAGTGCATCTGAGGTGTCAGCTTTTCCCCTCAAACTCCATTGCTGCTGGCTTCAAATCCGGTGTGAACCCAAGGATAACTTGAGGGGGCAGAGGTTGCCTGAACTTTAGCAGAAGTTCATGTTGTGTTTTGAGTTGAAGTTCAGGTTGCTGCTTCTCCCTGCATCCCTTCAGGGGCTGATGCACAATCTTCTTGCAGCTGGGAAGGACCAGCAGAAGCAGGACTGTTCCCTAACTGCCTCTGGCCATCTGGGAGAAGCTGTTTCAGTTAATTGAACTGTCTCTCATGCTTCCTTCTCTGCTTAAATATTAATAGGAATTGCATTGAACTGTGGAGGTCAGCAGTGTCTGGGGATGTGTGGAGTGTGGTAATCTGTGTGAGGATGGTGAAGATGGGGGAAGAGGTGTGGAGGCATCACCTCCATCCGAAACCCAGGTACCTCTGCTGTTCCCACCTCTGCCTGTCCGAGGTCCTCAGCTCCCAGTGACTGCCACATGTTTCCCTGCAGCTCCTTTAGGTGCTGACTCCCAGGTTCCCGACTTGTTCTTCATTGCCTTTTGGATGCTTTTAGTACTTTTCTCATTGTTAGGAAAGTTAATTAACATCAGGAGCTGCCAATATTTGTAGAGCTGCTTTCCAAGGCTGACTGCTGCTGACAAATGAGATTGTCTTTTTTTTTTTAAAGCAGATATGTCAGATCCATCATCAAAATAACCCATCAAAACCATTCCCTTCATAGCCCTCTCACTGCTATTGCATGGACTTAAGCAATAAAGCCAGCCTGGTTTTCAGTCTTGTTACTGGCTTGGAAAAGAAACTGGCTTTAAAAAAAATGAAGAGAAACCAGCAACAACGAACAAACCTGGTGTTTTCCAGCAGAGATGCAGAACTGGCTCTGTGGGGAGCTCAGGAAGCGCTGGAAGTGTCCACTTGGATTTAATACTGCGCTCATCAGCTGCATCTGCTGTGAACAAGAACATCTTGCATTACAAGGACTTTGCTATTTTCCATTAAATAGGAAGCTGCCCTTTTATTATTGTGAGTTAAGGGCAGAGATTCTGGGCTGACGTGGCTGCCAGAGCTCCACCAGCTCCCGCGGCTGACCGCGTATTCCCGGGCAATCCTGCTGCGCTTGGCGTTTTCCGAGGGTTACATAAACATCCTTCTTTCATATGCAGGGCTGGGACAGGCAATCTGCAAACTGCTGACAGCCCCTTGCAAGAGGCTGAGCTGCCCCAGAAGCTTTGGCAGCTCCATGAGGTCAGGAAGGGATGGGAGCCACATCGGGAAGGGATGGGAGCCACGTTGGGCAGAGCAAGGCCATCGGGATCCCGCTGTGGGGTGTGCGAGGTGGCTTTGGGCCATGCCAGTGCCCGCTGCTGCTGAAGGTGTTGGGAGCTGACCCCCACACAGCAAAAGGCCAGCAGGATCACCCTCAGGACTTTGGATTTGCTTGTGTGGCTCCATCTGAGTCTCTCACCTCCCTGTGCCTTCCCGGTGCCCTCTTGCAGATGTGACTTTCCCATCAGTTCGGGATACTGCACTCCCGCTCCGCCACAATCAGGTTTTTCTCCCGAGGAAGGCGTAGGAGTGGAGGTTTGTCTCTGAACTGGCAGGCAAAGGAGGATGCCACACCTCTGGGAGCTTCTGAGGCTGGGTGGAGCGGGAAAGTGGAGCAGCAGGACGTGGGCTTCAAGGAGCTGCAGTTCCTGGGCTTGCCCTGAAGCCAGGGCACTCTGAGATTTCCAGGTCCCTTGGGGAAGGAGGGGAGCAATAAATCTGGATCATATGTGACAGGGCCTGGCCCTCTGGGTGATTTCTGATGCTCTGTGCTCTTCTGAAAACACATGCAGCAACAGGCTGTAATCCACAGGGGTTTCCTTGGCTCTCAAGCTGAGACAGCTCTCACTGTGAGTGGTCTTGGCTGCGAGGAGCTCCCAGCTCTGGCTATGAGGGTCAGAGGCAAAGCAAGCAAAGGCACAAAGCCTTTCAGTGCCAGGCTGGGAGATTTTGTTGTCCTCAGAACTGAGTTCTGGGTAGCTTGATGGCTGTTCCTGTGGGATCTTCCAGTGCTGCTCCAGGAGAGCTGCACTGCTCCCTCAGGAGAAGCACTGAAGGGAAACGCAGGCCAAGGACATCCTGTAAATGCTGAAGATCTGCTGGGGCTGGAAATTCATCCTTGTGTGACTGGTATGGGCTGGGGGACCCGTTGTGGTAGAGGAAAGATACAGGCATCGAGTCTGTCTTTGGATGTGGTTGAAAGGGAGTTATCATCATGTAGAAGATCAGGAGTGGTGATAAGATACAAAGAGGTCCTTGTCTTTGGGGTGGGAAACTTTTCTGGAAGCTCCAGACAGTGTGGAGCACCTAGAACTGTGTCTGGCTTGGGATGTTTCTCCCTGGAAGATGCCCAGTTCATCCCCAGCAACCATCCTTCTGTTGCATGACGTGAGCTCCAGTCAGCCCTTCCCAGGCAAAGCCAGAGGCTGTGCTGCAGTGTAGAAAGGCTGTGGCTGATTCCTTATAAGATGAGGGGTTTATTTTACTTTATTCCTTTGTCAGAGGCTGTGCCTATTTCCTTCTAAGGTGAGGGGTTTATTTTGCTTTATTCCTTTGACAGCCTTCCTTGAGTTTTGCCAGCTCTTCTCTCTATCAGCCTGCAAGACCTAGAAGGAAACCACTGTCTTCAAAATGCTTTTTTGATGCCTAATTCAGGAAAAGAAAGAGAATTGTTTGAGGGTGCCCCTCTGCCTCTGAGTAACAGGCATTGCTGGGGGTGTGTGAGGGACACTGCCTGGTTCCCAGGATGGGGACAGGATGTCTTCACATTCTCAGGTCTGCAAATACTCCACACATCTGGCATGAGAGAGCTGGGCTGGGCTGTTTGCCTTCTTTAGCAACTGGAAACCATCCAGCCTGCCAGTTCCTGCAAAGCTCATCCTGTGGTTTAGTGGATAATACTGATCCTTGTTCAACTCCCACGCTTTAGTGCCTTGTGAGAGGGTAGGGAAGGCTTTGCAGAGCTTGTGCTCTGCTGGGACCCCAGTTCATCGCTGTGGAAGGCAGCATGAATATTCATTATGCCTGGAGTGCTTGCTCCGTAGTTTTAATAAAATGTTTATGGTGACACAGGAATGACTCTGGGGTGGTGGCAGGTGTGAGGGATGCGGGGTGGCAGCCGGAGCTGAGGGGGAAGAGCTGTTTCTTTGAGCTCAAAGTGTCTTCACGAGTGCATTTCCAGGAGTTTGACTTGTGCTGCCCTTGTCTCCTGAGTGCCAGGATGAGAGTTTCGTGTCCGTGTCCCCTGCAGCTGGGAGATGACTGCAGGCAGTGCACGGCTGGCCGAGCTCAGGGACCGGGAGCTGCACAAACCTGCGTTTTCTCAAGCAATCAGCAAAGCTGCCGAGCGACACAAATCAGAGTGACAGACATGTCAAGGCAGATCTGCCAGGGATAGGCACGCAGGCTTCGTTCTGGGACTGCACCAACGTGACCAAAGGTGAATCCAAGTGTCCCAAGTCCTCAGCAGGCTGAGGATGCTCTGATCCTGTTGCTGGTGTGGCTCATGAGGCTGTTTCCTGTCCACAGAGCTGGGACAGCCCCTCTCTGAAGGAGGGTCTCTGTGAGCAAGAGGTGACATTGTGTTTTGGTGCAAGGCTGTCCCCCAGCCTCCCTGCCCTGCGAGAGGCTGTACAGGTGTCTGAGCAGTATTATCTAGCTGAAGACCAGCCTGTTTGTTACAGAGAGTTGGACTAGATGGCCTTTAGAGGTCCCTTCCAACCTCAACCATTCCATGATTCTATGACACGGCACAGAAATGGACCTTCTTATTAAGAGTTTATTTGAGATGAGCCCCATCAAAGCTGCTCACACAGGAGCTCTTCCCCACCCCTGACCTGAGGATGCTGAGCCTGCTGCACACCACAGGCCTCCATCTGTGTGCTAAACCCTGAGGAAGGTGCTCAGTGAGGACAGGGTGGGTGTTTCACCGCAGAGCAGGACAGCAGAGACCAGAGAAGAGGTTGTGAGCGAGCCCTGCAGCTCTGCCTGCGCTCCTGCCTCGCCCACATCCATGGATATGCAGAAGACAGATGACGTGAGCAGGTTCTGATGTGACTGTGGCTGGCAGCAGATGCAGATCATGGATTAAACATGTGCATGGCAAGAAAGGGGCTTTCTTGAGGCACACAGAGGGGCCTGCTGTTGCCGTGCAGCCCCGCTCCTCCCAGCCCCACGCTAACAGCATTATCAATGTGTTTATACGAAGCTTGGCTGCAAAATGCCTCATCGGCCTCAAGTTTTTTCAAGCGAGTCTGTAGCTTTGCTAAATACTGCTTTTATTGTGCTGCCAGAGGCTCTCCCAGAGGCCAGTAAAGGAGGTGGCCTGTTTGGCCACAGTGATATCTGGGCCGGAGATTGAATTCCCGCATGTCTTAAATCTGTCTCCAGACTGGCAAGCGACCAAGTGGGCATCTCTTTCTCCAGCTAATTGGCTGTTTATGTGCAAATTGGCCTCTGGCTGCTTCCACGAGGCCTGGCTCACCAGAGCTGCACGAGAGCATCTCTCTTACAGCCCTCACTGAGTGCCTGGGCTGTGCAGGGGATGGTGACGACGGGGACAGCCCAGCCCTGCTCCTGCCTCCTGGGTCACCATCGCTGGCTCTGAGCGAGCGCCCGGAGCTGCTCTGGGCTGTTAGCACTTCTCTGCAGTGCAGGGATTGCTGTCCAGCCTCCAGCTGGCAGGAGATGCTTTCCCAAGCTACAGGCAAGCGCTGTGGAGAAGTTTTGTCTGGAAAGCACCTCCCGAAGTCGAGCAGAGCAGAGGAGAGGTCCTTGGTTGGGGTGTGCACACCTGTGGCTGGAGCTGGTGGGACACGGTGTCCCTGCAGTGGTCAAGGTCTTTCTTGCAGGAGGGTGTTGCTGATATGCCAAGGCACATGTTTCTGCAGGAGAGAGCTCCCCAGGGCCCCCAGCACTGGAAGGAGGCAGCAGAGCAGTTTTATTTGACTCTCAGGAATGGCATCTGGTTGTTGAACCAACCAAACTGGGGGTTCTGTGGTGCAGGGTGGTTTTTTTTAATGGAGGTGTGGGGAGAAGGAAGGTATTCAAGGACAGAGCCCAGGTCTGGCAGTTTATTCCTTTGTGTCAACTAAACCTGGCTGTGTTGGTCTGTCTGTGATTACTGTCTGTGAATAACAACATCCCCTGAGTTTATAGACACTGCCAGTCCCTGCTGAACAAGAGAGGCTGATGCTTAATGCATCCAGCTCTTTCCTCCTGTCATTCCTTTATAAGGAAAAACATTTCAGATTTAGTTTCCACCTTATTTTAACTTCTCGTAAAAGAGGGCAGTTTAATTCTTTTGGTGGAACATCAAGTCCAATACTCCCTGGCCTGGTGTGGTTATTATGGGCACTTGGTAAAATGAATAAAAACAGTCAGCACGGTAATTGAAGAGCAGGCGTGGGTGATGGGGTGGCAAGCGGTGCCTGCAGTGTGGAGATGGCAGAAGAGATAACACATGACCTCCTTGTGGCATGACTTGGTGTGATGGCACTGACCACAGCTCCTTGGAAAGGGGAATTTGCCCTGTTCCCCTTTCCCTGCTGGGCTTGGCCACAGCGGTTTATGGGCACCAAAAAGATCAGCAGAGAGAGAGCCCAGCCCTGGCTGTCACTGCAAAGGGGCAGGGCCAGCTCTGCTCCTTCAGGGCGTTTGAACCCTGCTGTGCTCATGGAGAAACACGGGTGCCAGAGCTAATTGCCCAGCAGCCTGCAGCAGGATGCTCTGTGCCACTGCCCCAGGAAGGGCCGTGTCCCACGGCTGCTGGCAGCGCAGGTGCTGAGCTTTGCCCTGTTCCAGACCCCCAAACTCAGCCCATCCCCACGGTTTTACTGCTTGTTGGGGGATTGCCAGTGGGGAGTTTCTCTCCCCTTGCCTTGCTTGCTGGAAATCTCCCCTTCTCCCTCCTGGCTTGGTGCCCTCTCTCCATGGCTGGTGCTCTGCCTCCAGTGTGCTCACGGGCCTCTTTCCCATTTAGGGAAAAGCTGGATGGCTCCTGCTTTTGGCCTGCTTGCAGCACGTCTACAAGTTGATTTTTTTCTATTTTTTCAACCCTCTTTTGTCTCTGGAGGCTGAAACCCCCAGCATCACCCAGCCATGTGTGCCAGCTGTGGCTCTTGGAAAGCTGCACTGGGGCAGGTTGGAGGGGAACGTCCAAGTGTTGTCCTGCTCAGGGTGAGCCTGGGGGTGGTGGTGACAGCATCAGTTCTGTCCTGCAGCAATGATTTAATCTCAGCAGGAACAGGTGCCCTGCAGCAGGGAACCCTCAGGCACAGACTGTGCACAGGCAGGGGCTGGGGCAGGCAGCAGGGCTGAGCAGGGCAAAGGGAGAGGAAGCTGAGGGAAATTCCCCTAAAAATGTTGACTCATTGTTTTTATTTTTTAACTCCAGATTTTTAAATCAGCTGTGAAACTTCTGCATCTGTAGAAGATGCTGAGCTGGCAGTGCTGGGTATCTGCAGGATGGATTGGGGAACAAAAGCAGGTGTGCAGGGGGAGACCTGGTTAAAGGGGGCTCTGCCATCCCCCTTGCCATGCTTTTCCAGCAGGAGAGACAACCAGAGTCTGAGCTGCCTCCTGTATTTGGGGTAGATCCCTTGAACCCACAGCTGGGGGTTGTTGCTTTAGTGGTGCCCAGCATAGCTCAGCTCCATCAGCCACTGGATCCTGCTGGATTATACTGGGATCTGCTTAGTGGGGGAGTTACCTTGGATGTGTCTTTTGTGCGAGTCTGAGAGGGCTGTAATAGACTTTTTGGGAGGATGGTTTGATGAGATGTAAAAGCCAAGGCAGACCCTGCCCTTGCTGAGGGCAGCTGGTGCCCCAGGCTGGTCCCCCTCTTTCCCATTTGACTCCTGGAGCCCAGCAGTTTAACAGCACCGATCCTGCCTGATTTCATGTGTTGGACCTGCCGAGCTCTCCCCAGCAGCAGATGAGCTGAGGGTGTTTCCGCCAGCCATGAGCATGGCAGGGCATCCAAATTCCTGTCTGCATGGAGAGAGGAGCACGCAGCCCATGGACCTTGGCAGCAGTTCCACTTGTGCACCTTTCCCATCCCTGTGTGGTGGAGCTGGAGCAAAAGGAAGCTGCCAGTGGTGCTCGGTGCTTTGGGGATGCTGCTGATCACACCTCAGCATCCCCACAGGTGCTTTCGCTGCCATCTGCCAAAACCTTTAAAAGGAAAGGAAAATTGTGTTCATTTTTCCTCTCCTTCCTTTCCCCCTGCCCTTGTGTCCTCCTCCTGCTGTGCAGTGAGCTCCCACACCGTGTCCATGCTGCCCAGAGGAAGCTGAGTGGGTGTGGGGCTGCGGCTCCATCTGGGAATTGTTCTTATCAAACTGGTTTATGTCAAAAGGGAATAATAATAATAATAATAATAATAATAATAATAATAATAATAATAATAATAATAATAAAACCTTTGCTGGTAAGCAGGGAGATCAGGAGGTACAGCTGCTCCTGAGGCCTGACCTGCAGCTTGTGGTGCTTCCTGAGCCTTTACAGGGAGTTTTAGGGTCTTTGTGCTGCAGCAGATTTTGCTGCGTGCCTGAAATATCTCGGAGGAGCAGGGAGAAACAACCGGGGGCTGGCGCAGGGAGCACGAGCTGCTGGAAATGGCTCTCTGAGAAGCAGGGGAGAAGCATAAGAAAAGCAAGTTTCCTGCCATGGAGCTGGTATATTTATGACTGGAAAGTTTTGGGTTGAAAAGGTCGAGAGCAGGCAGCTGAGGGAGCAGCAGAGGCAGGGGCTGCAAGAAGCGATTTCCCAGCTCTGCAGTGGGCTTGGGAGGGTCCCATGGAAGGCTGGTGGCCACGTGTGATGGGAGAAGGATGGGGAGCACTGGAGGGGTGAAGGACAGTGCCCAGGGCAGCTGGGATGTGTGGGGGAGGCAGGATGGTGTGGGATTTGTACCCATGGGGGCTGGGCTGTGCTGGCCTCCTCCCCTTGCTGTGTGGGGATGGAGTTTCCAGCCCTGCCTTGGACACCACGTGAACATGAGACATGCACATCTGGAAGTGGAGTGCATGTAGCACTGCCAGTTTATTTATTCCTGCAAATTCTCCCTAACTGGGGGCTGCTGGGAAGTTGACAGTGCTGGAAATGGCCTCTTTCCAAGGGGTTCAGTGTTCTGACTGACCCTCACCTTCTCTTCCTCCCCCTGCAACCACCATAAGGGTGCAAGGAGTGAAAAGGTGCTCCCTACCTCAAGGCCCAGGCACTGCAATTCCTTCTGGAGTCAGCCAGGCAGGAAGGTTTTCCAAAGGAAACGTGCAGGGCCCTGTGTGTGTGTTAAACTCATTAAGGATGAGCAAGGTTTCTGAAGCCTCTTGTTCCTATTTAAAACATCTGTGCTGTCACAAGACACCGAGTTCTCTGCCTGTTTGGCCTTAATGTTAAAAAGCGGTAATTAATAATTAATTTTTCAAAAATAATTAAAGCAATTAAGTCAGTTTTCTGCTTGGATCCCAAACTGCACCTCCCGGGTTCTTAGAAAAGTCTGACGTGAAACTGAGAAGAGCAAGGGCTTGAGTCTGAGTTTGTTTTAACTGCCTGAGGTTCAGGCGGATGCAGTTCCTGATCCTCTTTCCATTTCCTTCCTCTGCAAGTGTCCCCTGCTGTTTAACCAACACCAGGGAGTTGTGCTTCCCTTCCCTCCCCTTTCCCCTCCCCAGGCACGTGGGCTGCCAGCCCGCTCCACCAGTGGCATGGGGACACCGCAGCCCTCCCAGGAGCCCAGGGTGGCTGGGATGATGTGCCTGGCCCAGGCTCGGGGCAGCATTTCCCTTCCCAGGCTCTAAGCAGCCACAGTAGCCAGAATCACTGTGTTGTCGTGAAATGCTTCAAGCTGGGTCACGGCACTGGTGTGAGGTGATGGGACTGCAGTGAGATCAACCTGTGCAGGCAGATCTGCAGGTCAACGGGCTCAGAGTCCATGGGAGAGAGTTGGAGGAGGCAGAGTGTGCCCCCCCAGCCCAGCCATGTGCCCCTGGAGCCCAGCACAGAGGGTGCTGACCCACAGCATCCTTCCTGCAGGCAAGCTGTGCTCTCAGGTCCCTGGCTTGGCTCCCACCTTAGCACTGGGGTAGCACAGGGTGACCCCATCAATCCCCAGGGAGGTGGTGGGGACCATCAAGGATGAGCACAGTGGGACCAGGACAGACTTGGCTCTATTTCCAGGTTAGCAGGGTGAGAGGGTGGGTGTTGGTCCTCCTCTTGCCCTGCTCAGTGTCACCACACGTGATGCATCCCTTGTCCTGTCCAAGAACAGGCTGGTACCTCCTCTGTGTGCTGGTTTCATGGGGTTAAAACCGACATGGAGGCAAGCCTTGATCTTCATAGCTGTGTCCCTACTGGGGGTGGGAAGAAGGGACTGTGGTTGTCTGTGCTTCTTCCTCCACCCTCACAGCTCCCTGGGGCATCTCAGCTCCAGGCTGAGAACACCAAGTTTGCTGCGTGCCCTGTTTGTGCAGTGAATATCTGAGAAGCTGGAGGTTCAGGGACCTTCTCCTTCCTCGTGTCATATTTAGTTTCCTACAAGCAGAACCCTCTTTGGCCCTTTGCTCCCTTGATTTCGCATCAGTCTCTTTATACCTCCCATCACTAGCTGGTAAAATCTTCTCAGTTCCGCTCTTATCGATCCTTTTACACCATAACCATATTTGGGGTTGGATTGGGGTTTTTTCGTTCCCTTGGCAACGGTGATCTTTGCCCACAGCAGCTCTTCCCTGCGGTGCATCTGCGGGTGATGCTTCTGGCAGCCCCATCCCCTCTCCACCTTCCTGTGGGGTGTGAGAGGTGCTGAGTAGCCAGGATGGCTCACGATAGAGCACTGGTGATTTCTGCTTTGCTGCTAAAAGTCTCTCATTTAATACATTTTAAGAGACATTCGCTTTAACTCTGTGACTTTACCTCCGTTGGTGGCTTGTGGTCATGCTGGGACCTACTGGGGCAGTGAGGTCCTTTGTGCTGAGGCTCTTTTCATGAGCAAAGACTTCATTAAAAGCCCTTTAAGTGCTGCCCGTCTGTCATTCTTCCAGATTTTGTCCTTTTTCTGTTATCCAGTCTTCAAAGATACTTGACCATTTCTGTGCAGGTCCACGGGTACGTGGCACTAAGGGATGAGGTCTGGCAGCCTTTTCTTTAGAAATAAAAATTAAAAAAAAAAAAAAAAAAAATCAGTTTATTGTCCAGAAATCTCAAATTAGCAAACCTATTTTGAATTATTTTAGCTTTTCCCATGCTCTTGGTTTCCTTGTGGAGGAAAGGAAGTGTGACTAGCACTGAAGTGCGTCCGTCCTCCCTGTGTTTCCTACCCTTTGGAAGCAGGAAGATCCTGGAATCTTGGGAAAGAGCCTCTTTTCGTGACAATTCCTGCGTAATCAGGGCTGGATTCGTGCCGTCATCTCCATGAAACCATGGGCGGAGGTGATGGGAACCGTGTCTGATTTTCCTTCCGGAGTCCCCTCGTCCCCAGGCAGTGACAGCAGCACTTCCCAAGGAGCTGGGGGCTCCCAGCACTGCTCCCTGCCACAGCCAGCTCTGCTCTCGTGAATTGCCAGCTCCCTGATTCTGAGTGACAGCTCTCCTGTCCCTCAGTTTCCCTACCTGTCATATGGAGATGACTGCAGCTCTTCCAGGTGGGTTTGGAAGCAGAGATGGTTTTTGGGGCAGAAGCAGTGCAGGAACTCAGCAGCTGCAGGGAGCAGAGGAGTGGAGAGGAAGGTAATGGCAACAGCCTTTATACTGGGCTTGGAGAGAAGAGCTGTGACTCACCATTCCCTCACCTTTAAAATCTGCCTCGTCTGGGTTATGATAAATCTGTCTCTCCCTGGGACGCTGTGTTGGTGCTGCCAAGGGGATGGTGCAGCAGAGCTGCCTGAAGTGATGCCCTGAGCACGCTGGGGTTGGCATCTCACGGTGCAGGGGCCTCCACCCATGCACTGCACCTTCCCGTAAAGGCTGGCAAGGAGGTTTCACCTGTGATCACCAGCAAGAGAAGGTATTTGGCTCTCAGTAGGAACGTTAAGTGGTTAATAATAATGACATTTAGCTCCTCCTCCATGTAATTTTGGTGGGTAAGTCTCGAGGCATTTTATAGAAGAGGCCAGAATCAATGAAGAGTTTTGTTTTCTAATTAAAATGCGAGGAGGAAGGGGAAGATCCTCTGAATGAATTACCCACTTTTGTGCAGGAGATAATTTAAGGCTCAGGTAACCAAAATGACTCATGGCCCCGTCTAACCCAGCCTGATGCTCATGACTGCAGCAGATTGCAAGACCGATAAGAGCTGTCGGGTTCAGAAAAACCTTGACTTGTGGGAGGAAGAAAATCTGCCTGAAAAACTGCATTCTTAGCAGCGTGCAAGGAAACTGCACGGTGCTGTTTGAGATGGGTTTGGATAGGAAAGTCCCTTTTCTGCTTTAGCCTGTTAAGGGATCTTTCAAAGCTGGTATGTGCCATCTCCTTGTTTGGGTTTGGTTTGGTTTTTTTCTGTCTCTTATGATTTTTCTTCTCCTCAAAGTGACTTTCTAAGTCTGGTTGCTTTGTGATCCCCCATACCCATGCCAGGCCAGAGGCTGTGCCCAGCACTGGCTGCTTCTGGAGGAGTTGGAGCTGAGATTTGGAGAAGCTCTCAAGGCACATCCCTGCTGCAGGGCAGGAGAGGCCAGGGATGAAGCAACCAGAGAAAAAGGGTTAAAGTTTCTTGCATCTGCCAGCTCTCGTGGCACCAATCCAATTTTAGCTTCATACGTATAGCTGAGTGATCAGCAGATTTTACAGACTGCCTTTCTGGGGGCAGGAAATCACTTCTAGGCCAATAAAACAACTTTGCAGGAAGTTCCTTGCTCATCTGAAGAGCAGAGTAATGGTGAAGGAGAACGGGCTGGACAGTCCGTGGTGGCCTGGCGTAGTAAGGAAACGAGAAATATTCCTACTGTAATGTAACACAGCAAGGAAAATATTTACCTAAAATTCTCCTGCAGCCAGAGCTTTGGAGAACAGGGATTCTATCTTGGACAGCAGCTGCTGTGTAGAGTATCCCAAAGGTCTTATCAAACCAGGAGCTTGAGTTGAGGCCACTGGTACAGTAAAAACAGCGAGTGAGACCCTTGGTTGTGTGAGCAAGGGGAGCAGCAAGTGACAGAAGAGATGTGATCTGCCCTCTTTCTTTTGAAAAGTGAGTTCCATCTCTTTTAAGATAAAAATTAAAATGTATTACAATACCTGTGACATGTCGGGAGGCAGGAGCAGGAAAGCCAGATAAGTGACTGAAGAAAATACCTGCCACAAGGACAGAAGGAGCAGAACCTGATTACTTTATCAAAGGGAGTGTAGGTGATGTGATCAGTGTGGGAGATCTGTCACCAGGAGAAGTCTCATGGTCTTCAATCTCCTCGATCCACCTGGAAAGGGCACAGCAGGGACTGTGCCAAAACTGCATTTGGCTGAGCAGTGCAACACACACTGGTGCTGTGCTGACAGGGAACCCCAAAAGCCAATTCCAGGGGACAAGGCAGGTTCTCCATCCCACTGGGATGGGGGCTCAGCTTCCCAGGGTTGCCTGCTTTTCTAGAAGAAGGATTTAGCTAAATGTAAACTTTTGGGTTGAGGATGCAGGTAGAAAAACAGATGAAATGGGGTTTGGTTATGTGCAGCTTGGGCAAGGGGGTGATTTTTCTGGTCTGATGTTCTTGTAAAGCTGTGCCTCTGACATGGCTCAAAGAGATAAACGGGCAAGAAAGTCTCCAAGAGAGAGAAGGATGGGCTTATCTCCCTGGTGGAAACTTGCTCCTCTTCTACTAGCAGGCACTTGGGGTATGTGCTGTGGGGTGAGCTGTTTACATACCTTGCTGCTTTAAATATTTACTGTTAGAGCTCTGGATATTCTTGTTATTCTTTAGTTGCTGTAATTTTCCATCTTTCTCTCCCCCTCCCAGTGCCTTAGGTGCACATGGGTGCAATATGACCCAGCTGGTTTTAATGAAAAGGAACTCCTGCTTATAGCCCGGATATTTTATTTCACACTTCTTGGGGCTCTCCTCTCGGCTGCTTGATTTGCTAAGCTTTTATTAGATCCAGGATGATAACATTGCCTTTGCTTGGGAAATGCAGTGACCCAGGGAGCTGGGACTGACCCAAACTGCCTCAACCTCTTCTGCTGAAATGCTCTGAGCTTCATCACCAGCTCCGTGAGACCAGCAGACGTCATTGTGATGCTCCCCACCACAGTCTATCAAGCAATGTTTTGGGTTTTTTTCTAGCATTTTACTTCTTCTTGCTTCCTGTTGACCTCAAAAGCAGGGTCCCCATCACAGCATCACACCAATCCCTGTGTGACCTAGTTCAGAGAGTGCCACCAAACTCCAAGCAGGGCCTCTCACACTGAATCTTATGGGATTTGTAAGGTGGGAGACTCTGAACATCAAAAAATGCCCTTGGTCCCTCCTCAGATTGCCCATATTGCTCTTTTTAACTCTTCTTTACAATAATGATTTTTAGTTTGTCTTGCTTAGCTCACTTTTTTCCCTGCTTTAAACCCATTCTACAACTCTGTGATGAGGTTGTAGTCAGGATGTTTAACAGACTTTGTAAAAGGCTGACCCAGGTTCTGTTCTTCCAGTGAGCAAGTCGTCCATAGTTTTTAACAAAGTGTTTTTTTTTCCTCTCAGTAACAAAGTTAATTATTGACAGTTACATTTTTACCTGCTGGAAATAGATTGCGGATTGTGACCTGCACATGAGCACTGGGGAAGAGAAAAATAAAGACACTTTCTTTCAAAAATCAATGCCAGCGAGGCGGGTCAGCCCTCTGCAATGCTGTGCCGTGTGGCAGCTGCCACCACTGCCCACGGTGGGGACAGCAGGGACCTGGCACCCAGATGCTGAGCTCAGTGTCACGGGAGCCACAGGTCCATGGTCATCCCTGTTCTCCTCCAAGCCACCAGGAACAGCTGATGGTGTTCAGACAGGATGACACCAAGGAGCTTTACTGGCAGTGTATCATGTGGGGAGGCATTTCTGGCTCCAGGTGTGATGCAGAGAGATGCAGAGCTGTTCCTCCCTGCGCTGCTCTGGTACGGTGGTTTCTGACACCACGAGGAGAGCAAGAAATGAAAGAGCTGAGCGCTGCTGTCTGCCAGAGGGAAGGAAATCCACTGTACCTACCTTAAAACACCACACTTCCGTTGTAAAGGTGTGTTCTCGAGATTATTTAAACAGTTCTCATGTTTTCAAGTAACGCCTTTCCTTGGACAGTGTGGAAAACCTGGAGCTTGCTGAGTCTGGGAAATTGATGCTGTTGGTTTCATTTTCTGGTTCATGTGCACTCTGGGGGAGTCTGTGGTGTCTGCAGACTTTGAACATGTGAAATTAAAAGGGTGACATCAGTGGTGAAACTCATACTTTCTGCAGTAACAGGCAGTAACTGTATTGCTCTTTTGCATAATTTTTCTTTATGGTTCACCCAAAGTGGGCTAAAAGCCCAACCCATTCATTTTTCCTTTCCTGTTGATGCGCCTGGACACATTTCAGTGGGTATCATCACTTTAAAATGATGCTATTAAAACACAGGGCGGGGAGGATGAAAAGAGGGTCAAGAGGGCAGGATCTGAATCAACACCGGAAGGGAGAAACATCAGATAGCGAGATGCTCAACCTGAGAGTGTATGAGAGGCGGGGAGGAGGCAGCAGTGTCGCGGAAGGGGCTGGTGTCGGTGCCCGGGGCTGGTGTCGGTGCCCGGGGCTGGCGTTTGCCTCGCTGGCTCGGGCTGGAGTGGAGGGAGCTGCGGCAGCACTGAGTGCTCAGCGCTGGGCTCAACATCGGGGCAAGTTTTGCAGCCCCTTCTGCTGCTGCAGTGATGGTTTTCCAGAGCAGGCTGCTCGGATTTGGCAGTGGTGGGTTAGCACAGTTGGTTCTAGCGCTGGTTTGGTTTTGAGGAATTATAAAACGGAGCGTGGCCAAGTTGTCCCTTTCCAAACAAGGGTAAACCGAGCAGCGAAAGGTTCATCAATGCTGGAGAACATCGGGGGAGTGACCCACCCGTGCGGGCCGGTCCCACCCCTCGCGGGGCAGCGCTGGGTCGTTACCCCAGGCTGTTACCCCCCGACCGGGGCTCCGCGCTGAGGGGCACAGCGGGGTCGGGGCGCTCAGCCCCGCGGCGCCGGGGGATGCGGGACGCGCTCGCTGCCGGCAGCGCCCGGGGGCCGTGAGGGTGCCCCTCGCACCCCTCGGGGCGGGGCGGGGGTCCCGGCCACCGCCCCGCAGAGGGGCCGGCGCGGCGGAGGGGGCGGCGTGACGGGCGTGGGGAGCAGCCAGTGCGCGGCGAGGGGCCGTGCCGGGCCGGGCTGCGCTGGGCCGGGCCGGGGGCATGGCTCGCTGCCCGGCGGGGCGGGGGGCGGCCGCAGCCGCTCGCCCTCCGCCATTCGCGCGGCCGCAGCGCGCACCGCGGAGCCGGGGGGCAGCGCCCCGCGCCCCGCCATGGCCGACCCGGCCGTCAGCGCCCACCTGGAGGGCATCATCTCCGACTTCGAAGGTGGGTGGCCCCGCCGATGGAGCGCGCCGGGGAGCGCGGGGGTTGGAAGGGGCACCCACGGCAGGAGCAGCCGCTTTTGGGGCTCAGCCGAGAGGAGCTGCAGCCGCGGCGGAGCGGGGCGAGCTCGGCTCGGCTTCCCCCCGGCTCGGCTGCCGCAGTCTCCCCACGCCGCTGGCGCCCCGGTGGTACCCGAGGGGGTCCTGGCCGAGGCGGGGGGTGGCAGCCCGCGGGTAGGGAGGGCTGGAAGGAGCGGGATGCCCCAAGGCGGCATTCCCAGGGCTGTCGGTGCCTTTTGTCCGGAACGGCTGCGCCCGGTGGTATCTGCCAAAGCAGGGTCTTACGGGATGTTTCTCCTTTCCTGCCCTTCCCGAGTTAATTTATGTGGTTTTTTCAGCTGAAAACACCCGCCTGACCAGACTGAAAGTCTGAAAAAAAAACAAGCGCGAGCCCTTCTGTTGATTCCCAGCTCTGGGGCGCAAACACAGCCCTGGAGTAGCTGGGATGTGGGTAACGATCCCAAGTTTCACGTATCTCCGTAGCGGGAGCTGCCTGCCCTAGAGAGCTCTGCAGTTGTCCCGTGGCAGAGCTCCAGCGGCCCGCAGCGTTGACTCGCTCGCTGATGGAGGCTCTCCATGCAGCCCCCTTGGCGTGCGGACCGGGGTGGCTTCTCCCCGGGTCCCTGCCTCTTCTTGCCTGCTACTCTGGCTTTTTCAGGCAAGAAAATACGCTAGATAGGAGTGTGCTGCTGCCAGATGGGTCTGGGAGTCAGAGACAGGCAGAAGAGGGCTGGGGGGGTTGTGCCTGAAGCAGGCGTTGAGAGATCGGCTCGAGGGAGCTCATCTTCCCGAGCAGAGTTTTGGAAGAGCAGCTCCATCCCTACGCGCTCGCACGTCCTGGCAGCGGCCCAAGCGGAGCTTTGTGCAGCGGTTTCTAGAAGGAAGGAAAAAAAAAAAAGGCAAAAAAAAAAAAAGAAAAAAACCACAAGAAACAGCGGAGATGTGGGGGCCGCGGTGAAAGCTTATCCAGGGGCTGCGTGTGCATGGCCATAGGCTCAGCCTCCACCTCCTCCTGGAGAACCCAGCCTGGCCTTGGGGAAGCAGCGCTCCGCTGTTTTTCCTGCTGGGAAGCCGAGGAAGCTCAGAGCACAGGGGGTTCCTCTTCCAGGTCAGGCAGGAAACGGGTGGCAAAGCTGGGGTCTCTGCAGTCCTTGTCGTAGGGTTTGGACACGGTCAGCTCCTCTATTTCCAGCCTGCGGGTTTGCTCCAGCTGCAGTTGGCCGTGGAGGGCATAGCGGGAGGCTGAGGGAAGTCACGTCCCTCAGGGAGATTGGAACTAACAAGTGTTGGGACACAGAGGGTGACCCGATGCCACCACCCCTTTGGTGCTTGGGGTTCAAGGGCGCCTTTGTGACTGTCCTTGAGGGACGCGTGAGCTTCCCCACCGCAGGGCTGCGAGCGCTGATGTAATTACAGCTTCCCTCTCGCTGCCCCAATTGCATTTAAATCTCCGAAGAATGAGTAATTCCCTACCCGGATACGATAAAGGCTCTGCTGTGGGCCCCGGGGCTGCCTGCATGGGCTGTGTGTGTTCCTCGGTGGCACCGAGCAGCTCCACAGTGCCTTTATTTTCAGTCTATGGAGCACTTTATAGTTCCTGCCTGTGCAGAGGGAGAGGCTGGGGAAAGCTCCCTGCATCTGAAGCCAAAAGGTCTGGCCTTGCCCTTGAGCAGGGATCTGGGCTACTGTTTCACAATTTAATTAGCTCTCAGGGTTGCGCAGCAGCTTCCCAAAAAGCAGGCAATTAATCTCTAGCCCGTAGGGCAGGAGATGCAGTGTTCCTGTCTGCTGGGTGGGTACCTCAACCCCACGCAGCCCCTGGCCAAGCAGGAAAGATCTGCCAAAAATACCATGGAGCAGAAACACCAGATCGTCCAGAGCCCTCTTTGTTCCGCCAGTCACACACTGCCTGCCCTCCCCAGTCACCCTGGCTGTTCCTGCCTGTTTTCCTCACAGCATCCCTGCCTGGTTTCTTGTCCCTGCTGTGTTGCAGCAGGCAGGGAGCTGCAGCCTCAGTGAGCCTGGGGCGGGTGTGAGGGCCCTTTGGGATAGGGAAACAGTGCCAGGTACTTGATTGAAGTTTAGTTTCCAGATCAAAGTAACATGTGAGAAGGAAGCACAGCACAGCAGAGTGTGTTCTTCCTTGTGCCTGATGCTGTGGTGGGGATGCTCACAGCGCCCGTCTTGCACCGACCAGCAGCTCCTGCGGGGAGGGCACTAGAAAAGTCCAGGGACTTCTGCCCCAAAGAAACTGTGGATGTTCCATCCCTGGGAGCATTCAAGGTCAGGTTGGATAGGACTATGAGCAGCCTTGTTCAGGGGATGGTGTTCCCTGCCCATGGCAGGGGGGTTGGAAATAGATGATTTGTAAGGTCTCTTCCAACCAAAACCATTCTATGATTCTAATCCCCCTTATTTGACTGACAAAAGCTTCCTCCTCTCTAGTGGGGCAGAGCATCATTAGGGCTGTGGTTTGCCAGGATTTACAGAGCATAATAGCTCTGCCCCTGGGTTTATAGATTCTGGCAGGTTTTCAGGAGCGTGGCTGGTACAGCTATGGTTGAAGCAGCGCTTCCCAAGCTCACCTTTGCCTCAGAGGGGGCTGTGGATCCCTCAGCTCCCCAGGGCTCAGGCACAGACCCCGAGCTGCAAGGAAGGGAAGCTGCAGTGCTAAATCAACCTGGTGAGATGCCTGTGCAGTGTGTTAACAACCCGTGTGCCCCACACCTCCCTGATCCAGCCCAGGCCGGGTGATGTGGGAGCGTTGGTGTCCGTGGTGCTCCGCTGCAGACGGGGTGGATGCTCCTGCTCACGGCTTTGGTTGGTTGTGATGCTGCACAAAGACAACCCCACAGCGTGGTACTCGTCTTCCTGCTAGAGGTATAAAGCACTGTGCACTCAGGATCTGCTGCCTAGTAGGAAGACAGGAGAGATCTGCTAAGGTCCCTCATCCTGGTGGGATGTCCCAGGGTAACTGAGGCACGTTTATGCTGGCAGTTGCTGGTGGTGAGTTGGCAGCAGTGATGCCAAACCCTCCTTGCCTTTGCCAGTGCTGTCAGTCAACACCAGATTCATTTCCTTGTGATGTTGAAACACAAATTGTCGCAGTGGGTGCAAACTGTGCCTGGTGGAAACGCTGAGCAGGGCCCTAAGTGTGTGGTGAGGGGTTCTGTGTGGTGTCTGGGGATACAGCCTGGCGGGGGCACAGGCTGGCAGCTTTGCTCTGGCAGAAACCGTGAGACAGCATTTGTTCACAGTTCTTAATCCCTGTTTTTCCCATTGCTCAGAGCCCAGCTCCCTTGGGCAGCGTGTGCTGGCTGGTGGGTGAGCCTTGGCAGTGCCGTGGAGCTGGGTGGGGAGCGTCCAGCCCTGCCAGGACATGCCACTGCTGATCAGAAGGCTTCTCTGGCTATTTTATTTATTTACTCTTCCTTACTATTGCACGCTTTTCAGACACTACTTCTCTCACCACCCAGCGCAGGGTATTTTTAGTATTTCAGCAGCAGACTTTGTCTCAACGAGACACAAACTCGTGCTAAGTTATGTCCCGGTTTTAAGTGCCACCAAAAAACCATCACCCAGCTCGTTTTCAGGAGGGCACTGCATTATAAATAGGCTTTTCTACGTGCGCGAAACTCACGGACTCCTCCTTAAAATTTCCTTGAGCGAATGCCCGGGATGTCTGTGGGACACGTGGCCGTGGTGCATCCCCGGGCTGTGCAGGGCCAGCGTTCCTGCTGCCCCGGGGAGCAGCTGCAGCCGCGTGCTGCGGATGCTGGGACTCAGCCCCAGGCTAATATTAGCAGGAACGCGCCAGCGGGACGATCCCAGCGCTCTGTGGGTGATGCGCCTTGAATTGAGCAGAGTGCAAAGCCCTGGAGATAGGAGGTGCCTCGTGTTTATGTGAGCGTCTCACTCAGGTCCAAGATCAGTCCCGTAAGCCCGGCCCAAGGGTTTGCAGGATGAGCGCTGGGCTGGGAGCTGAGCGTGTGACTAACGGTCCCTCGTGTGCCAGGGCTCAATGCCTGGAAAAGGAAACGCAAAAAAGATCTTTCCGATTTACAGCTTGGATCATCCCAACCCTAGGAGTGAAGCAAAGCTCCTCAATTGTTGGATTTCCTGGGCTGTCCCCAAAAAGTGGCACTGCAGCTGGTCTCTTCCAGAGCTCTTCATTACCAGCTTGGTGTGGGCAAAGCTAGAGCCACTCATTGATGTAGCTGGTGCTCCAAGAGAGCAAAGTCACCTCTGATACCCTCAAAGCTGGGTTTACAGCCACTTCAGAGAGTTTTCTCTCTTATTATACATCTACGTTTCTCAATCTGAGATAAAAGGATGGGCTGGAGGGGAATTTTCTGCCAAGTCCTCATGTGGTGGGAGAGGAAGGAGCCAGAGGAAGGTGCCTGTGGGAAGGGAAGTTTTGTGTCTTCCACAGCAGAAGTTGCATCTGCCCCTGCAGAACTGACCTTCGAGCCACAGAGTCAAAAAACTGCATCTGCCTGGTCACAGCAGCGGGTACCTGCTGTTGTGGGTTGGGGTCTTCCCTGTGTGTATCTTACTCTTTGGGAATAAAAAGGTTGTGAGGGAGTGGGAAAGGGAAGAACAGGACACTGATCTCCCTGTCCACGTGAACTGGGCTCTGGGGATGGCCTCTGGCCTCGGTTAGGTTGGAGAATCATCCAGAGGTTGTTGTTTACAGCCATGTGATGCAAGGAGCTGTGTGTCCTTGGGGCCGGGCACCCACTGCGGCACGGAGCAGCGTCCCTGGCTGTGTGACAGCAGGGAGGGCTCCCAGTGCTGGCACAGGTGAGCTCCTCTGTCCTCATGGGACCAGCCTTGGGCAAAGCGAGCACAGCACTGTGCTGGTCATAAAGAGACCTTTCAGAGGAGCCGGGGTGGGAAGGGACAGGGAGGGGATGAGGAGGAGCCAGGGCAGCTGCTCTGGTTTTGCAAGCATAGTGCTGCTGCCTGGAGGTGAGTCAGGGGCCGGAGCACGTACACCATGCTGGCTCTTCCCAGGCTCTGGGATCTTGGTAGCACCTTTCCCTTAGTAAGGGACTCACCTAAAATGCTTCTCTCTTTGCTCGTTGCCTCTTGGTGGATCAGGGCAGTGGAGTGAGTAGGTGGCACTTCTGGAACACGCTGGGTCAGCTCTGATAGCTCTGAGTGACCATGGCTCTGTCTCTTGGCCAATACCTGCCAGCAAACCTGGGGCTAAATTACTGCCAGGCATTAACCTGGCACCTCTGGGTGCCCCATGGCCTCACTGGGTGCTGGTTTAGTTTCTGGTTTGCTGCCCCTTCTTGCAGGGAGCTGCTCAGCCCTTTTTGCCAGGAGCCAGGACAGACAGCGGCCACAAAAGCCTGGACTGGGACATGTCATAAATCCAAAGACAATAATGGTGGCTTCAGAATCACTCCAAATATTTATGTTCCTGACTCTGATATTTAAGGCAGCATCCTTCTGCAGGACTGTCATGCAGGCTCTTTCCCAACCTCTCTGTCCCCTCCTGCTGCAGTGAGCTCTGGCACCTCTTTGGTCTTTAGAGATGCAACGTGGAGACAAGAAGCCAAGTGACCCTAAATCCTGGTTAAGCTTATTTGAAGCCTGTAAAATGAGTCAGTGGGTCTGAGTTCAGTTTCTGGTGGGGCTGTGCCTGGCTGCTGGGGGTCAGGGTCCCTCAGGGAGCTCTTTGTGGGCTGCCATGCCCTTCAGCACAGGGATTAGGGTTGTGTCCTGGCCACCTCTCCTTTTACACCTGCAGGGTACTGTTTGGTCCTCTGGCAGCACCAGCAGTTTGTACCCAGCTGCTGTGCAGGTGCCAGTGTGGGAGAGCCCTCCTTGGTGCAGGAGACCCCTCCTCACTCCCTTCCCTGCCACAAACTCTGCAGGTAAGGAGTAGCCCTTGGGCAAGAAGGGGTTTGTTGCTGCCTCCAACTTACTCTGAACAGCTCTCATCTCCTGATGGCTGTGACTCAGGCTTTTACCCTGATTGCTTTTGTGAGGCTGCTGGACGGAGCTCAGCCCTTGGGTCTCCTGGGGACACCTCCAGAGCGGTGGCCCAGGGGCAGTGTCCCTCCAAGCTGGCTCTTGGCTGGTTTTTGTGCCAAAAGGGGAGATGCCATGGGTGGTGCGTGACCCTGCGTCCTCCCAGTGCTGCTGGCACCCAGGCCAGGGCAGTTTGGAGTGGGGTGCCCACCTGTTGCCCAGGTGTAGGCACAGTCAGTGCCAGCCTCCTGTGGATTGCAGGGCAGGGGACACCGTGACATCAGTCTGTGCCACCATCCTCCTGGCAGTAGAGGTGGCAGTTTGGGACCCACGCATCACAAAACTGTGCAGCCCCCTGCTAGGGTGAGCTGGGTGCTCTGCAGCCTCTCCCAGCCCTGGGAGTCGTGGCAGGGGTCAGAGGTGAGGGCAGAGGCACTGGTCAGCTGCACTGGTTTGGGAGACAAGGAGCATGGTGAGGGCTGTGGTTGGGACCTCAGCTTTTCTTTCATCTTGGCTGCTGAAAGTAAAAATACAGGGAAATGTGAAAAGGATGGATTTTATTTTATTTTTCAAAGCACGTTTAGTTTGCCAGGGAGGAGGAGGGCTCTGCTCTCTGCCAGCCCTCAGGACGTTTGGACAGCAGCTCACACTGAGTGCTGGGTGTCCCCTCCAAGAGAGCCATCAGAGCTGGCTGCAGGGACAGCAGCAGTCAGCAAGCAGTGCAGGCAGGAGTGGGCAGCACTGCAGGGCTGAGTGGCTCCTGGGTCCCTCCTTTGCCCCCTTTTACCAATTTATCCCTCTTCTGTAGATTTTTAACCAGCGTGTTGCAACACCACCCATCAAAGCATCTTCTCAAATGGAGACTTCACTGATTTAATCACCCAGTCCCTGCCACCCAGGCTGGTCACCCACCCGAGTCACTCTCCATGTCCCTTCTGTGGGCACTGGGATCCATGACTCCTGGGGATGGCATCTGTGGCACCAGCATGGGGCAGGCTGGGCTCTGCAAGACCATCTGCATCATACTTTTGTCTCTGGGTAATCGTTTCAAGGCATTTTAGAAATATTAGTGAACCAAACCAAATCTACAGCCCCACGGGAGGCACAGAAAAGATTTATTTCTCTCCTTCCTCCTCCCCTTATGAAAGGAAACTGGAGCACAGACCGGAGACAGGAGCTGGAGTGAGCCCGTGGCTGAGCCAGTAATGCAATCTGCTGGGCTGGATACCCTGTGTTTTATGTAATTTTCTGTACAAGTATGAAATGAATATAAGGGATGTAAAATATACTGGTCTGGTCTGGAAGCATTTTGCTGCGAGTTAATGGTTATGTAAACCCAAGTGTAATAGAGAATCAAGCTCAAATCTTTTGAGAACTGCATTATAGGGACTGGAAAGCTGGGATTTTGTATTAATCTGAGTGTGGATTTTGGGTTTTTTTTCTATTCTTAGTCCTGACTTTGCTTTTGCATGATCATTTCTGGGAAATGAGAGGTTTGCTGCATCAGCCTCAGGCTGTTTTATACCTTGTTGTGAGTGAGAGAAATGCTGCTTGGAAAGCTTTGATTGATGTCAGAACCCTGAACTTACACTTATGCCCAAATTTCCACCAGAACTCACCTCTTGGTACCATTTACACCGTTCAGGAAGGCCCTGCATAGTGACAGCCCATTGCCAGCCTTGTCTTATACATGTGATTTGTGTCAGACCATGCAATCTACTGCAACTTCTTTTGGAGGCTGTCTGTGAAGTCAGAGAAAGGATTTATTTGTGCATAAACCATTCATAACTTACTCAGGATAGTGTGAGAGTCAGGCTACAACAGCAGAGTGTCACTGCATGTATATGTGTGTGTATATATATATATTTATTTATTTTTATATGTAGTGCAGCAAGGTTGGTTTATTGGTAAGGGAAAGGGGTGAAGCCTCCTGGCACAAGAACAGGGAGGGGATCCAGCAACCCTTACTTCTCTTCTTTCTTATGTTAGATCACCAGAAGCTTTGGGAAATGTGCTTTTAAAATTTCCTGCCTTGGTTTCTGTGGATGTGAGAGGGGATCTGAGTCTCTCGGGCTGTTTCGAAGCTGTGTGTGTACTCACAAAATCCTGCCAGCATGTGCAGCATCGCTTGCTGCCTGCACTGCCAGCGGTTTTCCACCTCAGACCCATGATTTTGATCCCATTGATGGGCTTTGTGGACTTGGGAGCACCTTGTTGAGAATGGGGTAGAGTTATCCTGCTCTGGCCCTGCAGCAGGGGTGCAGCCCCCTTCCCTTTCTGCTGTGGGACCTTTAGGGTTAATGCACGGTGGATACACCCCATAGGTATGTGCAGAACACCCAACTTGCCCCCATAACTGAGCCTCTAGTTCACTCCCATGCACCCATCTCTGGTATGGGTGGTGGCAGCTCTTCAGTGGCATCACCCCGGGTAGGTTTGGATCAGCCAGACCCAGCTGGCCCCATGGTAACGTGGGCACACCCTCTTTGCTCACAGCCTGGCCCAGAAAAGCTCCGCCAGCACCCTGCTGCCTGTGACAGGGCTCTGGGAAGCTTTAAGGGCTGTGAGCAGTGAATGCTGTGTTGGGTTTCCAAGGGTTCCTTGAAAGATGAGAGCTGCAGCCTCCCCCCTTTCCTGCCGGGGAACAGGAGGTGACCATCTGGTAGCAGTTTAGAGCGAGCCCTCGCTCTCAAACGGTGCCATTGTGTGGTGGGAAATAACGGGGCGCCGGCTGCCCCGGCCCCATAAGGCTCTTATGTGTCCAAAAACCCAAGGAAAGCTCTCTGTGCTTAAGCAAGCAAGCAAATGTAACCCCTGGGTTACGGGGACCACGTGAGGGGCACAGGATGTTTAATGGGAAGCAGTTGGGCGCTGCGGCCGCGACAGAGCTGGAGGCTCCGGCTGGGAAGCAGGTCCCCGAGGAGTCAGCATCCCTTGCTGTTTATTTTGGTCTCCTCCCGAGCTCTGTGCATAGATGTTTCCTTGTATAAAGCCTCCCCTGGCCTGTTAGTGGGATATTCTGTTTAAACAGGGAAGAGAGGAGGAGCAGATGTTGCAGATGTTCCCTGGCTGACCCCCGCGGGGTGCCCGGAGCCAGGCGGGGTGAGCCATGGTGGCAGCGTGCTGTGTGCTCCAGTGCTTCCAGCTGGGAGATGTGGAGTCCTTGTGCAGGAGCCAGATCCCTTCATGGCATCTGGGCACCCTTGGATTGCCTGGGCCTCCCGAGGAGGGCCTGTTCTTCTGCCAGAGCTGTGCATGTGGGAGTACCCAGTGCCACTCGCTTGTGGCGTCTCTGGAAGACTCTTGGCTGTTGCATGAGCTGCTGGGATTTGAACCAGACCTCTGCCCTCCCTTCCCAGTTGACAGGATCCCTAAAGAGCAGCTTTAGCTGATGCTGTGTGACCTGCTGGGGGGTGACTGGGAGGACACAGTGGCCTCGCTGTGCAGCCACCCCAGCACTGCTGCATAAAACAGAAAGAGAAATCAATGTTGTCTCCTTTTCATCCCCAGTGCCAGCTTGGGGAGCATTTGAGCAGGAGGAAGGCACACATTTCTTGCCCACAAGTGCCTGTCTGGCATGTGTCACATTTGGGTTTTCAGGAGTGTGTGTCCTCGTGCACAGCCAGCAGAGCCGCCTCGGAGAGCCCATGCCTCCCTCATCCAAAAGAAGGATTAGCAGTGGTATTTTTGAAGCCAGCCCTGCAGAGTTGGGTGGTGCTGAGCGAAACTCCATGACCTTGAGAGGTTTGCAAAGGTCTGGTCCCAAAGGGACATCGCAGTGTGTGGTTCCCAACCCCGACATGGTGGTGGTGGGCTGTTGCAGAGGTTGCATCTGATAGGAAGCACTTGGAAATCTTATTTTAGGGGATTTTGGGCTTTCCCTGCCCAAAAGCTGCTGCCTTCAGCAGTGGTGGGTTGAGCCAGAGATGTCTGGATGGATCTGGAATGGGTTGAAAGGAAGCACATGCCAAAAGCAGTGCAGGTTGTGCTCAGCCCCACGTGCACCTCCAGAGGAAGAGAAGGAAGGGTGGTGCTCAGCACCTCTGCCACCTTCCCTGCCAGCTTCCTCTGACACCAGCCAGTCAGTGGGATGCTGCTGGTGGGGCTGGGGAAGCCCTGCTTGTGCCTGGAAAATACGATAGTGGGGACAATCCTGCAGCGTGGCCAGCCCAGGCCCTGCTCAGGGCAGGGACACCTTGTTCAGGGCTCTCAGGAATATGGCAGGGAGCTGGAGCCCATGGGGACATGGAGAATTGGCCACAACTGCCCGTGTGGGGCCCTACAGCCCTGCCTTGCCTTCAGCTCCTGTTTTTGTACGGAATACGGACACTTCCCCGCAGGAAGCTGGGAGGAGGGTCATCTGGAGCACAGGCTGTTTACTTTCCTTTCCTGGCTCTGGGCAGGACACACTATTTATAAGTTTTTTCTCTTTTTTTGAGAGCTGTTGTGCTTCCTGAGGTCCTTCTCTCTTCTCATGCAAGGAGGAGAGAGGCAATGCTGAGCAGGGAACTCCAGCCATGCTCGGTCCCTTTGAGGGCCACCATTGCTGAAGGTGACATTCCCAAGGATCGTGCTCGTGGCAGTGGGGCTCTGTCTCTGAGGTGGAAACACAAACCCTCTTGGTCACAGTCCTTCTCCTTTCTCATGCCTGGGATGTCTGACCTTCTGCAGACCATGCTGAATTTGGGGCAGCAGCCAAATGTGCCAGCAGGACAAGCTAGGTACTGAAATCCCCATGAAACCATGAGATGGATGCCCCATCCTGCAGAGCCGTGGATGAGAAAGCTCCTGGGCTGTCCCCAGGCAAGTTGGTGATCCTGCTGGAGAGGGAATGCCACTGGGAGCAGGGGTTCCTCATGATGTTGCTGTCAGAATCTGTGCTGAGCCATTTCTACCTCTCCTTTGGGGTGAAGGTTCCTTGCCCAGCCCCTCAGTACCCCCTTCCTGCCCTCAGCACAAGGGAGGAGTTATCTGGAGGCCTTGGCTGTCCTGAGACTGTAATCGTGGCTCTGCAGCTCTGCCTTAGGCTGTTTGAACCCCTTTGTGTCTGGGCTTTGACCTTTTTCTCTTTTCTCCAACTGAAGGACCTGGAAAAAAGCCATTTTTGGGTGTTGTAATTCAGTCCAGCCCTTTGATAAGGACAGGGGCTGGCTGTGCTCCAGCAGAAAGACCACATGGGTGGCATTGGACAGATTTACCCTGGGTGTGGGGCACTTTGAGGGGTTTCAATTCCAAAGAAAAGGCCATGTGGGTCAGCACTGCCATTGAGTTACCCACCACTTCTTCAGGAAGTGGCAGCAGGGCTCAGAGGAGTGGAGATGATGGATGCTGCTCATGCAAGGAACCCTTGGAGGTCAGCGGGGCTGTTTGTATCCAAAGCTCATTAGCAGGTCAGAAAGAAATCCCCAAACGACTTGGTGTTGAGGGATCTCCAGGGCAGTGTTCTTTAGGGAAAGATACTCATCAGCATTTCCTTTGCTGCCGGGTTCCTTGAGAGCATTTACCCTGTTCCTCAAGACACGTCTCTCATGAGGTTATAGGGCTGCTTGTTGAAGGGAAGAGGTGGGGACTGAGCTGGCTGGAGGACTGACAGGCGGGTTTTAAGAGCCTGATGTGGACAGAACTGTGGTTCCATCCCTCAGGGAGCTGCCAGTGCCTGGCAGTGCTGTGTCCTCTGCTGCTCTTGCCCACCCAGCTTTGCTCAAGGCCAGGCAGGGGCTCCCTGTCGGGTCGTCCCTTCCGCTCTCTTTGTTTCCAGCAAAATGCAAACTGGGCTTGGCTGGTGCATTGTTCAAACTTGGGATTTTTGGGGAAAAAAAAATAGCTAAAATGTAAGTTTCTGGATTAAGTGTGTGATGGAGAAGGGAAACTGTAGAAAACCTGTGCTGGAGGGTCTGAGCTCCAGCTCCGGGTTGGAGACCTGAGAGTTCAAACACGTTGAAACAGCTCTCAAGTGTGGGGCTTTTTTTGGATTAGTTATTCTGGGGATGCAGAGAACTGGGGCTTGGACACAGACCTGCAGTGCATGAGCTGTGCCAAGCGCAGACTGCAGGGCAGGGACTGCTGCAGGGAGCATCCCACCCCTGTCAGCGGGTGATGGCGTGGCTGGGAGAGCTCCACGGGAGTCAGAAAACAAATAAATCTGAGAAAAAACACCTTTAGTTTTCTTTACTGCCTCCCTCCCTTCTTCTACCCATGTCTGAATATTTCTGGGATGCAAGACAGACCGTTTTGTCACAAGGTGCCCTTTGTGGGACCCTTCCTGGGTTTCACAGGGGGGTGAGTGTTGTGCTTTGGTGCTTCCCTCTCTCCACAGCCACAGAGCAGCCGTGCTGCTGTTCCCATCAGGCTGATACTGAGGTTGGATCTCTCTGTGCATCCCTCCCTGCCCACACCAGCTGGGATGCCACCCTTGGGAGCCCATCCCAGACTCCTGTTGCTTCCCAGCAGTTCCCATGCTGGGGTCTGACCCACAACTGGGGGATACAGGTGTGTGTCCACTCACGTCTGTCTGTCCCTGAGCACAGAGAGGCTTTTGCTGGGTCGCTAATATGGAAAATCCTGGGGATGCTCCTGCTCCCAGGCTCCTCAGTGCCCGTCCAGGCTGCCTGTGCAGCCTGGGGTTCATACAGAGCAGTTTTGGGGTATTCCCCGCTAAAGGGGAAAGCAGCCCAAAGTCTTTGTCCTCACATTTCAACCCCTGGGAGTCTCCCTGTGCTGTGGCTTGTCTGACACGTGAGCCCCAGCTCCGAGGGCCCTGCTTGCCTCACCATCTCCTCTGGTTTCCCTGTGCTGCTGCCGGGGGATGTGACCACGGCTGTCCCAGCCCCTGCTGGCCGGACGGAGGAGGTCACAGCTGCTGCTGCCCCGCCTGGTGTCAGCAGCGGCGGTGGAGCAGAGCTGGGTGGCTGCCACGTGGATGGGTCCCCCTCCTTGTCCCACCGGCTGGACTCAGCAGTGACCGAGGGCTCCTGTCCAGCAAATGGATGTGCCCGAGGCACAGAGGGTCCCCACGTCCCCAAGCCGTGCCACATCCCCACGTCCCCAGGGGGGTCAGAGCAACCCTGGAGCAGAGATGCTTCCTGCATGGTGGCTCCTCTCCAGCTCCACCCCAGGGGTGGGAGGACATCCTGGGATGAGGCAAGGCTGTGCTCCAGTGTCTCCCTGGGATCCTGATGTCTTGTAGGATCTCAAGCCCAGGCTTTTAGAGGCTAAATCTCCCTGCTGCTATTCTGTTGATGTAAAGGAAGGATGGACTCATTGCTGATGCTCATGCTGGCCATCAGCAGCGTGGCTGTCACCACACTGGGCTGTCACCATGCCAGCTCAGCCTCACCTTGTGGAGGCTTCTTTGGGTTCCCAGGGCTGTGTCTACCCTGACCCTGTGTCTGTCTGGGTGCTGTGGGGTACAGAGGGTATTTATAGCCCATGGCATTTGGATCCAGCAGTGGTTCCCTTTCTGTGGAGCTCGGCCTTTTGTTTCTGTCTGGATCCTGTGTGGAGCAGGGGTCAGTTGTCCCCTTCCTTGTATCAGGGTCTCAAGTCCATGTGCTCAAAACATTTCAGTCTTTGGTTCACGTGGTCTCTACGTTTGTTTTTAAGGATATGAGCTTCTGTGGCTGCCACCTTTGGTTTTCTTGCTGAATTTATATGGGTTTAGTGCTCTCCTGGGATTGTTTCCCTGCTCCCAACTTGGATTTTGCTGGCAGTGCTCACAGGAAAGCTTCTGTTTATCTGTGAATCCTTTGGATGTGAGAGGGAAAACAAAGTGTTGGAAGCTGGATTGCTGTCTTCCCCCAAATCCAGTGCCCTGCTCTGCCATACCGTGGTGGGACCCTCTGCTCCCCTCTGGGTGTGGGATGGAGGGCAGTGTGAGGATAATCTCTGCTCTGGGGCTGAATTTCCTGGCTCTGGTATGTTTTGTTACTGCGTTTTTAACTTGGCTGGAGAGGCAGGGCCTCACCTTTGATCCCCAGCTGCTTAAATGGATGATGAATGCTGGGATGGAGGAGCAGAAATGGAGAGCAGAAATGGAGTTATGAGCCTTGTGCAGTGTCTGTAAGCATCTCTGGAGACACTCAGGTGGATGGTAACTAAATCCTGAACTACTTCTCATGTTTTTCAGCTCTGAAAAGATCCTTTGAGGTCGAGGAGGTAGATCAGTCTTCAAATTCCTCCACCCCACAAAGACGGGCCCCAAACACCCTCCTCCGGTCCACCGTGTCCAGCTCCACGCAGAAGTTTCAGGAACTCGGCGCCAGGAATTCGGAGCCATCCACACGACATGCGGAGCCCACCGTGCAAAGATCCCCCAAGCCCCCTCTGAGGAGAGTGGAGCTCTCTGGACCCAAACTGCCCGAGCCGGTGTCCAGAAGAACAGAAATCTCCATTGACATCTCATCCAAGCAGGTGGAGAACTCCACCTCAGGCTTGTCGCGGTTCGGCCTCAAACGAGCAGATGTGGGGCACAAACCCCCCGAGCCCACCCCCAGGAGGACTGAGATCACCCTCGGCAAGCCCCAGGAGCCGGGGCTGCGGAGGGCGGAGGCGCCGGCCTCCAAGATCCCCGAGATGTCCCAGCGCAGAGCCGACACGGCCAACGCTGCCGTGCCCGACGCGGGCCCCAGGCGCGTGGAGATCCAGGTGGCCAAGGCCACCGAGGGCCCGGCCCCGGCGGCACGGCCGGCCGAGAGCTCGGAGCCTGCCCTGCCCACCCCGGCGCACCAGGCCGAGCCAAAGCCGCAGCCGGTGCCCGTGGAGAGCCCGCCGAAGAGAGAAGAAGGTGAGTAGAGCCCTCGTGCTGGTCCCTGCCTCGGCTGTCACCCAGGGAGGTGCCGAGTGCCGTGTGCTGCTGCTCTTTTATCTCCCGTGGCGACGCCTCTCGAGGCTGCTCCGGGATCTGTGCTCTGATGTGTCCGTGCTCGTGGCTGTTAGCCTTGGGTTTATCCCGCCTGAAGGAGCTGTCGGGTTCGATAAGAAATGCTATAGAGCCTGGGAGGAAAGGAAAAAGGGAATGCAAAAAGGCTGGGTGCTTGCAGGAAATGGCAGCTCTGCCAGCTCGGGCCCTGTGTGCAGACCCACAGAGCCCTGCAGAGGCTCCGAGGGGCTGTGGAAGTGTTGCTGGGATATCGTTGTTTGGTGTTGTTGTTTATGGCTGTGGGGCAGGAACCGCCTGTTCATTAGCAGAAGTCAGGGTTTTTTGACCTTGGAGCCAAGGTCTAATAACATCATGGATCAGAGCCACTATTAAACTGGAGACCTGGCTTATATTAACTCTATCTTGTTTTCAATTAATCCCATATTAAAGCCAGCTTCCCTCCCTCACCAGCTGTCATTTTTTTCTCCATAACATTTTGGAGATTTTCCTTTCAGACCTGTTAATTACCTTTCTGCTCTCTATCACCCACGAGCTCTCTGCTGTGAGGGATGCAGTGGCTGGGTGGAGGGCACCCCCTCCCTCCCCACCCTGTGCCTCTCTCCGGGGGCTGTGGGATGGGGTGGGGTGGCTGAGCCAGGACCTTGGGGGTCCGTGCCTGGCCCTGGAGCTGGACCAGGGGTTCCATGCTCTTGCTGGGTGCTGCCCCGTGGTCACAAAGACCTGCAGAGAGGCCAGGTGTGTGCTGTTGTGCCGTGGTGTGTGCTGGTGTAAAACCAAGTCAGGAGTCAGCAGGGGAGCTGATGTCAAACCTGCAGGACTCAAGTGGGTTTTTCTTACTGTGCATGGTGTAGGTGTGGCTTTTCTGAGCTGGGTTTTTTGACAGGTTGGGCCATCTCCAGCTGGGCACAGCTGAGCTCTGAGCCCCAGCCCAAGGATGGGGTTTGTGTGAGCCCCCCTCTCTGTCCCAAGCTGCTGTGTGTGGTGTCCAGGAGGCACCGTGGTGGGTGGGTGCTCAGCCTCGTCCTGCTGGGTCTGGGCTGCTCTGGGTGTCCCAAGCTCTGAACCCCACGGGTGGTTGGGCACTTTAAGAGCAGAAAAGTGTCTGAGCTGGTGAATCCTCCAGCTGCCCAGGGCTAGGGGAGAGGGAGAACAGCTGCTGGCATGAGTGTTACCCCTGAGCCCGGCTGTCTGGAGTCTGCCTTACAGCACGAGCCAGCCCTGGCCTGGTACAAAAGGGGCTTTCAGTCCAAATGTCTCCAAGAATCATCACAGAATGGTTTGGCTTGGAAGGGACCCTAAAGATCATCTAGGTCCAACCCCACTGCCACGAAGAGCCAGGAGACAGAGTTGGAGGAGTCATGAGGGCTCTGTCTCCTTTTCCCCATGTGTCAGCACAAGGGTACAGCCCAGGGTCACTGCCAGAGCACGTGTCCCCTTCCTGATCTTCTCCTCCTCCCCCACTGCCATGACTTGAGGTTGCCCAAGGACCCCATTTTGGGGTGCTCCTCCCCTTGGCCCACAACACCCACCCTGAGGTGATGCTGGGCACGTGGGTGGCCTCTCTCCTTGTTGCTGGTGCAAGAACCCAGAGAGATTTGGGGGGGCTGCACAGGGACCCTCAGGATGTCCCATGGGTGGGTGCAGGCATGTCTCCAATGCTCCCCAGCTCCACTGCAGCTTTGGCCCCACCACAACCCCCCCAAATGAAAACGCTGCCTCTCCCATGTCTGCAGCAGAGACAACGTGTGGCAGGTCCTGCTCCAGGGTTTGGGTCACCAGGAGGTGCTCCTGTGGCACTGGACGCCCCAGGATCCCATTGCTGGTGGCTCTCCAGCACAAACAGCTGAGCAGGGGATGCAGGCATCTGCCTCCAGCTGTCCTCACTGCTGTGCTGGGCCTTACCTTCCCCAGCTGTCAGGCTCAGCTGCCTTGCCCTTAACCCCTCGTCCTGCTGCTGAAGGTATGCAGGAGAGCGTGTAGTGCAGGAAGAGGCCGGTCAGAGGAGAATAACAGTCCCAGGGAGCTTGGCAGTTCAGAACAAACCACAGAGGAAAGGAGTAATTTCAGTGCTGAACTTCATTAGGGTGGCGTGGCTGGCGGTGTGGGCTGAGCCCGCTCCAGAGCTGGGCTTCCCGAGGTGGGAGGAGGGCAGGAAGTGTTTAATGGGGCAAGAAATATTCCTTCCCATCCATGTTCTCCCTCTCTGAGTCTTTGCTCTCTCCTGCACTCCCTGGGGAGCGTTTGCTTCCTTTGTGCTGGTGTAACATTGAATTGGGCCATTAATGACAGGGAGGTGGGACAGAGGCACCCACTCGTGTGGGACGTGCCACAGCAAAGGCAGACTTTGTGTCCCCAATGTGGCTGGTGCTCCCCAGTGGGGACAGGGAAATGTGATGGGATAACCAGGGGATGTGGATTGCTATGGCTGGAGTCTGCCAGAGCAATCTGAGCTGGGCTGTGCAGTGGGTGCAGGCAAGGGGAGGACATGTAGAGGGCAGAAAGAGGCACAAGCAATTAAAAATAGCCATAAGAACAAGGTGAGGGCAAGGGCTGTTTCTGAGCCCGCGGCCCTGGGCACTGTGGGAGGCTGTCTTTGCTGTGCAGGACTTACCAAATGTGAATATCCTAACGTGAATATCCAAATCTGGCCGCCCGTGGGTGGGGCTGACCTCTCCCAGGCTCCTGCCGTGGGCAGCAGTTCACGCCCAGTCCCAGGGCACTGGCCTGGGATGGAGCTGGCAGAGGGAGGATGTTCCTGCCCTGTGATGGCAGGGCAGGTCTGAGCAGGGATGTGGTGCCAATGTGGCAGGAGCTGGTTCATCCCTGTGAGGAGAGGAACAGGGAATCACTGTGGGAGCAGCAGTGCTTCATCCAGAGACATCCACCTGCCCTTTGCAATGGAGAGATCTCGAGGCATCCGCGTGAGCTGGATGAGGGACAGGCAAATCCTCAGGAAAAGCTACATCAAATCCATCATGGGGGATCCTGTCACTTCCTCCTGCCACAGCATCACCTTCCACTGTGCCTCCCATCTCTGGTTTTGTGCTTGTGTGGTTGAACATCTTGGCCTTCTCTTGTTCCTGGCAATGTGTGGTGGTCAGGCTTGGAGAGGGGGGCAGGCATTGCTGGCCCCAGAAAAGTTAATGGTTTCCATTTTGGTTTAATAATCTCTTTCTACTTCCCCCAGTCTGAACCTGTTTGTATTGATGGCTCGGTTCTGGGATGTCAGGTGATGGATTGGAAGGACTCCCAGATGAGAAGTGGAAGCTGGTTTGATCTGCTGCTCCTTTTTGTCTCCTCACAAGCTGCTGTGGTTGCCTGGTTCCTGGGGACAGCACCCAGCCAGGCAGGCTCTGTCCCACCCTTGCTCCTGCCCCGTGAGCCTTCCTGGCAAGGATGCTCTGGAGCTTGTTTAGATAAATCAAGGCAGATACAATGAATAATGGGAACATTCACCTAAAACAGGGGCGTGACCTTCCTCTCTCCCACCATGCAGCTGTGCAAAACAGCCCGAACCATCTCTGAGCTTTCAGCTCGGTTGGAGTCTTTGTCCCATGACCACTTTGGGACAGCCACACAGGGTGCCAGGTGCCTCTTAAAACTCAGCAGAGTCCCCCCTCCTGTTTTGCTGCAGAACAAGCAGGGCAACATCAGGAGAGTGAAGCAATTCAACTCCTTCACTCTTTTTTTCCAGCTTGAACCCTTACAGAAAGACTTTTCTTTAGAACTCCCATAGAGTTGGGCTAAAATTTAAACCATTAAAGACCACTTAAAAATAGAATGAAGGAAACTTTGAGATCCTTGTGAAAAGCAGGGACCTGTTGCTGTGTGCTGGGAAGTTGTGGTGGGAGCTCTAACCCAGTTTCCCTCTACCAGCTTCAAGCCTCCATCCTGCCATGGGCACCCAGGGATGGAGAAGCAAAGCCACACAAGCCTTAGGGTGACTTTTCTTCTGTCCTGTGCTGCCAGGGTGACACCAAGTGTGGGGCTGCTGGGGTTAGAGGGATTTGGACAACTGTTAACACAGCGATGCTCCCTGGGATGGAGAGCCCGGGGCTGAGTGGAGATGGAGTGAGTCACCGTTTCCAGCTCTTCAACTGTACAAAGAGATTAAAGCTGTAGGGAAATGTTTCCTCCAAAACCAGCTGACCCATTCAGGCTAGGTTACGGGCAGTCTTTTTTTTGTTCTTGTTATTATTTTTAATGGGAAAGTGCCTACAGCTCAGGATTCCAAATGGAAGGGCTGAGTGGGAAACGCTGAGTCTTGGTTTGTGAACGCAGGTGCCAAAAATGAGATAATCTGGAAAAATCTAGAACTGCAACACCAGTGACTTGGAAGGAAGAGCGGGAGCATGTGTGGGGGAGAGGAATGTGTCCCATCCCAGAGACACTGCCTGATCCAGGGCACCACGGGCACGGGGAGGGCACTGCCTGCTCCTCCTCCCTCGCTGTGCTGTAGGAAGCAGCCAGTGCTCCTCGGTGTGCTTTGGGGTTTATTGAGGGCACTGAGGATGCCAGGAGGAGGCTGGGGGATGTGGCTGTGATGGTGCTCGTGTTGCACATCTCTGCCTCCCAGGAATGCTGTCCCCAAGTTATGTTGTGTTCATCTCCAGTCACGCTGGCATGCACGTGTCCCTTCTTTGCGTGGGCACAGTTTGTGTGGATGCTGTCCCAAGTGGATGCTCCAGATGGGCAGGACACATCCCAGGAAGTGAGGCTGTCCACTGCAGCCAGCCAGACCCAGGAGGATTTGTTTGCTCTGCTGGAAGTCCCTGCGGGCCCATAGGAAAAGCAGCGACCTCCCCAGTGGAGCTTCATTATGCAAAGGGATAGTTTCCCATAGGAAACACCACGGTTCCCACTTCCTTTCCCTGCCACACGTCACGTCTGAGACCAGGAGAGGGCGAAGCTGGGGATGCTGCATCCAGATCTGGGGCTTCCAACATCAGAAGGACACGGAGGTGCTGGAGAGAGTCCAAAGGAGGCCATGGAGATTCCCCAAGGGCTGGAACCCCTCTGCTCTGGAGCCAGGCTGGGAGAGCTGGGGGTGTTCACCTGGAGAAGAGAAGGCTCCAGGGAGAGCTCAGAGCCCCTTGCAGGGCCTAAAGGGGCTCCAGGAGAGCTGGACAGGGACTGGGAACAAGGGGCCTGCAGTGACAGGACAAGGGGAATGGCTTCTCGCTGCCACAGGGCAGGGTTAGATGGGATATTGGGAAGAAATTCTTCCCTGTGAGGGTGATGAGGCCCTGGCACAGGGTGCCAGAGAAGCTGTGGCTGCCCCATCCTGGGATGGGGCTTGGAGCAACCTGGGATGCTGGAAGGGCAGGGGTGGGACTGGGTGGTCTGTAAGGTCCCTTCCCACCCAAACCAATTTATGATTCCATGCTGAGCTGCAGAGTGACCCTGGCCCTGGGCTGAGTGACCTGGCAGGTCTCTTCCATGGCTGGGTTGGGTCTGTGGGTGAGGCTGTGCATCCATGTCATCTCCTCACCTCCTGAACCTTGCAGGAAGGATCTGGGGTGAATGTGTGTCTGCAGAGGTCGGAGCCTCCTGCTCCAGGCAGGCTCACCTGGCTGTGGCTCATGGGGTCTGTGCTCCAGCTGGGCTGTGAGCCCTGAGCACTCTGTGATGGAAACTGGGGCAGCCCCTGGACAGAGGTGCCTTTGCTGGCTGAGAAATGGGTGAGTGCTCCCGCCTGCTGTGGGATTTGTGTTCATCCAAGTGGTGCTGAAAGGCAAAGGGAGACACAGCCCTGGCTGAGGGGGGCATGTAGGAACCGGAACCAAGAGTTTCTCTGTTTATCTTGTGGTATTTGCATGTCTGGAGCCCGTGACAGTCGTGCTGGGGAACATGCTCCGCACCCATCCACTCCTTTGGATCCTCCAGCTTTCCCACATTTAGGTTAATCATCCTACAGGCTGATAAGGCAAATAAAATCCGTTATCTCGACCAAGATAAAACAAAGAGGTTGCTTTGATCTCCTGCAGTAAGGCCTGGCCGCTGGTTTTGTGACTTCTCTGCTGTCTGCCGGGGGAGGGAAGTGATGGCAGTGGTGATGAACCTTCTGTAATTAAGGAATCATTCTCTTTTAAGCTATTTCTAGACTGCTGTCCCTGCCTGAGATGTTTCTGTTGGCCAGTGGTTGAGGGGACACCATAGGCTGGGTGCAGCGCCAACTCCATAAACTGTGTCAGAGGAACTGAAGGAGATTATAGAGAGATAACTTTGTTTTGAGAAGATCAAACGTTGTTGTGAACAAAAAAGATAAGTTGACAGCAAGCCAGTTGTGTTCTTTACTCCTCCAGCAAACAAACAGACACAGAGACACTTCTACATTGTCGAAAATGCCGTGGTGAAGCTGAAGTGTATGTGGCTATAAATGGAAAAAGCAGCTGGTCTTGGATGGCAGCCTGTGCTCAGACTTCTTTGGGCCCAATTTTCCTTACATCTGTTAGAGGTTTTAAAGGAGGGATGTGGGGAGAGAGCTGCTTTCCTTTGGGTTGGTTAAATTTGGGTCACTCATTTCATTGATCTTCTCAGTTGGTCTCTGCACAGAAGTTCCCAGGGTTCCTGTAGGGTCACATGCATCAATACGTCATCCTCTTGAATCATTTTGGTTTATCTTAGCATGAAGGTAGTACCAGACATACTGGAAGACAAAGCTGGACTCAAGGGTCTGGTCCAAAACATTTTGCAACCAACAAAACTTTGCAGATGTTTATGCATTTATGAAAGGCAAATAATTTTAACAAACCACCTAAGGTTGCTGTGCCAGCCCAGGAGTGACAGCCTGGGGATTTGGGGTTGCTGGACTTGTATCACCTGCAGTTTGTTCTGTGTGGAAGCTGTACACTGGTTTTTGCATGGCAAAGGCCATTTGTCCAACAGCAATGAAGGATGGCTGAAATGAAGCATCTTTCAACACCTTGAAGTTCAGAGGCTGATGATGCTCTAGCAAATATGAGCATAACCTTGGGTTTATGTTTAGCTTTTCAACCCTTGAGAAGGTGTCCAGGGTTTGTCTGAGTCAGGTGGTCTTACCAGGTGTTCTCCTGCATTATTCCCAGAATCAGAGAGGGAGGTGAAAAGGGATTTGCAGCAGGGCAGAAGTGGCTGAGGCATTAATCCCTTGTTATTATGAGTGCTTGACAGTCTCCCCCAGCCAACCTGGCTTGGTCTGGTTGTTCTGTTGCTGTGGATGATCATTTGCTGTAGTGTGTGTGTCAAACTCTCTTTGATGCTTATCCACAGTACCTTAATCTTTTATGGTGGCTCTGCCTTCCCCCCTTTCCTCCTCTCTTGCTGCACATGGAGTGGGACAGACATTCCTTCCCTCTTTCAAAGAAAAGCTCAGCTTGTGGAGATCTCAGAGTTAAGAAGATTAGATGGGAATCCAAAAGGACGTGGTGCTGAGGAGGAGAGGGCAGTGATAAAAGCTGATGACACGTAAGCTCTTGAAAGGAGCTTTCTCAGCCACAGCTGTGTGGTAACTCACAAGTCTTGAACTGTAGGGCATTGCTTTCAACTCCAGCTCAAATGCAGCTGGGGCGTGTTCCATGTGGGCTGGGGAGATCTGGAGGGACATCACAGGAGCTGCCCTACCCAGATGGGGCTGGAGCCCCTGCCTCTGTTTGCTTCCCCTGTGTTATGACTCTGGATGGGGAATTTTGTTCACTCTGCTCAGCATTTGCTCTGACCTGGGAGCTTGTGCTGTTCTCTGCTGATGCACTGAAGAGTTGGTGTGCTCTGGACTCTTCTCTGAAGCTCTGGCTACATGGAGGTACAGGATGAGTCCCTGGTTACAGCCTCTGAAGCTACAAATGTGCAGGCTCATGCTCTGTCTCAGGGCATTCACTGGCAACTCCCTCCCATCCACAGTGGAAATCAGTTCATGGACCAAGAGCCAGAAAAACGCTGTGGAGATGGCAAAAGTTTGTATGGCAGGAGAGCCTGGTTGGGGCCCTGCCTTTGCTGCCCACTTCTTCGTTGTCTTGGAGGAATCCCTCTACCCACTCCTGCTTCTTTTGTAACCAGTGAACGTGGGCCTGAGGTTTAGTCCTTGCATTGGGTTTTCTTTATCCAGGTTCAGCTGGTGATTAGGAATTTGCTGGTCCTGCTCCCAGAGGTGCTGTGGGATTGTGCAGGGTAGGAGAAGCCACTGCCCAGGTCACTGGAGTGGCTCTACAAAGGGAGGTCCTGAACCGTCCAGGAGGAAAGGGAGTGTAGCAGGTGGTTTCTGTATCAAAACCTTCTCCAGTCTACCTTGGTCACTCCTAAATTTGAAAAACTCATAGTTTGAAGAGGAAGAAAGGATTTGGAAGGCAGACTTTGGATGTGTGGGAGCAGGTGTGGTATGGATTGTGCCTCCTGGCTGAGGAGTATGGGAGGCTGCTGGCACTGAGGGAGGAGCAGGGGTATTTGGATGCTCTTTGCCTCATGTCCTCTTCCCCTGCTTCCAGCCTGTGCAGACTGGATGGAGAATGGAGATTACCTTGGAATTGTCCAGAGATGTCCTGGGAAAAAGGAGTAGATCTGAGCAGCTTTTCTGATAAAACTTAATTGTTTAGACAAACTCTGGCTGAACTTGCTTCCTCCTGCCTCCCAGCATGCAGATAAATGGGGTGGAAGTGGGAGGCTGAGTTCACAGGCTGCTGGGGCCCTCCCTGGGGTCACCCCACCCCCGAGACCCCCTGTCCACCCCTTTTGGTGGCCTTGGAGGAGACGAGAGGACGCAGTTGAGTGCTGAGGATGATGCCCTGGCTTTGGGTAGTTCAGTGCTCCGAGATGTGATGGGAACCTTGATAAGGCAGCACATCAGGGGTGTGGGTGGTCCTGGGGGGCAACAGTGAGTCCGTCATGGTTCAGCTGCAGAGGCTGGACCTTGGCTGTGTGTTGCTCTGCAGGACGCAGGAGGTGAATTTGCTCCAGCCCTGTTCTCTCCAAGCCTGGCAGTGCTGGGTGTAGGGTGGCTGGGCAGAGCTGTGCCCCTGACAGATCCCTGTTTGACCTGGCAGTGAGGGTAGTCAGGATTTGGGTGGGATGTGGCCACTGGAAAGGTGTTGCCATGCGCTGTGTGGCTCCTGCTGAGGTCTCCAGGAACTGCTTTGTGGAGTCAGATGAAATCTGAGATCCTGCCATAACATTGATGTTCCTCCCACCACTCCTCAGGGAAACAGTCCTCCTTGGCCTACTTTGTGTAGTAAATAAAAGTTTATTTACAGCCCAGGAGTGCATGCCCTGAGGTTGGGAGGTGAAGGGTTCCTGCAGGGCCCTGGAGGAGCTCTGGAGTTTCCTTTCTGCTTTGTGCCTTCGGTTCCTGGACAGAAAGTCTTGGGAAGGAGCAGCCCTGTGAGTGGGAGCTCAGGGGAAGCAGAGCCCTTTGCGTGGGCCTGGGGGCATGGCTTTGTCCCTGTGTGTCACCTGGAGAAGGAGAACTGAGAGGAGATAACGAGTCCCGTGGGCTGGAGCAGCCAGGGACAGCAGCAGGAGGTGAGCTGCCATCCATCTGTCCCCCTCCTTGGCTGAGGGTGGTGTGGGGACGGCGCCGAGGGGGACGTGGGCATGGGGCTGAGCTCTGCTCACCAGCGCCTGTGGGGTTTCCAGCTCTGCCCTGGCACTGCCCATAAATCTTCTGCAGAGCTTCAGGGAATGAGCATTTGTCTTCTCCTCCACTTGGAGGAGCGGGAGGGATCTCTTTGGGGTTATTTCAGCCCATGTGCGGGACAGATTGTTTATGGGACAGTCGTTTGAAGGGCAAGCAAACCAAAGCCATGATTTGGGCTCCACTGAAAGAGCAAAGCTGGGAAAGCTTCAGATCGTGGCTGCAGAGACAAGGGGGGGACATGGCTGTGGCTTTCTGCTGGGGACCAGTGTTGTGTCCCTTGGGAGAGGCACAGAGAACATTGTTTGGAGTTTCTGCTTTTCCTTCTCATTTTTCAGACACGCAAGATTAATTGCTCCCTTTTATTGTCTGCAGCAATATTTATTTTGCTGCTCTGCAGCAGCAGGGACTGGATAGGTTTCACAAACTGAATTTTCCCTGGACAAACCCCTCCTCTGATTTCACACTTCCAGCTGCCAGGCTCAGTTTTAAAACAGTTTGCACCAAGGCTGAAAAATATTTGTAGGGCAAAGCAATGCCTTGCAGGAAATGGCTTAAGCTTCCTGCTCCCAAGATGGTGTGAGTGTTAAAACAGAACTGGAGAAATATTAGACATCCTACATCCGGCCTGGCTGGGGAGGGTGACCCTGAGGTGATGAGATGGAAAGCCTGGACACCCCCTCCCCCTGCTGCTTGTGCCTGGCAGCTTCTGGCAGGATGAGGGGCCCTGCTGGTGCCCCCCGACCCCCACCCCCTGACTTTATGGGGGGAAAAACAGGCAAATTGCTTCCTGCTCCTCTGGGCTTTGCTGTGTTTCGGTTTTGTGGGAAATGTGTGGGGAGAACTGGTCGGAGGTGTGGAGCGAAGTGTCAGCAGAATGAGTTTTCAGCAGAAAATGGGAGTTGGGAAAGCACTGGTTCTGATGAAATGTTTGTAGCAGTTTATCCACCACCTCCCAGCCTGCAGTGAAAGGTGAAAGTCTGGGACAGCTGGATCTGAGTTGGTCCCGTTTGTTTGGGGCTGGAGCGGGACCTTCCTTATCCGTCAGTGAAAATCACTGCTGAATTATTGGCTTAATCAGAGAAAACAGAATTCCTCCAGCGCGGGTGAATTCCCACTCGGTGTCGGCTGAGCACCATCTACCTGGCCAGGCAGGGAATAGCAGCTGCTGTGTGTCCAGGACAGAGGGACAGCACTGGGACAGAAATTGGGAGTATGGGTGGGCAGGAGCGTGGGGAAGGGCGGGCAGCGATGGGGTCCCGTGGGCAGGGAGGACCTCGCTGGAGCTCTGGGGTGGCTGTCACATCTTCAGATGGAATTCAGCTCCCTGGGGGTTACTGCCCTGGTATGGAAAGCTTCTCCAAACCCTGGTTTGCTGGCTGGAGCATGGAGATTTAGGGAATTTTATTCAGAATGTTATTGGCTGGATAAAAAAAAATACCTGAGCCGTGTCTGGGAGTCTGCAGATGCAGGAGGAATGAGGTGGAGGCAGTGGGCAGAGCAAGAAATGGGAATAGATGATTTTATCACTGTTGGGATTTAAATCCACAAACATCTTGAGGATGAGCTCGCGGGCTGCCTGTGCATCCCTCTGTGGGCCTGCAGCAAACAGAGACACCAGTGAATGGATTCACTCCCATGCATCCCCCAGATCCATCAACTGATCCATCAGCTCTTTTTCCTATGGGTTACAGAGCTTTAAAGAAGAAATTAAGATCATTTGTGGGATAAAAGTCCCAGGAGCTGAAGTGTCTTAGGAGTATGGATCAGAGCTTGGGCTGGTCTGAGCTCACTCACACTCACTACCTCCAGCAGTCACTGAGAATCCTAAAATTGCTCATAATGGAGGAAAAATTGCACCTGTGCTGGGAGCTGAGTCCCTTTGGGAGGTGTGTTCCAGCTGCAGGAGCAGCAGCAAAGCGTGTGGGTGCTTTTTGGGGCGGGTGCACCATGAATGGAGCATTATGCTGTGCTCCAAGCACCCTCCTCCCGGGCTTTCCGCCCTGACCCCTTCCTTTCCTGCGCTGTTCCATGTGGGATGGTGGGAGCCCCGGCCGCTCTGTCAGAGCACGGATCCGGAGGGGTGAGTCCCACCCTCAGAGGCAGCTCTGGGCCTGGGGAGGTCGGTGTGTGACGCCCACCTTTCCCCATGGCACATAACCCCCTAAACCCTGAGCAGCGCAGCCCTTGGGGCTCGGGATTTGGCGAGGCACACCCTGTTTGTTTTCCCAGGTTTTTCCATGGGGTGCTTTTCCTGGGAAAGCTTTGGCCTGCCGACCTGGGGGAGGGGAAGACGAGGCTGATTTAAATCCCAGAAGTAGTCACAGCTGGCTGAAAGCTGTGTCTGCAGCCTGCAGTTCACCGGAGGTGCCCAGTGCTCTTGGACAAGGCGCTGGTGAAGCTGAGGGAGTGGGAGCCAGTCCTGGGGCTGCAGGGTATGAGGGGCAGGAGAGGAGGGGTGGGCTGGAGGACTGCTGGGGCTGTTTGGGAACAGAAATGCAGTTATTTGACCTGGAGTCATCCCCATTTGCCCTGGAGTCATCCCCATTTGCCCTGGAGTCATCCCCACTGGCCCGTGGCTGCCACACTGTGCAGGGACCAGCAGGGTGGTCATGCACAATGTGGGGCAGGAGATGTGTGTAAAAAGGCTTTGCTGCCCCAAATGATGCTGGGTTGAAGCCTGCTTTTACCTCCCTGCCCCATCAGCTAGTGAGGTACATACTCACACAGCATCCTTGGGTCCACAGGGCTCCAGGTGGGGTGGGGGAATAGGGGGAATTCATCGGGAAAGGGAGCATCCCTCCCCAGGAGCATCCTGGAGCCCCTCAGGCAGTTCAGCAGCCCCAGGGTGGGGCTGTGGGGCTGCAGGAAGAAGCGGTGCCGCTGTGTAATCCCTGCATGGGGGATTTATTTTTCCTCTCCTGGCTGGCTGACCCTCAGTCTGCCCCTGCCAGCCCTTCCCTCCGTGTCACTGCGGGTTGGGGTGTCCCTGTGTGGGATGTGCCCTCCTTCCCACAGTTCCCGCAGAGGGACGCGGAGCCCTGGGGCTGCAGCAGTGGGAGAGGCACAGAAAGGTTTGGGAAGAGGTTTGGAAAGAGCTCCTTGAAAGGCTCTGTCCAGGGCAGAGGGCAGTGCTCGACTTGCTGAACCACAGATCTGCAGGGAAGCCAAAGTTTGTCTTAAATCCTTCTTAAGCTTGTCTTAAATCTGAGATGAATGGGTAATCTGGAGCCCAGGGAGTGAATTTTAGCCTGTCTCTGTGAGACTGGGGTTCTGCCTTGCTCTGATGTGCTCTGCAGGGGCATGGATTGGGATGGGAAGAGCGGGGATGTAGCGGGGTCTGTGCTGGACCTGCCTGCATCCCTCAAGGGATGGATCCAGCACCCAGTCTTTGCCTCAAAAGCTGATTTTTCCCTGTTGCTCTTCATCTAGAAAATAGATTTCCACCACAGCCTTTGCTTGAATGGTCCCAAACTCTGAATCCAGGGTCTTGGAGCCCTCAATAATGCTTTTTCTTCTGGTTAAAAAACGTGAGTATTGGTTGATAGATCCCCAAGTGTGCACCTGAGGTTGTGGAGCAACCTAGGCCCCCAGGAATAGGCTGAAGTCAGCAGCACTCTCTGCTCTCAGCTTCAGGAGGGTGTCAGACATGAGAGCTGTATCCTGCAGAGCTGAAAACCTCAAACCCCGTTGGGGCCCATGACCTTTAAGTGGCAGCGAGTGTCACAGAGCAGAACCTCTGCCTTTATCTCAGATCACGGCTGGGGAGGAGGCTCTGAGCAGAGCTTGGGTGGTGGCAGGGCTGCCCTGGTTTCTCTGAGTTGGTGTTTGGGAGGCAGTGGGGCTGCCCTGATTTCATGGGGTGGTGGGGCTCAGGCTGGGGGTCGCTCTGTGCTGGCCAGGCTGAGGTGAGGGTTTGGGGAGCTGGTGGGGAGCACAGCACCCAGTGCCCCGGAGCCAGGGACACCCATTGCTGTGGGGCAGCACGTGCTGCTCCCTCCCCAGGTGCTCATGGGGGCCTCATGGGATTTGCAGTCTGGAGCATCCCCCTGACACTTTCTCTAGTCCTTGTAGGAAATGGAAACAAGGCTGGGAGGATCCTTGGTGTCCTGCAGGCTTGTGTCCAGAAGAGTTGCTCTGAACATGTCCGGTGTAAGATCTCCAGGAAGCATGACCTGCTGTCACTGTGTTAGGTTTGTGGATGCTGTCAAGGTGGGGATTAGGTGTACAGAACCAAACAGGTACAAATGAACCCCAAAAACATGCACCAAGTGTGCATGGCAGCTCGGAGGAAATGCTTCTTCTGTTCATACCTAAAGCCAAGCTCTGCTTTCTTAGAAGTGGCTTCGCCCAGCAACGCCTGTGATGGTTCCTGATGATCCTTTGAGAGTTTATTCAGCAGCAGCAGCTTCTAATTCAGGCCTCTCCACTTCCCCAGAAAATGCATCTTCCCTGGCTTCTGTCACGTGTGTATGGACACCTGCCCTTGGTCTGAGTGCTGGTCCCACCCCATGTAATGCTCTGTAGGGTGGATGGTGATGGAGACCTGGTGCTGAGTGCTTCATTCCTCACTTGGTGTGATTGTGGTGCAGGTCTGCCCCGAAACATCTCTCAAATATTGGTTCATCTATCTATCTATCTATCTATCTATCTATCTATCTATCTATCTATCTATCTATCTATCTATCTATCTTTCTGCAATCTCTTCAGGAGTATTACAGCCTAATTGGAATTAGGTGTCTAAATACCTTTTAGGATGTATGTCCTGGCTCTCCTGTGCCTCTGAACATGGCACTGCCCCATCATCCTGATGCTGGAAGAGCATCAAACCCCAAGATGTGCTCTGGCATGGGGAGTGGGATGGTGGGAGCAGCTGGGGTGAGGCAGGAAGAGGCAGGATGCCCCTCTGAGACCTCCCAGGGAACACTAACACAGCTTCTTTCACGTTGTGGTGGAGCCCATTGCAGGCAGACACCGTGCTACATCTCAACACAACTGGCTCAGGAGCTGATTTGCTGTAGACACCTTCTGCATTCAGTAGGATGAGGTGTTTCTCCAAGGAGCAGGTCAGGACATCGCAGCTCCAGGTCTGCCACCCCACCTTTTCTATTGCTCTCTCCAACAATTAGGCAGCTAGAATCCATCCAGCCCCTCATTTAAACTCCTCCTTGAGCTACAGGATGTCCTGTGAGATTACTGAGCACTTGAATGAGGGGCTTTCTTAGCTTGGCAGAGGCTGAGCAGACCCCAGAGAGCTCCTGTGCTGGGGGAAGAGTCTGTTGCCAAGTCGTAGGAGGAATTCCCACGTTCCTGTTCCTTCCTGCTGGCTGCCAAATGCTTGTCCTGTCCACAAAAGCTGATGTATTTGCTAGGATTTAACCTTTGCTCATAGAAGTGAATAACGGAGATCTTTTACTTTTGGTTTCTGGGTGTAAATTCACAGCTCAGCGCTGCTTTTGTATGCACAGCACGGACCCGTGGTGGGAAAAAACGGAGGAGGAACAGAGAGAGACTTCGCTTGGGTGAAGTCCTTTGTAGCAACAGCTGGGAGCCCACAGAAAATTGCTGCTCCCTCCTGCCCTGATGAACCCCCAAACCAGGCTCTAGGTGCCAACCAGACCTCACCATTTCAGCAGTAGCACAAAGGCAGCCCTGTGGGATGCGGAATTTGGGATTTCTCACGCCTGGAGTTGCTGCTGGTCCTGTCTGGACTGATGGACAGGCTCCCACATCTTTCCTGTTGGCAGCAAGCATGTCCGTGGAGTTTCAGGGAGAAGGAATGCTCCTTTTTGTTGCTTCTTTTCATGCCTACAGCAGAAGACACAGCTTGCACTGTTTTACTCTGCCCTGGACCCTCTTTTTGTTCTCCGGTTTGTGTCCTGTGGGACAGCCCTGGTGACACCGGTGCTCGTGGTTGCCACCAGTCACGTCACCAGCAGCCTGGCCACCTCTATGTGGAGCTGACTTGGTTTGGGGGAGGTGAGAATGGCCCAAACTTCAGCTCCCAAATCTGGGCAAAGCAGAAAAGAGAAAACCAGCAGGTCCAGGCACAGCCTGAACTCATTTTTGGAGGATATCAGCCATGGCCCACGGGTGGGATCAGCAGGAGGGAACCCTCCACAGAGGAGAGAGGTCTCTGAAATCCCATGATGAGGGTTTGGGGCATGGTAGAACCATGTGATGCCCTGATCGAGGTCAGCTGTCCATCAGGGCAGTGTGTGGCCTCCAAAAAGCTGGAATGAGTCTCCAGTGCTGCTCCAGGATTTGGTTCTAATTAAAGGGACACCCATGTAGGTGACCCCGGGGCACTCCTCCCCACAGGGGTGGGGAGAAGCTGCTGGTGGAGTGAGGCTCTTGGCTGGGGGATTTGCTTAGGAGTGGGCTTGCAGTGGGACCCTGGGGAAGCAGCATGGAGAGGTCCAACCTTACCAGTGTTTGCTGTTCCTGCACCAGCAATTCCTTCCTGGAGCTAAAGTTCCGTGAGATCAGCAGAAGCAGGGGTAAAGCTAAAGTGTTTTTTGCTGTGAGCATGTGGAAATTGGACCCACAAAAGGATAGGAATTGCAGTGATTGCCCCCAAAATGACAGGGTGCTGATTATAATCACAGTCCATGGCATTGCTGCTGGCCTCGGGGTTATGACCAGTGCCATAACCCCACAGAATTCTCTTTTCTTGCCTATCTGTGTAAATCTCTGCTCTCCCATCAGTGCCTGCCCTCAGCACTCCCTGAAAATTGCCCAAAAATTCCATCTTGGTGCAATTTAGAATACGCTCCAGCCTGCCCTGAGCACATCTGGTATCTGTGCGTCGGGTGATATTAATCACAGCGTGAACGCAGCCAAGTGCTAAACGGCACAGCCCTCCCACCTCCCCCCCGAAAACGAAGGTTGTTTCCGTGCTCCAGCAATAAAATGAACCCAACATTCCCGGGCAGGCGGTGATCTGGCAGGAACAACTGCTGTGTGGGATGAAGGGATGAGGAACGCTCCGAAACGGGCCAAGAAACCATGTGCTCCTAGGACTTTTTGAAATCCCTGCGGTGTTTGAAGCTATTTTCTAGTCCTCCTCATTTTCTGAATCCGCGGCTGTTCCTGCTGCGTCTGCAACTGCTCCCTCTGCCCCGGAATTTTGTGCCGAGGCCTTGTTGTTTTGGGTGTAAATGCTGCTTTCTGTTTCCAGGAAGGTAAACACCCCTCCCTTGCCCTGCTTGGCCGTGCAGATATCAAAGTGCTTCGCAAAGCAGGGGGGAGATGTTGTTTCTGTTTTGCAGATGGGGGAGAGGAGCTGCAGAGGCTGCTGAGAAGTCCATGGGAATCTGCTCGCTTGGAGGGTGCTTGTGGTTTTGCTTCAGGACACTTAGTGGCTTCCTTTAGTGTTGGGCAACGACAGGACTGGCACAAGGGATATTTTTGCTCCCCTTTTTCTGGGCTGACCACACAGCAGACAGTGAGCAAAACCCCATCAGCACCATGCTGGTCATGTTACCCCCAAAGGAGAACCTGGCCCAGATTTTCCCCCAAGTTCCCCAGTTTGTGGTTGATTAAAAAACAAAAAAAGAAAAAAAATACAGAAAAAACCCCCCAAACTGTGGTTTCAGCACAGTTGGCGCCTCAGCCACTGAGGTTGCTGTGCTTTTAAGGGAGGCAGCCCCAGCACTGGTGCCTGGGAGGAATGGGGGGGCGAGAACTCTTGTGTGGTGCCTTTGATGTTGGAGGCTTTTACCCGCGTTACCCGGGGAGAAACTCGAGTGCTTTTCATGTCTGGTGGTGAGGGAGGCAGAGAGCCAGGAGGGATCTGCTTTGTGAGACCTTTTCGAAGGGAATTCAGCAGAACTTTCCAGAAACTGGGGGGAGGCTCTCTGGGGCAGCAGCTGAAATAGGTGCTGAAGCATCCTTGGCTCTCGCGGGCTCTGGGCAGCGTGCATTGTCCTCCTCATCACCCTTGGCTGAGTAAGTCTCTGCTTGAGCTCTCCCCAGCCTCAGGGAGTAAAAAGCTGTGGCAAGGGCTGTGCTGGGGTCTCCACAGCCGTGCCAGTGGGGATTTGTGGAGTGGGGAAGTTGAGCGTGGCCGTGCGATGAGTGCGTGGGGGTTTGAAGGGTAAGGAGGGGAAAAACAGAGCGGTGGCTTAGCAGGGGGGAAATACCAGGGACGTGATGCAGGCACTGTCACAGGGGAGTGATTTGTCAGGACCTGTGCCGAGGGAGGAGGCAGAGCCGGCTCTGCTGCCTCTCAGGCTCCCTGTGGGATGAGATGTGCTGAGCTGAGCTTCTGCACCACGGCCCGAGCAGGCAGAGAGTGGGACAGGGGAGTCACAGAGGCTGGTGCCAGGTCCTGGGGGTGAAATGGGGTGGCAGCAGCCCTGACATCATCCAGGGCATGGGGGCTCCCTGGGATGTCAGCTCCCAGCAGGATGGGACCCCGGTGCAGACGGGCTGTCCTCACCCAGCTCCCACTGCCCTGTGGTGGAAGGGGGCCTGGCTGCTGGCAGTGCCAGGCAAGGGCGGGGTGCTGCCTGTGGTGGGCTCCGTGCTGAGTTTGGGAGCCCTGCCCCAGCCAGAGGGGCTGGGTGTGGTTTGCCTCTGCGCAGGTGGTGGGAAGGGGCTGCCACAGCCTCGCCAGCCTGGCAGATGTGTGGCTGTGAGGGCTCTGCAGGAGATGCTCTCACGTTACTTTTGGCAAATGCGTTCCTGTGACATCGCGGGGAATGTGTCTGGTGATGTAAGGGAGGGCTGGCAGCCCAGGGTAGCCTCACTCCTTGGTTTCTGCTCTGGAAGTTGGCTGTGAGCTGATGTGGAAAAGGAACTTCCTGGTGTTTGATGGCCCCTTGTCCTGATGAACACTGGGAAAACCTCCTGAGCGTCCTTGTGTGCGCTGGAGGGTGCAGGGCTCCTCTCTCCAGCCTTTTTCCATGGCTCTCGGTGCCTCTGTGGGAAGTGCTCCCCAAAACCAGCCTCCTGCTCTCCCCTCCTCTTGCTCATCCTGCCCCAGCACTCGCAGCAGCCCCCAAACCTGAGCTACAGCCCGTGCCCAGGGCACACATCTCCTATGCACTGTGGGGTGCACTGGGATCACCCAGAGCCCTGGGAACACCCCAACCCCCCCAAAAAGGGCAGGGCTGTGGAGATGCCACATGGATGGGGACACTGTGACAGTGGGGATGCCACAAGGCTGGGGACACCAAAGGGATGACAACACTCCAGGGGTGTGGATGCCATGGGGATGGGGAGGGCTATGTCGCAGCCCTGGAGCTCTGCAAACTGGCCCAGCTCTGAGCCTCACTTTTTTTTTTGTTTTCCTCTTTCTTTTTCTTCTTTTTTTTTTTTTTTTTTTTTTTTTAATAATTTGAACAGCCCCTCTGCATCCTTGCCTCGCCACTCCTGATGGCTGTTTGCCCAGTGACACAGATGTTTAGGTGACACGGTGGGACCCCCTGGACTTGCCAAGCACAGAGGTTTTCCATCTTGCCTTAGTCTGGCAGAGGTTGGGGGTGCTGGGCACAGCAGCCCGGGCTATGCCAGTGTGAACCCCCAGGAACTGCTCTTTCCCTCTGTATCCCAATGTCTCCCTGTCAAACAGCCCTTGGAAGCAGCCGGGGCTGCAGGAAAGGCTTCACGCCAGAGGATTTCAGGCTAGGCTTTTTATATCCATCCCAGTGTGACCACACTTCATTTAGGGAAGGAGCATCCGGGATGGATCTGGGCTGACGTATTCAGGGCTGAGACTATCTCGGCTCTGCCAGAGCAGATCGGGGCCAGGGGAGCAGCTGGGATCCAATGGGGCCGGTACTGCTGCCCTGTGCTGTGCCTTCCAGCACCGGGCTGTTTATGTAGGATTTCTTGGGGATTTCATAGGCGTTGTGTCCCTCCTTCTGTAAATAGCAGGTCATTCCATCTGTCCCAAAACTCCCTCTTTGGAGCCACGGGTATCCAGCCGTGATATCTCGTCCATGAGCTGAGCAGCTGCGTGCCCTGCACGGCACACTGGGCTTGCTGCTGCTGCTTTCCAGGCTCAGCTTGTGGGAACACGTGGAGCAGAGGAGTACAGGAACAGCCTCCCGTAGCGCCAGGCAAGTTTTGGGTTAAAGTTGCTTAATTTTATTGAATTCCTGCTGCTGTGGATGGTGGGTGCGGCAGAGGGAGCAGACTGGTGGTGCAGCTCTGGGGTGGGAGAGGATTTTGTGCTGCTGTTGGACGTGTGCTGGCTGAGAGTCCTGGGTTTCCTGGTGCTAATGACTGTTGGGTGGATGGACTAAATTCCCCTGGGAGGTAAATGAGCCAGGCAATGGGGTATTTGTGTGTGCAGGCAACACTGGGCTGAGCTTTGGTTTTGAGACAAGGTAAAAATGCAAAAAAACCAAGAATTGTGATTATGTGGGAACCCCTAAACACTGCTGCCTTGTCCAGGTGTGGTTCCAGATTGTAGGATATAGCATCCAGCAGGAGTGCAGCTGTCCAGGGTGTGTGCCCTGCTTTAAGGGCCTCCTGAGTGCAGATAAGGACATGTCATGATAGAAAAAAACTGTTTGGAACACACGGAGGACTGCGGTAGAGCTGTGACCTCTTCCACGCTGTTGTAGTTGCCATCCATGATTTCCCATGTGGAGACCAAAACCCCTGTGTGGCCGTGGGGCTCGTGGGTAGCTCCGTGGTGGTGTTTGAATGTGTTTGACCCCACAGCCCCTCAGCACGTACCCTCTCACTGGGGCATGCTGGCCATGGCTCGAGGTATGCACATGTGGCACGGTCTAATGGCTTGGTGGCCAATAACCCGGCAGCAGCGGTTCCTGGACGCCTCTCCGTGGGGAATCCAGACTTCCCTTCCCTGAGCACGGTGGAATTTTTATAGCCTGTGGTTTTAAATGCTGTGATTTCCGTATGGCCCCGATGCCGCATGCAGCCCCGTGGAAGCTGTGCTGGGGCTGGGTGAAACGCGGGCTGGAGCTGCTGCTCCTTGGGTAACGTGGCTGAGCTCTGCTCCAGCACAGGGGAAAGGCTGGGCTGGGGAAGGGAAGGCTGTCACTCCTGGGGTTGAGCCTGCTGGGTGCTGTGATCTTATGGCTGAATTCAACTGGACTTTATTTCATTTATCCCTAAAATTTGTCGGGCTTGGTGGAGTAGAGTACGGTAAAGCTACCTGATTTGTTAAAAAGTAATCACCAAACTGGCAGTAAAAGAGTTAATCTTGCAAATACAGCTCAGTGGCATCCTGGAAGTGTCCATCCAAAAATCAGGATGGGAGTGGGCATGTGGCATTTCGAGGTAACACGGTAGAGGTGGCCAGGCTGGCAAACCCCACTTGCCACGGGGCCGCAGCTGTGACTCGGGCATGGACGTGGCACTGTGGGATGTGTGCCCGGCTGGGAGGCGAAGGCAGAGACAGTTCATCCACATCTAGTGGGTGTGAGCACTGTCTGCTTCCCAGCAGCATCCTTGGCTTTGTTCCCTGGGGTCCCTGTCCTTGTGGGGACGAGGCAGAGTTCTGCATTAATGCCCTGAAGATCTCTGCAGGCTCATCCTTATCATCCCCAAAATACCAGGCAGTGCTGGCGTGCTCAGAGCTCCCTCCCTGAGCCATTGGTGATCACTAGGAAGGGGTGCAGCCGGTGGGAAATCAGCAGTGGGGTTTTCTCCAGTCCCTGATAAATCCCCTGAAAACCCCTGCCCAGGTCTGGCTGCTCTAGGGGTGTTTTGGGGCCATCAGATTTTCCTAAAACATCCATGTCCCTGTGGTCCTGCTGCAGGGATGCTGCCTGGGTCCAGCCACCTCCAGCCAGCTCTCCCTTCTCATGAACTTGTGGAAAAGTGATTTCCCTTCCTATTTTCTGGCCCCTTCTCAGACTCAGACTGGGTTAACTCTTGCTGTAGATGCAAAACTTGCTGGAGGGGCCTGGCCAGGCGGGGCTGTAAAAGCCACATTTTCTTAGGGAATCGGATTAAGGCCCCTTTTTCCTCGTGCTGGGCGGATGCGGGTGACATGAAGTCTCTCTTTGTCCTGGATGGTATTTCTGGCTCAGCTGCAGTGGGTTAACCCTTTGTCATCCCACACAGTCCTGGTGATGAATGGCCCTTTGCTAAGCAACAGGGACCTTTTCCTGGGGTGGAAGAGGGGGCACTGTGGGCTGTGTCCTCCCCCTGCACAGCTGGGGGATGAAGTGCAAAGCCTTGGTGCCTGGGTAGGGGACATGTCTGTGGGACAGGGAGCTGCCCTAACGCTGCTTGCCGCTGCCTTTCTTTGCCATTTTTAGTCTCTGTTCCCCAAGATAGATGGGTGGGAGTTTGTGCCCCAGTCCTGCACTGGGACCAGAGGTGTCTCCATGCTGGGGCAGCCCCGGGCTGCCTGGATGGCACAGAGGGACTTGGGTGGGACAAGGAGGGGGCAAAAGTGACGGTGAGAGCAGAGGCCAGGCCGGCTGGCGGAGCACGAGAGCTGCCTGTGTGCTCCTCGGAGGGCAGTGACCCTGTTCAGTGGTGCTCCCCGGGCACCAATGCCCAGCCATGCCTGCTGCGGCAGGAGCATCCCTTTTCCTGCATAACCAGCCAGGAGCAGGGCAATGGCAGGCAGAGAGCACCCACAGGGATCCCAGGAGCCCTCGGCTCTGGTGCCCAGGATCCAAGGAGGTGTCTTGGTTTGCTACTCGGTGCTGGGCTCTGTGGCCGAGAAGAAATGGAGGTGATTTCATGGCCATGACCTGGAGTCTGGTGGCTGTGGGCATCTCACACCTAGGGCTCGGGTCCATTTTACTTTGTTTCCCCTCTGTGCCGCATTGTTGCATCACCTTGGATTCATCCACTGCTGCTCTGAGCCTTGGCTTGGCTTGTTTGTTTATGCAAAAGCCAAATGGTAGCAGGGAACGTCCCTTTCTGGCGGCCTGGAAAAGCTGCCGGGGGCACACAGCGCTGGCTCCCTGCAGCGCTGATCCTGTGCTGTTATCAGGGAGCCTCCTGATAAGAGCAGAGCAGGGATTTCCCCTGAGGGGGTCCTGGACCATGTCAAAATGGCATCAGGAGCTCCCCAGGCCTCCCAGCAGTGGGGGGAGTGCAGCCCGCAGGCCTGAATTCTCCCCGTGTCCCTCTCCCTGCTGAGTTTTAGGACGTGATCACCCCAAGGCTGATGGAGGGGTGTCACCATCTCCCAGATCTGACCCAGCAGCAGATGGGGACCGAGCGGGACTCGCTCACGGCGTCGGGAACTGCAGGGCAGCGACGCATTTCCCTCCCACCCGAGCTCCTCCTCCCCCCCATCCTCCTGACCTTTTCCCATCAAAACACAAAGCGCTATTATTCGGAGCAAGGCACCTCCATCCGAGGAGACAGCTGGCGTTGCAGCAGCTTGCTGGGGATGGGTTGTTATTAATTAAGCTGCAGGAGACAGCCCTGCAGCTTGAATGGAGTTTTCCTTCTTTTCAGGGTTAGGATGCCCTAAATTCTTTCTTCTTTACCTCCAAACGGCGTTTATAGGTTTAAAAGGGGCAGCAGACAAAGGGTGGAGAAGGGCCCATTATGTGCAGCTTGCAGGGACGTGTATCCCTTCACGTGGCTTGCAGGGACCATTAGGACACCCCAGCACCTTCTTTGCAGCTTGGTTTGTACCAGGGGTTGCTGTGACCCCCAGGGATGTCCCTGTGCCGCTGCCAGGCCGTCTCCCCATCTAGAGAGGAGATGCCACTTTGGGGTGTAACAGTTTGAACTACTTGAGCAAGTTTGGGGTGACTCGGGCGGTTGAACTTTTCACTCCCTGCTGCTCTCCCTTGCAAAGGTGATTTATTTTCACCAAACTCATCCTGTGCCTCTGCTGCTGGGTCTGCTTTGACCGTGCAGAGGAGGAGCAGAGGTGGTGAAGGAGGATGCTGGGGCTCTGGGAGGTGCCCTTTGGTGTGTGAGCTCTGTGTTGGCTCCATCTGCTCCCCCTCTCTCCACAGGGCAGGATGCAGGGGTTTGGTGGAGTGGGGCTCTGGGATGCTGGGGGGGGGGGGGTGAGATGCAGAGAGTTTCGCTTTACCTCTTTTAGGGATAATTTGTCCTTTGGGATACTCTGTGGATGTCTGGGGAGCAGATCATGCCCTTGAGGAGGAGGGGTGAGGACTGCTCCTAAGCAGCCAAAGGAGCCAAGTGTGTTTCCTTGGGCATGGCTGGGCTGTGCCATCTGCAGAGCTGGCCCAGGGATCTGAGCAGCAGCGTTTTGGTGCCAGGACAGACCTGTCCCTGCTGAGCAAAACCTGTGCTCAGAGCTGAGGCCACAGCAGTGCCTGGAAGAGGCTGAGAGCGCTTTGTGTCTGTCCAAACCAGCACATCAGTGCCCCAACCAGTGTTCCCTGCAAGGGAAAAGGAATGTGGGAGGATTGGGGTTCTTTATTGCTTTTTCCAAGTATTTGTGACTGTGGAGTGCCTTCCTAGCAAAGCCTGTTCCCTGCTGGAAAATGGTGGATTGTTCAAGCACAGTGAGGACCCTCCTGCCTCATGGGAGCAGGCACTGCAGATCCTCTGCAGGAGGAACGTGCCAGAGGAAGGGAGGCTGCTGCATGGACACTGCTGGGATGTGACACCGGGAGCCGAGGCACGGCCTCCCCAGGGAGAGGGTGACTCATGCCAAGGACACGGTGCCAGCTGCTCGTGATGGCTGGTGACAGCGTGTGAAATAATTCCTTCCTTCCTTCCTGGAAAGTGGGAGCGGTCTGGAGATGTCCAGCTGGAGGAGACTCTGGGTTTTGGTGTGGTGGGAGCTGGGACAGTCCTGGGTGTGATGTGGGTTCAGCAGAACAGCCACGGTGCAGTGATGCTGGAGGGTCTGGATCCTGCTCCTGGCCAGGGTGTGGAGGGGTGGCTGGTGGTTGGTCCCTGAGCTCTGGAGGGCTCTGGGATGCTCCTGGCAGTGCCTGCACCCCATGTTACTGCTGTTCCACTACCCTCCCTCTCTAGGGAGATTTAAGCCACCAAAGAGCTTCTTTCGTGAAGGAACTGGTGGGATACCTGCAGAGGTCTGTCTGACGTGGGCTGCTCAGAGGAGCTGTTCAATGCCAGAAACCAGGTAGCTTAAAAGACAAAAACCAGCATAATCCATCGACTTGGGAGTTCAGTACAGCCAGAGGAGAGGAAATGTCATTGACCTGTGGGTCCTAGAGATGTTCTGGGGAGTTACCCTGCACATGCTGCAGGGACTGTGGTGGCTGCCTGCCAGAGTTCTGCCTGAGTGGTAACACTTGCAGACCCGCACTCAGGCTCTTAGAAAAGCTTTGGGGTTGTTTTTAGATGTTCCTGGCATTGGAGGATCCTTTCTGTTCCTGCTAGAGGTGATGGTGTCTCTCTCAATGCTAAAAAAAATTAAATTTTGGTCTTGTGATCTTCAAGCTCTTGTCCTTTTCTCACTCAGTATGAGTTTGCTGGTGCTTCACCAAGGTCTCTGCATTTCATTCTGCTATTGATCTGAGATTATAAATACAGCTGGCAGAATTTCCGTCTGTCTGTCAAAGTCACTGGGGACTGGCAGGTAGTCAGCATTGCAGCAATATTGAAAGAATAAAAATTATTTCCTAAGCCCTAACAGTGCACTTTTAACTGGAGATTGCTGAGGTGCAGTAAAATTGGAAATGTCCCTTCAGCATTCCTGCGAGAGAACATCCCTCTCGTGCTGCCTGTGCCCGAGGGATTTGATGTTTTCTTAAGTGCTGGGCAGCTTGGGATGAAGTGAGTTTGTTGGCAGGTCTGCCCACAGGCTGGATAGTGCTGGTGAAGCTGTCTTCACCTGCAGATCCTGGTTATTCCTCAAAGCTGGGGATTTATGGTTGGAGCTGGCCAAGGGCAGAGCATTGCCTGGCACGGGGCAGAGCTGCAGTGCTGCTGGGGGACAGCCCCACTGCTGGGCAGTTCTCTGCTGCAAAGGACTGTGGCTGGGATTGTCCCCAAAATTCAGGGTCTGTTGAAACCCTCACTGCTGTATCCCTGAGCACGAGTGCTGGACCACCTTCTCCAGTGAGCCCTACCAGCCCTGCAGGGTGTGGCTGTGACATGGGGACCTGCTTTCACTGCAAGGATGTCCCATAAAGCAGTACAGATTGGATTGTGTAGGCAGGAATCTTCCTTAACATTTCAGATTAGTTGCAAGACTAAAAGCTGGATCTGTAGTTAGTTCAAATCCCTTGGTACAACTTACAACAGCAATGGGCCTCTTTAGAATTGCTCCTAACTCTGATTATTAGTTTTTTCTAAGAGAAGAACAATGAGTTTGTGATCTTAAAACCCTTAATTAGGGGATTTGGATCCAGTTCTTGGCTCTGCTGTAGGATTTCTGTGTGACCCTGGGCAAGTCACTTAATCCCTGTCCAGTTCATCTTCACTGTAGGGGTAAAGCTGCTTCCTTCCTCTGCCTGTCGGTCCTGCCTGTGCTCAGAGCCAGAAATGGGCAGTGGGAGAAGCACAGGGCCCTGTTCTCCTTGCAGGAACGGAGATGCTCCTGTAAGAAGAAATCCCAGAGGTGGCTGTTTGTCACTCTGTGAGTGCCTCCTCTGCACAAACACCCCAAAGTCACCGAAAGCCATCCTGGGGACCAGCAGTGCTACCAAAGGGCTGCTGCATTTACTGTGAGGCCAAGGATGACACTTTGTTGTCCTTCTGAGCTGCTCGCTCACCGCCTGTTGCTCCTGGGAAGGATAAGAGTTGAAACAAAATATTTTCTATTAATTAATCTGGGAAACAACTTGTACACAGTGTTGAGTTCCTGTGTGCTCCAATTTCTTCCTCCTGAGGGTGGTGAGGCCCTGGCACAGGGTCCTCAGAGAAGCTGTGGCTGCCACATCCCTGGAATTGTCCAAAGCCAGGTTGGACCTGGTTTAGGGGAAGGTGTCCCTGCCCATGATTGGAATTAGATGGTCTTTAAGGTCCCTTCCAACCAAACCAGTCTGCGACTCTGTGAAATGTCTTTGCAGAGATTCATTGACCATGGGGAGAACTTTCCTATGGTTATTTTTGTTCCCTCACAGGCAAAACTAAAGTATGCTCGTGATTTCAATCCGAAAAAGTTAACTCCAAGGAGCGAGGAGTTGGTTCACGTGGCGGAGCACGCCGTGCTCACCCGTGTTTGCTGCTCTTGGTTTGGGCACATGAACCCTGTGCTGATGTTTAACTCCTGCAGAGCCACAGATGTGGCCAACTTGATGGCAGGGACAGGAAGAGCACATCGCATCTGCAGAGCCCACATGCACTTAAGGTCCTCCCTTTACTCTTTGCGTAAGCACAGCACCTAAGTGAGCTGGGCACAGCCTTTTCCTGCCTTTCTCCAGCTAAAACAAGGCTGGAGTGACTTACAAACAGATCCAGCTGCTACTCAGGCAAGCCCGGTTTGGCATCTAGCATTGGATTTTCCTGGAGATTAGAGAGATTAAAACACTAATGCCCATTGATAGGGGTTAAAGCTTTAATAAGTCATAAAAAGTGGTGTAATCTGGCAGAAAGCTGCACGCAGCTGCAGCATAAACAGATTGAGGCTTGGTTTCCTGCCTGGGTGCTGGGTGAAGGTTTCTCAGAAATTCGTATTTGTGGTACTTGCTGAAGCAGGGGGGATGTGGTCTTGCCCCCCCTGAGCACCCATCGTTTGCAGAGCAGCCTATGCCAGCCTTGCTGGGCATCACAGGAGGGGTGCTGCCAGCCTGGTGGGGTGGGGAAGGGCTGCTGCCAGCCTGGTGTGTGGTGGCGAGGGGCTGCTGCCAGCCTGGTGTGTGGTGGCAGTGCTGGTTGGAGGAAGATCTGCCACTGCTGGTGGTCCGGAAGTGGAGAGGGAAGGTGACAGCCACGCTAGAGCCACAGGCAGGAGACAGGGCAGGGGGGCTGTGGTGCCACGGGCACAGGTGGCAGGGCTGGCATCAAGTGCAGGAGCTTAGCCAGAGGCTGGTGATGCTGGTAACAGCTCAAAAAGGAAGTGCGAGTACTAGCTCTGGGCTTGCAGGCTGTGCAGGGGCTGTTGGTGGGAAATGGAGTCCTCTGGGTGTTGAAAATTGCAGATGTGCACATCTGTCTTAACCCTTTCATCACCTGCAGGCCTTTCTCTGGGAGTGCAAGTCTGGGAACTGCAGGGGAAAAGTCCTGAGGTCATAGGGTGGGTCAAAGGAACGTGTCAGACCCAGGAGCCCAAAAGAGGGAGGTTGGCTTCTTCTTGGCTGTGACAGGAGAGAGTCCCACCACCACTGCTGGACATCACAGAGGGGACCTGACCCCACACCAGGGTGTGTGTTGGAGGGACATGGCAGCTTCCCTCCTGTGGCTGGCCCTTCCCTCTGCTGGTGGGAGAGAGGTGGTGGGGATGCTCTGGGATCAAGGTATAAGGCAGGAAGGACTTGTGGAGGCAGCTAATATCTTCATTCAGCTTCACTGACATCATTTTAGAGAGCAGCCATGCCCGTGGGGGTAGGTTGACATCTTGTCCTGGCAGATGTGAGATGCAGCCCAGAGATCTTCAACCAGCTGCAGAGCAAAGCGAGGCCGCACTCCCAGCGCTCACACCCCCCGGGACTGCTTTGGCGCTCTGCTGGAGAATTTCGGGATGCTAGAAAGCAAAAGGCTTCCCTGGGCTCAGGGACGGGGATGTGGATGAGACAGTGGCCCTTGTCCCTGGAGCACTGGGCTCCTCTCGTGTTGGGGCTGCCCCGTTTGTCCCAGCCTCTCTCTTTCCCGTGGAAGTTTCCCCGCACCTCCTGCGCGGACCCGGGCTGCGCCGTGCCCCCCAAACTCTTCTTCCTCTCACCCTTTGCGGGCCCCCCTGGGCCGGGCCGGGCCGGGAGCGGCGGGGGGATGGAAACCGCCCGGGGGCGAAGCAACTTCCCGGGAAGAGGCTCCATCCCCCCGGGCCGGGCTGGAGGGGGAGGAGGCAGGGTGATGGGGGAGGAGGAGGAGGAAGGGCGATGGGGGAGGAGGCGGAGGACAGCGCGGGAGGAGGCGGGAGCCACCGGCTGCCGGAGCCGCCGCCGCCGCGGGTGAGTCTCCGGTGCCCAAGGGGCGGGGGCTCCGGGGGGCAGCGGAGGGGGGAATTATGGTGGAGGGAAGTGCTTTTTTTGGGGTGAATTATCCTGAGAGCGCGGGGGGTGGATCCCGCGGTTCCCACGGAGGGCGGCGGGGCGCGGTGTGGGGGTTCCCCGCCGGGGCAGGGGGTCCCCGGGCCAGGGGCACCGGGTGCTGGGGGGTTGGCTCGGCCCCCGGCCCCCTTCTGCCGCCGCTGTGCCCCACAAGAGGGGCCGCTGCTCGGCACCGCCTGGCCGCGCTGCCGGCATTGTCCGGAATAAATAGAGATCAATAGAGATCAATAGAGATCAATAGAGATCAATAGATCAAACCCTTCCCTGCCTGGGAGGCACCCCCTGGTCCCCTGCCCTGTCCCCGTGGGTACCCCCTTGTCCCCTGCCCTGCCCGCCCTGCTCCGGCTGCTGCCCCCGCTAAAGGGCTCGCCGGGCGTCTGGGGCGCAGCTGCCTTTAGAAACGAAAGAAAGCAAAAAAAAAAACCCAAACAAACAAAGAAACTAAGTTAAAATCCATACCACCCTACCCTTCAAAGAACAAAACCAAGCGAAAAAATAATTTTAAAAGGGGAGGAAAAAAATAGGGGGGGGGAAAAAAAAAAGAAACCTGAACTGCAACCCCCGGGATGTGAATCCCTCTGGCTCGCTCCTTTCTTTGCCGTAGCTGCATTCAGTGCCTCGTGGGACGCGGGCATCAGCCCCGGAGTGCGGCTCGGCAGCCCTGGGCACACTCAGCCGTGCCCGGGGCCCGTTCCTGGGGCTTGGCCGGACTCATTCCTTCTGCAGTGTTGTCTGGACAAGCTGAGTTTGGGGAGCGCTGCCTGGCTCTTTGTTTTCACAGCGCAGAGCTCTGCAGAGCAGTGGTGACAGGGTGCTTTCTCTTGGCTGGGGGCTGGGGAGGGTCCCCATGTCCCCCCTGTGCTGAGTACCGTTGTCCAGGATGGGTGGACAGGGGTGGGAGTGGATGCCATGGAATCAGCTTTGTGGGTGTCCTTGGACCCTCCTGGGCACGGGCACCCTGAGCCTGTCTGAGGGGAGCAAGGGCTGTGCTGGCCACTGCATGGGCTACACGGGGCCAGCTGATGGAGCAGCTTCTGCTGGGATCTGTGTGCGGGAAGGTTCCTCTCAATGGGGCGTTCCCAGTGAGGCAGGGCTGCTCTGGGATCAGCCTTGCTCCAGCCTCGGGGGAAGCTCCTTACAGAGGGAGATCAGTGAGGCTGCATGGCCAGAGACCTCTGCATGCCCAAGCCAAGACTTGGGGTTGTTAGTGATCATCTCTTTTGCAAACATGGAGAACAGCCTAAGAACTCTTTGCAAGTCTTTGCAAGTGGTTTAGAGCTGCTGTCTCACATGGTTGGAGAAATGAGAATGTCGGACTAGGGTTGTGCTGCCAGAGCTACACGTGTCCAACCAGGGCAGGGTGGTGGTCAGCCTGGTGGTCAGCCTGGTGGTCAGCCTCATGCCACATCTGGGCAGCACAGGAGCTGGCAATGGAGCAGCAGGCAGCAGTTTGAGGTTGTGGAGCTGGCACCACGTTTTGACCCCTGGGATGGGCTCCTGCATGCCAGCCCAGACACGCTGGTGACCGGAGCCTGCAGCAGCTGGAGGGTTTAAGATGGGAAAGGAAGCAGTGATGGGGAGCACTGAAGCATCCATCTCTTGTAAATAAAAGAGCCGGGAGGGTTGAGCAGCAGAGGGCAGGGGCTGCTGGGCTTCCGGAGCAGGAGGGGAAGCACACAGAGCACACAGTGAGTGAGGACGGAAGCGCACGTGGCTGGCGGGGACAGCTCGACCTGCACGTGATGCGTGCCCATGACTTGTGGCTCAGGGCTGTGGCCCCGACTGGTCATCTGTGGAAGCGCTCACACCACAGCAGGAATCGCTGCCTCCTTTTTTTAAACTCTGAAAATGGATTGATTCCCCACCTGAGTAAAAGGGTTCAAGCCTGGAGCATCAGGAGTGCACCCGGCCACCTCTCTGGCAGCTCTTGGGTGGATTTGGTCAAATGAAGAGGAGTTAAGCATACTCTGCTATTTCTGGGTCGTGTTTGTTGGCACCCAGGTGGAAATGCAAGCTGAGAAGGAAACATAACTGGTTGGTAGGTGGGCTTGGGCTGGCAGCCAGCCTGAAACTGTAGCCCAGTGCCCAGGGATGCAAGGGACAGACTCCAGCTTGGGCCTGGCAGTGCCAGCCAGGTGCTGGTGATTGGAGCTGAATAATAGGAACATCCCTTGGTTACAGTTTGGTGCTGCAGGGTCTGTGGCACTGGCTCTGCACCAGCCTGAGCCACCCCACCTTCGGACTGAGCTGTGCCCCACGTTCCCTGGCACCTGCACACCCAGCAGGGACCTGCCACGTTCAGCACCAGGGGATCCCGTGGTGGCAGTGACTGGGCAGCTGAAAAAATCAGCAGTGCCTGGGCCATGCTGGGATTTCATCCCGTCCTGGCTTTGCTGACTCCCTCCCTCCTGAGTCCTGCTGTCCCCTCAGAAGGGACAGGCTCTGCCACCTCCTCCGCAGGTTGGATCTGTTTCCATGGCCTGTGGTCACTGGCTCAGTGTGCCAAGGGGAGAGGCCCTGGAGGCCACGTGGGCCGCAGTCCTGACAGCCAGCTGTCCTTAACCAGGAGCTGAGATTCACTCTCTGGTGCTAAAAATGCTTCTGTGACGCCCTACAGGCACAATTCTCCAAGAGAGCTGCTCCCAAAAATCAAAAGGTTAGGTGGTTCCCACTTCTCCCTTGAAAACGTTAGTGGATGGATACTCAGCTGCCCAGGCTGTGCTTCAAACCACTGTGCACTGCTCTGAACCTGCCCTCTGTGTTTGCATGAACCCATCCCACAAATCTGGGAGCCCATAGTATTTCCAGTGTCTGTTGTGTGGAGGGAAGGGCAGTTATCCACAGTGTCCTGGTCTTCTGGGTGCTTGTAGCTCTGCAGAACTGGTTGCAGCATCATCGAAAGGTGACCAGTGCTTGGTGCTCCTGGCATCTGAGGGGTGTTTCTTGGATTTACTTCCCAAACATTGCCATTTTGCCCTTGATTGTGCATGCAGCCGTAGAGTGTGCAATGGTTTGGATCTGTTGCATCCATAGAGTGTGCAATGGTTTGGATCTGTTGCATCCATAGAGTGTGCAATGGTTTGGATCTGTTTAATCCATAGAGTGTGCAATGGTTTGGATCTGCTGACAGGCAGCCATGGCAGAGGTGCAGCCTCCTGGCCCCTCTCCAGTTGCTCTGTGCAGCCACTGAGCACCAGGTCTGTGACCAACCCTGCTCCAGGACCAGCTCTGCTCTCCCAGATCACCAGCAGAGCTGCTGGGTCTAGCCAGGACCTGGGCTGGATGAGACATTCCCAGTTCAGCCCCTGGGGGGGTTCTTTAACCTTTGTGTGTCTGCACTGCAGCCCCAGTCTCCTGCAGATCCCTATCCCAGATCCTCAGGGAGGATTACCAGCCCCTGGGTTTTGGGGGAGCCCATGGCTGTCCTTACATGCCCTGCCCACAGTGTCCTGGTCTGTGGCAGCCTCGTGGCACCAGCACAGCGTGTCCACCAGCCCCTGGCCAAGCCCATCCCACGGCACACGGTGTCCAGCTGGCTGGAGGAGCAGGAGGGTCCCCGGGGGGCTCCCAGGGGCTTCCCTCCCTGCAGGGTGCCTTTCATCTGCTGCTTCGCAGATGTTGGCTTTGGCTCGTGTCTGACATGCATCAATTACAGAGCAACAGCCCCGAGTCTTTGGCAAAATCAACTTTGGAACAGCTGTCCTGAGTCAGCCGTGCCCGAGCCGGAGCTCTGGCTCTGTCCCCACTTGGTGCAGCGCTGCCCTGACCATCTCCACATCTCCTGTGCCCACGTGGACAGGGTTTCCCTGGCAGAGGAGGTCTAAATATGGCACTTGTTCCCATGTGCTTGATGTTTATCCAGGAATGCTTGAGTGGGAGAGAGCTGCAGGCTCTGAGCTCTCTGCCCCGTCAGCAGAGCGATGTCCCCTTGTGTGGGGGACAACAGTTGGGTTAAGGTGACAGGTGTGAACTATGTGAGGTCTGGTCCTGCTCTTGGCAGGGACTCTGTGGCAATCAGGGATTTCAGATAGCATTTGGTATTTATTAACCCATCCCTCCTTGCAGTGCTCCAGAAGCGTCAGCTCGGTGACACTGGCTCTGGCAGCACCACAGGTTTGACATCGTCCCCTCAGAGAGCACAGCAGGTCAGACAAATGCAGGATGTGCCCATGATGCGTCCCAGGCATCCACTGCTCTGCTCCAATGTATTTCTAGGGTCTTTCTGTTTTAGACAAGTGACTCCAGCGAGTGCTGCATGCCACCCAGCACAGCATCCCTGTGTGCCACTGAGTGCTCCTGTGGTTTGGCTGCACCCTCCTTCTGCTGGCACAAACCCCTTGGAGCCGAGTGTGACACTGGAGTTTTTGCTAAGAAAAGACCAGTTCAGTGCTGGGAAGCTGAAACAAAAATTGCATGTTTGAGTTGTGGCATTTCCCTGGGGAGTTTGCTGATGGTGCTGTGGCATCGAGGGCTTTGCATCTCTGCTGTGCTGCAGACACTCCTAGCTGCAATATACTGATTTTTTTTTGTATTTTTCCCCAGTCAGGACCCAGGTGCTTTAAACCACCAGTTCCCCACAGACCAGCTGAAGCACATGGACTGCCCAGCCTGGGTGCTGCTCTTCCTGTGGCTTTGGTCTGGCTGGAGCCTGGGGAGCCCTGAGCCCTCCTTCTCCCCCTGAGGGCCACAGAGTGTCTGCTCCCTGAGCTGGGAACAGTTTTCCTGCATGTCCCCCTGCCTGGGGACAGGTCAGCCCCTCTGCATGCTGCCAACTGCTCCTTGAGGTGCTGGAAATGCTCCTGGCCTTTGTCAAGTGGAGGGTGGCTTTCTGCTCTATTTAATTTCTTAATTTCCCTGCACCTTACCTGCCCCAGTGTCCCAGTTTGCTATCCCATCCTTGGGGCTGTCCTGTGCACACAAGTGGTGCCTGGAGGAGTTAAACCCATTGCATAACCCGGCGTTGCTGCTGGTGGCAGCATATTTTCCACATGATTTAGTTGTCGTTTTGTTGGGTTTTTTTTTTTTAGCGTTTTGCTTTTGGCCTTGCCACTTTGGAACGGGGCTAATTTGGGATTTGTGGTGAGGCCTCGGGCAGGCCGGGCTGGTTGATTTTGCGAGGGGCAGCGTGGCAGTTGCAGCTCCAGCTGTGCAGTGTTCCTGGGAGGAGTGGGATGCTCCCAGTGGCAGTGCAGCTCCAGCTGTGCAGTGTTCCTGGATGCTCCCATGAGTGTCAGGGACAGCGTGTTTGCTCTCCAGCAGCTCTGTGAGTAATGCTCAGCTACGCAGCCCGGGATCGAGGATTGGAAAAAACTGTTCAAAGGGATCCAACAGTCTTTGGGATTAGTTCTAGGTTTGTTTTTTTCTTTCTTTTTTTAATTTTTTTTTTCTGCTTGGCCTATATTAAGCACGTGGAAGTGTGCTGTGCTTGCAGGAAGAGAGTGGTTCCACCTCACAGACTCCAGCAGGGTCAGGTCTGACATGGCCAGAGGAGAAGGGGTGATGGGCTTGTGCTTGGAGGAGCCCCTTTGGCCCAGCCACACTCCTACAGAGAGAGGGAGGGAGAGAAAAGCGGGCAGCACATCATCAAAGGCCAGGAATAACTGGGGGGCGACGAGCTGAGAGCTGTGTTGCTGTCTGGAGGGGTGAGGACTTTGCAAATAACGATGTTTTTCTTAATAATAATAAACAATTAAAAAATAATAAATAAGCATTGCAAAACACTGAGCACCAACAAAATGCTCACTTTGGCTGGTGGCTGCAGGCACCGAGCAGCAGCAGCCTGGGGTGGCGAGGGCTCTTAGAAGTGTGTTTTCCTAAAACCTCCCTCTCTGTGCCCGGATCAGAGGAGCAGCAGTGCTGCATGTGGCTGGTGCCTCCAGGAGCTTGCAGGGGACTGGGCTGACCTTGTGCAGGCTCTGCCCTTGGGGTATTTGCTGTATCCGCTGTGGGTGATGCGAAGCAGCTGGGGCTGGCAGGGAACAAGGCTGCATCACCCCGGGGCACTGGGGCACTTTGTCCTTCCCGATGCTCCTGCCTGGTTCCTGGGGGAGTAGATAATTCCCTGCTTTTTCTTACAGAGCTGTTGGCTGAGGCAGTGGTTTTACATTTGCTTCTTCTGAAGAACTTTGTTAGGCTGGTGCATCTTGCAGGGGAGACAGGCACCCTGTCTCTGAGGGAGGCTGATGGGATTGGGCTTCTGAGCAGATATGGACAGAAGGAGAGCAAGATCACAGAAGCTCAGTGGCTGCGTGGGTGTTGTCTGGCACAACTCCTCTTGATGCAAATATGTTGGGTTTTCCACAAGCCAGGGCCGGCAGCCTCTGATCTGCGTCAGCTGGAGCTCGAGGAGGGCACGTGGCAGAGGATGCCAAGGGCTCCCTGTGTCTGCAAAGCCATCCAGCTCCCACCCAGAACGTGGCTGAGCTGTTCACATCAGCAGTCTGCACAGTGCTGTAATTCCAGTGGTGTGGAGGAGCGGGATGTGTAGGTCTGCCAGTCCCACAGCAGTGCCCAGGCACAGGGCTATGGGGCTGAAAGCCTTTGTCACTCCCAGATGTGGGCTGAGGACTTTCTGGGTGCTGGGTCCTGCTCTGTGGCAGTAGGTCAGCTGCTGTGGGAGCTGGTGCACTCACACCCCCACAGCAGCATCCTGCTGTGGCAGGTTTGTTGGAGTGGGCAGGGATCCAGGTGAACACAGCAAACAGAGAAAGAAAATCCCAAATTTAATGTAATTATTGTAGAGGAAGATCCCACACGCCTCCTCCCTCCCGGCCTGCTGGTACCCTGAGTCTCTACACATGCTTTACTCCTGCTTTGAATGCAGCAGGCAGCTCCTGTGATTCCCTGCCAGGAGCAGCACCTCTGACCACCCCGTGTTTGCCCCCGCAGGTCCAGAGGCCGTTCCCAGCCACGCTCCCGGCATGACGGACGCTCCACGGGATGCCGGCCCCAAGCAGGCGGCGCCGGCGCGGCCGGACAAGCCGGCTGCAGACTTCGGCTACGTGGGCATTGACGCCATCCTGGAGCAGCTGAGGAGGAAAGCCATGAAACAGGGCTTCGAGTTCAACATCATGGTCGTGGGTGAGTGGTTCCCTCGTGCCAGCTGCCCACAGCGTGCTCGGCTGGGTGCAGTCATTGTCCCACAGCGATGTTTGTCCCCTTTGGGGTCTCCTCGGGGTCAGCACTGCGGGCTCTGCCTTGGCAGTCAGCAAACCCTGCTCCCAAGGCCTGAGTTCAGCTGGAGTTAAAGCTGTTGATGTGATGTGGTCCATGGTCCTCCTCTTCCTCCTGCATCTTGGGGTGCATTATCCACGGGCACGTCCCAGAGGGAAGCACCTCAAGGGGTGTCCCAGGATTCCTGCTCTGGTTTGAGCAGTCAGAGGCCACACTAAGGGCTCAAGAGGCTGCACTGCTGCTGGTATTCCAGAGCCCTCATCCTTACTGGTACTTCCAGTGATCTGGGTAAAATTCCTGTTTGTGAGTTGTTTTGTATTCAGGCAGCCCTGCTACAAGTACCAGGGAAGAAATGCCAAAAGCAGTGATTTACTGGTGGGAATAAAGACCAACAGGAGGGGTTTGCAGAGCTCAGTCATTTGGCCTGGGTGGCTCCTTTGGGGACCTGCAGGGTGGCACAGCAGGGATGAGAGTGTCCCAGGGGGTGTCCACATGCAAGGAGGGAGGGCTGGAGGGTTGTGTGCCCAGATCCTGCTGCCCACAAGCTCCTGTTCATTAGCTCTCCTGGGCTACTGACCACTGGCTGCATCGCTGCTGTTCTGGCTGCAGCTTCAACTGTGGGGGTCTGTGCTCCTGCAGCCCCCAGGCCCCCAAAACCAGCAATGGCACAGCCACTGACCTGCAGAATGCTGGGCACACCAGAGAGCTGGGCAGACCCTGTGGGACACTGGCCAAGGGGGAAAATGGAAAAGAAATGAGGCTTTTCTGCTCTTTTCCAGCTATTAATGTCTGACCTGGTCCCGTGGAGCCCCTAGTTTGAGCTGGGCTGTGCTCCTTGGGGCTGGGCTGGTTAGGCAGCAGCTCTCCCTGCCTGAATGCCCCAGGGAAGCTGCAGGGGGATGAGGAGAGTAAATCCCAGGCAATGACCAGCAGCATGGTCATGGGATCTCACCATCCCTTATCCTCCTGCGAGGAGCTGTGTAAGGCTACAGGTGATGCCTGTGGGATGTCCCACAGGGTATCCTGGGGTTCTGCCTGGGGTTGTGGAAGGGGCTGATCCAGAGTTTACTTCTTCTGTTAAAGACACCAGTGTGCTGTAGCTTTCCAGCAAGTTCTGTGGATGCTTTGCCTTTCCCATTTTGATGATTCCATTCCCTCTAACAGGGAAGGTTCCCCGGGCTGGCTGACCACAGCAAGGCTGGGCAGTGCAGAACGAGTTCTTGGGAGGCGTTTTAACAACTCCAGCTCTTTGCTGCTAACAGAGGAATCACTGCACTGGTCCTGGGAGCCTGCAAGTGAGATTGCCTGTGCTGAGCTCCCATTTCCCTGCCAGAGGAGGCTCCCATCCCTCCAGGAGCAGGCTGTGCTGCCTCAGCACCTCAGCTGTGTGCTGTGCAGGCGGGGAGGGATGTTGAGGAATGGCTGGGCCTTGGCAGCGCTGTGTGTGGTATGAAGGCCCGTGCTGCGGCGCGCCTGGAAAACATTGTTCTCCCCTTGGCAGGCGCTGGGCTGGCTGGTTGCAGGCTGGGAATTCGGGGCAGCATAAACAAGTCGAGTTCTGGCCCTCCCGGAAGACGCGGGAGGGATGCGGGAGGAGCGGCACCCCGGGGAAGGGGCAGCAGCCAGCCCTCATCCTGCTGCGCTTCCCTGGGGATGGGTTTAGCTCCATTATTCCCAGCCAGCCTAAGCTGCGAGTCCTTGAGTTGAAATTGTTCCAATCTCTGTCTTACAGGCAGGAGATGAGGGCAGGGAGGAGGGAGGTGGCTTGTCCTGCAGGGGAGGTGGGAACTGAGCATCGCTGCCATGTGGGGGTCACTCCTCACCATGTCCCTGTGGTGGAGCTTTGTGAAAACTCTTTCCCCACTGTGGCAAGGTCCCTGTTCAAAAAAGGTTTCACAATCCCAACCAGAGCTCTGAGAGGGGGCTGCAGGCTGAGGTCAGCTTAGCTCTTTGTCCTCTAAAGTTGCAGGGATGAGGAAAAATGTCTAAACTTTAAAAGATCCCAACCCCAAAGCACATCTTTTGCGTTGTTTTCGCTGCAAAGCAGCTGGAAGGAGAGCAGAGGTGGCCAGGCTCAGCTGCGTTTTCCCTGCTGGATTTCAGCTCTGGGAGAGGCAGTGGACTGCAAACCAGGGCTGTTGGAAGCAGCTCTGCCCTGTGCTCAGCTGCCTGTGCCACAGCCTGTGGGTCTCCAGGTGCACCCCACCATGGCTCAGCAAGGTCAGCCTGTGGTGCCAGTGGGACATCACATCCTGGCTGCTGGTGGCTCTCACCTCTGGTGCCTTTCCAGGCAGTGCAGCTCCAGCAGCTTGGACAGACACGAATGCAGAGAGCCACTGCCTGGAGCTCTGGCAGTGTGTCACCTGATTTCACCCATCCCCAGTGTGTCACCCAGCCTTCCCCTCTCCCCAGGTGCTCCATTTCACGATGAGCAGTGGTGCAGTGAGAGCTCTGGTTTGGCTCTGCATGCCCAGCTCCAGACCTGTTTGTGCCTGCCCCTTTGTTTTCAGGCAGCAGAGGGCTGGGAGCACTTACCCGCAGTGCTCCGTGTGTTTCTCAGAGTCCAGCAGTGACAGTGGCTGTCAGAGAGTTCTCCTGTGCTGGATTGCAGCCATTGGTGATGCTGCAAACTCAGCTCTAAAACTGATGTTTGCTCAGGGAGTTGGGTGATGGCAGGAGGTGATGCCCAGTGCTGGTTGGCCTTACTGTTGGCTTTGGTGGCCTGGATGGGCCAGGACCCTGAAGGATATGGGTGAAATCCTTGCTAACTCTGCTTAGGGACACTCCGTGGGACAAGGGACATGCTGGTGGCAATGCCATGATCACTGTCTGCAAATGTCTTGGCAGAATGGGGCCAGTGAGGTCCCCGTGATGTGGGCAGGAACTCTGCAGGGGGCACAGAGCATCTGCTCCCTGGGTTTTGAGGAGTTAATTCTGTTTTCTTTGCTCTGGAAAAGTTGTTCTCCAAGCTCATGGGACAGCTGTTCTTGGAGAGTCAAGAGCTGCTGGTGTCCTTTCCACACAGATCAGCATCAGCTCTGGGATATGAAAATGCTTCTCTAAAAGCTGTTTTTCTGGAGTTGTGGAATCTCATGTGCTTCCTGGGGTGTTGTCTGTGGGATTCAGAGATGCTCCTGGCGTGGACCTGTGTGTGTGCAGCCAGCTGGGCCGGTTGCAGCAGCAAGTCTGTCAGGGAAGCAGCAGCAGATGCAGCAGGGCTGAGGTTTGTAGGATTGTTGCTGCTGTTAGTCCTGTCCAGATAAAGGCTTGCCAAGCTGCTCCAAAGCCTTCCCTGCGGAGCTGGACAGAGGAGACTGCAGGAGAGTGAAGGCACAGCTGGGATGCTTCTTCCTGGGGTTCCCTGGTCCCCGCGCCCTGCTGAGCATCACCACAGCCCTTCAAACATCCCCAGCACTGTCTGCCTGTCCTCGGGGTTGCTGGGATTTTGCCTGGATGCAGGGAACCAGCTGCTTTGGAGCCAGGGAGGGGCTTTGCTACCTGCAGCATCCTCCTGGCTGGGCTGGACTCGAGCTCCTTGGCTCAGGGGAGCTGCAGGGGAGCAGCTGCTCCTTGTCCCTCTCTCTCTCCATCCCTCCAGCAGATCCAGTGCAGCCTGAGTCTGTCAGCAGCCCCATCCCCTGGCCCCTGACAGCACAGCCTGGAAATGAGGGAGTGCTGACTCTGGGTTATGCTGCTCTCTTCCAGGTCAGAGCGGCTTGGGGAAATCCACGTTAATCAACACTCTCTTCAAATCCAAGATCAGCCGGAAATCTGTACAGCCAACTTCTGAGGAGCGGATCCCCAAGACCATTGAAATCAAATCCATCACTCATGGTGAGGCTCTGCAGGTCCCACCTGCTGCTTTGCCTTTAGGCCCTGCTCTGCCTTGTGTCTCTGGGGACTCACAGGGGTTGTGAACCTCCATAAACCTCCACTCCCATCCCTCTGAACAGGCTTTTACCATCCAGAGATGCTTGCAGGGCTGAGAAAACATCTAATTTTTATTTATTCATCAGCATTGAGTTAATTTTGTTGGAAGGAACCAGTGAGGTGGCTGTGGGGGTGGCATTTCAGGGTGGCTATGGGGCTGTGAAGGTGCATTTCTCCCCTGGGAGCAAGCTCCAGCTCTGTAGCTGATTGTGGGAGGCTGGGCTTGGCCAGAACACCCATTAACACTCGCCTCACACACCAGCTTTCCTCTCTTTCAGAGATTGAGGAGAAGGGGGTTCGCATGAAGCTGACAGTCATCGACACCCCGGGCTTTGGGGATCACATCAACAACGAGAACTGGTGAGCTGCCACTCTGCCCTGGGTGCAGGGGGGGAAGGCAGGAGAGCCCCAGCACCTCCTGACCCTGTGCCCAGAGCTGTAGCCTGGCGCTGTGCCCCCCTGCTCCGTGGGCAGCAGGAAGGAGGTTGTTGTGGTGGTAGAGCAGTGCCATGCTCCCTGGGAGAGCCACAAACATCCTGCTGTTCCAGGCATGAGACAACCTTTGTTTGTGGCTGGGAGCAGCTGTGTGCCAGCAGGGCCAGTCCCCAGACCCCGCTCATGTGGCTCTGGAGGCTGAACTCTGCCCAGGATCCCTGGCACAGCATCTGGTTCTGCAGGATGGCCCCCTCGCCCATGGCAGGTACCTTGTCCCCACCACCAGCTGGGCTTGTGGGCTTTGATTCTGCTCGTGTTCCTGTGCCATGACACCGTGCAAGGGGCCAGGACATGGTCTCAGCCCTGTCCTGCTCCACAGCCAGGTCCAGAAGGAGAGAAGGGAGCACATTTAGCCACTTGCTTGTCTAAACCAGCCAGTCAATCCCCTCCTGCAGCAGTGCATGGAGTTGCTAAGCAGTGACCACGTGAGGTTTGTGATTTATGAGATGCTGAGTGTCCCTGGCTCTGCAGGCTCTGCTTCACGCAGCCAGCCCAGGTGGGAGGGTCAGGGTGGTCCAGATCCCTCACATGACCCCACCACTCCGTGTTCCTCTCTTCCTGCAGCTGGCAGCCCATCATGAAGTTCATCAATGACCAGTACGAGAAGTACCTGCAGGAGGAGATCAACATTAACCGGAAGAAGCGGATCCCCGACACGCGGGTGCACTGCTGTATTTATTTCATCCCAGCCACGGGCCACTCGTACGTACCCCGCTGTCCCTGCCACCCCTCAGCCTTCCCCTGCCTGTGTCCCATCAGGGCAGTTCTCCCTGAGATCCTCCCACGTTTTTTGGGACTTGAGGAAGCTGTCCTTTAGGGCTGTATCATCTGGAGCCTTGCAGTAACACAGCAGAGCTGCTGTACCCCAGAGAAATGCGGTGTTTCCTCTTCTGAGGGGCCATGAAATCATCTCTGAGCTCCAGGGAGCTGCTGGCTTTGCTGTGGTCACCTGGCTTGCTACACCAAGGATGGACCAGGTCTCAAATTGGATGGAGAGGCTACTTTTGCAAGCAGAACATTAATTTTTTTTTTCTTTGCCCCTGACATTGGAAGGGGAGAAGCCAGTTTTCCTTGTGCTGTCAAGGCAGCGAACACCCTCACCCTGTAAGGGTATTTTGTAGCTTGTTTGACTAGTCTGCAAGTGGGCTGCTGTTTATTCAGCCCAGAGTTCTCCTGGCTCTGGCACTTTTCAAGTGACAACATCAAAAGGCCCAGATCCCGCTCTATTCTTTTTTTCCCTTTTCTATTTTTTCTTTTTTTCCCCTCCTAGGCACACAGCCCACCCTGAAAATCTGGGGCACTTAAAATGTCTTGAAAAATGTGACTTAAAGTATCACAACATGAAACGAGGCCCAAGTTTCCTTTTGATTTGTGTCAATTCCTTCCACTTTTGGCTCTGTATGCATTGGGGATGTTTTTGGGTCTGTTTTCAAAAGTAAACTTAAGCCTCCAGCACTGTATTCATGACAGCCTTTTCCACTTCCCCATGTGGAGATTTATTCCAATAGAAAAGACTTTGTTTTGCTTCTGTCAGTGGGTAGACCAAAAATGCATCCTTCACTGGAATAAAATGACTGCATGGGCCAGTTATGCCCCTCTTGTGTAACTGATCAGGAGCAGAGGGGCTGACGGAACATTTATGGTCGAATACAATAAAGCACAGAAGGTTTCAAAGGGAGATGACATTTTTAGGCCAGCCTAACGTGTTAGTCGCACTAATCTCAGCCCAGATCTTCAGCCCTTGCCTCGGCAGGTCTGACTTGCAGCATTAGCTGTGCTCCAGCTTTTCCTCACCGCTCTGGCTGTTTAACTCTTAGAAAACACATCTGATGCTCAGAGGCTGCAGGGAGCGTTGGGTGCCGGGCAGGGCAGGCAGGGATGTGGAGCCCCGCTGCCGTGTCCCCCGGCGGAGCCTCTCCAGCCGCGCTCTGGTTTCTCTCACCCGCCGGCCAACAGCAATTGTGTGGATTTTCAGCTGCTTTTTTTCCTTCTCTCCAGCAGACATGTGTTTCCAATATCCGAGTCAGCCCGGCAGTTGGGGGCCGTTGTTGCTGAGCCCTGATCCTTTTTTCCCCTCAGCCTGATAGCCCGGCTGGGGCCGTCCCCGCTGTCACCGGCTCACCCGTCCCCTCCTCCCACCTGAACCATGAGTGAAGGGGGCAAACCCCACTGGGAGGGGGAAGTAGATGGGAAATTTTGCTTCTCTGAGAGCTCCACCGTGCTCCAGTCACCATCCTGGATGCTTGGTGCTGCCCTCCGGGGATGTGCTTGCACAGAGTGTTTGTGTTGCCCGGGAGCCGCTGCATTCACGGTGTGACAGCCAGAGCAGCAGAGGTGACTCGTGTCCATCCCTCCTTCCCTGGTGGTGTGGGTGGGTGGGGCACAGGACTGCCTGGCACGTGGATGTGGCAGGCAGGTGGGTTAGGTTTGACAGGGCACTGGGTGAGAGCTTGCTTTTTCCTAAATAAAAAGGAGTGAGGGATAAAAAAAAAAAAGTAAAGTTGACCAGGTGCAGAGATTCAGAGGCCAGAGCAGAGGATTGCTTGGCTCTGTTTCAGTCTGGCCATCCCATCCAGGCAGCTCAGGGTTAATCAGCAGAGAACTTTCTGCTGCATAAGGGAGTTCACAAGGGAGTTCAGGACAGGCTTTGCAGCCCATCCAGTTCACACACAGCCTGTAACACTCCCATGTAACCGTGCCTGTGAAGGCTGAGGATGGTGCTGGCAGGGGCTTTCAGCTGCAGCTGCTCAAGCCTGGCTCTGCCACCCAATAAATATCCCTGCTCTGACCCCTGCACAGCTCTGTTCAGCTCAGAAATGGCTCTGGAGCTCTGCCTGGCCTGATCAGCACCTCTCCTGCCTCTACCAGGGCTGGTGGTTGAGGAACTGCCACCCACTCCCTCTTTCCCCTCTGGCTGCCCCTCTCAGGTGCCCAGCAGCTTCCTGGAGCAGGGCTGGGCAGCTGCTGGGTCCTCACTGGTGTTTGGTCAACATACAGCTCAGATTCCTGCTGTTAGTTTGATCTGGGGCACAACCAAAAGGAAATAACTCTGCAGCTCACTGTGGGTTTTGATTCCTGTAACAGCATTTCAGGGGAGCCAACAGGAATGAGCCTCTGCTTAGATCCTGTCTGTGCACAGTGGCAGAAATAATGTGTGTCCTGGCCACTATAACGTGTGTCCTGGCCACCATAATGTGTGCCCAGCCCTGGCAAGGCGTGCCCAGCTGCACAGCCTCCCCCAGGCCCACGGCAGGAGGGGACGAAGGAACAACCAGCACGGGCTGAAGTGGCTGGAGCCCATCCTGCATCTCCTGCTTCAGCTCATCCAGTCCCCTTCAAGCTCCTCCACCATTCCCAGCAAAGCCCAGAGCATGTGTGTGTCTAATTATAAGTTAATAATATCAGAGACCATTTGAGGAAGGGGAAGAAAATAGATTAGTTCTTTTCTTGAGCCTTCCCTTCTCTTTGGTGATGTGCTTGGAGCAAATAGCACTTGTCAGTGCCTTAATCCAGGTATTTTCCTTTGGTGTCTTCACATGAATGTGATATGTAGCTACAGGCAGGCATTGTTCTTAGTGAAAAGGTGAACTTTCTCTCACATAGGTAAGGTTTGGGAGGGGCTACCTAGAAGAAGTTGGTAGAATATCTAGAAACTTGCAGAATACCCTCAAAACATGCAGTTTGCTCTGCTGGGGAGTCCCTTGGTGTTCTCAGGGTGGTGCAGAGAGGTCACCTCCATGGATGAGGCACTTGCAGGAGCCCATGGGAGCAGAAGGTTGTGTCAGGGGTGCCTGGGTGCAGATGGACACGGTCACTCTGCCTGGGTGGTGCTGCTGGACACAGCAGGGGTGTGTCCAGGGGTGTGGGCAAGCTGTGGCTCTGCCTCCTCCTCTCTGGCTCACTGTGGCATCCTCGGCATCCTCCAGATATGTGAGGGATCGGAGGGATCGGAACTGAGCTTTTAACGTGTAGATGGAGCTGAAACTCAAACGTCTGCCTGATTGTGGATTCATCTGCATTCACTCTGTATGCATCCTGGTCTTTAAAGGAAAAGCTGATGAAAGAGGCAGGAACACAAGCTCAGTGGGGAAGAAGCTTTTAGAGGAGAAAAATTGTTTGGAAAATAGCAAAGAGAGAGGAGGGGAAAGAATTCTGCTGGGAAAGGAGCATAACTGCATTACTTCCTTGGAGGTCTGGGAAATACATTATGCAGAGCTCCAAACAATGTTTGCCAGCAGCAAGTCAACTTAGATGTGTCCATGGGGGGTTCCTTGTGCTTTTTTCTATTCTTTTTTCCCTTTAATAGCCAAAATCTTTCTTTCCTGGGGCCCAGGGTGATCTGTGACCCTGTGTTTGTGTTAGGGCCTCGTTTGTCCGTGCGCTAATGACGTGCTCAGGGCTGTGTGTGCTGTTGGTGTGTGGGGACAAGATCCACCTGGCACAGTCCAGCTCCATCCCTGGGAGAGGAGTGGGTTTGACCAGGGGAGGGTTCAGCTGGGTCACCAGTGCTGGCTGCACTGGGGCAGCCTCGAGCTGCTGTTTTCACATCAGCTGGAGCTGAGTGGGTCTTTCTGGGGCTGAATGTCCCTCCCTTGGCACTGGGGCCAGGCAGAGGTGTCCCCCTGGGATGGGGACACTGCCTGGTGGCTGCTGAGGAGCGGGATCAGTCCCTTCCCCTCTGCACTCCTGTGGCTGGGTCTGCAGGGGTCCCTGAGCCCTTTGTAGGGCCCAAGGAGACCAAGTTGGGGTTTGGCTTGAGAGTGTTGGCAGTGGGTGCTCTCTTGGCCCTTCAGTGAGGGCCCATTTCAAACAGGCTCCTACCCCAAAGGTGTTCCTGGACCCTGGGACCTCCAGGTTTCCTTTTCAAGGCAACATCTACTCAGCTGTGCTGCATGTCCCCATCACTTCCAGAGCCACCAAGGGGGAAGTGCTGCAATTGGAGGTGTCCTAAGGAGGGTTTTCTCCTGGTTTGGGACCCCCAGCAGTTAAAACTCCTTCAGGGAGGACTATGGGGTGGGGGGCATCATGACCAGGTGCCTTCATCGCTGTCTTCAGGGTTGGGATGTGGAGCAGTGTGGCACTGGAGCCGTGTCTGTGCTGTCAGCTCAGGAGGGATTTCCCAAGGCGCTGATCACTGAGTTATGCAATCTCTGCAGCTTTCCTCTGCTGAGACTTTTGTTGTAGAGATTTTCTGACATTCTCACCCTCTGGAAAAAGCAGCATCTCTTCTGTGCTCTGAGAGCCCCTGGAGAATTTCCAGAGCTTTTTTTAATCCCAGCTGATGAATGTGAGAGGCAGTCCCAGCTTGTGTGTAACCATGGAGTGGTGCTCAGCACAGTGGGGAGTGTGAGCAGGAATGGTCACCTGTGGCCATTTCTGTGTTGTGCTGTCCCAGGATGGTCACTGACAGCTTGGATAGAGCTGGAGCAGGTTTTGATTTGGCCCTGCAGCCAGCATCGCCCTGCTCTCATCCCAGCTCCACCAAGGACACGAGTAGCTCTGGGCAAGTTCCCGCAGTCCTGTGTGGCCGTGCAGAGATAAAAGCCCTCTGCCACTTCACGGGGCTTTGTGAGGGTTCACAGGCGATAGCAGGAGCTTTGAAAGGGAAATGTTTAAAGTGTTTTCAAACCCTCTCTGCTGCTGTTGTGCTTTTAAGAAAATGTCTTTACTTGTCCTATCTGAAAGGAAGTGATTCCCTCTCCGTCTGCTCTTTGAATGCCCCTCTCTGCCAGGGGATTGCAGCAGCCTCAGAGTGCAAATCCCCTTCTTCCTGCTGTTTTCCAGGCTCCGGCCGCTGGACATCGAGTTCATGAAGCGCCTGAGCAAAGTGGTCAACATCGTCCCGGTGATCGCCAAAGCCGACACGTTAACGCTGGAGGAGAGGGACTACTTCAAACAGCGGGTACGGGGCTGCTGCCTCTTCCCCGGGCTCCCATGCCTGGTACCCCATCCCCCGGTCTCCCTGTCCCCCTCGTGGCTCCCCCGGCAGGGCTGTGCAGGCAGAGCCTGGCCGGAAGCCCAGCGCATTCCTCCGGCTGCAGCTCGGAGCGATCCCGCGTGGCCGCAGGGTAGGCCTGCTCTCCAAGCACTTCCTTGTGTTTCTCTTGGATCTCTGTCAGTGCAGGATAAGTTTGGAGCTCTACATCTCCAGGCCTGCTTCTCCTGCCTCCTTTGTTATTGTTGTTGTTATTTTCGGGCTGGTTTCTGTTATTTTGGGAATGATGGTGCTGCACGTAGGGGCTGGAAAACGCTCCCTCTGCAGCGGTCAGGCACTGATACAGGAACCAGGCAAAAACGTCTGGGTTTGCTGAGCCCAGCTGGGCAAGATTTAAGAGGAAAGCAAGGTATGAAATTCCCGTGGTTGGGAGCTGAGGAGGGGCTGTCTGGATCCACAGCAAGGCATGGGCTGTGCTCTGAGAGGGGGAGATGGCCCATTTGGGGGTTTGGTAAGGGACTGTAAATCCGTTTGCATGGGTGCTGGATGTGGCTGCAGGCGTGGTGGCCTCAGCATTCCCTGCAGAAGTAAAAAACACCAAGCTCCTTGATCCGTGAGTCTGAACTGGGAGAAGTGAAGGGAAAGGGGGGTTTTGCCAAAAGGGCAGTTTTAGGGGTGTTTCTTTGGTTATGGAGAGGATGACACCTTAGCCAGGAGTGGTTCCACAGCTCCTTGCAGGAGAGGGTGAGCCACTCCTTCCCACACCAGTGTCTTCCCAGTTCTTGATGAACAGCATCAGGCACTGCAATACCCAGCCTGGTTTTGGGGGCTGAATCCAAACTCTGTGAGCAGTTTCCTTGGCTAGAGGCTGGCTGGGAATGGAGCTGAGGGCTAATCCAGGCTGGGCTCGCTCGGCTTGTCAGGCTGTTTGCACAGAGCTCTGTGAGGAGCTGGTGAGGGGACACGGAGGGGCAGGTCCACAGTGCCACATCTGCTCTCTGTGGTGGCTTCTGCAGACTGCTGGCCCCATTCAGAGGTTGCCAGTGCACCTACCCCTGTGTCTGCAGGTGACTAGCTGGCTCTGGCACTACAAAGTCAGTCCAGGACCTCAAATGTCACCCGGGCACCCTCGGCTGCTGACACCATGGAACACCATGGGGACAGTGCCTGGCTCTGCTGCTCTGCTCTGGCTCAGCACAGGATGAGCTCACCCCATCTCTGATTGCTTCCTGATTATAACCAGACCCCCCAAATCCTTTTGGATGGAGGGAGAACACGTAGCCACGTGGTGTGTTTGCTCTCTCTCCTCATGCTCCCAGCTCCAGATTCTCTGGTGCAGATGAGAGGGCAAGTGGTACAAATCAGGCCAGGTGGGCACAGGCTGGACCTTTTCCACTCGTGCCAGTGTGGCTGCGTGTGTGCTTCCAAAAGCAGAGCCCTGTCTGCATCTGGGGGTGTAGCTGGTTCAGAGAGGTGATAGGTTTTGGGCTTGGATGGTGTGGGCAGGGGATGTGAAGCACCAGCCTGGCTGCAGGTTGGTGCCAGTGCTGTGCTGAGTGAGTGGAATGTGCTCCCTGGAGCTGGCTTTGTTGGGTTGTTCCCCTAAACCCCGTGTGTTGGTTTGGTGGGGGGTGGGAGCCTGGCTGGGGGCTTTCCCTGGGCTGGATCCACTCCTTTGCCAACCTGAACTGTAGGATGGTGTGGGGTTATTGCTGTAGGAAGTGGTGGGAGCAGGTGCCAGGCTGGGTTGGGGTTTGAAGCCTTGTAGGAGAAGGCTGATCCTCCAAGCTCCCCACGAGCTGAGCCTCCACCCAGGAATCAGATTTCAGCATCTCTTGGCCTTGCACACAGGCAAAGTCCTTAGAGTCTGCTCTTCCAATCTGTGTCCTTGTCCCCTCAGATCAAATTCCTTTTCCAAGGAGTCTAAACAAACAACAGAGAGCAGCTTTTTACCTTTGTGTTACAAGCCTGGCAGCTGTGTTCCCCTTTGCTTGGGCAGCTTGGGTTGCCCTGTTGTCTTTTCCAATCCCTAAACAACATCCAGCTCATGTAACTTCATCTCACTCTCTGCCTGAGCTGCTCCTTGGCACCAGGTTCTTGCAGAGGTTCCAGGGCAAACACTTGGTGGGTGTGTGGCAGGTGAGCACCGGTCTCTGTCCCCCAGGTGGGCAGTGTTTAGGATGGAGAGGGAGATGCTGCTGCTGGACATCGCCCAGAGACCCTTTTGGGAGCAGCTGCCGTGGTGGGAGTGCAGCTGCTGTGCCTGCCTGTCCTTCACCTGTCCCTCTGCTCTTCCCTCCCAGATAATGGCTGATCTCCTGGCCAATGGGATCGATGTGTATCCCCAGAAGGAGTTTGATGAGGACTCTGAAGATCGGCTGGTGAACGAGAAATTCCGGGTCAGTGCAGGGGCTGTGCAGGACGGGCCCTGCAGCTCCAGGGGCTGGTGATGTCCTCAGGGTCCCTTCCAAAAGGCCTCTGTTTTCTCCCCAAAACTGCTGTGCCCTGTCCATGGGGTTTGCCCAGCACCAGGAATCCTGCCAGAGCTCCGAGCAGGGGTGGAAAGAGGGTGAGAAAGGCTCGTGTGGGAGCTGTCCTGGCCATACTCCTTCCCCATCTCCATCCCCACCAGCAAGCAGGGGGTCCATGGCCCCTGCCCCAGGCACAGGGAACAGAGGTGCCTGCCCATCCCTGGCTAGGGCAGCAGCCTTCCCAGCACTGGGATGGAATTTTACCTGTAGGCTGCCTGCAGCTGGCAATTCCATGCTACTGGAATCAGCCAGCAATTTTTTGGCACAGTAGAGTGGATTGGGCAAATTCAAGGAAGAAAAAAATCTTTTAGGGACTCTGAAGTTCAAAGACACCAACCTGGATCAAGAAACGAGTTGGCCACAGGTTGCCAGATGCTGGGGGCAATTCCCAGGGAAGCTTTGGGATAGCTTTGCTTCAGCTGTACCTGGTGCCTGCCAGTGGGGGACTGGGCTAGGCTGGGTTTGGGCTGGTTTTAGGCTGGGTACACATGTGAGAGATGCTGGTACCCAGCCCTGTGCTGCCTGTGGACCCTGGCAGGCAGCACTGCTCAGGAACATCAGGGGCAGACCAGCTCATCCCATTAAACCCTCCTGGAAACAGCTCAGCATCGGACTTTGCTCACTGGTTTGGTTTCCTGGCCAGTTCTCAGGAAGAAAACATAACCTGGTTTTTCTCTTTCCACAGGAAATGATCCCGTTTGCAGTGGTGGGCAGTGACCAGGAGTACCAGGTGAACGGAAGGAGAATCCTTGGGAGGAAGACCAAGTGGGGCACCATTGAAGGTACCTTGTCCTTGCTTCCCCACCCAAGCCCATCTCTGCCCTGGCAGAAGGCAATGAGGACCAAAACCAGCAGTAAAAGTTGAGGTGTATGTGGTGCTTCCCTGCCCCTCCAAAAAAAGATCATTTTCTGGTGTTTGAGGATTGGAAACACCTTGGCCAATCATCCTGTGCTGGGTTCCTGCGCCTTTGTGTGGCTTGGGGGGCTGCTGAGTGCTGGAGGGGACATTTCTTGGGGGTCTCGTGGCCTGGCTTGTGCTTCTTGCACAGTTAAATGCCTGACAGCAGGGTTTGAGGGCACACCAGTGACATCCCTGTGTCTCAAGTCCCTGTCAGGACCTTCCCCTGGCATCTGTGCCCTCCACCATGCCTTTGGTTGGTGCCCTTGTGGGACTTCTTCCCTCTTCCATTTCCCATCAGGGTGTCCCTTTTTTCTCCTCCATTTTACAATCGTTGTTTAAAGGCTGGATGAAAGCTCCTGGCTCCAGCACATCTACACATTTCCCTGTTCGTGGTTCCTGGCAGCCAGCTGGCTCATCTCCAGTGCCACCCCTCTCATCTTCTTCCCCTTCACAGGTTCCTCTCATTTATGAGTCTTTCTAATAGGAATCCTGCGTTCAGGGATGGTTTAACAAAGCTGCCAGGAAAATCAGTGTATTTTGAAGCTCTGCTGCCCTCTCGTGCCGTTTCCCTGAACGTTCTGAGTTCATTGGGATTCATTAAACCCTCACCTTCTGCTTGTGGCAGCTGCCTCCAGCACAGGGAGACCCCCAGGGCAAAGCCATGGCCATGGGCAGCCTTTGCACAGCAGTGTTGCTTTTGTTTTGCCATTCCTGCATGGTGTTTAATGGTTGGACTTGATGATCTTAGAGGTCTTCTCCAAGGAAAAGGATCCTGCTATTCTATGTACAGGATTGGGTAAAAAAAAAAAAAAATCAAAAAAAGGAATTCACCCTCTAAATTGAGTACATTTAGGGGTAAAATAGCAGCTGTCAGACTGATTGTGGTGGAGCAGCATCCCTTTTGCAAGCACTCCTGCTTCAGTAGCCTGTGCCAGCAGGAGTCCCTGTCCTTGCACAGCCCTGGCAGCCCTCACCAGCGTGCCTGGGGTGCTGCAGGATGCTCATGGCGCAGCTACAGATGAAACTCTTCTGTGGAGACACGCCTGGTGCTCACTGCAAAGCTCACTGTGCCCCTCCCCTGCCTTGTCTGGGGCTCTGGGGGTCCCAGCATTGTGCTGGGCGTGCTGCTGGGAGCTCCCTTTCGTTGGTGGGACACACTGGGAAGGGGCTGTGGATGCTCAGTCAGACCTCACCAGGGCTGAGCTGGGGCAGGGAGCAGCTTTACAGCAGCCAAGAGGACTCCTGAGTCCTGCACCTCTACCCCAGGGGGTGAGTGCCCATCTGTGCCCTCCACACGCTGGGGAAGCCCCCAGGCCCTGCTTGCCCCGGGGGTGGCCATGGGTGCACACTGATGGGTCTCTCTCTCTTGCCAGTGGAGAACACAACACACTGTGAGTTCGCCTACCTGCGGGACCTCCTCATCAGGTCAGTGCCCTGTCCCCAGAGCCTTTGGTCACCAGGTGGCATCCAGGGAAAGGGGACAGCCCTTGAAGCAGCTGCTGCTTTGCTCTGCTGCTCCATCCCTCCACCCTTTCACCCCTCCATCCCTGCCTTCCCTCCCAGCCCTCTGCCACTCTGAGGGGTGGCCCCACTCAGTGGGATGAGGCTTCAGGGGGGTTTTCTTGTGCTGAGGTAGAGGAGGAGAAGAGCGGTGGAGGGGTCAGGACACACTCCAGGACTGCTGGCAGTGTGGCTCCAGCTGGCCTGCAAGCAGCTTTTGGCCTTAGTGGTCCCTCACCAGTGCCAGGTCTCACCCCCAGTTCAAAGACATCACCCTCCACTGGGGTATTGTTGTGGGGTCTGGGCGATGGCTGGGCCCTCTTGACTGTGGGGCAGTGGGAGGCTGAGCTCCTTGGGCTTGCTAGAGGGGGCACTGGGCTCCTCCCCAGTTTGGCTGCAAGGTGAGCTCTGCACATGTGATCTGTTGCTGGCAGATTGTTGTGTGGGGCTACAGAACCTCACCCCAGGACTGGCAGCGTCGGGATCTCCCTGGGTGGGTGTTCTGCAGACACAGCTCCCGTGTCCCCAAGCACCAGTGAAGATTCCTGCTCCTGCTGCCCAATAATGCTGCCCATTATTGCCTTTCCTTCCCTCCTGTGCCCTAAAGACCCCATAAACCAATAGGGCAGGAGGGGCCATTGAGGCTGGGGCGTGGTTGGGGTGCGGAGGGCTGGGGTGCAGAGGCTGGGCCGGCTGAGCCGTGCCCAGTAAGGCGTGATTGCTCTATCTCCCTTTGCTGCAGGACACACATGCAGAACATCAAGGATATTACCAGCAACATCCACTTCGAAGCCTACAGGGTGAAGAGGCTGAACGAGGGCCAGAGCTCTCTGTCCAACGGCGTGGCCGACAAAGAGCTGGTGGCCAACGAAATGTAACCGCCCTGCAGCCAGGACCTCGCTCGCTCACGCTCGCTGTTTCTCCCCTCTTCCCCCTTTATTTTTATATAAATCCTCTGCCACTGTCCCTCTTGCCCTGCTCCCCAACCCCCTGCCATGTTAACTGACCAAATAACCAGACGTGCAGTGGGGTGGCCGCTCTCCCCCCGCTTTGTGCCATGAGTTTTGTCCTCGGCCCCCAGAGCGGCGTCCCTGGGCCGGGGACCGTCCGTCCCTCTGTGGAGGTCGGGCTCTCGCTTGTGCCCAGCTCTGACCCCACAGCCGGACCCTGGGGAGCAGATCTGTGGGGCCAGCGGGGTTGGGGTGTCCCAGGAGCCCTTCCAGCCCCTCCATGCAGGGGCTCTTCTCCGTCCATTGAAGGCGAGGGTTCCTCCAGGTGAAAGTAGCCTTGGGGAAGCAAGGTACGGTGGGATGAAGAGAGCAAGACAATGCCATCCTTGTCTCCTGCCGCCTCCTCCGAGCCCTCTGCAGCCCTCTGGGACCCGCCAGCCCCCAGCCCGGCCCCTGTACCCCGTCTACCTGCAATAAACTGGGAGTGTTTAGGTGTCACCTGGCCTGTCACCGACCCCAGGCCAGGCAGAGCGACCTGCTTTGGGAGAAGTGCCTTTTCAGACTGTGACCTTGCAATAGCGTGGGAGAGGGGAGGGAGGGTCTGCCTTGTCTGTCTTTGCAGCCTGGAGAAGGCTGTGAATCTCTGTAGAGACTCTCCTTCCCTCTCCCTCGGGCCCGAGCTGTGGCTGGTGTCCCGGGAACACTTGTGTATTTATTCTGTCATTCAGTTGGGTGGGTCTTTGTCCGCTGAAGGCTCGGAGTGTGTTTGTCCAGAGGGGGCTGAGTGTGGAACCGTGTCTCTGCAAAGCAGTGGTGGGATGTAGAGGGTTGTCCTGTCTGACCCTGGTGATTCTTGGGCTTTTTCCTATGCCAGAGGAGGCTCTTGGGTATCTGTTCATTCCTGTTCATTCCCAGGGTCCCCTGTGTGATGTGTGTCCAAGGAACATCCTCCTCTGTGTTGCTGGTCCTTGTGCAGGGGGTCTGTGCATGTGCTGACCGAGCCCTGCAGCCATGGGGGGGGTGCTGGGGAGCGTTGTGGGTGCTGCTCCCCCTGCTCTGCCCCCAGACCCTCCTCTTTCTGTGTGTCTCCAGTAAATAAGACCCTGCAAGCGTTAGGTAGCACCGTGACACGGGAGCAGGGGGTCCTGGAGCAGAGCTCTGCAGTCCTGCCCCCTTCTCCCCAGCTCCCCTGGCCTTTCTGTTGTCCACCAGTCTCCAAATCCTCTCGAAGGGAAAAAAACTTCCTGCAAATCACCCATTTTTGGGGGCACGCACTGGCGTGGCAGCGTGCCCCATCCTCTAGCACTGGAAGGCACCTGCAGAGCCCACAGGGGACAGAGCCTGGCTCAGCACAGGTGACCTGGAGGAGGGAGGAGGTTGCTCTCCCCTTGCTGGGGATGCCCAGGTTTTCGGGGGCTCCCCACATGTTCCCCCCAGCAGCCAAAGGGGTGTGGGAAGGGGGGGTGCATTGTGAGGATCCCTTCTCCCCTTCACTCATGTTCCCCTCCACGGAGCTGCTGGGGAACAGCAGCTCTCTACTTGCTGACTTGCTATGTTTTAGCAAAAACAACAACAAAAAATGTGTATTAACTGAAAAAAAAATATATTTCAAGTGTTAAAAAAAGACTGAAAGGGGAGAAAAATCTCTTGTGGTGAGGCACTTCTGCAAATGCCATCTTAAACTTTTTTTTTCCTCTAGTTGATATCTCAAGCTGGGCCAAGCAAGACACGCCGCTTTCTCCTTTGTAACCTGACTTTTTTTTTTTTTTTTTTTTTTTGGAAGAAAAAAAAAGAAAATAATACAATAAAAAAGCCCTTCATCCAGATCTATTAAAATGGCCTTTTGGGGGTTATAAGCATTATGAAAATTTAGTCCATTTTTGTATAAATAATAGTGTTTAATATGTATTTCCCAAAATAAATGTTTCGAATGCAAATAGAAGGAGGCTTGTTTGGAAATGTCTGTTCCCAGCTGTGGTGTAATCACTGCTGCATGAACCCCATGGGGCTGGGGATGGTGGAAGAGCCCAGCCCCAGAACCTGTTTAGGGTGAAAGATAATTCCTGACCCCCTTGACTCATCCCACCTCAGACACCTGCCCCGGGTACCCTACAAAATGCTGGAGCTGCTTGTGCTGAGCACCTTTGGGATGGAGCCAGCATGATCCTGAGGGAGGCAGGTGGATCCCATCCCTCTGCTTCCATGGTGAAGCTGCTCCCACTGTGCTTCCTGGTGTTTTTATGGAGAAGTGGGTTGCCCCTAGTTCAAGGGCAGGCAGGAGCTGGTCTTGCATACAAATGTGCCTTTGGCTCCACAGGCAGATGGTCTTCAAAACCTTCAGGACTGCAGGGTCAGCCTTGGGATGCCCTTGGAAGTTGGCTTCACTTGGAGGACCTTCCTGAAAACCACGTTTCTCCCTGGTGTCACAGCTGGCACTGCCCCTCTGGTGGGTTAATCTCCGTCTGACCTGTTTTTTGTATTTTTCCCACCAAATTAACTGAACTCAGAAGCCACCCAGACACACTCCTGGGTGACCAGCTCTAAGTGACCCTCCAGCAGGAGCTGGAGCAAGTGACCTCCAGAGCTCCTTTCCAGCCTCAGCCCCTCTGGGATTCTGTGCTTGTGGAAGAGGATGAAAACAAACCCAACAGGACAGCACTCAGGTGGGGTTGGGTTCCTGAGGGGGTCTAGAGCACAGGACAGGCTTATGAACATTTAAACTCTGCTTTTCTGCTGGCACCTGGGTTCTGGTGCAGTGAATTGTCTCACCTCACACGGCATCTGTGAGGTGTGCAGTGATGGCCACCTCCCTTTGCCCCAGTGCCAAACCCACCCCTAGCGATGCCCTTCCAGTTTTGGTGCTGCACAGCAGTTCTGTGGTTCCTTTAGCTCAAATCCCCCTCACCCCCACAGCTCACAAGTGATTCCAGGCTGAGGAGCAGCAAAGTCAAAGTGTTCTCACTGTTGTAACCAGAGCAAGACCCAGAACAAAAGCTCTTAGGGAGGGAGCAGGGAAAATCAATGTGTAGTTGTAACTACAAGCATGGATCATGGGCCTTGCTCCTGGGGGAATCTACAGTAGTTTCCCCCCATCTTGTGCTGGGATTTGGGGTTTTTTTGCAGTTTTCCTCAATGCTGGTGTCTGAGCATGTGAGGGAGATGGAACAGAGGATGCTCCAGGCAGATTCTGGAACGTGAGTGTGTCCATGGAGGGAGATGGAACAGAGGATGCTCCAGGGCTCTCCAGGCAGATGCTGTCCTGGTGACACATTGAGAAATGGTTTGTGGATGGAGAGAGGGGAATGCAGGCAAAATTCCCCAGCTCAGCAGTAAGGGCAGCTTTTGTTTAGCCCAGAGGAGGAGCTCAGGGGGTTGGAGGTCCCTTCATGGGAATGGCGCAGGGAATGGCTTCCAGATGTTAGGAAGCTCCGGAGAGGTGGGGTTGGCAAAGGGAGAGCAAAAACACCAGATGCTCTGATGGAACTTGTGTGGTGCTGTGGGAAAAATCCCAGCTGGGGGAAGGGTAGGCTATTGCAAAATTCCCCCTGGCTCCCCAGAGCCTCAGCTAAAGGGCAGGAGTGACCTGGGAGGGGGTGGATGGGGAGGCTTTGGGCAGAGCAGGGGACAGGCAAGGGGCTGCTCCCCCTGCCCACACCCTCCCCGGCTGTCTCCAAGGAAAATGGGCCTTAAAGATGCCTCAGCTGACAGAAAGGACCTTGCACTAATGGCTTATTGAGTGGCCTCACTTTAACAAATGAGGGAAATGAAGATGAGTGAGAGTTTAATTACTGATCTGAACAGGGCTTTTCACAGCAAGGATGGGGCCTCGCTTCCCTTGCCTGGCTCTGGGAGGGCGAGGGGACCCCCCCCCCAGCACAGCCGGGCTCTGGGGGTGCCTGGCAGCCCTGGAGGAGGCAACTGCTGGGGCAGGGAGGGCTGGAGATGGGTCAGGTTCCAAAGAGCACCTCCATCCAAAGACGAGGACTATAAATAATAAGAATAAAAGGGAGTATAAATAATTAAAGCAGCTCATAGCGAGTAGTTCCCGAAACGTCTGCCTGATTTAAAAACTAATTACTTGGAGGGTAATCACCACCAGAAGCGCACATATTTACCCACAATGCTGCTCTCTCCTCCTCTTCCTTTGGCTCCCTTCTCCTGATTGCTATCCCAGGCACCGGCGCAGACTTATCACTCACCCACAGCGCACAATAAACGGGGCTGCACTCGTCCATCTCCCTGATTAATGCCGTCATTGGAGACCTGCTCAGGGAGGAATAAATCCTCTCTGGCTACGAGGCCAGGTGCTGGCAGGAGGGGAAGCTGAGCTGTGTGCTACCTGCAGAGCCCAAAGGAGCTGGGAGCCCCAAAGGGCCACCTCCTCCTGCAAGGATGGAGCCTTGGGATGAGCTGTGCTGCCCAAAACAAGGGCACCACCGAGCACCAGGGGGATGCTGCATCACCTGCTCGGTGTGAGCTGCTATTCAGGGACTTTCCTGGGCCATCAAACCGTGAATTCCCCGAGTGGGAGCTGTCCTCCTGGGAAACATCTCCCTTTGATGTGTGAGCCGGGCTGCAGCAGCACAGGCAGAGCTGCAGAGCTCCAGCTTTAATTACGGGGAAGCTGCTGCACTGCAGCTGAAAGCTGGGGGGGGTTTGATCATCTCCACTGTGGCTTCAGCAGAAAGGAGGATTTGTCCCTCCACCTCCATCTCCTGACGCTGCCTCCATCACACAAGGTGCTGGCCCCAACCCTCCTGCTCCTTCTCACAACCTCAGCAAAGCCTTTCCTTCCCTGCCCACAGCAAGCCCGAGTTTGTAACTCTTTCATGCACTTTAGTTTGTATTTATTTGCCTGAGCTTCTCTCCGGTCCTGCACAAATTAATAAATAATTCTCACCATCAGCCTGATTTAGGAGCAGCATTGCACGGCGCCGTTTCATTTAGGAAAACAGAATAATTTATTCCTGACTTATGGGATTCAGGAGACTTCCACCCACAACCCATGATATTTTCTCATTAACATTACCCAGCTAAGCTAAAAACTGCAATTTCATAAGTCATACTTCCTTCAAAGGCACATTACCATCTTCCCAGGGACTCCAAAAGTTTACTGAAGCTTAAAGACATACCTCATAGCATGCAGAAATGTGCCAAAATCCCTCTTCTTATTACTACTGAAACCACCTTTCCTGCAAGTTTCCCTCCCCTGAACTCTTCCCATCAGGAGGATGTTTAAGTGAGTGATGCTGGCCAAAAGAATGGAATTGAGTTACTCTTTAACAAGAAGATAAAATGGAAATATTTAACTGGAAAACAAAAGTGCTTTATCCTCTGCTCTAGGGCATATCTGTAAATGAATTAAGCCAAAATGTTCCTTTTTTGTGGTTTGTTGGGTTTTTTTTTTAGTGCTGGGCGTGGCCCACAGTGAAAATGTGGGATGGAGGGCTGGGATACAGGGAGATGGATGACTCTGTGTGAGCTCCTCGTCACAGAGGACCATCAGGACCCAGGGCTGAGCAGTTCTTTTAATCCGTGCACCATTTTTCGAGGTTGGTTTGGCTTTGGCTTCTTTTGTAAGTCACAGCTGAAAGCTCTTGCTGGCAAAGTTCACAGACCTCGTTCTTTCAAAAGTAAAAATTGTCGCCTTTCAAGGCCCATGTCCTGAAACAGCTTTGCAGAGGACAAGGACAGGGAAACAGCAAGAGCCTGGACCCCCTGTGTACATCCACCCACGCCACACTGCATCAGATTGTGGGGCAGCAGAGCTCAGTGAGCCCCACCTCCAGCATTCCCCCTTCCCTGCCCTTCTCCTCTCCTGCCACCTCAGAAGAAAGCCAAGATTAAAATCATATTCCTAAAGTAAAATTACACATTGGAGCCTCCACGGGCCTCCCAGGGGGATCAGGGCACTCCTCTATAAATATCTGTCTCGGTATGTTTAATTTGCAGATGAAATTAAGCCTGGGAAGAAAGGGAAGGATGTCTTTTCATGTGTGGGCCGTCCAGCTTTGCCTTGAATATCAAAGTGAGGCACGTTACAAAGCACCGGCTCCACGGGATTATCTGAGAAACCTTGTAGGTCCCAAGTGACGGCGCTTTCGGGATCAAAAGTTGTGGTACTTATGCAGAAAGCCAGGAAAAGCCAGCCCCAAAGAGCCAAATCTCAGGTCAGCTGGCAGAGTTCAGAGATTTCCAAGGAAACAAGAAGGTAGGTGAGGAACCAGGAGAGGCTGGGCTTTCACGTGGACTTTGGATTAAATATTAACTCGCTGCAGTGGGCTAGGAGGATAAATATTTTCATTAATCATGCATGTGCTCATTATGATGGTGAGAATAGACCGTTCAAGATTCATCTGCGTGAGCTTTTCAACTCCAACCTCCCGTTTTCTGCTCGAAGCTTTCGGTAAAACATCACCTTTTGCGCTTGCTTTCTTCAGAAAACTTCTTCCCCACAAATAAATGTTTCAACATTTTATTGGTTAGGCTTTGAAAGCACCAGCTGAAAAGATTTAGCTTGAGGGTGAATGAAGAGGAGGAGGGGAGTGGGGTGATGGTTTTGGGTGGCACATAGAGGGGGAGCCTGACCTTGGGTGGGAAGACAGAGCTCGCCTTCCAGGGATCTGCTGCCATGTACCAGTGACACCTTGCCGTCCATTTCATTAAAAATGGGAATTTTTCCTGCTTCCCTCCAATTTTATTGAATTTTTCAATCATTATAACTTTCCTCAGCTTTCCTTCCTTTCTGTTTTTAGCAGGTCTTTTTCAATTACTTGGTGATTTCCTTTTTATTCCACTAATTTTTTTTTTAAAGACTTGTCTAGAAGGAAGAGGGAAGACAGATTAAAATTTACACTGGAACAGAAAGTGGATGTACGGCCGAGAGTCTAAAACCCTGTCATTAGCAATATTCAATAAGGAACAAAATTATTGGGTAAGCTGAGATGGCTGAAAATTACTCCTGAAACTCTCCAGGATGGAAGAGACCTTCTCCAGCAGAGAGAGAGCTGACTGATGGATGAAGATAAAAGGACTTGGAAGGAGCATCTCTAATGACCATCTGTCCCTCGAAAAAGATTTATGGATGTTGAGCACAGCTCTGAGGGACCCATCTCTGGGTGAGGGTAAGACCAGGGGTGACACCTTGGAAGTGCCTTCTGTGCCCTAAAAATACCTCCTGTCCTGCTGGCACCCTCTGTCCCTCAGCTCCTCCCCCAGGGCTGGCTGCAATGGGGGATTTTCCACTGGCATGTGCAGAAGGAGGCACCAATCCCCGTTTGAGCCCTGTGGAGGAAAGGAGAGGCCATGGATGTTTGATATTTCCTTTTGTGAGCACTTCATGGGGGAGGAGTGGGCAGATTTGGGGTTGCGCTGGTGGTGGTACCTGGGATGCTTCCCGCTGGTTTGGAAGCTCTGGTCTTGGACCTCTCCCACCTCAGTCTGGCACCTCTGATGTTTATCAGAGCACACCACACTCTCGGTGCTTCCTGCTGCAGGAGAAAGCTGTTTTAAACAGAGGTTTTTTGCTGCTGTCAGCCAGGCCACTGTGCTGCATCGTCAGTGCCAGTGTGGGGAGTGAGTGCAGCACGGGAACACCGGGCTGTGTCAGGTTTGCTGGAGTCAGAGCACAGCGAGAGTGGCTGTGCTGTGAAAAGGGGGCCAGGGACTCCTCCTGGAACCCTCCTGTGCTCACAGAGCCACCCTGGTGCTTCTCTGCTCTGGCTGGGACATCGAGGCACCTCCGGTACCTGCTGCAGGTCATTGTCGCAGCGCAAGGGCTGGGGGAGCGGGGTGTCCTGATGAGCAGTCACAGTTATCTCCCCTCTGGTGCAAAATTAGCTTAATTGAAGAGCAGTAAGTGCCATCAGCTGCTGGTGCAGGTGCTCCACTCCTAAATCCTCCGCAGGGCTTAAAAGCAGCAGCTGTTTGCTCTCAGGAGTGCTGGGGGAGGAAGCCTTGCCTGGAGTTCGGATGCGTGGGACTGGCCTGATCTGGAGCTCCTGGGATGGTTCTGTCCTGCTGGCAACTTCTGTGCGAGCTGGAATGTGGGGAGAAGTGGGTTCAAGGGGTTTTTATTCTGCTGTAACTATAAATATAACTTTGTGTGCTATGGCCCAGCAATCTCCCAAAGCCTGGGGCTGTGCAGGTACCTCCCCATGAGTGCTTTGCCTCGAGCAGGGGTAAAGTGGGGTGTCAGTGTCTGGTTTTGATTGTGCAAGGAGGGATATTTAGGGGGAAGGGGGAAAAGTTGTTTTATATCTGGTGGAACGTTTTTCTGCAACTTGAGCTCAGGCTAAGGGCCAGCTCCAGGTCAGAAGAGAGCAGGGAGACACAGGGAAGCAGAGGCTTTGGGCAGTGGCTGGAAAGACACAGTTTTGGCCTCTGCAGCTTTCCAGGGACTGTGGTGTGCCAAAGCTGAGTGCTCTGAGTGTGATACCCATCTGGCCCTGCAGTCAGCATGTGGGTTCTTGCTGTGCTGGTTATGGTTTGGCAGAGACTGGATTATCTGGTAGCTTCATCCCTACTAAACCAGGGTGAATGTATAGAGCAGAGAGGGCCCTGTAGCCTGTACAGACAGGCTGTTATTTATCACAGCTTATGTACACATACTTCATACCCGTTTGGGTTTTTATTCCATCAGGATTTCTGTGTGAAGGCTGGTGCAGATGGATGTGAGAGTGTGTCTCTAAACCCCTAGAGCTGTAATCCTTTAATGCTGGCTACTTTCTCAAGCACATTGATGGCAATAGAAACTGATCCCAAGTCAGGCCTGTCCCTTTTCTTTGGGGTCCTGGTCCTTCATTCCTATGTCCTGCTCCACGTGGGTCAAAACCCTTTAGTGACCAAAGCTTTTCCCAGTGAGCAGAGGGAAGGTGGCAACTGTGATTGCACTGGGGTCTGCAGACCTGCAGTGATGAGTGATTGCCCCAGACACAGGCCTGGGCTGGAAAATCCTGTATTGTAGTTAAGTGCCATATCTAAAAGACTTGGAGGGCTCTTGTGCCTCTGTTTGCCCTTGCCCGGGGGACTCGTGTGGCCACTGCCTGGCAACAAAGCGGGCAGTGGCTCCCTGCAGCACAGGGAGGGGCCTCACCCCTGCCTCGGGACTGCTGCAATTCCCAGATTTGTTGGGGCTGGAGCTGTGACACCCCTAAGGACAGTGCTGGGCATGTCCAGGGTCCAGCTACCTGAGTGGTTGTGTTTAGAATCAAACCTGCTGAGCTGGGGTGGGTGTGACTGCAGTCACAGCTTGGTGCCCACCGTGGCTCTGCAGCCCCTTGAAATAAAAGGGTTGAGTTTAGAGCACAAGAGCTGCATTGGTGCTGCAGAAGCCCCCAGCAGTCTCCTCAGAGAGCTCTGACCACGGGCATGGTGAGCTGGTGATGGTCTCCACAGCCCCAGGTATGGGCAGGGATGGAGATCCTTTCCCCCAGGTGACTTTCCTGGAGGATGAACACACCCCTCCATCCCTTCCACTCCTTGGCTTGTGAGGAGTGATCAAAGTGCAGCCGTTGGATTTCATAACCCGAGTAAATGCTCAAAAAAAAAAAAAAAAAAGGAATCGCTCCAGAAATATCCCAGGGATGGTGTTTTGAGTCTTGGCTGCTTTGCCTGGGAAACAGTCTCCTCTGATTCAGCTTGTTCAAATCATCTCAACAGTTCTTAGCAAGAAAAAAACCCCTGTATCCTGAAGGCAAGTATATTTGGGCAGAGCAATAAGAGAGACTTTAAGAGGTTTGGAGGTTACAGTGGGAAATAGCAGTTATTCCCAATAAGCAGCGTTAAATGAAGTGCTGCTGACAGTAGCCTGAGGCAGGTTCAAGAGTTTCAAGATTTGCAACTAAGAGATTAACCAAAATAGATGTCTTATTACAGGCAAGTTTGTATCTAAATCATTTAAAGTACCTTTAGATGCTGTAGTGTTTTTCCTCCTGAGTGCTCGTAGTATATCTGCAGCTTCCCCCTGGTTTTCAGGGGCGAGCAAAGAAAGAGCCCTTGATCCTGGTGAGTTTAAGACCCTCTGATGAGGGAGGAAGGACCCAGTGGATGGGCAGGTTCCCATTTGATAGGAGGTTGCTTGAGCAGTGGTCCTATTTTACATGGGGGAGACATCCTGGCCCGACTCCTCCCTTGTGGAGGCTCTGCTGTGTGATGGCTGGCAGGCACAGCCCAGACTGGATGGTTTTGCCAAAGCTTTGGGTGTAAAATTCCTGTGAAAGAGCAGCAGCAGCATGGCTGGGAGCTGGAACGATCTGTCTCTTAATTTGCAGAGGCTGTAGGATTTCAGGAGAGCAAGTGCTGTGTTTGGGGGTGTAAATAAGAATGGCTAAGGTGAGCACAAAACATCTTCATCTTTGCTGAGCCCTGAATCCAGCTGCTGCCATCCAATCTCTGCCATCCTGTGGGACTTTCATGTGCATGGATCACCCACCAGAATGTGTTTGGGATGCAGGATGTTGTTTTTTTTCTTCTGTGCTGAACTGGAAGGAAATTCAGTGTAGGGCCAGCAGCATGGGGGTTACTAGAACAAATGATCTGCCACCAGCATGGGCAGTCACTGGCACAGAGCCTTGGCTGCAACCTGGATAAGGTAAATTTAAATTTGATGGATGAGGAAGCAACAGTTCCAAGGAAATTCTCTGCCAAAGATGGGCAAGCTCCATGTGCTCAAAAATAAAGCAGGGGAGAAGGTCAGAGGGGTTTAAAGATAGCTGGTCTGAACACGAGGAGCAGCCTGGGGTGCTGAAGCTGAGACAGGAAAATGGGTGTTGGTTATTTGGATGAGATTCCCGTGCTCCTTGTGTTCCTTCAAGTCAGCAGCACTTGATTTCTGGCAGCTCTCCAACGCTGAGGGGCCAGTTTGCTTTGGCAATCCCACACCTTGTGGGGATGAGCTGCACACCCTGTGGGACAGGAGCCCTGGAGAGGGAAGGGGTTTTCCTAATGGGGTGTGTCAGGTGTCAGGTACCTTCAGCAGCTGTGCCAGGGCTGGTGTGGAGGTGGCACAAAAGGTCTGTGAGAGGGAGGCAGAGATCCCCACCGAAGGATCCACCAGCAGAGCTGAAACCAGTGAAATGGCTGCAGGTTCAGAGAGGTTTCCAGCTATTAAATATGTGTTAAATGTGCTGAAACCATCCTGGAGCAAGCTGGTGAGGGCCTGGCAGGGCTGGGTGGCACCGTCTTGTGGGGAGTTACTAAAGCTGAGCTCTGGGAAATGGGTCCTCCTGTATGAGGCTACCCTGAGCCAAACTCAAAATAAGAAGTACTGCTCTTTCTCTTTTCCCTTGCTTGCTTCCAGATCCTCAGATTTATGACATTTCTGTGTCATGCAATAGGCCTGAGATTGCAAGTTTTTTCTCTGTGTGAATGAGGGAAAATGTCACCAAATGTCTTTGCATTGTTACCCTTCTTTAAAAAAGTGAGTCCAGGTCTCTCCAGGCAATCAGATATTCCTGGTGACACTGCCACCTCCCCTGTCCAGCCAGTGTGCAAGATGTCACTTGGAAAGCAACAAAAAACAAGTGGGACTGGTTTCATTTTCAGCCACAGTAACCTGCTGCATGTGGGCAGAGAGAGGTGGCAGAGTGTGACCTTGCCTCCCCTCGGTGCCAATGGCTTTTCCAGGGGGTGCCAAGGAATGTTGCAGGTGTCAGGTATGAGCTGTAGCACCTCTGTGAACTGAGGAAGGGCTGTTTTACCTTGTCACTTGATAGGTGAGGGAACTGCATCCCAGAGGTCCTGTGCTGCCACCAGCAGTCAGTTTTCCCTGTCAATACAACAGAGACACGGATGCTGTGCTCCTCAAGGCTCTTCCATGGAGTTTACAATGGGTGTCTGCATGACAGCCATGCCACAAACCCTCTTTAAGTGTAATGGGAGGTCCTGTGTAGGAGGATGAAGGAAACAAGGATGAAATGTGTGATGAGTGTCCTGATTTTTCAGGACTTTGGCCAGTTTGAAGGACCAGGTTGCTCCAGGCTTTCATTCCCTGCAGTGGAAGTGCAGACTCAGAGCATTAATAGGAACAGATGGAAATCTGGCTTTTCTGGAGGCTGTTAAGGATATGCCCTGACTGTCACCAGCACCGCAGGTCTGTGGGCTCCCTGGGCTGTCACCAGATAATTTTCCCCTTCAAGCTGCCTTCCCACGTGTGGTCCATCACCTTGTTGGTGTGCCTGCCCCCGTCGTGGGGCTGAGGGTTTAACTGTGGACCAGCTGGAATGATCCAGTCTTTGAGCCTTTTGGCTCCGGGGCTCCATCTGCCTTGTCCTGCCTTGTGCCATGTGGTGGGATGAGCTGAGTTTGGATCAGGCTGGGTTTCACCTGTCCCTAAGTGTGTTCTGCCTTGTCATTGCTGCTGTATTCATCAGGAGTCATGGGCAGCTGGTGTTCACATTTCTCCTGGAGCCTGGTGGCCTGAGAGCTTCCCTCCTTCCCAAGTGAGCCTTTCTAGCCCTTGGAGGGGCAGAGAGGCACTTCAGCAAGTGAAGCCTGGCACGCTCAAAATACTTGTTTTCTGCAAATACAAGGAGTCCAAGCTTATTATCATTATCAATTATCATTAAATCAGCTGTAAAATGAACTATTTGGACATTCTGGTTTATTGTTTTGGATTGTCTGGAAAAGGAGGAGAGCCTGGCACTGCCCCACAGAGCTGCTGGCACTGCCCCCAGTCTGTGTGTGCTGGAAGCATCAGAACTATTGCCCAAGGGCAGGTGGGGGTGAGAGGGCTCATCCCAGGTGAATCCATTGCCACAAACCCATCTGAGGTGCCGTGGTAATCCCAAGAAGGTGCTGTGCCTGTGGGATGTTTGGGAGCAGAGTTGCCAATAAAGCCCTTGGCTTTCTCCAGGGGGAGCCTTGAATGTTTGCATCGTGATCTTCTGAGAGAGAGGCAGCCCTTGGTCTCCATGAAATGTTTCATGAAGTCTGTTTTACTGGATTTTGGCAAAAGAGACCTTGATTTAAGGGGAGTTTTTAAAAGTGGGAAATGTGGAACAGCTGCTGTGGCTGTCAGCAAGCCAGGAATGGAGGGGAGGGCAATGCCTGTGGGTGTTTGCTTATGGAGCCTGGCAAATGGGAGGCTTTCCTGTTGTTTTAATTGGCATCAGGAAAATCACTGGGAGCTTGGAGCCCCAAACGCCCTTCGGGAGGGTCTGAAAGGTGCTTCTGCACCGTGGAACTGTGACAGTGGTGTTAAGGCAGGGAAGGGGCAAAGGAAAGTGCAGGAAGTGGAAACAGAGAGGAGAGGGAGCAATTCCAGCCATCCTTGCCCAGAATTGTAAAGGTTTAGAGGTACCCACAGCCCAAGAGCCCACTGGATTCAGGGGTGTGTCACAAGCACAGCTTGGTGAGCACCCCAAGGCGTCTCCCACCTGCACGTGGTGTCCAGGGCATCTGTGTGGCTGGATCGCCCTGGGACAGGCACCTCAGAAGGACCATTCACCTCCCAAGGATTGCACTTGGGCTGAGACAAATCGTTCCTGTGTGGGCTGGTGGTCTCAGCTAAGTGCAAGCACAGCCAAGGGTGACTTGTGCAGACCCCTGTGTCCACTCAGGGGCACACACACACCCTGTAGGGCAGGAATCCCCCCTGTAACCTCTGCTGGACACCTGACATGGACAAGAAGTCTCGGAAGGACTTGTCCACCTCAGGGTCTCCTTTCTGGACTTTCCCATCCAGTGCTTTGGAGTAGGATCTAAGAAACCTGCTGCAGTCTGCCTGGAGGGGAGGCTTGTCCTGCTTAGGATCCAGCAGGTTTTATCCTTTGCGCTAGAGGAGTATTCAAATAATTTAACAGCGGATGTTCTCATCCCTCATCTGCTGGTGGAGTTGTTTTTGTGGCTCTAATGCTTCCCTGACCTCAATAATGTCTTCTGTGAGTGCGTTGCTCAGGTTAATTATGCATTAGGTTTACATAAGGCTTTTCTGTTTTTAATCAGCTCCAAACCCGCTGCCTTTGGCTGTGCTGGATGTGCTGATAGTCAGGAACTATTGGGGGCTTGCAGGAGGGCTGCACCTGCCTTCCCACCCTGCCAGGTCTCATGCCACCCCTGGGGTGGCTCCTTTATTTGTCACCAGGCTGCAAAACCCTCCTGGGACTTCTGGCTCTGTTGTTGCCTGTGCAGCATCTCTGAGACCTGCTGCACCATGAAGGGAGGTGATTGCTGCTGTGATTGAGCTTGGTTGTGTTCAGCTCCCTTTCCTTCTCTGCTGGCTGGAGAAGTGTGTTTGTGCTCTGAGAGAGGCTGGGGAGCTGCTGGGAGGATTTTTCTTAGAGTCAATCTTTCCCATGTGGCCTGTGTGACTGTAAGAGGGTGGGTACAGAGATGGTGTTTCTCTTTCTTCTGGAGATCCGTTTCTCTTCTCTTTCACTTTGCTTTCCTCTGGGTTTCCCCTTTGGTTTCACTGCAGTCTCTTTTGAGCTGCATGAACTTTTCTTCTCTCTTCTAAGACCTTGAAAGTAAAGGTTATGGTGAGATTGCATAGAAGCAAGTTGGGTAACGTGATTCTTTCTTCAAGGCAAGCGCTCCTGTTTGCAAAGTAACTTGGCAGCTTTGTGTATTTTGGATTTAGGCATCCTGGTGCATAAGCCAAAGCTAACAGATATTAATTAGCTGGAGGACTGATACTGTAATGAGAGCGGTTGCTCGCATAGGTTGGCATTTTTATTTTTAATGCAAGTAATTAAAGGAAAAGTTGTGTTGAAGAAGTCGATGTTAAGAGATGTTGTATAAATAACACACCCCGGGTGGTGAGAGCTGGGGAGGACGTTGAGGGAGAGAGGAGCAGCTGAGTTGCTGGTGTGGTGGCTGCTGTGATGCCTGGCTGTGGAAGGAGGGATTATTCCTGTAGCAGGGGAAAAAGGAGCAGAGGAGAAGGATGGTGAGTTGGAAGAGCTTTGCTGGTGTGTTTGGAAATGCGCAAGGGAATTGTATTTGGAGGATCCCAAAAAGCTGGTCCAAGAAACAGGGATGCAGGAACCAGTGTAGGCTCTGGCTTGGAGGAACAGCACAAGGTTCTGAGTGTGCAGCCTGGTGTTTAAAAGGGATCCCCTAAAACACTTCCCAGCCCACCATCCCACTGAGCTCATGCAGGAGGAAGTTTGTGTGGAGAAGTGCTGAGTGAAGCCTGTTTGGTGGCTCAGGTAAACCCTGGAATAACCTAGGAGACAGGGATGGGTCTGTGGAACTGCTTGAAGCACAGCCACACCTTTGGTTTGTGTTGCTGGGAGTGTGTGTGATGTGAGGAGTTAGAAAACAGTCAGGTCTGGATTTGAGATGCCTGGCAGGGGTGTCCTGGAGATGCCCAGAAGGTCTCTGGATCAGGAAACAGCGGTACCTGTCCTGCTAGCCCAGGGCAGTGCCAGCTGGGTCTGCAGCTGAATTTCTTTGCCCCTGCTGGTAGTGAAACAAAGCCTTGATTATCTCCAGGGTGTTTGTCTCCAGCCTTGAGATAGAAAAGAGACTCCCAACCACACCCAGCCCCCAGGAGCAGAGCCATGCAGAGAGAAAAAGCTGCAGTGCTGAACAATTCCCATTGCATGTGGGCTCTGCAGCCCACACTCCCCTGTCCCCAGCACCCTGCTGCCACTGCCAAGGCTGGGCAGAGCAGGCTTCCCATGGGGATCTTGTCCTTCCCATGGGGATCTTGTCCTTCCCATGGAGCTCAGGGTCTGCCCACCCCAGGCTGCTGGGTACCCACCCGAAACTGACCTCTGAGCAGGCTGAGCTGCCCCAGCTCTCATGATGGGGACCAGCATTTACCTGATGTGCTCCGATGGGAGGCTGGATGTGCCAAATCACGCTGGACACTGCAGTCATTGGTGGAATTTTAACCATTTGCTTCCCTTCTCCAAACCCCAGCTGTTGGCAGTGATGGCCAAGTCCTTGCTCTTCTCTGGGTGGTGCATTGTGAAGGAGAGAGTGGGTGAGGAATACAAATCAAAACTAAACAATGCGTTTTGCCATCTTTTTTTTTTTTTTTCTCCTTTAAGACGCTTAATATATTAGCTAATCATATGTGTAAACAATCTTGATATGCAAACTGAAAAGTGCATCCATCCCCCCAGCATCAGCTGGGTTGAGCTTCCCCATTAACCTCTCCAGAGCAGAAACCCCTTCCCGAACAGCCATTTCAGAGTGTGCAAAATCGATTTTGCATTCGGCCTCCGCAGTGGGAGAAGATGGCGGCGTGGAGCCGCCGGCACCTCTTCCCTCCCTTGCCATTTTTTTGGGATATCCTCTTTTCCTTGGAGATGCAGGACGGGTGGGTCTGGTGCCAGCGGGTCGCTCCCACCACCCAGGCACGCAGGTCCCCCTCCGGCGCCTTCTCCCAAGCAAAAACAATAAAAAACAAATTTACGGTGGCCCCTCCTTGGGTAATTTCCACAGCGCAAAGACCCCCTGCCTCCCACCCCCTTCATGTGCATCTTCTCTTAATTAATTAATACTGCATTCATCACCGCTTAATTCCCGTTTCCGTAGCACCCGAGGAGGGGGGCTGCCAGCAAAGGCGGGTGCTGAGACAGTCTAGAGCTGCTGTCTTAGTGGAGGAGCTTAATTAGCCCCCGTGACAATATGGGCTCGTTTCCCACAGCCTGGGAATGGGTGGCTTCAAATGGCTTCTGGTGCCCAGCAAACGCAGCTCCCTGTCCCCGTGCCAATCCCCTGTGTGTGCTGGGGAGGAAGGGTGATCTCCTGCAAACAGCTGCCCAAATTAAAGAAAAAATTTATCACAGATTGGCCTCCTTTTGAGCTGGATGGGGGACAGGAGGCAAAGCCACCAGGTGGTTTTGGGGACCAATCCCCATTGGGCTGTATAAGGTCCAGTACGCCCCTCACTGCTCGTAGTTGCGTCTGTTGGTGTTGCAGGGGTCCTGCTCTGCTTTTCTTTGTTTTTTACCTTAAACACGACTTGTTGGCACTTGTGGTGTCTCCTCTGCTGTAAACATCTTGCTACGCTGTGCTGCAGCCCTGGTGGGACATGGCTGGAGAGCCCTGTGGTGCTGATGGGGCAAACCAGCAAATCAACCAGCAAGCATAGACTGCTGGGGTGATTTTAGCAGAATAGAACTTTTGGAGGGCTGTCTGGAAGGAAAGACAATGTGCTTGTCAGCTGGTCTTGTGATGTGCATGAGAGTTTAGATAGGTAACTGTATTTCAGGTTTTTACCTCCCAGTTTTTGAACTCTCCTCCCCTCTACAAAGAGGGAAAACCCGCGTGTGCCCACGGCTTGTCGGGATGGTGACCATGGATGTGTTGTGCTCATACCCACGCAGCTCCCACCTGCCTGGGCACCATGTTTAGGGTAAGATGGAGAGATCCAGACCGTGTGTGTGTGTGTGTGTGTGTGTGGAGGGAAGATGGAGAGGGAACAAAAGCAGCAGATCCACCACGGTGCCGGGCCGGGCTCCTTGCCAAGAGCGGCTGCGGCAGCAGCCCCGGCTGGGGTGGTGATTCCCCGCAGCCACCACGGCCGGTGATGCTCCCTGCTGCCCTCTCCTCTGGGACACGGGCTGAGGGTGGGCCGGGGCGTGAAGGTGGCTCTGGGCTGGGATGAGGGATGCTGATGTCGGGGTGCCGATGTTGACGTCGGGATGCGGATGTGGGAATGTTGATGTCGGGATGTCGCCTTGCCCGTGCCCTTCCCACGGCGCGTGTCCCGCGTGACTTGCAGCACAGCCATGCGTGAGTAATGACACCAGGCGGGGCCTCGGGGCGTGGGGAGCGCTCAGCGTTGGGTGTGGGGGGGCTTTTTTGCTTGATTGGTTTTTTTTTTAAATCTTAATTTCCGTTTCCTGCTACTCTTTTATTTTTTCCCCCACTGCCCGGCCCATGGCGTTGAAACTTGGCCGCCTCGTTGGTGGTGGCTTTGGGAGGGCCGGAGGTGTGGGGGTCAGTTGGCACAGCAACTGCTGCTCGGGGACAAAAGGAGGCTTTTTTTTTTTTTCTTTCCTTCCCTTCCCAGTTTTCTTTTTTTTTTTTTTTTTTTTTTGCAGCCACAGTAGCAGCTGCCAGCCAGAATAGCAAATCCGTGCGACTTGGCACCACTCCAGCTTCCTTGAGGGTTGCAGAGGGATGGTATGTTGGAGGGTAAGACTAGCTAATTAATCTTCTGGCAGGGAACAATGTAATATCAGACAATTACAAAGACAGAATGAAATTGCTATAGTGGGAAGGCTGGCATATGAATTTCTCAAAGGGTCCATCCCTCAGTCCGCTGCCGTGGTACTTTGTATGCGGGAAAAGCACCCACTGTACATGTTCTTTTCTGTTGTGTGCAGGTTTTTTGTGTGAATTACATTATGGGTTTGGAGGAGGGGCGGGGGGAGGCCGGCTTGCTCACAGGAGAAGCTTTTTGAGGAGCAAAAGAGAGAAAGAGGAGTCATTTGGAGCAGACGCGTTCCCCATCAACCAGCCGTGCCGAGAGGACAGACCTGGTGCATCGCCGATCCTTCGGGCTCGCGGGGTTGGGGATTTTTTTTTTTTCCAGTTATTTTTTGTGATTATGCTGCGGTGTCTGATGGCTACGGCTTTTGGGAGGAAGATCTGACTAATGGGCAGAGAGGGAGGGATTTCCTTCATCTGTTCTTCACAGAGAAGCCTTCAAAGAGCTTTGGAGCTGCTGAAAGTTCTTGGGGGGAAACACCTACGAGCTCCGCGGTGGTAATTGCCCATAATGAGCTGTAATCACCGCTACCTGCAGTCGGAACACGGTGATGGATAGGGCAGTGTGAGCCGCACGGTGCAGGCTCCCCGTCTGTCTATTTGCAGCGGGGAAAGAATTAGGGAAGTCTCATTTATCCTGGAGCACAGGAAAGCATCGGTGGGAGATCGCCCTGTGCTGGATTAGCATAGGAAACCCCTCCTCCCTTCTCCTTGCCCTCGCTAGGCGCTAGGGATAAGCTAATGACTCTCCTCCCTCTGCATCTCCCTCCCTGGATGGAACTTAAAGCGGTGGGATCTCTAGAAGTGTCATTAAAAACCAAACCAAACCAAAACAAAACCAACCCCACAACACCAAACACGGGAACGGCAGCAGACAAATTCTCTTTGCGATGCTGGGTTTGCGTCTGCGCGCCTGGAGCTGCTTCCAGCCAGGACGGGGATTGGAGCAGCTCCAGCTTCGTTGTTCTTTCTCCTAAGGAATTCGAGTAGGTTTTTGTGTGGTGCCTGCACAGATCAGATGGTGCAGAGACGATGTTTAGAAACCACTGCAAGCCCCCCCGGCTGCCTTGGCTGCTGGGCTGGGCTGCCAGTTGTCCTTGGAGCTGTTGGAAGGCTTAGGCTGAATAAGCGGCTTCTTTTAAAGGAGTAGCAATGTCAAGAGCTGGACTGGCAGGCTGGGGCCCTTTCCAAGATGCAGATGAGGAGGAGCTGCACATGGCTTAGTCCTTTACCAGGGCCCAGAAAGGCTCCCTGGTGGGTGCCCGTCTGTGGGTGTTTCCTGGATACTTTTCAGAGCTGGCTGGACAGCAGGAACGTTTTTCCATTGGGTTTTGTTAGGGGTGAAGGTCCCAGGGCTGGGTTCCATCAGAAGTCCCTTGGTGTGGTTCATGCAGATGTGCCCCTTGTGAGACACCCAAAAATTCCCTGCACACCCAAAAGAGATGGATCCCAAAATCCAAGCCTCTGTTCTCACCATGTGCTCTACCCTCCCTGTGTTTGATTTGAGCATCCCAAGCACTCAGGTGCACAGTGGCTGTTCCTTCCCTGGATGAGGAATGGATGCATCACCTCCCTCTGGAGGATGCAGAGCCCAGCCCAGCCATCCCTTTTGTTCCCATCCTCATCCACCCACCAGATCTCCAGAGCTGGAGGGAAACTCTCTCAAGATCAGCCCAGCTAACATTCCTGCAGGAGAAGGCCTTGGAGACTTCCTATCCAGAGGATCATAGCTCTGGTAATGGAAACTTAGGAGCAGGAGTGAAGCAACTGAAGTTATCCCAATCGTCTCATAAATGGTTTGTTAGAAATGATCACATTTAGTCCCTGTTTGAAGTCCTGCTGAGGACTCTCCCTGTTTGGTCTTGTGCTCAAGCCCAGCCTTGCTCTCGGCTCTGTGCAAGGTCTGAGCCAGCAGCTCCTGCATGGAAGGGGAAGAGACAATCTGAACCTCTTCATAGTCAATAATTGACACCAGGGATATTTTCATAAATTAATGACTGTATCTTCTTGACTATACATCAAAGTTTTTGCTTTATGAATCTTTTATGGAATTCTCTACACTGGGGGAAAAAAAAACAACAAACCCTTGTAGTACTGAAATTTTACCTTTGTAAATGATACAATAAAAAAAAATAGATTAAACCCCATCCTTTCCCAATCAGTTGACTTGGGAAAAATCATCTGCTGGGTCCTTGTGTGCACACTGTGAGACTGAATTTGCCCATGAAGGTGGGCACATCCAAACAGGCATGTGTGCTGAAGGGTTAATAATGGTCTGGGCACTCTGACCTGAACCTTAATGCTGCCAAAATTCTCCCCTTGCAGCAGGGTACATCCCCCCTCAGGTCCTGCTGAGCCTCTCCAAGGAAACTTCTGGAGTTAAGAAATTTAATTTTTAATAAATCAGCATTACAGTACAAGTAAATCTGCTTCAGTGGCTATAAAAATTAATTCCTTATCCTAAACATTATTATATAGCTTTTAAAATGAATTGACTGTGGTTGGTAGTCTAGTATGTGCCATTATTGGTAATTAGTGTAACAAAATAACGTTGCTGTAATATTTCCTGTCTACCCCTCCCCCAGCTGGGAGCTGTTTCCTATTAGAGAATCAGAATTGCAAATGCAAGCCTTGTGTGCAAGCTGCTGCCTTTGATTTTTTTTCTTCTTTATTTTTTATATAATTTTGTGTGTGTTGGAAATCAATCTGTTCCTGTCTGGGGTTTTCCAGGAGCATTTCCTTTTGCAAAAGCTTTGCAATGTCACAGGGCACCATCAGAGCCTGATGCTGGAGGGGCTGGGTTCTACCTGGAGCAGCCCAATGCTCCCAGATCCCCTTTTGAGCTTTTCCTTGTGTGCAGTTGCTGCTGAGATCCGAATCCCAGGATGGGTCAGGCTGGAAGGGAACCCCAGGTGGCATCATCTGGTCCCACGTCCCTGCTCAAGCAGGGTCATCCCAGGCACAGGATTGTGTCCAGATGGTTCTGGAATATCTCCCGTGGTCATTCACACCTCCCAGGATGTGGCACTGTCTTGCTCACCACTTGTCTCTCAACAGTTTTTTCCGGTGATCCACCCACCCTTGGCTTTATCCAGAAGCTTGGCTCGTCCTAAAACACCTGATGGATCTCCCCGTGGAAACCCTGGGGCAGCTCTGAGCCTGCCAGGAGGTGGAGGGAAGCAGAGATTCTCTGTTTTGAAGCAGGTGGCAGGTGGAGGATGGGCTGGGGCAGCTGGAGCTGTGTGCAGCAGGGGGATCCCCACACGTGGAAGGCAGAAGGGTCCTGAGGAGTTTTCCTGGCCTTTTGCATCTGGACAAAGCTGCTTTTCACACTTTTTAGCCTGACTAAGAAACCTGAACAGGGTGAAAAAGGGGATGGAAACACAAGAGGAGCAAACAAAAATGAGTTGATACATTTCTCCCCCTCTGTGTGAGAAGGACACTGCTGGAGCTTTCTGCACAGCCCCGCTTTCAGCACATCCAGTGCCATCCTGCCTTGGGTTGTTCATTCCCACTGTGTGCCCAGGAGTTATCAAACCCCAGTGCCCATCCCAAATGTCCTGGATAATCCCTCAGGAACACCCACACTAAACACTTCAGTCATGCTGACCAAAACAGCTCCTGGTATTTAATTTGTGGATTGTCCTTTTGGATTTTTTTTTCCTCCCACCATCATAGGTTTGTTTTTCTTTTTCTCTCCTCAATTTTCAGCTTTTAGTGTTGCCTTTTGAAATCATCCCCAGCAGCCAGGAAGGTTGGAAACTTGATTCTCCATGGAATCACAGAAAGGTTTGGGCTGGAAGGACCTTGAAGGTCATTTAGTTCCAACCTTCTGCTGTGGGCAGGGCTCTTTCCACTAAACCATGTTGCTCCAAGTCCTGTCCAGCATAACTTTAGGGAAGGAAAGTTCAAATTCTCCTGTAATTTCCTGGCTCTGGGATTTTTTTTTTCTATGAAATGACCAAATTAAAACTTAACAGCTCTGGGAGCAGAGAAATGGGAAGCTGTGGGCAGACTGGATTCTTTGTGCTGTCCCCAGCACGGAGTTATTTCTTGAGTTCTGATGACATGACAGCTTCAGAAGCCTGGAGATATGCCCTGCACTCAGCCACCTCATCTATCACAGAGCTGAAAAATGCAGAAACTAAGCAGCAAAACTGAGCAGGAGATATATTTGCCATCCTGGAAAACATTTAAGATGTAGATACTGAAATAATAATATCAGTATTGTTGTTGGCCCAGACGAGGCTGGTAAATCATAATTCCAAATATCAGCAAGTTCCAGAGTGAACAGGCTGTGCCATCTGAATCCTTTGATTTGGTCCAGGCTGGGTTTGGGAGCTGAGCCTGGGGTTTGTGCTTTGGCTGGAGTTGGACAGATGCAGTCAGCTTAAGCTTCGGGATACAAATTCCCTCCAAGCCGAGGGAAGAAAATAAATTGCATGTTGGAAGCGATATAAACATGATTTCAAGACTTTCTCCAACTCTTTTTCCCCTTAGGACAAAGGATATTGAAATGATTCGAAACAGGGCTTTGCTGGGAATGAAGTGATAGATTTTTCTCCAGTCCAAACCCCCACACTGGTACCAGCAGGGCTTGGAGCCTCTGCCCCATCGCTCTTGCAGGATGAGAGCAATGCTTTGGGTGTTGTTGGGACTGGCCAGGAAAATCAGGATGTTTTCTCCTCATTTCCTCACTGAAAGGTCTGTATCTCAGGAGTTTGTCTGGAATTAAGTGTTTTTAATCCCTTAGGCCACTTCCTCCCATCCTCTTGCTTCTGTACAGAAAGTTTCTTTCCTGTGCTGCCAAACAGATCTAGCTGGGAGTTTGGTGGGGTTTTATTTGCTTCCCTGTCTCATGTCACTGGCAGTCAGCTTTGCTGAAGTCTTTGTGCATAGACTTCAAAATGTTCCGATTTTTCATCAAAGTGGGAAATACCTGTTTTTCTCCACGTGCATATTTCTGCATTTCTTCCCAGTGTTCTTCCTCCCAACCCCAAATCTCTCCCTCACCATTGCTCAGCTGTTTCAAAGAACCCTGTCAAAGTTATTTCAGCTCCAGCCTTGGTGTGAGACCAGTGTTTCTCTATCTTTTTAATGAGCCATATAACTGTGGTGGAGAAAAATTAAGTGAATGAGTCCTTCCTGGAGAGAGCAGAAGGCAGATCTCCTGCTTGCACGGAAACCTCTGCAAGTCCTGATTTCTCAAATGAAACCACTCTCGAAGGTTAAAAATAAAATCTGAAACAATATTTTGTGTCAAATTAAATATTTAATTTCAATAAAATCAAAGTATTTCAAACAGATTTCTTTGTTCCTTTAATATTTTATGAGAGAAGCCTAAAATTAAACATAGAGCTGTTTCTCTGGGGAAAAAACAGAGGTTGTTTTTGTATGTTTTAAAGGAAAAATAAATCCATCTAGTAAAAGTACTGTTTTTTTCCCCCAGAATACTATTTTTTAAACAGTGTGAGGATTTCATTGTGAGGTTGTCACTGCATCCTTTGCAGAAAGATGGTGCCTCTGTGGGTACCAGATCTCCTGGTGCTCCAGGGACAGAGATGAGTCTTGGTGCCGCAGTGGAGTTTGGAGAAATAGATTTTCTATAGAATTATTCTTTCGCAGATTTGGGTAAACAGAAAGAATGAAGGTGTGAGAGGGACTGGGGCATCTCCCAAAATCTGTGGGAAGGAGCTGTGGCTGTTCTGGGCTCTTGGAGGTTTTAATTTACTGCTTGGAGGGTTGGGTACAACCCTCTCAGAAACAGCAGCGTGTGTGGCAAGAAGCCTCTCAATTCACCCCATTTTCAGCTGTGCGAGTGTTTTTCTTTATTTTCTTCATGTGCACAAAGGAAGGAAGGCTTCTGATAAACTGCAAACCCCAGCAAGGCATGTTTGGGCCGTAACATCAAAATCTGTGTGTGCTTCTAGGGGAGACACCTCTGCCAGGCCTGGGTTTATGGATGCCTAGTTAGGCTTAGGTTCGTTTGCTTGAACATTTGACATTTGACTATTTAAAACAAGGAGGTTGTGCTTTATTATCATTATGTAGACTGCTTCCTAAAATCATATTAATTGATGGTACAATTCTTAGTCTCTTGTCTAGGATTTCACTGTGGTGACTAAAAATCCTGGTTTTCTCTGAGCAGTAATAATGGGGCAACGCAAAGAAATGCAGGACTAAGGCAGTGCAGAGCAGTTCTTTACTGTGGCTCATTTATGCATGTGCTGGTCTGGTGCTATTTCTCCTCTGCTGTTTGGCATATGTGCTATTTATCTGTTTGCTGTGACCCTCAATCACTCTGTCTGCACTCAGCTTCCACTTCTGCTGGGAGATTTGTGGGGGGAAAGCAGCTACACTTAACCTCTTGTTTTCTTCGTCGAGTTTCTGACAATATCAATAGTTTGCTGCTCGCCAGCAGGGTTGTTGCACTGGCAGAAATAGTTTTGTTTCTATCAGCTGGGAATCCTCCAGCTTTTCTTGCTGTTTTCCCCCTGCTCGTCACTAAAATGGGCGCAGGTCTCCCAGCCTCAGCAAGGATGGGAGTCCATGGACCTGTTTCCCTTGCTAAGCTGAGCTTAATTGCGACAGGCACAAGGGAATGAGGGTGAAATTAAAGTTACTGCATGCTGTGGGGGTGCTCTGGCACCTGTGGTGGCTGCATTGGAAAATTCAGATTTAGGGGGGAGAAAAGTGATTCTCAGCTCCTCTGTGTGATGCTGCCTCTGCTCTCCGCGTGCAAGGGAGTGCTCGAGCTTCCAAAGGGAAGCGATTTCCCAGGATTTTCTGTGCACTGCCAGAAATAGTTTTGTTTCTATCAGCTGGGAATCCTCCAGCTTTTCTTGCTGTTTTCCCCCTGGTCGTCACTAAAATGGGTGCAGGTCTCCCAGACTCAGCAAGGATGGGAGTCCACGGACCTGTTCCCCTTGCTAAGCTGAGCTTAATTGCGACAGGCACAAGGGAATGAGGGTGAAATTAAAGTTACTGCATGCTGTGGGGGTGCTCTGGCACCTGTGGTGGCTGCATTGGAAAATTCAGATTTAGGGGGGAGAAAAGTGATGCTCTGCTCCTCTGTACCTGTGCGATGCTGCCTCTGCTCTCCGCGTGCAAGGGAGTGCTCGAGCTTCCAAAGGAAGCGATTTCCCAGGATTTTCTGTGACACGGAGCCACCCACTGTCACCTCGGGCAGCGGCAGAGCGGATAACAGCCCCACAAGCAATACAAACAATTTACAGTCCTGCTGCAAGGATGCTGCAACGAGGCCCATAAATGGCCACATAAAGGGAATCCGGGTGGGAGCTGGGAGTGCCCTGACAAACACAATTCTCCCTTAATTTAATAGAACGGTCCATTCAGCAGAGAATATATTGTAAAGCGCTCTCAGGTTGGATGGCCTCCTATTGTGTCTGGCCTTTGAAGTGCTGATTAGCTGGGCTGGGAACACGCTGATAAAAAGTTAATTTCTATTTGCTGTTGCTTTGTAATTGGATGAACACGAAAGCAATTAAATATTAAAACATACAAACAAATAACGAAGTCACTGTAATTAGCCAAAGTTTGATCACTGTCATATTTATTTAGGAGGAGATGATACGTCTCAGCAGGTGACATTTTAAATACCCTTGGCTGCTTTGGTGTTGTCTTCAGAGAATGCTGAATAATGTACGGAGGATTTAATTAAACCCCATTGTAAATCAGCTGTGATGACAGGGAAGTGACAGCCACATGTTGAAAAGAGAATTAGGCCGCAGCCAGAGAGATTAATTAACTATTTTCTACAGAGTTCAACCTAAGGGTTGCACGGGGAGCTGGTCCGAGGAGGAGAACTTGATTTTTATGTTGCTCCCCTTGAGGCTGGAGCTGGGTGTGGAGAAGGATTCCCTGTACCCAGAGACATCACAGTCCCTTGCAGGGGTGGCTGGGATCATTCCTAGGTCTTGAGAGTGGAAAAGTGAGGCACACACAGAGTGCTGCAGCCTGCGGCTCTCCCTTCCCTCTGGGACCATCCCTTAATGCAGAAAAGTTCTTCTACCTCTGAGGTGAATCACAGAGATCCTGAAAAATCCTGGAAAGCTTCTTCCAGCTTTGAAGCAGGAGGGGAAGGGAGGCTCTGGGTTATTTGCTCAGGGCTGGCTGCACCAAAAAACTCCAAAATTTCCCAGCCAGGGTTATCTGAGCTCCCCGGGCAATGCTTTTGCAGGATACAATTCCTGGGGCTCCATTTGGCCCTCGTGAGCATCAGTAATAAATAAAATAATAAAATAAAGTTAACCGTGGTGGGTGTCCCCTGTGTCCAGCCTGGTGGGTTTTAGGTTGAGTTCTTGCTGAGCCTTGCCTTTGGCAGCTCTTCCCTGCAGCTTGGTGGATGTGCTGCTGCTGGGAAAAGCTTCCAGTGCCTGGGAAAGCCCGGGAGGAAGGTGGTGGTGTCTCTGGGAAAGGACAGGACTGGGAGAGGAGCTGTTCAGGTGGAAGGGAGCCTGAAAACCCTCAAAAACCCTCCATGGCTGCTGGAGAAGAGTCAGGAAAAATGGGGAAAGCAGCATGAGATGGAGATAAGAGAGAGCACAGGGAGGAGGGAATGAGAGGAGCTAAAAAGTCAGGATGAGGGGGGAAAGGGACAATATGTGTGGTTAATCAGCAGCATCTGCATTTGGAGATTATCAAGGCTGTAGTGTAATGCTTTTAAATAATTTTGACATTTCTAAAAGCACAGTTGCCTTTGCATGGGCTGTGAGGTGGGGAAGTGGCTCAGCTGTCATGCAAGGCAAGACCTGGAAAAGCATTTTATCTATGGCAACCCCAAGAAGCTTTTTGGGGTCCATAAAGCGCTGGTTGCCACTTGCAGGAGGTATTAGACCACACCAGGCTTTCCTTCCTCTCTTCTCCTATAAAGCAACAATATTTCCAGTGTGAGGTAAGAGAAAACCTATTCCCAGCTGCCAGCTCAGGATGGATTTCACCCATGTTTATGCACTCAAGAAAAAAAAGAAAACAAACCTAAATGTAAAGATAGAGGCAAAAAGCTGAGCTGAAGAATCCTAAAATAGCAAATTGGGCTGAAACCCCCCAGACAGTCCCCTTCCAGGTTTTCCTACTGCTCTGCTTCGTGTTGGGAATGTGGTTAAGAGCCTTGTGGGCTCAAGCTCTGAGGCAGAAGTTTAAGATGATAAAAGCATGGAGTTAAGGGGGGTAAATTGGGAGAGCCCTGCAAGGGCAACACGAGCCACGTGCCCGTTTTTATGGGATGCTGCAGCGTTTTGGGAAGGCACAGGGTGGTTTGGTCCCGTATTGAAGGATCCCATTCCTCTCCTCTGGCAGAGCCATTGCTGATCCCCAGGGACCCAGGGCAAGGATGAGCCTGGAGGACTCTGTGTGGGCAGGCCAGGGCAGAAGAGGCAGAGCTCCTTCCCTCACAGGTAAGATGCTGCCTCACCTGGGATCGCAGCACCAGGGGGAAGCTCTTGCTGCTGGAGATGATGATTTGCACAAAGGACTTTGCATTTCAAAGCCTCAGTCTCCCCTTCTCTTCCCAATGAAAACTGGGAGTAATTGTACACATTGCCAGGAAAAATCCATTTTATTCCCGGGAGTGTAAATTAATTGATTCAGCCCAGGAAAAGGACCTGGGCACTGTTACAACCTGCTCCCTGAGGGCTTTCTCTTGGTGTATGGGTCTGATCAAAAATGCAAATAAGATCTGAGGCAGGGTAAGGGACTGGAAAGGGTGAGAAGTAAAAAGAAAATATAATATTGTCGTGACGTAAATGAGTAGTTCTTCCTTCTTGAAATATGACAGAAAGCATTGACTTCTAGTCCCCAAAATGGTCTTGTGATTCTTCTGGGTGAAATGAAAATAGATCAGGGGCTGGAAACGCCCCTGTCAGGGCAGAGTGAATGGCTGCTTTGGCCATGATGAGATTCAGCAGCCCTGGAGCAGGGGAACTGAAGCTCTGCCTCTACCAAAAATGTGGGGATGTGAAGCAGCAGGGTCTGAGCTCCACACTCGAGGGCAGCCACTGCCTGAGCTCCTCCTCTCCCGGGTGGCTGTGGTGGCTGCAGCCTGATTGATGCCAGGGCTGCTTGGGGAGTAATAGCTGTCAAGAAGGGATTTATCCTTTCCCCTGCCCTCACCTGTGAATTGCTGACTCTCTTTTGGGTCTCTTTTGCATCTTCTGAAGCTTGGAGAGCTGCTGTGACACCCTGACCACCATTCCCTTGGTCTGGGCTTGGTGTAACCACTCACATGGGCTGGGTCATGCTGCTCACTGGGTTTAGAGGTGGGATAACATCTTTTTCCTGTTGGACAGGGAATATGGATGAGCTTTTTGCTGTCTCCCTTAGTCCTGTATTTATGGGTTCTTCCGAGTCCACAGGGACTGTTATTCTTTGGTGGCAGGGTCCCAGTCTCCCTGTGTTGCTCCTGTTCTCCCATCCTTCGTCACATTTTTGCTGTGATTTCTGGTCTTCTAACCCAAATCTTCAGCTTGCCAGAGGTGTGTGAGGAAATGCTTTGTGGTGGGTTGTGTTATGGGGAAGGGATGGTCTTTGGGAAGATCCACAGTAAATCTGGCAGCTCCAGGTTGAAGTGACTATTCAGGCTGTGGTCAGAGGTGACCATCTCAGAGGGCTGTGCTGCTCCTGGGGGACTGGGTCTCTCTGGAGCTCGTGGGGCAGCCTGGAGGACTGCAGCAGTCTCAGACAAAATGTGGAGAAGCTTCATCTCTGATGGAGCCCAGAGCTGCTAGGCTCCCAGCTGTGGTGCCAGATGGGGTGGGGAAAGCTGGGGACTCGCAGCCAAAGGTGGAGGTTGTGGATGTGGTGCCCTAAAAAGCTTTGACTTGTACAGCTCTGAGAAATGGGTCCTTTTTGTGTCTCAATTCGACCCCTCAACCCCAGGGTACCCTTCTGGTTTTAAACTCTGTGCCTCAGTTCTCCATCTGCACAAGAATAATTCCACTCTCTCACAGGGCTGCTCTCAGGCAAATTAATGTTTGCAAACCACTCGGATACTGTGATAATAAATGCTGTGAAAGCCCAGGAGAAAATTAATAGCTCATTATTTAGCCCAGGACTTCAATAGCATGCCATGGCCAGGACACAGGACTACACATTGAAGGATGAGGATAAAGAAAAATATTGAATAGCTGATCATTAAGAGAGCACCATCCATCTGGTGTACGAAAGGGGCTTTTTCCTGCGGGAAAAAAAGGGCTCCATGATCTTATTATTCCACTGTGTGTTGTGATGCACCTGTACACGGGGACTGGGCTGGGGTTATCTGGACTCTGGCATTTTTCAAGTGCTTGACTGCAACCTGACCGCTCTTCTAACACCGAGGTTGGCTTTAATTTACAGCAAAGAGATAAAAATGCCAGTAGATGGCACTCCAGAATATGGACCATCATTCCCAGCTCCGGGAGACCAATGAAAAGTGGTGGTGTGTGCCACAAATGGCTTCCCCTGCACAGCTCCTCACGTTGCCTCTTCTTCCACCTTTTCCTGGCTCGAGTTTGGTGTACAGAGCAAAGGAAAAGCAAGTGGGCGAAGCAGCAGACGCTGTTTAGGTGGTCTCCGTTCTCTCCTGTGGTCTCAATTTTGTTTCTACCCTTTTGGGTTTAAATTACTTGTCTGGAAATGCTGGGCTCTGCTCTCCTCAGCTGACCCTTTTTTTACGCTTTGCTTCCAGCTTGTCTGTAAAATGAGATGAGAACTTAATTTGAAAGCTGTAGTTAATTGACCTAAATAAGCTAAGAACCTTCTGTTGGCTTTAATGTACAAAAAACCTGCACAACCCTGGCTCTCCTTAAACGTCCTGTGGAGCAGAGTGGTTTTCCTGGGGCACTTTCAAGCTGCTGCTGTTTACTAACAGCGGTTTGTGGTGTGGAATTGTCTGGAGAGCCCTGCCCTGGGGAAGCTGCCGTGCTCAGGGCTGATGTGCAGAGATGGGGAGGCAGCACCAGCCTGGAACAGCTCAGTTCCACTGGGAAAGGTGGACCAGGACAGTGAGTCTAAATCAGGAAAGGCTCTGGCTACAGGCTGCTGGTGGAAAGCAAATCCTGGCGCTGCAGGAAGGTCTCTCACATCTGCTTTGGTACTTGATCTGGCCATGGAGTCCTGTGCAGGCAGATTTCCTCCCCCCACGTGGTGTTGCAGGGCTGTCAGGAGTGAGGGAGGAGCAGACCCATTGCTAGTGGGGGCAGGTGCTGGAAAAAGCACCTGATTTCCCAAACACAACCTAAGGCTGACCTTTCAGATCCACGATAACCTTTCTGATCTGATACCACCTCCCTGCTGGCAGTGCAAGCCCAGGCTGGCCTCTCCAGCCCCGGTGGCCACCCAGCTCTCCCCCTGTGCCTCACTGGTCTATCTGAGCCCTGCTTTGGGAAAACCAGTCCCAGTGTCACCACACAACTCCACCCTGAGCAAGCAGGTGCTCTTGTGCTGGTTTAGCCTGATTCAGTACTGCCTGGAAGAGCTGAAGCCAGAAGGAGGAGGGTTGTGTCCACACCTGTATCAGTGCAGGGATGTAAAAATGCTTTTTGGCTGCATCTGCATCATTTTTCTAATCCAGACAAGTTCCTGGATTAGGCTAGGGAAGTGCAGAGAAGAGGATGGGAAGATAAAGGGCACAGCATTGGCCTCCAGCTCAGCTGCCTGGAAAACTGTGGAGCTGGGCTCTGGGCATGGGCCAGGGATGGGAGACCTTGGTCTCACCTCTGAGGCTGCTGGAAACCCTCTGGGTGAGCTTGGGCAGACAGGAATCAGCCACTTCCCTCCTCTGGGCTGCAGTTTTCCTCTTGGAAGACAGGTCAGACAACAGCCTGGCTCCTTTGTGAAAGCTCTGGCAGCTCTGGGACTGAGATTTCCCTGCTTTACACCTTCCTCAGGTGGAACACTTGGGGAGGGTGGGCTGGGAATGAGGCAGCAAAACAAGATCATGGATTTAGATCCACCATACAGACAGGGCTGGGCATGGCTTTTCAGAAATGTGTTTTTCAGCAGAGCCTCCACAGATATTTGCAGGCTCTGGGGGAGGGAAGGGGCAGCTGGAGGCCTGTGGTGCTGGTGAGGGAGTCCTCTTGTGACACAGGCTGAGTGTGCTCAGGGTGGCATTGGCTTGGGTGCAGGGTCAGAATGGATTAACTGATTTGAAAAAAGAGATAAAAGTGCCCAGGAATAACCCACCCAGCAGTGATTTGCTGCATCAAAGACCCTCCTTCAGCACAGTGCAGTGACTGCTGATGGCACTGCTCACTGGAGGGGAGTCATGTACCCTCGAAGAATTGCCAATGCACTTCTAAGCTGGGTGGGAGCAGAGAATTCTGGAACATCCCAAGTTTGAAAGGGCCCTATGAGGATCAGAGTCCAACCCCTGGCTCCACACAGGGCAACCTTGAAGCTGAGCCACATATCAAAGAGCATTGCACAAGCTCTGTTTGAGCTCTGGCAGGCTGGGGGCTGTGACCCCCTGCCTGGGGAGCAGCTCCAGGGCTTGACCACCCTCTCAGTGAAATTTTTTTTCATCACAGCCAATATGATCTTCCCCTGATGCAACTTCCAGCCTCTTGTCCCTCATCCTACATGTACATCCAGGTTTGCACAGTCCCAGGTGCAGAATGTGGAACTTGCTAAGTTTAATTCAGCTGCTGCTTGCCCAGAGCTCTGCTGTAGTAAGGTCTCTCCACAAGGCCTCTCTGTTTCAAGGGAATCAACTGGCCCTCCTGATATAACACTGTTGGCAAGTTTACTTAGTTCGTGCTCAACTCCCCTGTCCAGGAAACTAAATAGAACACGAGCAGGGGCTCTAAAATTGAGAACAGTCTTGACTGGCCACCAGGCAGATGTTGCCCCATTTGCTGTTGGAGCCTGACCCTTCACCAGCTGTTTCATACATGTCTGGCTGCCTGCTGGACACTTTGTCCAGAAGGTTACTGCGAGAGGCAGCATCAGGAGCTTTGCTAAAATCCCCAAAACCCACACCCACTGCCTCCCTCTGCCCACTGGCTGGGTAATTTTGTTATGAAAGGCTATTCAGGAAGTGTCAGGCCTGACTGTCCCTTCATCAGCCTTGTTTTTGTCCACTGACTGAATTGTCTCTCAAGTGTTTTTCAGTAACTCCCGGAATGATCTTCTCCATAATTTCACCAGGCACTGATGTGAGGTTGACAGGCCTATAATTACCAGGGTTTTCATTCTTGCCCTTTTTGAAAATTGGAATGACATTTGCCAGCTTCCAGTTGACTGGGACTGCTCTGGGTTCTCAGGAGCATTGGTAGAAAACTGTGAGAGGGCTCACAACAACATCAGCCAACTCTTTCTGTCCCCTGGGGTGAATCTTAGCCCCCATTGTCTTAAATGCATTCAGTTGCAGCAGTAAATCCTGTACAGTTTCAAAGCTAACGGGGGCCTCATCACTCCCTGAGCCAGGATCCTCCAGCCTGGGGCTCCAGGCCTCCCAGGGGGGATAAAGAGAGAGGTAAAGGAGTGAAATATCTCCACTTTATCTTCATCCCTTTTGTGAGGTGACCAAACCCATCAAGTAACACACCAGTGGTTGGGGTTTGGAGGGAAAGGGAGCACAGACCGCAGGCTGAGAGGGGTCCTGGGGGTGCCTTGAGCTAAATGCCAGAGGGGTCACCTCAAACCTCCACTCTGCTCAGAAATCTGGCCTGGGACTGGCACCTGTTGCTGCAGGGAGACGTCCCTGCCATGGTAATTGAAATAATGACAGCCCATGGCAGCAGAGGGGAAATCGCTGGCCGGGGACATCGCCTGAGCCAGCAGCAGGAAACAGATGTTCCCCACTACATTTACTCTCTAAGTGAGAGTACAACAGATGCAAAACAGCATTAAAATGGTGACAAGGCTGTAAATACAGCTTCTAATTACTGCACCAGGTAACGTCAGTCACAACAATCCCGATTTCTCCCAAGGATGCTCCGCGAGCCGGTGGGATGTATGAAGTCTTTTAAAAAAATGGATTTGTTGGGTTTTTCCTCTCCCTTTGACAGCACAGAGATAAACTTGCTCACTTAGGGCAGCAGAGTGGAGCGTCACAGCCTTTCTGCTGGGTGTATCTTTGGTACATGGTGCTGAGAATAACCCAGGAGATGGGAACAGATCATCAAATACAGAGATTTAGGGACGGGGAGAGGTGGGTGGAGGAAGCTGCCTAGAATGGGAATAGTGTGAGCAGGAAGGGAAAGGAAGGAGCAGCAGTGAAGAGCTCTAAGAGACAGCATGAGTGACGGAGGCAGAAAATAGCTCTGAGCTGGGTGGCCCCAGCTGACTTCTTGGAAGTTACAGTGTTTGCTGTGGAGAGGAGCAATTTGGGATTCCCTGGGCTCTGTCAATGCCTGAGTCACCTTGGTGGGGATGTAGTAAAAGGTAATTGATGGGAATATTCCCCCTGCTTCTCTGCTAACCACTCTGTTCAGCAGTCTGATCTGGGGTTTGTAAGTGCTGAGCACAGACTCAGCATCTCTGACACCTTCACAGCTCTGGAGCTTCCCCTGCACTTTTTGGGGGTCCCCCCCTCTACAGTTTGGGATATGAAAGTCCAAAGGAGTTTGGTTTGTTGCTCATTTTTCTTCTCAAGCAGGGATCACTCTTTTTTTCAGACCTGACTTGGTTTGGAGGGGTTGCTAAAGATCTGTTGTGTCTCAGTAGTGTCATTTTTAAGGTAGAAAGGCCTTTCCAAAGTGGCTGACACAGTTCTTCCTGAAGCTGTGAGCATTGTGGCTGCCCAGGTCCCTGTGAACCTTGGAGTCACAGCTGCTGGGTACTTCACAGCTCCAGACTGGGATTTCCTGAGACTGGGTGTTGTCTCTTTGATATTCAGCATTAGCATCATCCTGCTGGGATTTGGGGCTTGTGGAGGGACCTGAGCCATGCAGCCAGCCTTGGTTTGGAATACCAGCAAGGCCATGGGGTACCCCGGGGAGGAGATGTGCATTAGCATGGACACACCTGTGTCTGCTTCTAACAGAGCTGGCTGGGGATTCCTGCATTGCTTTAACAGGTTGGGCAGGTTCCATGGAAAAATACGGATTTTAGCAAGGTATTTGGAGTCTGGATAGATCATGAAAGGGAGAGGAAAATGCATTTCCTTCTCTTCCTTCCTGTAAATGCTCCTCCAGCTTCGTTACTCTCTCTGCTGTTGGTGGCAATAATGTGTGGGCACTGAAGTGAGAACCTTCCGGGTAGTCATGTCTTACAGGCAAGTGTGAAGAGCAGGGCCTGCCTGGAGTTTATTTTGGATGTTATCGTGTATTACAGATATTTCTGGAGCTGATGCTCAGCTTTCCTTTGTGCTCCAGAGCTGCCTTGCCCACCCACCTGCCCGCAGCCCTTTGTGTGGAGCTGGGGAGGCAGAAAGAGCAGGCCAAACCCAAGGGGTGTGAGGGGAAGGATGGTCCTTCTGGCTGCCTGGAGAAGGCAGGGGACACCCAACCTGCCCTGTACCTGGCTGGGACATGCCACAGCCCCACAGGAACAGCGAGGAGCAGGGATGTGTCACCACACACAGGAGCCAGCACTGTCACAAACCAGGAAACAAAATCCCCCCTCTCTCCTCCCAATCAAATTAAGAGCAGAGAGCAGCAGAAAGTGCATTAACTAATCAAACTGTGGTTTCAAATTGATTATTGCAAATTGCCAACCATAACAGTTCTCCTAATGGCAGTGATTTAAAAATAAAAAACAATAAAAATAGAGCCTGCCTTAGGCACTGGGCTAACCCTGTCCTTGCTGGCGGGCGAGGGCTGGCTGCACATCCTGATCCTTGTGCAGGGCTTGCTCCCTGGCTCTGCAGACTTAGATCGGCCCCTAATCTGGGCAGTGTGGGAGCAGATGCTTGGCTGGCCGCTGTTTCTGCTCCTTCCAGCCCGGCCTGGCACGGCGGGGCTGGAGGCAGCGGGATCCTCGCTGGCAGCCGCGGGTTTGGTGCCCAGATGCGGGCAGCAGCCCCGCGCACTTTCCCAGCGGTTTCCCTGGCAACCAAGTCATCCTGCCAGCAGCCTGCAGTGCCAGGAAATAAAACAAGATGACACTACAGCTCCTCAAAAAGAAGAAAAAAATAAAAACAGCACGCCAGAAGAACACCAACAACTTGTGTCCTCATTTCCAACAGCCCAAGCTGTTGGCCTCCTCTTCCTGGCTCCCAGCCTCTGTTGGTTATGCCTTTGTCCAGGAGGACAGACTGGACTTTGAAGGATTTCAGTAGACTCAGGAAGGTGCTGGAGGGCTGGGAAGTGGCTCCTGTGTGAGCTGGGGTCAGGGCCCTGGTCAAATTTTGGACAAGTACCTCTGTGCTTATTCCCTGGCCAGCCGAGTGGTTTGGCTGTGTGTGTTGGGAGCACCATGGGGAAAGGAGTTTGAAGGCACCTGAGCTGCCTCAGATCCTGATCTGGGCACAGGTAACAGCAGCAACAGTCTATCTCTGCCACAAATACAGTGTGTCCAGCACTTTCTGGGCTCCCCACTCTCCTGTTGTCATGGCCAGCCTTGTGTGGCCCTTGTGCTGCTGCCTGCAGTGGACATGAGACCTGAAGAAAGGGCTACCTTCACCTTTGGTTCACTCTCCAGTGACCTGGCTGTGTGGGGCTACATGGTCCTGCTCGGTGCTGGCACCATCAGGAACACCCTCTGAGAGTGTGTGAGGTAGGTCCATGTGTTGGACATCACCCCGTGGTTATTTTGGACTGAACCCTGCTTGCTGCCCATAACAGTAGGTCCCAGTTCTTTCTTTTGGATGGAGTTGATCTTGTTGGACAAAATAGATGATCCTCTCACTTTGCCTCTCTCCTGCTTTCCAGCTCTTGCCTCAGCAAAGTGTTTTGCTTCAAGAGCATTGGTACAAAACCCAGAGCAGGCATTACCCACCCTGTGCTTGTGAAAGCTCTTCCGAGGACATGAGCTCCCACAGGTCGTGAAAAGCAGCTCTGGAGACTAAACATGACTGATAACAAAAAAAAAAGATAAATAAATAATTAATGACTGTTTTCCTATTTTGAACAATATAAGGTAAGTCCTCGAGTAACGTGCATGGCCTTCCAACTCTGAGCAGTGCAAAGGTAAGGCAGGGGTGTTTTTTAGATCCACGTGAGGACTTCTGGATACAACTGAGTATGTAGGGACTGGAAATATTAGGAAGTGGGTTAGAGATCTCTGTAGTGGAAACTTGTGTTCCAAATAACACCTCCAGGGCTGGGTGTCTGTGTGTGGACACTTGCAGAGATGCTTTTTGTAGGTTAAAACAAATAGTTTTGGGGATTGTTTTGTTTCTTAGGCCACACTGTCTTGGTTGATATTCCTCCTTTTTTTTTTTTTTTTTTTTTTTTTTTTTTTTTTTTGGTCTGTTAATACAAGACATCTGTCTGCAGGCCTGTTTGTCTGACTCTGCCCAGCCCCGTGTTCCTTTTCTGAACTGCTTGGACAATTCCTGCAGATTTCACAGGACAGTTTGCTTGTGTATCTCATTCCCTGGTGCAGCAAGACAAGGCTTTCCTTACATTATAAACTGCTGCTTTGTGTAATATAAAACTTCTAATCTCTGTGAGAGTCTCCTCCAAGGCAGTTACAAGAGTAAAACCTCATAATTCCTCCTTTCTCTGGGAGACACGAGGTAAAACTGGAGATCTCCTCAGTTGCACGTGTTGAGTAAAACATGTGCTCGTCAAATTTGTTTATCTGAAGCAGTTTTGCTCGGAAAGATCAAAACACTCCACTGGCAGAGGTGTGTTTGGGAACAGAGGTCCTGCTTCCATTTGCTACTGATGCCTCTGTTTATATCTAATTGGCTTTATTAGTCCAGGAGCTCATAATCATGAGTACTTGTGCCCAGGTTGCCCGATACTGGTGCTCACCCACTGGGGTCAAATATAATCACCATCTCCCTCTGATTACCATAAACATTTGATAACCTGGCCGCTGCTGGCAGCTGGAGAGGTTTTATCACTGTTCTCCAGGGAGTTTGTTCCTCTGGCTCAGGAACACCCAGCTAATGTCAAGGAGATAATTTCTATGGAGAAGCTTATCCTGTTTGTACAGGACAAGTCTTGGGACTATAGAGTTACCAGGTAGGTTCTGTTTGTTTCTGGGTGCGGAGAAATGTTTCTGAGATGGGCAAATCATTGTGTGCCTATGTCGAGGGGCACCTGGAGGGTCCCATCCTCCTTTCCTTGTTCCTTTCCATCATAGAGACCTGGAGATCCCCCCTCAACCAGGAAGAGAGAATAGCATCTCTCCAGGGAAGGCAAATGAACTGGTTTGGTGACCCTCTTCCTGTAGGAGTCCAGCTTTGGAAAGACCAGATGATTTTCCCAATCATGTCCCATCAAATGTTGTCACTTCCTCGTCACACCACTCATGAACTACATCCTCCTCCCTGCCCAGGGCTGGGGCATGCTGCCTCCTGCAGCTCCCTGCCCTTGGGAGAGAGCAAAAGGCCGGATTTGTGAGGAGCACCTAATCCTGGAAGAATGGCAATGGGGTCACCAGTGCTTCTTTTTCCTATTTCTTGTGTTCTTTTTCTTCTGTAGCTGTAGAAAGAAGGAAACAAAAAGTGAAGGAAAAGAGAAAAGATGCGGTGAAAAATCCGAAATAATAAATACAAACTTCTCTGAGTGTGCAGGGAAGCATAGAAAATATTGACAAAAGATTTAAAATAGTGTTTTATTTTGAATACAGAAAACAAAACCAGCATCTTCATATAGTCTGTGGCATTTTTTCTGGTTTTCTCCTAGCTCCATTAAAACCTCAATAATATACAGGAGCCTATTAAAGATTTCCAAGATGAAACCAAGTTTGGTCATTATCACAAATGGCTCTTTGGTGGGCTGTATAAGAGGAGTGAATGGTCTCGCTGTGGTTCTTAGGGGAAACATGCCCGAATTACAAACCCAGGATCTCTGCTGGCCTTACTGCAGGACTGACAGATGCTGCAGGGAACGAGGGATGTTCCTGGCTCTCCTGCTGGCCTGAGCCAACACCCTGTTTCAGGACTAATTCTGCCCCAGCCCCCAAGAAGGCAGCACACCTGGAGCCCTTTTCTGGGGTAATCCTTTTGGTTTTATTTCTGGGAATCCTCAGGGAAGTCTGAACCGTGGCCACTCCTGCTGCTCCTGCAGAGCTCTCCTGGGAGCTGAGGCCCAGCAGCTTTCATCTGCACTTAAGTCAGACCATTACCATGCATTTTTTAAGCCTGCACATCTCTTCCCCAGGCAGAGAGTGGCTGATGAATGCAGCGTTTCTGAGCCTTTGCTGCCCTGTGCCTGTGGAGTGGATCAAGTGCTGAACCTTCCCTTCAAGCTGGGCGCAGCCAGCAGGATTCCCACGTGGTGGTGGTGGTGGTGGTGGGACCTCCCAGCAAAACCTCAGCAGTCCTGAACCGTGCTTCCCAGGGCCTGGATGCAAAGCCCACGTGTCTTTCTACTGATTGAGGAGACCCCAAATGCATCTATGGGACTGACTGACTCTTGGAGAGAGTCTTTAATTTACAAGACCAATCCCTCTGTCACTTTGCCTATTGAAGAGAAGATGGGAGAGCCAAATTTAGACCTGAGGATGAGGCTTCTCTATGGGATAGCAACAAAACCAACTCTTCCTCTTGGAAGTGAAAAACAGAGGCAGCAAAAGAAGAGATTTGCTGGGATCTGGCAGTTTATACTGTCATTTTCTTTGGTCTATTGCCAAACAGCCACAGTCTGTGCTTGGGGAAAACACGGGGATGAGTCAGTGTTCTGCACTCAGGTTGCTACAGGCACTTCTTGCAGGTTCTAATTTAGACTCTGCTGAGTGGATTTGAGTGCTCAGTTCCACAGTGTCCTACTGCCTGTGGGAGGACAGGTCTTTGGCCACAGGGTCTGGCCACCCAGACACAGCCAAGGCTCATCAGAGAGGGGAAGTTCAAATCTCCCTGGGCTGACATCGGGAAGAGATGCCCATGGCTGAGTCAAAGGAGCAGCCAAATTCCCCTGCTAGGGGCAATCCCTCAGGAGGGATTTGGGTCAGTGGCAGGGGGATGCTGTGCCTGTGTGGCTCTTGGCATGCCTGGTTCTGGTGCAGGGAGCAGCAGGATGAGGATGCTCGAGGGTCAGTGCTGCTGTCCCAGGGCTCGGCCTCCCGGCACCACCGACAGCTTTGGTTTGTATGGGATCCAAAATCCTCCTAATGGAGCAGCCAGCCCTGCCCAGGCCTCTTTGCAACCCTGCTGCCAACTGCTGGCCCTTTCAGGAACAATGTCAAGAGGAGTACAATCCAGGAGGGATTTCTTAGGGCTTTTCATGCGAGCCCCTAAGCCAGCAAGGCTGCCTAAGAAATGCAGCCTCACGGCTGGGTCACCCTGCTGCATTCAGGTCATGTTGGGCACAGCTGCTGCTCTTCTCAATTGTCACCTCCATGGGCTCTGGAGGGGTCAGTGCCCACCCTTTTGTGGAGGGAGGTGCTGTCAGGCCTTGTTCTGACAGCTGCTGCAGAGTCTTTTGTGGTTTAGGTGATTCTTTTCTTACTAAGAAGGAAGAAATGTGGGGTTTTTTTTAGTACTGTCCCTATTACATTTTAATGGTAACCAGCTGCTAGAAGGGATAATGGGGACCTGTTAGGATGCTGGTTGTTTGCACCATCTGAGCCTGGCTAGAAATCCTTTTAAAAGCTCCCTGAGTAAATATCCTTGTAAATTTGGGGAGCACGAGTAGGTCTGTGTGCTCCGTGCCCCCCAAAAGCCACGGCAACACGTGTGCTTGGACTGCAGGGCTCTGCAGGTCTGCAGCTGTGCTGGTTGCTCTGAACAAGGGAGCCAAACCTGAGCCTGGGTGGAAATTTTCCAGACTTTTTCATCTATTACTCATAAAGTTTTGATGAACAGATTGTGATCCAGAGAGCTGCTATTCTCTGCATCACGCAGTAAGTCAATGGACAAGGACAAAGTTCCTGCCTGGCCAACCTGCTCAGAAAATGTACCCATTCCTTTTGTGCTTTCTCTGAGCTTTTCTTTTCTGTATCTACAATTGTAGCTGCTGTGGGTAGAAATAGGAGATTATCTCATACAGAATATGATGAAAAATAAAAATAAAAGGAAGGGGGAAAAAAGTTTCATTTCTCTGTTCCCAGCAGAGAACTTCATCTGGAATATTTTACTGCAAATAGTAATTCCAGTGGACTCACAAAAAATAATTTTCTGAGCTTAGTTTCTGCTAAAAAGCAGGTCTAAATGCAAGCTGGTTTTTTTAATTAACTAGGTGGTTTGTAATCAATTCTACCCTGCCAGGGATGAAAGTGGCTGATTCAGTGTGATGATTGTGAAAATCCTAGCAGGAAAATGTCTCTATACCCAGACAAAAGAATTCTCCACAAACAAATAGTCGTGTCCAAAGCTAATTTGAATGTTAAACAACAAAAGATATTAAGAGGGTTTTTTTTTTGATGTTTTACTCTTCTCTGGACACTTGTGCTGCTTAACTCTGCAACTACCTGTTTGTTCTTGGGCTGAATTAAGCCCTGCTGCATTTGTTAGCATATACAAGAGCTTAGTAATACAATCAGGCACTAATGCATTCATTTTCTACTTGACTGCTCATTCATTGAGATGTTAGTACATAGGAAGAATATGATCAGGGTGACTGTGGGATGAACTAATCAATTCATAATGAATAATCCAAAAATACAGATGTCCTCGGCACAGACTGGATTCAGCAGAGCTGGAGGAGAGCAGCTGGAGGAGACCCCAACAAGGGAGGGATGTTCAGCCCTGAGCTGCCACCACCTCATTCCCCCCCAAAAAAGTCCAAAAAAGGGGCAGAGCTCAGTGGGAGCCAGTTCAAAAGCTGCAAACTGGGTGCATCTGGAGCAGCCTTGGGCTGCACAGACCTGGCCACCTTCACTGGAGCTTCAGAGATCTTTATTTGCAAGGCTGGTAGGGGAGACCTGCCAGGGTTTCCTCAATGGCAACCACTCCTCCTCTCTGTTTGCCTCTCCTCATCCCAGCCCCCGCCAGGAATTTGTCATCTGTTGTTTTGTTGGTTTTTTTTTTTCTGGTTCTGAGCCGCTTGCTCCTACTGTTTTCACTTTAACTTCTCTCTCGGGAGTTAATTATTGCAGATAGTTCTGTGTAATCCTCCTGACTGCAAATAAGAAAGCTGAGCTGTGGCCAGAATCCATTTTAAGCTGGGGCAGCACAAACACTTGTACAGCAATCAGAGTGGGTGCAGGTCATGGTATCTGTGTGTCTCAAATGACAGCAGAGCTTTTGAAAGCCACTTTTTTAACTGCTTTAGCAACTCTCATCCAGCTACCTGAAAATGCTGTCGTGATAGGGACTGAGCATTGCTCCTTTATCACCACTTTTCTCTAGGAGATGTGGAGAGCAGGAAGGGCTGGAAGGTTTCCTGAAGGCTGCCTGGATGTGTGCTACAGCTGATGCAGGAATAAGGGGGCTTTTGTCCCCTCCAGCGCCCCTGAACCCTGGCTGCCTCTTGTAGGAGTCTCCTGCTCTTGCAGGAGGCTCGAAGGCAACTTTTAGATAAGGCTGGACAAATTATTTGCCTGTTTGCAGATTTTCATCCCTCTGCTTTGCAAACCTTGGACTTCCCCTCCACACTCAGCCGTGTCAGTACTGCTGGTGGCTGTTTTCTCAGCCTTGCACTAGAAAATGCTCTTTTTCATTTCAGCACCTCTGGTTCCTAGGGACAAGAAGGTCGCCTGGGTTACTCTGACTTGAAAGTGGATGTGACTGAAGTATTTCCCTTCTGGAGTCTTGGCATGTCCTGGATTTCTTGGGAACAACCAGGATTGTGACCTGTGCCTCACAGACAGCTCCCGTTTCTCACACACAGCAGTGCTGCACCCCAGTCTGTTTGTGCAGTGCCGGAGAAGGGATGTGGCAGCAAGTGAACTTCTGCCTTTGTTTCAAAACAAAACGAGATTCGGTCTGGGAATGGGGCTTTTGATGCCCAGGAGCAGTTCAGTGATGCTGATGTGGAATGATTCCTGCTGGCAGGGATCTCTGTGGGTGGTGGTGAGGTGATTAACGTCTCTGTGATCAACCTCAAAGTGATGTGTAGGGCTATAGGTTCACACCTATAGCAGTGTGAGCACTGCACTCCTGGGTTGCTTTCCTAGAGGGATGGGATCGTGTGGATGGGATTACCCACCTGGGGAGTGAACCCGCTCCTATATGAGGCTTCATCCACCTTAAACCAAAAGATTTGCAAGAAAATTCCAAGAAAACTCAGATGCAGGGGTGCATCTGTCCTGTGGGGTGAAGGCTGCGAGGTCAGGGGAGTTGAGGGCTCAAGGAGAGAGGGATTCAGTAAAAACAGGGGAAGTTCAGCTGGAGCTGTGTGTGCATCTGAGCGTTCCCCGTGCCGCTCCGTGTGTGGGATTTTTCCTTCCCGTTCTTTCACCGCCCAGCGTTCTTTATTGTCTCTTGCAGGTAGATCACTCATTGCCATAAATTTTCTTATCTCTAGTGCTTTTCCAATTATGGATAACAACAGGAAAGCAGTCATTGGTTTCTAAAAGGTCATCAAGATATAGGGCCCGATTGGGAAGGGGATGACTTATGGAGTTGGCTTGTATAAATCTGGGGAAGTTTTATGCACAAGTCAGGCACGAAATGTAAGTGAGATTCATAAAAAACAGAGATTTACACTGGCTTCAGTTAGCAGAAATCAAAATGGTTATGAAAATTTGCCATTCTCTCTCTGCCTGTAAGCTTTAAATGTGTTTTTCGAGTGCCCGTGGTGCTGGGGAAGGGCTCTCCTGCCCCTCTGGGTGATGGACCAGTGCCTGGCCAGAGGATGCTCAGGTTGCAGAGAAGTCATGAATAGGAGCTTCTGGGTGATGGACCAGTGCCTGGCCAGAGGATGCTCAGGGTGCAGAGAAGTCGTGAATAGGAGCTTCTCCCACACCTTGCTTTGCCAGTCGTCCAGAGGTGACCTCCTCCGTGCAGGAGAGGGAGTTTGGTCCCATCCGAGTGTTGGCAGCACTGGCTGACAGCGACAGCTGGGGCAGAGCCTCTTTTCAGGTGACACCAGGATTATCACTGTGGTCCCTCTTTGCACCCACAGAGTCACCACACATCTGTGGGGCTTCAGTCATTGGGCTTGTCAGGTCTGTGTGGGGTGGCAGATGGAGACTCCTGGCTTTCCATCAGGTGCCAGGCACTGGAGAGTGCTGGAGCCCTGGGGGCTGTGAGCAGAGGAGACACTTTAATCCCTGTGGCACAGGCAGCAGTGACATCCCAAAGCGTTGTTTGCCTTACACGTGTGCTGACAGTGTCCATCACCTCTGTAGCACGGCCACCACTGCTCTCAGGGACTCCAGGTGACAGCCTGGCTCCCACTGCTGTAGCAGTGGCTGCTGTGCAATCACAGCACCGTGGTGCTGCAGGGCCTGGCTCACCACGAGAGCAAGAGTGAAATGGCTGTCCCATTTTGTGTCCTGACTTGTCCCACAGCATCCCCAGAAATCAGGCTCTCCTGCTTCCCTCTGCTGCTGACCTGCCTCTCCTTGGCTTTTCTTCTAGTTGCAAGGGTCCAAAGGATGCCAAAGTGTGAATACCTCCATGGAAGGTCTCATGCAAACAGTAGGCTTCCAAGGTGTAAAATTATGTAGTTTGTGCAAAATGCAATAAGTAACAGGCAACAGTTCACAGGAGAAAGGGGAGGGCTGCTGACAACTGGTCCATTTAGGCTCTTAGCTGAGGTACTGAAGTTGAGAACCTCATCAGCCCAGCTGCTAGGGAGTCAGAGGGGAGAGAGGAAGCTCTGCCCAAGAACAAGTCATCCTGTCTGGAGACCTGGATGTCCTTCTGGAGATGGTTCTTGCTCTGTTTCCCATGGAGGAACCTGGGTCACAGTCACCTCAAGTCACATGGGAGGAACCTGGGCTCCAGGGCTGAGGTGATGGGTGCAGAGCGTGTTCAGCAGAGCAGGACATGGGCACTCACAGCCTTCCTGCAAGGCTCTGAGGTCTGCAAGACAGGCCAAGTTCAGCCACTGCATGTGAGATAAAGACCAGGCAGAACTGTTGGCTTGCAGGTGCCTTTTACAGAGGTGCATTTTCCCTCTTTTCAGCAAAAATGCCATGTAGACACAACTTCCAAAGCAGCTGACGTGGCCCATGGCTGGGAGCAAGGCGAGGGACCAGAGGTTTTGGCATCTCTGACCGTGTGGCCAAACGTGATGTACAACACAGCAGATCTGTCTGCCCCCTAAAACTGCTCCCGAACCCAGCGACTCGGAGGCAGTAGAGGGGGGCTGGAAGCAAAAAAAGGTGTTGGGAGCTGCCATGAGCCACTTAACCTCCTGACTAATGCACAAAGTCGTTTCTGTCACAGCTGTCTGAACAATACATTTGCCAATTAAGTTAATTCAATCAAATCCCTTGTATCCAACAGAAAGGGCAGAGCAAATCCAGGTGAGGGAGAGAGAACAGAGCCAAAATTCCCCTCTATGTCACACAAAAGCAGAACAGAGTGCGTGTGTGTGTGTATAAATATTTATGAATAATTGCACTGCGGAGCCACAGCGTTATTGTCAACTCGAAAGACGGTTCCTGGGGGGTGTCCTCCCCACCTGGGAAGTGGTGGAGGGACTTGGGGGACCAGCAGGTGCTGTGCTGAGGGCATCACTCCCACTTGAGTGGTTCAAATGTAAAAAGGATGTCCTGGAGGTTTGCTGGCCCAGCAGAGGCTCTGATCAGCCTGTGCTCAGGGATGTGATGCCACTCCCGGGTGTCTGAAGCAAATCCACGTGGAGATGACACTGTCCATCTCTAGCCTGGAGGGCAGAGGCGTGGTTGTGAACAGGGGTGGCCACCAGCACTCCTGAGTTCCTGTATTTTTCAGTGTTGAGGTTCACCAGGTACCTCCAGGTGTGTTTTTAGCTGGACATCTTCACAGGGACGTGCAGGGTAGAGCCCGTGTGGTGTAGCACACGTTCCAATGGGCACGGACAGATCCAAGCACCAAAAGCAGCCCCAAAAGAAAGGATGAAGGCCTGTGGCAAGCCTGGAATGTGCAGAATGTCAGAGCTGTGCCTGTTCCGGGGGGGATGCTCAGTGTTGCTTTGGAAGCAGGACATGGGCACAGCCCGCTCTGATGGGGCAGGGAAAAACCAAACTCTCCTTCCTTAACCTGTTCAACCCTGCTGGGGTGGCCCAAGGTCTGCCTAAATGAGGATGGGATGCAGTCCCAAGGTGGGGAAGGTCAACAATCAGAGGCCTGCCCGTCGCTGGTGCCCCATGGTTAAACTGGGCTCTGCCAGTCAGGTCGGGGTGCAATTTGGCTTCGCTGCCCGGCTGTCCTGCCAGGGAAAATATATCCAGAGCCACGTGGGGGTCATGGCCAAATCCAGGAGATCCAACCTCATGCGAATTATGCTCCCTAACCCCCAGTCTCACAAGAGTTTGTAAGAGTGGTGCTGGTTGCAGCATCCCAGCTCTGACCCTGAGGTTCCTGTAAAGCCCTGGCAGTGGCTCTCCCCTCCAGGGAGAGAAAAATTGTCACTTCCTTTCTTTTTTTACCTGTTCCTCCCGCTTTTAGGGCTTGTTGGCAGGACAAAGAATGGCAGCTGAGCGGAGATGCCTGTTCCAGATTGACACCCGGTGAATACGGCCACTCGTAATCACCTCCGAGGAGCATTTATCACCTCCTCAGACTGTAATGTGGGGAGCAGGTGTCTGACCTGCCATGACAAAAGCACGGAGTGGCGGCAGGAAGGAAGGAAATAGATAAGAAGTAATTTTTCAGCACGATTTTTCTCTCTTTAATGTTCCCCTAGATTATGGGGAACAATCATGGGATGGGGGACGCCGGTGTTTTATGGTGTCAGAAGGGTTTAAGGTTCGAGGTGTAAAAAAAAAAAAAAAGTGATGTTGGATCCCGCTGTATTATGGGGTATTTATGGGACACACTAAGTTGTTTTTTTTCCAATTTATTTACTCGAGTCAAGAAAGATAAATGGGTGTTTGGATCCGAGTACTTGTATCCAAAGGAAATTAAAAGAAACACAGTTCTCTTGAACTTGGCCTCCACTTAGGGCAGAAAAATGACACAGAAATGACCCTTCTTAGATTAAAGAACTGCTCACGCCTCAAAGGAGGCGGTAGAAATTAGTTTGTAAAAATCTCTCCCTCTCATATTACACATTTTCTGCTTTTCTTCATCTCTGCTTTAAAAGATACAAAAATCCACCAACTTTGCTGTGCTCTCTTCCAGTGCCATTTCCCAGCACACTCCTCTGTGTGACCCATGAACGCTGCTTTCATGCTGACTTCAGCCTTCCATCGTTGAACGTATTTCAAGATGGAAAATGGTTTTAACTTTCCTCATCTGCAGTTCTGGGTTTAAAACCTCATCTCTCATTTTAATAATAGTAATAATCCTGTTCTGAGATGCTTTCATGTTTTCCATCTGAAGAGCTGGCAAATGTCCTACTCATTTAAGCAGCACAACATCCTAAGGGCCAGTGAGTGCAAGCTGCCAGGATTCAGATCCAGTTCACTGCACAAATCAGCTGTTTGTGCTTGAAACCTTGTTCTAGACTCATTATTGCAATGTTCTGCTGGGAAAGGGGGAACTGAGAGGCAATGGGATCCTACATTGGATACAGCCAGAGAGCCACAGAATCATTAAAGTTGGGCAAAACCTTAAAAATCATTAAGTCCAGCTGTCAACCCAGTACCACCACCACGTTCAGCATTAAACCATGGCCTCAAGGGCCACATCCATGTAGGTTTTGAACACTTCTGAGGATGGTAACTCCACTGCTTCCCTGCACAGTCCATTCAAATGCTTTACCACCCTTTCTGAGGAAAAAAAAAAGTAAAAAATCCATGAAAAATGAAGGAGCATCTCCGTATCTCTGTGCTCCTGGGCAGGGAGTGCTGTTTGCAGGTCAGCCTGGCTGTGAGAAATGCTCCCTTCAGCCTTTGTGTTGTCTCCACATGCAGGTGAGTTACTCCAGGGCTCTCTGGGAGAGTTTGGGAGCAGTTGGTGCTGCTGTTGAGCACTGAGAGAACGGCTTCTGCAAGGAACAGTTTCCTCCTCTGTGGTTTATTTGATTGATGGAGATTGATTAGCGTTAACTAATCCTAGAGATAATTTGGAGCCAGAGGCTGCACAACATGTACAATGGGGCTTTCTCTTCTCTTTGCTAAGTGGGAATAAACCAGATTTCCTTTTGCTGAACATTTCCAAGCAGAGAGGTCTCTGTGCACCCAAGACACACCTCGAGTCTTGCTCTTCCCCCTACAACTGGGATCAGTGCCAAGGTCCCCGCTAAAGAATGAGCCCATCCTTGCCAGCACTGCTCCAGGCACACCTTCCATGCAGAGGAAGAGCTCCTGTGGGATGCCACGAGGAGGAGGAAGGAAGGAGCACTGGCTCAGAGACGGGCACCACAGCCTTCACACTCAGGGGTGAAGAAGAATTCCATGCAGCCCCGTTAGTACAGGAGAGGGGAGGCAGGGGACAGAAAGGAGAGGTGAATGTGGGAGAAACCCTGCATGGGGAGTTCTCTGCACGCAGAGATGTTCTCTGTCCTGTGAGCAGGAGCACCCAGTCCCTCAGCACAGTTCCTCTGCGCAGGTGCTGGCCCTGCTCTGTTACACGTTGGCACCACGACATCACGAGGTGCTCCCTGCACATCCACATCAGCCTCCCAAGCAGATCTCCACACCCTTGAAAGCAAACCCATCAGAACTGACAGGAGTGAGGAGGAATTTACAAGCCCACCCCTTTTTGTCCTTGGCGGGGTGTTCTTTGATGGGATTGCTGTGGGACAGAGGCTTTTCCTCTTGTGCTACCAAAACTAAATAAAAACAAGGACAAAATTTTGGAGATGGTGGTAATGAATTTAAGGGGGCTGCTTGTCTCTATCAGTAACAACCTTCTGGCTCGTAATCTGAACAGAAATAATAATTTGAAAGGGAAGATAATTGAATTAAGCAGGCAACCAAACTGGAGGAATGAGACTTTTGATGAACAAGGGCAGCTGGGGGAAAAGTAGAGGAGGTGGCAGGCAAAAGAAGCACATCTCTTTAAATTGTCAATCTCTCAGGGCAAGGTTGCTGCAGACATAATGAGTGTCCTAGTGAATTATCTCCCACTTTTATTGTCTGTTGCTACCATGGAAAGATGGGGAGGTGGGGAAACTAACTTTTTTTTTTTTTTTTTTGAATTTGGACAGACTTAAAGAAGTGGCATCAAATTTGAAGGGCACCCAATCAATCTGTTGTCCTAGCTGCATGAAATTGTATTTCCTTGCCACTTCATATCTTATTTGCAGCAGCTGGGCTGTAAGTCATTGGTGATAACATTCTTTATTATGCAGCCGTGTTTATGAACTGTGCCTGGAAAGAGATGATAGAAATATGCAGCAATATGCAAAGGGGGGGATGCTGGGGGGAGGGGGAATAAATGCTTGTTGCTAGGGCAACCATGGGGCTATTTTGGGCATCAAATTTTGCAGATGATGAAAAGCATTTTCATGTGATGGTTGGTCTCTCTGGGAAGAGAAGGGAAGAGAGGGCACACAATAAACGGGGAGATAATATTCAAGAAGTCAGTCATTTAATTTTTTCATATATAAATACATCTATAGTTTCAGCTGCACTGGAAACGCATTAAAACCAAAGGAGTCGCTACCTCTTAGTTAGGGGGAAGGAGAAATGTTTTGAATAACTAAACAGGAGATGGAATGCTGGTGATTTGGGAGGCTTTCCTACATCGCTTGGCGCAGCCTAAATCCAGCCAGTGCTCTCAGGAAGGTCCTCATGAGTCAGGCTGGTGTCTGCAGCCACCCCTGCTTGCCCCTGGTCCCTCTGGCCACAGGCAGCGAACAGCTCCTTCCCTCAAAGCTTTATCCATCTCCATCCCAATGGAAATTGAGCCAATTAATTCACAACCCTTTCTGTCACAGGTTAAAAACCACCAAATTTTCAAAGACTGCTCTTGACTCCTGCAAGTGTCTAATGATACCCATTAAAATGCTAAATTCATAAAAAATGGGAGCTGCTCTCAGTCAGTTGCCCTCAGTCAGAGATCTCCACTCTGGAGGATGTGAGCTGCTCCCAGCAGCTGACATGAGGGCTGGATGCCCCCTCCATGCACCCAGGCTGTTGAGGAGATCCTGGGGACTCTCAGGGCTGAGATTTAGGCACAGAAGCAAGTCTGGACATGGATGCTTTCAGCCCAAGGTAGTCCTGAGGCGCTGTTGGGGACACAGGCACTTTTACAGAGCAATCACAAATGTCCCAACATTGTCGTGTAACAGAGAGACACCAGTGAGCACAGGGGGGTCACAGCGTGGGGGACAGGGTCACATCACCAGCATTTGCCCCAGCTGGGACCAGGGCAGGGCCTCCTCTGCTGGTGGGGATGGAGGGGGTGGCCCCAGACAGAGTTTTGCACCTTCACCTGTGGAGCTCTCGCAGCACTAAGAGGGCAGGAGAGCACAGTGGGGGTGTTGGGGATGTCACCAGAACTGCGTGGAAAAACAAAACCTCTCTGAATCAGGGGGAGGAGGGGGAAGCAGAGGTTAAATGATTTGCTAAGAAGCTGTTTGTTAAAAGCAATGCATACAGCTTGCTCAACACTTACTGTGCCTACCAAAGCAGGATGAGAAGATATAAGACCATTGATAAAGGAAAGGAATCTTGACTAAAGATCCTGTTTTCAAACCTAAAACTAACTTAAACCAGCCTTGAAGTTCGGACTTGGGCCAGGGACATAAAGAGGGTGCGCAGGGAAGCAAGGTGAAAAGTTGAGAAGGAGGAAGACCCTTTACTTCATCTGAGGAGGACTCTTACTTCATCCCAGAGACCCCTGTCCAGGACTGCCAGATGACACTGCTGCAAGCGCAACGTGGATGTAAATGACTTTTGGGCTCATTATAATGACTTTTGGGCTCATTATAATACGAGGCAAGGTTGGGCGGGGCAAGGTAATGAATATGTATAGGAGAATTGGGAAACTCAGTGAATATGGAGCTTGTAACCCGATAAATACCGAGCTGAATGCAGCTGTCTGCACGCATGGCTATGGAGGAGCTCTCCCCCCATGCGTCCCAGCTCTGGAATAAACATAACTACTTTACTGCTTATTTAGTAGTGGAGTCTTTTCCACATATCACTCTCCAGCAACATTTATTGGTGTTACAGAACCAAGGCATTACTTTATTCCAGCCAGGATGTTGTTCTGGCCGGGACGTGCGACAGAAATCATTTGATCCGCACATAGCCCGGGTTGTGCAGAGAAAAATCGTTCCATCACACACAGTTCTTTACCAGATTTCCCACATACTCATAGAGCCAAAACCCAGAGAAATTCATCGGTTCGGTGTTCGTTGGTCCCAAGTTACACAGCTCTCAGTATTTGGTTTCCTATTGGTCATTGATCCCTTCGCCTTCGATGCTAATCAGGTCCTCGTCCTTGGTTCTCTTATCGATCTTTTCCCAGACCAGGTGCCTCCGACCCACCAGGGGGTCGAGCGCTGATATTCGTTAATGGTCGCTTATCTCCTGTGTCTCTTCTGTGATACCCTCAATCTGTAGATGTTAAACTCATCAGGCTTCGGCCAGGGAACAGAGTCTTTTAAAAAGAAATCTCCGTTCCCTTCCTCCCGGGCGAAGACAAACAAAACCCCTGACTAAAGTTAGTTAAAAAATAATTAAAAAATTAGAAGTTGTGTCATTTCCAACAGGAACAGTGGAGCGGGATAAGAATTTGTCCTTATTTCTCAGCTTCTGACTTTTCTGAGCATCAAGTTTTATGCTCTAACACCATCTCTGTCGCAGCGCTGCTTTTCTTAATTTGATCTTAGTGGAATTGCTCCAAGCAAGAACAAGCTCATGAGTGTTGTTTGCAGCCCCTGGATGATGACTGGTGCTCGAGCCGTTCTTAAAATCCTTGGGACTCCAAATATATTGGCACATTAAGCTGGTTAAAATGAACTGCGCATGTTTACAGCAAGAAATCTATTTCAAATGCAATATAATGTGACTCTCTTATTGCTCTAAAGTTGTGTTTTTAATTAAGTAGTTTTCAGTGGCAGTGAGATTCTTCTTGAATAATTAAATCAAGGTAGTTTAGTGAGTAATTGTAAAGGAATTGCTGAGACCATCAGGCTGCTGTTGAGACAGTCTGTTTGCTTTAAGAAAATTAATTCAAGTGACGCGTGTTGCTAAGAAAGTAGTAGCACATTGTGCTGGGTAATGGGCATTTGTCTTGGAATGCTTTGTGTCTCGGCGCTGCGTCTTTCTCCTTCTGCCTTGCCAGCTTTCAGTTGTCTTCTCCAGAAACAAATGCTGATGACTTTCCGCTTTGCATCTTCCCTTTCCCATAATCCGCCGCCCTGGGTAGCTCAGCAGAGAAGGATGAAAAGGGAGTGGGTGATAATCGAGTTCCTAAAGAACATAAGTACAGACCAGTTCTTGTGTGAATGAAGCAGGACTTTCTGGGCTGAATTTCCGAGCTTTCGGCTCAGGGACAACAGAGCCAGCCCCATCTCCCGACATCAGATTCAGAGTTTTTACTGCTCGTTAATGTGGTATTTAAGGTGTCTCGCTTGGCACAGAGTAATTCTTTCGCTGCTGGGTATTCAGAATGCAAACAGCCGGCAGATATCTTCCATCGTATTAAACTTTATTTGCCAGGAGATCAAGGGGAAAACCCCTGTGCAAACCCCAGCGTGTACAGGTGCCTAGGGCAGCATGTCCAAACATAGCCACAGTGAAGAAAAATTAGTGCACACTGTAGAAACAATATTTTGGATGCATTTTTTATTTTATTTTTTTTTAAAGCCTACCTCATGTTCCCTTAGCAGCTTCTCTTGCTCTGCCTGAGGAGTATGTCTAACAAATAACACCAACATTTCACAAATTCTGAGGAAGCTGGGCTCACTCCGGAGCAGCTCGTGGATATTTTCCAAGACAAAATGAAGAATTGAGCGAGGAGAGTCTGGCCGCCGTCCTGACGTTATCCTCAGGCACCGGCAATCACACAATTTACCAGCTGATGCTTTCTTAGGCTGTTTATTCTGTCACCACGAAGTCCACGAGGACCGAGGGGGACACTGCTATCTTGCGGAATCACTCCTGTGAAGCGGGATCTTTCTAAAGCACCTCAGTAATTTAGGAGTTCAGCCTTACGGAGAAGCACCTTTGGCAATCCCATTCACGACTCTCCGTCACGCTGGGCGAACCTGCTGCCCTCCGCGGGGACGTTATTTCATGCTCCAGGTAGCAGTGTAAAACTCGGGTTTTTAGCACCACGCTGGCTTTCCATCGGGAGAGCCATTTGAGGAGCTATCGTTGCCACAGCAGGCTCCATTCCTCAGGACTTCTCTGGAGCCTTCCCGCTGTCACCTCCGGCTATTCCTCAAAGATCCAAGGATTTTCTGGGGCTGCTTTTCTGCGGCTCCAGGCTCTGCTCTGAATCGTGCCTCAACCGGGCCAGGAGACACTTCAGAGACAGAGTCAGAGAAGAGGGTATTTGCTTTATTCGGCGCGCCGGGTGTGTGGGGATCGCTCCTCCAAACAGACACCTGATGCTCTCTACAGCACAGTATTATGGGTTAAATTATGAATATTCATCACATTCCTTGGGACAGGTGTGGTTAAACAAATTATTTCTTGGAAGTCATTAGCATATGCGCTGTGTGTCCTGGTGGTCGCGCTGAGGAAGGCCTCTCCTCTTCCTCGGGGGTCTTTCTGATGAAGGCCAGTAGTCATCCTCGCAGTGCAGGTTTCACCTTTCTCCCTGGGCATGCGTAGTCCTTTGAGGGATGATTCAGCAGTCTCTGAGATGATCCTTGTCCCCTCTATCTTGACAAGATTAGGGTGAATTCGGCTTCTCAGGCTTTGTAATTAACATCTTCTGTCTGAACTAACATTTGCTGTCTCCCAATAGTTAACTTGTGCTTACATGAGTTAGTTATTGACTGCCCCTTCTTCAGCTCTCGAGGCAGTCCTTACCTGCCAGGGGGGGTATTTGGAGAAAATAGCTCTTTATATCTGTGTTTGCAGCTCTGAAATAGAGATATTGGCATAACAGGGGCGAGGAGGAAGCTTTTGGGGAGAGCAGAGGCTGCAGAACTGCAGAGCATCCTCAGCTGTTAATGGCTGCTCAAGTTTTGATGAAACATCAGACTAGAAAAGTTTTGGGGAAAATTGTCCCACTCCTTGCTGCAGAAAGTGGCAGGTATCTCACATTTTGCGGTTTTGTTTTTTTTAAGAGAAAGTTTAGAGAGGAAAATGTTTTTATTTTATTCTGGGTTTTAAGGCTTTTTCTATGTGTTTCTAACCACGTAGTCCCCCAAGAATGGGCTGAATGTCTTTTGTTGTGTACTCGTATCAATGCTGAGAACCTGGAAACTTTTATTTAATCATTTCTGGTCTCAGCCACACTTGAGTTACCAGAAACTCTGAGCACAAAGCTGAAACCCTCTTTGTTCCAACAATATTTACACTACACAGGCACACAAGCAGGTATCAAATTTAGGAGTAACACAAACTCAGGCCCTTTTTATACATTTTTTCCAGGACACGGAAGATTCTGCCCGTGAATTTAATACCAAAGACAGTCAAGATCTTGGTGAGAGACAGAAGGTCAGTCCTTTAGCTTTGTTTATTCCCAGACTAAATCTTGCCTCTTAACGATTGCATCGATGCCTTCTGCTTTACAAACAAAGCTTTGTGCCCTGCTTGACAAAAATGAGTCTTTACCACCACTGGGATGATCTGGAGGCAGCCAGACTGAGGTGATGTTTTCGTTGTGTGTCCAAAACAGATTTCAGCTCTGTTTGAAGCTCAGGTTTAAGGTCATACCTTGTGACAGGCTCTTCGTGCAGCTCTTTGGTGCAATGTATGGAAATGGATACAGGTATCTTGGTCTGATTTTTGCATCTGGGAGTGTAAATCTTTCCTGTTCTCCTTGACTTACCCAAATCTCCCTTGGTAACACACATTTCTGCTCCTTTTTTTGGAGAGGGAGCAAAGAAACAGTGTTTTATGACACTCTGTGTGGTCTGTGGGTCCTGTCTGGAGTAGGACAAGTATTTAAAAAAAAATACCACCCTCACCTTGCAAATATTTGTTTAAATGTTCCGGATTTACTGTTTCTGTTCCATGTGGGATGTGGAAAGACACATTTTAATCCAAACGGGGACAAAGGGGATGGCTTTGCCATCTAACATTTCAATGTGACAACTCAAACTTTTCTTTTGCTTAAAATAACCTTATTTATAACAGAAGAGTGTAAATGGGAGTAAGAAAGAGAATGCATTTTCCTGTGCCAGTTTCTATTACTTCACTTCCAAATTTAGTTTGCTCCTTTAAATCAGTCCTTCTTGCCTAGAAGGCCCTTTAGCTCTCCTGTCAAACTTTGTCTCTACCCATGCATCTGTGTCTGACCAGCCTCCAGTTAAAATGGGCTGCACTCCAAGGCTTCTCAGAGCATCACTTGGCGAGATTTTAGGGGTTTTAAGAAGTGTTTATGTGCATTTATATGTTTGACGTATTTACACATACAAAACACAAAACACAGCTGTATATTATTTCGATGTGTATTTTGCAGTAACTCAAATGTCAGTCCCTAATCTGTCAGCTCTCCATCCCATCCATTCCATCCCCACCCTGGACAGGAACAGTGTGGTTTACCCCTCAGCAGATGCTGTTAATTGTTGGTACCAAAGCCCACAGGAGTCCATGGAAGTTTGGGTAAGAGATTTTGATTTGATGATAAATGAAGCAGAAAAATCAAACAAGATATCTGAAGGCCGTCCCTAGGCAACAGCAGCACAGCCAGAGCATCTGGTGTTCCCTACAGCAACAAGATGGTTCAAAAGGAAATGCAGTGAATATCAGAAATCATTACTGGAATAAGGGGCAACTACAGGGTTTTGCTTAAAAAACAAAAGAAAACAAACAACAAAACACAGAAACACAAACTCCCCCACCATTCTTGCTCAGAGAATGTTTCCTTTGCTCCAGTGACCCTCCTGCAGCCACCAATCTCCACTGGGTGGATGGTTCGGCCACTCACGGTCCTTCCCCCCGTGGGCTGAGCCAAACCCTCTGGTCTGGCAGTGTTGCAAGGCAGAAATGGCTCTTGATTTAAATTTAGAAGGGTTGAGGTGAGTCAGTGCTGCTAAAGGACTGTTTTCCTAAAGGTCTTGGAGAGAGAAGTTGTTCATTGAAGCTTTGGCCCCTGTCCTGTGTGCCTCACACGTGGTTTGTTGACAAGGGTACGTGTGGGGTGTGCCTTTTGCACAGGCAGGTGCAGACCTGGAGAAATCAGAAAAACAGAAAAGTAGAAAAAAATGGGAAAACAGCATCACACCTAAGAGAAGCTTCAGAAGGCAGGTATTACTCTAAGTCACATCAGCACGAGGAAAAACCTCAATGCCCAGAGGTGAAGTGGGAGGGTAGATGCTCTGGCAAGGGAGAGCAGGCATTTAAAGCAGGACACAACCGTGCAGACTAAGCAAACCCCAGCTTTATGCCCTCGTGGGTGCTCAGACCTAAAGGATATTGTGGTGTGTGCTTGATTTTTATCTCAGCCTCTGCTGCACAGGGCTGGAAGGAGCCTCAAGCATTGCCAGAGCTCGGCTCCCTCCTCCAGTGATGGACCAGCTGTGCTTTTCCCTATAATTTCAGCTCCTAATGCCTTGTCCAGGTTCAAGGGGGCACAAACTTTTGCCTTTTCATTTTGAGCCTGAAACAATGGCTGAGCTCTCGGCCTCCCGTCGGGGTGAAGGAGGTAACCTCCCTCCTCATGGTGTCCTCATGAATAATTCCACCACTCGCCCACTTGATTTCAGGTTTCCCAAAATAACTGACACTCTTCACACTGAGAGCAAGCAATCCTGGGGAAAATAAAATGCATTAAACAGCTACACCACCTTGAGAGAGCCCTGAGCGAGTCAGTGATTAAAAAAAAAATGCAGGAGAGGTTCTGTAGGAAATTTTGAGAGTTGATGGGAAAAATACCATATCCCTCCATGCATTTGCAGTGAATATCTGCCTTGGTTGCTTTTTTGGGGGGATGTGACTGCCTTCTGTCTGTGAATCCACACTGATGGAGCTGGATCCCTGGGAAGACAGGGAGGGATGACATGGGAGATACAGCACGGCTTCATTTGCCATCAGGATCTGTCCCGCCTGCCTGAGCAGCCTTTCCCCTTCAGACAATTCAGAATTTCCCTTCCGAGTGCGACTCCCCTCTTCAGATGTGCTGTACAATGTCTCTCCACTGGATACCCACCGAATGCCTAATTTTTAACCACTCTGTCTGTCAGATCCACAAAAGCTGTTACTGGAGGTGTTTGCATAAAAGAGCCCCACTATAGGTATCTGAGAGCAGCTGGCGATGCTCTAGACAGTCTCCAGCCGTGCTGAGCGAGGCAGGATGCTTTAGTCTCCCTGGCTTAATGGCTACGTGCCGTTCCTTAATGTGCCCTCCCCCTCAATTGCCTCCCAAATTAGCATGCAGAACGTGTCCAGCCTCGGAAAGAAAAGAAGTTTGGAACCTCCTGGATCCAGGCAAGACAGGTTGTGGTATTACTGGAAATAAAATGCAACTCTGACAAGGGAGAGGTCAGAGAATGATCGGCCCTGGGCTCGGACAGCACAGACTGGGGCGTGTGGGGAAAACAATGGGATAACCCTGCTTGGCACTGTGAGCCCAGCCTGGGCTCTGCCTCTCCTGAGGGGAAGCGTGTCCACAATGGTTTTATCTGGTTTGAACCCCATTAACAGCCTTCAGGGCTGGTTTAACCCCCTGGGCAGTGCTAGTGTGGAGCAGGACTCCTGTGATGCACAGCGCTGGAGAAAGGGAGGGAGAGCGCCTGGGGACACAGTTCAGTGATGGACTGGGCAGTTTTGGGTCAACAGTTGGACTCAGTGGTCTGAGAGTTCTTTTCCAACCAAGATTCTATTTTTCAGTTGGTTGTTGCAGCTGGACTTGGGACAATGGAGCTCAAAGCGTTGGATTGACTCTTGTGCGTGATAGACTCAGTAGTGCTCAGTGCCCACAACCTGCTAAAAGCTTTCAGGTGCTCATTGTGCCATCCGGCCTGTTGGGTGTGAATGAGGTTCCCTGACTGTCCCAGCCACTGCTGAGGTCCTTTATGGCTGGATTAAAGCAGACCAAGAGATGTGAGTCTCCCCAGTAACTTTGTGGGAGAGGCAGAGTCAGCATGTGCTGCGCCAACCCCTGTTCCTCATCTTTGGTGGTTGCTGTGCTTCCCAGCTGTGTGGTTTGGAGCTCACATAATTCTGTTTGGGGGCTGGGTAATTTCTCCCTCAAACTCCTCTGTGTGGTTAAAGACCACATTAAAAAATCGTAGTAGCACTTGTGGCACTTGATATTGTGCTTTCTTCTCAGCCCCTTTTTCTCCTGACCTTCATTTCTCCTGTCCTTCACCTCTCCTGCCTTTCAGTGCTGTGCTTTTAAGTCTCAAATCAATCTGGCTGTAGGCTAAGGACAATCCATAACATGCATGAGCAGAAATCACACGGGAGAGGCTGTGTTGGGCAGGAGAGCCCCAGCCTGCTGCTGACACCTCCACCTTGTTCTGCTGCGCTCACCTGCGATGCTCACCGGTAACACAGGAGCTTTGTGTTAAACACACAGCTGCAAAATTCCAAATGTCTGAAATCACAGGTTTTTAGAGGTGTTGGTGGCCTCACGAACTGGGGTGGCAGGGCAGGAGCTGTGTTTCCCTGGCAATGCAAGTGTGCACAGCATTCAGCCCACTGCGGGTTTTTTGCTTTGGTGGTAACCTCTGGCATTCCTGAAAACTTCCAGATGAGATGGGATAATGATAACAACAGTGGGAAAATGCTAAGGGAAGGTTTGCTTTAATGAGTGCAGCTACCCAGGGAAGCAGGAACTGTTTTGGTCTTGTGGCTTGCTGAAGAAGAACCACATAAGGAGCTGTCGGTGCTCGCAGGGCTCGTGGTGCGCTCGCAGGCGCAAATAACTGATTCCAAAGTTGATATAATCAGAGAATAAAGGAAGATTGGGTGTTATAGGTTAAGCTGCTGTAAATTAAAGCAGCTCTGCTGAGCTCATTGTAGTTGTTCTGGGTTATTGCAAATGTAAGTGAGAGGAGTTGACTGTGTTTTTCCAGCAGTGATTGGTTGGAAAATGCCGGTTCCTGGTGCGTGAGTAAAAGTGAGTGGGGCAACTTGGTCCTCGTGAAGCAGAATATTTCCTGTTAGGGTCTTTCTCTGTGTACTGTAAGCCAGACAGACCTGTTGTCCTCTTACAAGCTGCAAATTACCCAGGCAAATGTAATTACCCATTCTCTTTGTTATTAGTGTGCAGTTGGAAGCTTCAAGCAATTGTCCCTTTCTTGGTATTTCAAAGCTTACTCGCAAGATGCATCCTTGATATTGAACACAATGAGATGTCCTTTTTTTTTTTTTAAATTCAATTAAACATTTGCCTACTGTGACTCTTTATTCACTGCAAATTGTCTCTGTAAATAATCTTCATCAAAAGTCAGAACCAATCCCCATTAGTTGTTTAGATTAATTAATGAGTCCCCCTGGAGCCACCCAAATGAATTCAATTTAAACGTCAACAACTTGGCTATGGAGTTTCCCAGGTTGGCATTAAGACAATATTAAACCTGCAATAAGTCACATTTAAAATGTTAATTCAAAGAAGCTCTCCATTTAGAGCATTTAATTAAATCCTTAAATAAACTGCATGGGCTCAATACCAGATGGTTCTGCATTTTCATTGCAGCAGAGAGCCTTGAAGTCATTGAGGGAAGTAATATTGGAGGCATGGTGAAGATAACCAGGATATATAGTGTAATAAAATCTAATCTTGTTTCCAGCAGGGAGATTCAGTGTATGTACACAACCTAGGCTAAAATTGTAAGTTAATTACATTAACCCCAGTGTACTCTGGTATCTGAGCAGCCAGAGATGAAATTAGTCTTTTTCCTATCATAAGATTCTTTTCAACTTCACTATATTAATTTTTAGCCAAATACTTACTCATAAGGAAAATTGAAGTTAATGTAACCAAAGACAAAGTAATGCAGTCTTAATATTCTGAAGGGATTACGGAGGGCCGTGAAAATACACTTTGCAAATGTCACTCACTTTGAATGGATTTGTGGTGGGAAGGTGGGGGAAAAAGAATTATGGCTGTGATCTGCACCATGCTGGGGTTTAATAAAAGTCGTGATTTAAGAAATTTGGGCCTTGTGGGGAAAAAAAAAGCTAAAAAAAAAGAGGAAAAGAGATAAATACCTCTGTCCAAAGGCCCAAATTGCCAAGACATGGTGAGTGTCCTCCTCTGCCAAGTGACAGAGGTATGAGATCCTTAAAATCAAGTTGAAATCCTGGAAGATGATTTGGGTTAGGATACCCCATTCAAATATCTGTATGTTTGGGGTTTTTTTTGGTCCTTGTTGCAAGGAATATCCTTTTTACACAACCCCTGTGTGCTGTAAAAGTTCTTGCAACAAGTCAAGCCAGACCATTGTCCCTTGGCAGAAATCAAAATTATATTGGGATGATAAAGTGGGTTTTTCTTTTTGTTTCCTTGTTTCCTTAAAAGTTGCTTTTGTGATCAGTCTTTGGGTGCCAGTGAGCTGATGGCACTGGTTCAAAAGTTGTCCTGCAGTGTCTGTCCTGCCTCTAAAAACCAGACCCTTTCCCATCGCCAGGTGCCTCCTCTCTGGGTGTTTGATGGTGTTTGATGCAGCCTCCTGGAACAGCTCAAGGAGGAGATCACCCCTCTGGGTCTCAACTCAAGGGCTGAAAGCCACCACGAGAGGATTTAGTCTGTTCCCTCCCTGTGAGTTGTAAACCAGGGGTGTTATTAACGCAGCTCAACGAAGGCAATAACTTTTTCTCTTAATATTCTAGAAACTGTAATTCAATTTCCAAAAATACGGGTTTCTGCCTTTTGGGTAATAGACTGCATCAGGGAGGAGAAATTACTTTGTTGTCGTGGCAGGGCAGATTTGCACTGTTTGGGCTTTGCTGGGACACTGGTGGGAGCCCAGGGAGGGACCTGAGCCACATCAGCAGCACAAATTCCGTGTGTGGTGGCACGAAGGACCAGAGCTGGTGAGGAGTGGCCTGAGCCTGTCCCTGCTGGGGCTGAAAGGACCCAGAAAGGCCTCTTCAAAACACTGGCACAGGGTGCCCAGAGAAGCTGTGGATGCTCCATCCCTGGAAACATTGAAATCCAGGCTGGATGGGGCTCTTGAGCAACGTGGTGGAGTGGAAGGTGTCCCTGCCCGTGGCAGGAGGTTGGACAAGAGGAGCTTTAAAAGTCCTTTCCAACCCCCGCTCTGTGGTTCTAACTCTCCATCCTGTCCCTGCCCCGTCCCACCCCATGGTGCTGGGGTGACTTGGCCTCGTGCCCACGTTCCTTTCCTGTTGTCACAGCTCTGAGTGATGCTGGTGGCACTCAGGCTCTGCACCCCAGGATGTGGTCACCCTCCTCCAGCGAGCTGAGCTCTCTGTGCTGTGCCTGGGGGGATGGAAACACCGAAGATTTGTGGCTTTGGTAGTCCTGAGATGCCCCCAAAATTGAAAGGAGGGCTGTAATAACCCCTCTGGTGCAGCTCCTCGTGGTCAGAGCCACTTCACTGGAGGAGCTGATGGGGTTAAAATCAGCCATGGCAAATTATTTTACGTAACTTAAAGGTAATAAGAAAACCCCAAATTTCCTCCTACATCCCTGCCTGTCTTCTCCTCTTCCCTCCAAGGAAACTGGAGCTATTTGGTGACCTGAAAACATCTGAGGACAGTGGATGACACAGCCTTGTGCCACTGCCTGCAGACCCCCAGCTCTGCCAGCCTTCAGGAGCTGCAGCCCTGCTGCTGTGTGGGGTCACACTCAGCTCCCCCTCTGCAGGGTCAGAGGGGAACAGGGGTGGTTTGGGTCTAAATTAGGCCAAGTACCACTCTGGGCCCGTTTACCCACACGTGTAGGAGTGACAAGATGAATTGGTAAAACTTTCCATCTCTTCTTTGCTTAGAGGAGCCTCAAATGACACGCTCTGGAAATCCCCCAAACCTTGACCGACATGAAAAGTCGCTGCAGTTCAAACAACCCCCAGACTGACAATTTCAGAATCATTAAAGTTGAAAGTTTCTGACTGCAGTGTTCTCCCCACTCAGTCCCTGTGCTGGGAATGAGGCCAGCAGCACAGAGCATGGAGGTTGCTTTGGAAGGGATCCCCTGGAGGATTATCTTTCCTCTTGCTGTGTGTCATGCTAATTGGGAGATGCTCTCCCACCAGAGAAGGCATCAGAAAGCACTGGTGAATTTTACCTGTTGGTTACTTCTTGATCATGTGTGTCCTGGTTTCGGCTGGGATAAAGCTGATTTTCTTCTTAGCTGGTGCAGTGCTGTGTTTTGAATTTAACATGAGAAGAGTGTTGATAACACACTGCTCTTTTAGTGGTTGCCCAGTAGTGCTTACCCTAATTCAAGAATTTATCTGTGTCCTGTGCTTTGCCAGTGAGGAGTTGCACAAAAAGCTGGGAGGGACCTGGCCAAGACAACTGACCCAAACTGGCCAAAGGGATGTTCCAGGCCACAGAAAGTCATGCCCAGTGCATAAACTGGGGGGAGCTGGCTGGGAGCTCCCAGCTGCTGCTCAGGGACAGGCTGGGCATCATTCAGGGGGTGGTGAGCAATTGTGTTGGGCATCACTTGTTCCTCTTGGGTCTTATTCCTCCCCTCCCCCTTTTCATTACAATTATTATTGTTGTTTCTATAGTCAATATTATTAGAATAATTAATTTTGTTTCGATTATTAAACCAGGAGAAGAAGGCATGAGACCAACTTGGTTGTAGGGAGTTGGTGGCTTGGTCATTCACAGCCTGGTTTTATTTATTGCTGAATGAGGATTCATTTAATTGCAATGAGAAGCTCTCCTGGTATTAAAGACAAAATCTTGCCCATCCCTGGAAGTTCTCCAGGTGTTAAAGACAAAACTTTGCCCATCCCTGCCTGGTGCCTTGGCACTGCTGTGCACCCTCACCTTCTTGCCTGCTCTGCGTTGGCTCTGCTGCATTTTGCTTTATACCCTGTGGTTTGTGTTCTGGGGCTTGATTTAGTTACCTGAGGCTGTGGGGACACAAAGCAATGAGGAGCAGAAAACCCCAGAATGATGCTTCCATTACCAAGCGAGCTGTTTCCCTGGCAACACAAAGTTCTTGCGATGTGGCTGCTCTTGGATTGCCCTTCCCTGCCCTGGAATGCCCTCTCTGAGCTGCTGAGAGGGTGAGTGCTGCCCAGAGGCCACGGGAAACACCGTGGTTGGTACAGGCCTGGGCTGGGAAGCAAAAAGATGAGCTGGTGCAGCTGTTGGTGGATTTTTAAAAAGTTTTTATAATTATTTTTCCTTTTATGCATCCAGCTCTGCTCAGTTCCTCCTCCCTGCGAGACCTGTCATTTTGAGCCCTCTCTCCTCCAGGTCCCTGCCATGGGACACACGTGCCAAACGTGTGCCAAAACGTTGTGCCAGCACGTTGGAAGAGGCCCTGCAGATGCCACTCATTGTGCTGGCTGGAGGCCCGAAGAGCTGGCAAGCTCTGCATTTCCTCACACCATTTTTAAGTGTCAAAGCTGTATAAAAGCCCATCCAGCATTGCAGTCTCAATGGCACAGCTCTGATTAACGAGCTGTCGTGCCTTTAGCAGTGCCTTTCACAGCTCTGCTTGACCCCTGTGGCAGCAGGCCCCTTCCTTCACCCCACGCCGTGGCACCCCCAAGCCACCTCAGGCTTTGGGGCAGTTTTTGGAGTCTCACCCAGCTGGTATTTACCTGCAATTTCCTCTGTTTGACTCCAGCAATTATGTTTGTCCTTTCCTCACAGCTAATGCTCCGTTCTGCTGCTCCCCTTGCTCTATGAGGTGGTAGGATAGATTATATTTAAAGCCTCTTTTATTTCTCCAGGGCTCGCTGGGCAAGGATTTATGAGTGTCTTAATTCCACAGTACTTGAGGCAGGGGAGTGCTTGCCTGCTTCTTGGTGGCCAAAATGACTCCTGGTTTTGGATGTGCTCTTAGTTTTTCCAGCTATTGGTCTTCAGGATATATTTTTTTTTAATTAGTCTTGCAAAAGAAGTAACGCTGTGCACACAATGCCGCACCCAAATTACCAAACACAGAGGTCCCACATGAATGAAGAAGACCCCTGCAGAGTCACTCTGTCCCATTCCCTCACCTCCAAACAGCATTTAGGATAAAATACTAATATAATTCCAGCTTTTAAGCATAGCTGTGGCTCTGTCAACAAGACTTTGTTGATCAAAGGGGTAGGGAGAGGCTGGCACAGTCAGTTCAGTCACAAAGCAAACCTCTGCTTCTGCTGCCCACCAGGCAGCAGATTTCGTGAGAGTTCCCAGGCTTTCCTCATGGTTTTCCTCACTTCTTAAATAAAGCTCCCAGATGTTGATGATTAAGGATTGCTGTGGGTCTGTAATAACCAATATATGATTGGGTTTTTTTCATGTAGGTGAACCTCAAAGTCATTTCCAACAAAGTAAAAGAGAGCAGATCTTGCCTGTTCAACACTTGGCTGCCCCATGGTGCCAGTGCTATTTGGAGGAGGGTTTTGGAAGTGCTTTGCTGGCTCAGTTCTTCCCTTGGAGAAGTCAATGGCAAACTGCTGCTCACCCTCGGGGCTATCAATGAGCTGCTATTGTGTCTAGATGAAAATCCCAGCCCTCCTGGGTCAAATCAGGGAGTCCTGCTGCTGTGTTGTGGCTGTTGCCTAAACAAAATACATCCTGAACTATTGATAGTAAATAAATATTTTAGCAAGGGCATTTTTGCTGCTTCGACTTTTTTTTCTCCCCCCATCCCTGCTGCATTCTTGTAAAATGAAGTAGCAGCAAAGTGGCAGAGAGATCCATATTCAGCTAATTTTTCCCCTGAGCAGCTACTGGAGTGGTCACAAGGAGCAGTCCTGTTCACCTCATTCAAAGAGAGGTCCCACAGCTCGTGGAGAGAGCACTGTGGGACGTCCAAAGGCAAATGGAAAAGTGGAGAGCATAATTCGTGCGGGGCTTGGGGGTGGCATCGAATTGCTTTATATTCTGTGTGCTCAGCTTCAAATGAGATGTAAACCGAAGATTCTCCTCACCTGTGGCCATTAAATGTCTTATGGCATTTTTCATAAGACCAGGGGATCTTGGTGAAATCCCAACTCGATTAATTATATCCTGCCTCCCTAAAGTTCTTCCTGCGGTTACAAGGAGACGCGGCATCGTTCCCTCCTTCCTGTGTTGTCAATTAGAGAGCAGGCTTGTTAGCTGATTTATTATCTGTTTCCTTTCTAAAGAGGCTCAGAGGTGGTTTTGTCAGCACTGAATGAAGTACAGAGTAAATAGTTTGTATACTGGAGCACTGTGCTTAGGAAAGACTTTGGGAGATCTGGGGATGAAAATGTCTCGTGTGCTGCTTTTTTTTTCCCCCCTTAATGAGGGCAAGCATAGCAAACATAACAAAGGTGTCAACCACCAAGCACTGAGTCCACCTGTGGCTGAAAAAAACAGCCTAGGAACTCATCTGTAAGATATGACTGACTTGTCAGCTTTCTTTTTGTCCTCCTGTGCTTGCATCCTCCCTCATCTGTGCGTGGTGGCAGAGAATGCCTGGCTCTCAGGGACAAATCTCAAAGGCTCTGCCCAGCATGGTGGAAATGGTGAATGGGGCTTGAAGCAACAACAAAGCCCTCCTGTTGTACCCTAAATGTTCCTATGCAACAATTCTGGGGATATCCAAAAAGTTTAGCTGGCAGTTCCATTGAAAAAATATATTTTATATATATTTCAAATAATATTTATATAATATTTTAAAATGTTCATTTCTGAAGCTGAAGGTTAAATTGGCAATTATTGATGTCATAGCTCTTTGTTGACACGGTTCTTTGCTCTTGGAATGGGAAACTGGAAGCCCTGGAGACCCTCACCCTGGGGCCAATGCCAGCTGCCTGTGGGGCATTTTGCTCATGCAATGCTCCCAGCTCCACAGCAACAATGGTGATCAGAACGTGGTGGTGAATGCCCTGTGCTGTACCCTTCCCTCCAGACCACTCTTCAAGTCCAAGTCCACGAAACACACGGATCCATGGCTACCTTCTCTCGTTGCCATCAAATGCTCCCATGCTTCCTCATGTTCCCCCAGAGAAAAGAATTTTTTCTGGGTTTTTCTGGTGCACCTCTCATCATCTTTCTCATGCTGGACTCGCTGTTTTGCTTTGTGGGCCAAAATAGAAGCGAAGTTTTACCTTCTTGAAAGGGAGAAAACATCTCAGAGTGTGGCCAGGTGATGCTGCTGCCCACAGGTGGGAATAAGGTGGTTCGTGGTGCTGGAATCAGAGCTCTGGGTTAGACTTAAAGCTCTGTTCTCCTGGCAGTGCCTCTTGCACTGGCTCTGTCCTTAAGCCCTGCCAGCCCTGCTGTGCTGAGGTTTGCCAGTGGGGAGCCCTGCACAGCTCCAGGGGTGAGTTCCAGGCTGTTCCCTTTGCCCAACCCTCCTCCCAAAATCTGGGACACAGCAATTTGGGACAGCTTTAGGAGCTCAGAAGCTGCAGGAAGGATTTGGCAGGGCTGATCCACACCCGTGAGCCATCGGGGTCCCAGCACTGACCTGCTCATCGGGGGCATCCTGGGAAGGGGAGACTTCTCCACACATTTGTGGCATGTCAAGCACAGCTCAGTTCTGGTAGCTTCTCCCACCTTTGACTAATTGCTGACCTGACATCTTTCTGATAGTGACCTTGTTTCAGCTAGTAATTCAAATATCTTTCAGTGTCAGAAATAATAAGTGCCACAGTGAGATGAACAAGCAGAGCTTAAGTTGAACACAGATTAATGGGGTTTTAATATTCCTAATTTAATCACTCCTTTCTGTCTGAATGTGTGCAACATGATGTAGCAGCTAATTATTTTTTTAACCATGATGAGGATCTTTCCTAATCATTTTTATATTTAACATGAATGAAGGGAGGGCAGTGATTAATGAGGGAATAAATCTTACGAAACAGAAGCAAGCACATGATCAGTTAAAAATACAGCTGTCTGATTATTTTTTTTCCCTTTCCCTGTACTGCAAATACTTACCCAGCTGCACCTTCTCAGCTCAATAGTGAGCTGTCTTCAGCCCTGAAGAAAGACCTGAAACTTTGCTTATCCCTCCGGTGCTTCTGTTGGCATCTCTCTGCATGATCATCTTTGTGATGAATGCAGAATTATTTTTCTTTCAAAAAAAAAAAGAAAAAAAAAAAGAAAAAAAAAGAAAAAGAAAAAAAAATTGCCCCACTAGATACATTAATGGTTGGATAGATGTCTTTTCAAATATTTGTTCCTGACAGGGTGTTTGGAATTGCAGATGAGAAGCAAACCAGCTCTCAGCATCTGTCTGTTGCTACTGTATGTTTCCATTGTGTGAAGCAGAGACAAAGCCAGGCAATTCAAAGCTTAAGTGGATGCTCTTGAGATCTTTTATTTCCCCCACTCTTCCCTCCTTTTTCCCACACTTGGCTGCATCTCTTCTGTCTGAATTCTACCTTCCCTTCCACCCCTCAATCCCCATGTGCTGGTTTGAGGAGTCTGTCTTCTCCCTGTCATTTCTCCCCTCCCTCTCCCTCGAGCCCCTTTGTGCACCCCCGCCGATTTAGGGGTTTTGCTGAGCTCTCTGGCTGTAGGATAGCCCAGAGATGAGGGTTATGATTATCAGAAGAGCGTTTTCCTCACTACTGGAGTGCATTTCGATGGTGTGTCAGTCCATGGTGTGGGTCTGACGGGCACAGTCTGCTCTTGGGGCTGTTTTTCCAGGGCAGTGTGTGTCGCCTTTTTGGGGGAGGATCACTGGAACTGGGCACTGCACGAGTTGTGCTGGAGCCCTTGTTCAGCCAGGCAGTGGGGGCTCAGCAAAATCAGCCTCGGGTTGAGGACCTGGGGCTAGAAGTTCAGAAGCTGCAGCTGTGACCTCAGCGGTGCCCCTCTGCTCCTTGCGGCCAAGGATAATCTGTAGCACAATCCAGAAAAGATTTGAGGGTTTCTCTGCGATGGTTTGATTTTGGATGAGGGTTTTGGGGGCTTTTTTTTGTTGCTGTTTGGGTGGGGAGACTGTGCAAACGCTCCACTGAGCCATGGAGATAATTCAGTGGGTTTCTCAGCAATGTGAGGTCACTCTGGATGTGTCTCTTCTCACCAGCTAACAAGCAGAATTTTAAAAACTGATCAAGATGAGCTGTGCCCAAGCAGTGCTGGCAGCTCCCCTCTAACCCCGGCGTCTTCTGCAGATAGTAAAAATTATCTAATTGGCTAAAAAAGAAAGATAAGCAGCAGAAGTTGCAGTTAAGCCTAACACCTTGTCATTCCTTCTTGTTGAGCAGAGAGCAACCAAGCTCAGAGAATCAGTGTTTCAGGCACCGGTGACACATACCACTGCCTTGATGGATGCTTGGGAATTTTGGGATCCTGTCATGCCGTGCAAGCACAGTCCTGAAGGGCTCTGGGCTAATGCAGTGCAGAGGGACAGGGGAATGTCAGGCAATCATAGTGTGTTGGACCAGTTCTTAAAATTCGGTTTGGGGTTTGTTTTTCTAGCGAGGCACTTAATTAAAATTTTGCTCTTGCAGATCAGATCTGGTTCTTGCTGTGCAAATGTTACTCAGTCACAGGAAAAGCAGAGGGAAGATGGTTGTTTGCAGATCCAAGATCAGTAACGTGCGCTGGGAGCAGATGCTGGCTGGGGGGATCTCATGCATGTGCAGCCAGCAGAACAGATCCATTCCCTTGCTGAGGGAAGAGAGAGACTCAAATCAGGAGCAGGATTCTTTCCAAATAGTTTTTTTTTTTCCTAATACTTCTTTCTCATGAAGTTTCCTCAGCCACTTTCTGTAGCATTGCAAATGACAGAGGCATAATTACATTTGTCTTCCAAACTGCCTTTCCTTGGGGGCAAGCTCCACTTTGGCCTTGATTTGATTGTGTACTTTTAATCTCAAAGAAAAGCTAATGCATAAGTATTCATTACACAATTGCATTTTTCTATGGTCAACATCCCCTCTTATAATTACAGGTTCCAGCTGAATGTCATTTCTTTTCTCTCTACTTCAGCTCCCTCACAGCACAGGCGTCTCCTGCTCCTGAAGCTTCCCTGCATTCATGTAATAAATAAATAATCACACCTTTTCTGCTGTCAAAGCTGAAAGCATGCACAGCTGTGTGCCACAAGATACACTGGGACTGCAAGGTACAACATTTCTTAATTAGACTGACCTGAGGTTGTTGGTTTTTTTCTTTTTCTTTTCTCTATTTTTTTTTTCTTTTCAAAGCAGCTTCATTAGCTCAGGAGCTTAATTGCAAATGACTAGACAAGCTCTGCTCGTGGTTATTGGGAAAGGTTAGAGTATTTCTCACTGGGGATTAGATCCTGGGAGACGTTTTGCAGCTTGATTTTGTGGGGAAGGTTTTAGGTGTGCTCAGAGCATCTTAGCACTAGGCTCAGAATTAGCAAAATAATTAGAAGTTCAAAGCAGAGAGGGGGGCTAGGGCAAAGCCCAGCCAACCTTTTTGATCTTACAAGCCACACTGCCACATCCACATGGAATTGGGAGAAGCAGGCCATGGAATGTGAGCTCTGGAAGCAGAACTGGGGGCTGCCAGGCTTCCACTCTGCTGTGTTATAGGATGGGGAGCAGATAAAGCCAGGCTGGGCTGTGGGACCAGCTGCCAGCAAACTCCCACAGGCTCTGCTGAGCAGCTCCCTCCAGCAGTGGGGAGCTCATGGCCCCCCAGCCAACCTGCCAGCTCAGCTCTACACTGGTGTGCTCCCAGACTGGGGGTATGGCTGAGGTATCTGACAGCCAGAAGTGCTGGTGGCCTCTGTCACTCAGTCTGTGTCACAGATATCTGTTGATAGCATCTCTGGAGTGATATTGCTTTTATTGGCATCAGTAATGCAGGAGCTCTGCAGCTTCTGTGCTTTTTGGAGGTGTCTTCCTCGACTTCCTGAAGGAGTCACCTTGCCACAGGACTCTACAAGGAAAGGGAGGACTTGGGGCTTCACTGGGAGAGGTTTCCATGTTCCTACGTGGTGTAAAACAGGTGAGGCAGTTCCCTGACACTCAGGGGGCTCCAGGGGGGTCAGAAAAATTAGAAAAAGGGTTACTTTGTGCTGACCAGTGTGTCCTGTCCTTTCGTGCCTTGTACTGGTGTTGACACAGGTGTGAAGCCCCATCCCCAGAATTGTCCAAGGCTGGGTTGGACAGGGCTTGGAGCAACCTGGGATGGCAGAACACGTCCCTGCCCATGTGGAATGAGATGATCTCTACAGTCCCTTCCCACCGAAACCATTCCATGATTCTGTGACATTAGAAGCATTTCAAGGACCTGTATTCAAGTGGATTTTGTGATGGCTTTTCCTCCTCTCGTTTAGTTGCATAAAGCAAGGTTTGGATGCCTGCTGACCCTCCCTGCCCCTTCCTATGCCCATCCTGTGCTCGGTGTTGGTGTGTGGAAGCAGGGGTGGTGTCTATGGGGCTTTGTGCTGGGGTCTGTGCCTGGTAGCACTTGTGACAGGAGGCTCTGGACTCCAGCACTTGTGAAAGTGTGCTGAGAATGGTGCAGTGAATGCAGCCAAAGCACCAACACCCCTGTGCTGACCTGCCTGTGCTCAGAGCAGGTGCAGCCTCTCCCGGTGTCACCCTGGGGGACAGGAGGTGCAGTGCCTGTTCCCACTGCTCCCTGTCCTCTGCAGAACCTCCCAACAAGATGCCTGCTGAGATGAAGCACATTATGTTTATGTTCTGGCAGCTGCAATGTCACCGAGCTCTTCATGACCCTCTGCAAAACTGAGCACAAAAACGAAGGCAATTTTTAATCTCTATCAGCCAGAGCGAGATCTGCACTATTTGTCTGAAGCCAAGAGGATCTGTGACCTTATTCCTCCCCTCCCTCAGTCTTTTGGCTCCTAGGCTGTAAGAAGGCCCCAGTAATTCATGTCCTTTATTAGTCCATGCCGGGGAAAAGAGGGGTTTGAGTTGCTTGTGTGACACCCGAGTTCTGCTGCACAACAAATATACTCGAGAGGCTTTGTCGTATATAACCCACTTGAAGCGAGAGCATTCAGGTAAGGAAATGAAGGGCTGCAGGGCTCAGCTGTGCAAGAGGAAAATAATTAGGGCATGTTTATCTCATGCTCAAGCCTGCAGAGGTGAAAAGCAAGGGACGGGAAGGCTGCTTCAGAGGGAGTTGGGAGTGGGGAGGGCAAGAGAGAAAGGACCTGACAAGGGAGTGAATTAAACTTCTCTGAAAGACTCAGATCGTTGGGATAAATCCCCCCTCCCTCCCTGTTTCTGCTCCAATAGAGGATGAGCTCTGCCTTGCTGGCTTTTCTTTTCAAGGTCTCAGGACCTGTTGTTTTCAAAAGGTTAAAGCCCTCGAGCTACTGAGGGAAGGGAACACTCTTTAAAAGATGCCAGGTGGAGAACATCTAGATTTCTAGGGGTTTCAGGTTTGCTAGTATAAAAGGGAAAAAATAGATTCCAAATGTGAAATAAACCTTTGGTTCTTTTTTTTCCCCCCTTTCCTTTATTTTTTTTTCTTTTTTTCCTTTCTTTTTAAACACAGCTGAGTTCTGACTCAGATGAGGCTCCTGCCTCCCTCCCAGCTATGAAGATGTGAATGCACCCATGGCTGAGCTGGGGTAAAGCAACTCCATGGAGCCATGGCTTCTGCTACCCCAGTCCTGTCCCAGGTCAGGTGATGGAGATTGCATCAGAGCAAAGGGGGTTGAGCAGTGGGACACGGAACTAAAGGAGGTTTAGTGGGACATGGAACTCTGCCTCTTCCTTCCCCAGAGAGGAGTGTGGAGCTTGCAGCAGCTCTTGCTCGGATCAAGACACTTGTCACATCTTCCTCCGTGCTGTTTGCTCTCAAGCTGCCTCTTCTTTCTGGGCTTCAGACCTGGCTTTCATGATTTGCACAGGCACAGATCAGAGCAAACACAGCCCTTGCCAGTCTTACAGGTCTGCTTCAGTGGCAGAACCCCAGGGAAAATATTTGCAATCCAGGCTGTGCCACAAATCTCCCGAAGCCCTGAAGAGTCTGTGGTTTCTGTGTCTCTCTCCTTGCCTTTGCCCCTTGGGGTTTCACATCCTTCCTGCCCCCCAACACGTGCTGGTGCAGGTGGTTCCTCTGGCACCTCGTGGCTCTGCTCTTTGCTGGTGCCTGCGCTTGCAGAGGGCTGCAGGGAGAGGAGCTGGCTCCCCAAAGAGGGCTTGCTGCTGGATGGGCACTGTCCATCACATCCATGGCTGCTGGCGATTGCTGGGGCCAGGGGAAGGTCTGAAGCCCTGGTTTGACAGATGCCTGCCCAGCCCAGATGAAAAGCTGGAAGCTGGTGCTGGGACTGGCATGAGTTTGGAAATGTGGTCACTTCCTATCTTTGGATAACACTGAGAAGGTGAAGAGGAGGAGGGATGGGATTTTTAGCTAGAAAGATTATACCCTGCTTCTAGAGACTTTTGCTTTGTCTCCTCCCCAGGAAACACAGATTCCAGGCACAGCTCTGAGGCTCTGCCTCTTCCCCGCTGCCTCCTGGGCAATAAAAGCAGAACTGGGGGTCTCTTCATTTGCGCAGCTCACCTCTTTTTTTGGCCAAAAAGATAATCTATTTAATCCTACCATATCCTCCACGAGACGCAGCTTCCTACATCAGTTCTGTGCCCCTGAGGGTAAAGAATTATTCAAGGCATCAAGTCTGACCTGGATTTTGTGTGATGTGATCGCATCCAGAGCATGGAAATCCATGCGATCAAATGGCAAATCTCTGAGCCTTGGCAGATATGCCTCCTGCTCTGCAGAAGTATGTTGCCATGGCTACCTCTCAGTGTGAGCATCTCTCTCCTCATCCCAAAGTCTTTTCTTCTGCCAGGGTCTCTGCCTGTGCTCAAAGCCCACCCTGCCATGGGCAGTGCTGGGCTGGGCACAGCAGCAGCACAGGGGCAGTGGGGAGTGGGTCACAAACTCACCCCACGTCTGAATCTGCGCTGGGTGAATTGTTGCCAGTGACTCCTTACGTGGAAAAAACGAACACAGCAAGGGCTTGAAACACCTGTCAGAAATGCTGCTTGTGTTTATGACTTGAGGAGAGAGACAGTGAAAAGCAGAAGGGAGGTGGTAGAGTGGGGACCTGGGAAAGCTGAGCTCCAGCTCTGCCCTTCCTGGTGCTCCTCCGCCTGCTGCAGTCCCCTGCACCAGAGGGGTGACAGCTACCTGCCACCTAAAGGCAGCTCGAGATTTAGAGATGAAAGCCACTGAAAAGACGTTTGGGGTTGTTACACCTGTCTGAGAGCTGCTCCTCTATCACGCAGCAATGCTTGTGGGGCTCTGTCACAAAAATAGCCCTGGGTGTGTTTACAGGCTGTAAAGCAGAAATATAAACGCTGCCAGAGTAACGGGGGGTGTTTGGGGGATGTCACTACTGGGGTGCCTGAGTTCCTTGACTGAGCATGAAAACCTTCTCTAAGACCATGGGACCCAGAGCATGGATGTCAGGGTTGGAAAGCCCAGGGTGGTTCCTGGCTGGAGAGAACAAGAGCCCCCAGTGCTTTACTGGGAGGAGGGTGTGGGGTTCCCACTGTTTTGCTTAAGACAACTGGAAACAAAACTCAGCATCTTCATGGGACATTTATAGTGCCAGGTTGGCCCCTATTTGGTTCTAGGGTTTGTATTTTTCCAAGCCATCCCCACTGAACGTGCGTTATCTCGTTTGGGGACATTGGATAGGAATGAGAAATAAGTACATTTGTTAGCCAAAGGAATGGGGGGAAAATCAGGCTGCCCTTGGTTAAACCCTGCTGACCGCATTTTAAACTGCCCAGTCCTGTGCCACACGTGCCTCATCCATGCTGGATGTGCCACCAGCTGCCCATATTTTTCCAGGCAGCTTCTCTCAGTTCTAGGGAAAGCTCATGGCTTGTGTCCTGCACCGGCCAACTCTCCAATGTGTGCCCTGCTTGTGCTGCAGCAGGAGGGGAAAGGCTCTGCGTGGGGAACCTGTGCTTCAAGAAGTTGCTTTGGGAATAAATGCCCCCCAGGAAGGTGTCTGTAACCCTGATCTATGGGGGCTGGAGAGCCAGATATGGCTCCTCTCCTCTTTTGGCTCAGTAGGAGCAATGATTGTGGCTGCAGTGACAGCAGTGACAGAGCAGTGATGGCAGTGACAGAGCAGTGATGGCAATGACAGAGCAGTGATGGCAGTGACAGAGCAGTGATGGCAGTGAGGGCACAGTGATGGCAATGGAGGTGCAGTGGTGGCAGTGGAGGTGCAGTGATGGCAGTGAGGGTGCAGTGATGGCAGTGGAGGTGCAGTGGTGGCAGTGACAGAGCAGTGATGGCAGTGACAGAGCAGTGGTGGCAGTGAGGGTGCAGTGATGGCAGTGACAGAGCAGTGGTGGCAGTGACAGAGCAGTGATGGCAGTGGAGGTGCAGTGATGGCAGTGGAGGTGCAGTGATGGCAGTGACAGAGCAGTGGTGGTAGTGACAGAGCAGTGGTGGCAGTGGAGGTGCAGTGGTGGCAGTGACAGAGCAGTGATGGCAGTGGAGGTGCAGTGGTGGCAGTGACAGAGCAGTGATGGCAGTGACAGAGCAGTGGTGGCAGTGGAGGTGCAGTGTTGGCAGTGACAGAGCAGTGGTGGCAGTGACAGAGCAGTGGTGGCAGTGAGGGTGCAGTGATGGCAGTGGAGGTGCAGCGATGGCAATGGAGGTGCAGTGATGGCAGTGACAGAGCAGTGATGGCAATGGAGGTGCAGTGATGGCAGTGGAGGTGCAGTGGTGGCAGTGACAGAGCAGTGATGGCAGTGGAGGTGCAGTGATGGCAGTGGAGGTGCAGTGATGGCAGTGACAGAGCAGTGTTGGCAGTGGAGGTGCAGTGATGGCAGTGACAGAGCAGTGATGGCAATGGAGGTGCAGTGGTGGCAGTGACAGAGCAGTGGTGGCAGTGACAGAGCAGTGGTGGCAGTGACAGAGCAGTGATGGCAGTGACAGAGCAGTGATGGCAATGGAGGTGCAGTGGTGGCAGTGACAGAGCAGTGATGGCAGTGACAGAGCAGTGATGGCAGTGACAGAGCAGTGATGGCAGTGGAGGTGCAGTGGTGGCAGTGACAGAGCAGTGGTGGCAGTGACAGAGCAGTGGTGGCAGTGAGGGTGCCATGAGAGATGCTCCTCTGCCAGCATCTCCCCCACCTTGGTGTGCACAACCAGTGTTTCAGGGCTGGGGATGAAAGCCCCCCAGCACCAAGGACAGTAGAAATACAGGTAAGCACTTTGGGGGTCTGGGATGAATCTGTTTCCTGCCACTCCCCAGATTTCTGGAGTTTCTCCTGAGGGGAGGTAGAAAGGATGTGTGTTTTCTTCCTTGTCTAGTTTTAATTGTGTATTTTAATAAGGAACTGCAATACAGGCGCTTATTAAAGTCGCCTTGTGCTGCCAGAGTTGCTGTGTTTAACAGAAACCCCAGAAAATCCCCTGAACCACAACGTGGGAATCCAATTCTTTTCAGTTGATGAGACTGTAAACACATTTCCTTGGATTTGCAAGAACCATAGCAGGAGTTTCAATCATATGAATAGAGCAAAAGAATATCTGATAGGGAATATTCCTGCTTTGCATATTCAAAACTTGCAGCCTTATTCTTAGGCAGCATCTTTTCAAAGGAATGAGCCATAAAGAGGCAAAGATGCATTGCTGGGGGGATTTAGGCAAAGAGCCTCCAAAATTAACACAGTGGGGGGCTGTTCTCTCCACCAGATTTAAAATATCCAAGTTAGATACCTGGATTTGGAGCCCAGGTGCCACTGCTGCTGTCCAGTGGTGTCTCTGTGTTCAGCTCTGCTCCCAGTTCAATGCTCAGTGATCAGAGGGATCTTCAAAATTTAGCTTTAAACAGCCTTTGGTTGGGATGAAGGGTCTCTGCTGTTGGGGGTACCCTCGAGGGTAACTCTGCCGTTCATCCTGAGTTGAGCTGAGCCCCCAAATTCGGGTACTTCCCATTTCACTCAAACTGGGTGCATTTGCCTCCCAAGCAATCTGGCCTGGTGGCTTCAGTAGAAGAGAGCTCTAAATATAAAAATAATCTGACCCACAGTGTTTGTTATTGAATGAAAAATCCCATAATACCAGATACCTAATGCTTTTTTTTTTTCCTCTTTGAAACCTAGAAATATTTGGCAGCAGCTGATTCTATAAATGAATCCTATTTTGGTGAGAAAGTTCTTACATTTCTGAGGTAATTTTCCTGTCTCTTGTGTTTATGTTCCTTTACCAGCTGGCCTTGCAGGGTCCCTGTGTGGCTGGCTGAAAAATGTGTCTAGTTACACTTCCCTTCTCTGTGCCCTTTGGGAATGCTCTTTTAAAGCAAAACAGCTCTTTTCCAGTCTTTCACCAATTTTCCTGGTCAAAGCATATTCCAAAACCAAAACACTCCTCTCAGAACTTTATGAAAACAAATACCAGCTCAGCTTTTAGTTTATCTGCAGGCAGAAATCTGCAGCAATTTGACAAGAAGTCAAAATGTTTCCCTTTTCAGTGCCGTGGCAAGTGCTGATGAGAGTTCTATTTCTTCCAGGAGGACAATGAGCAGGGAACAGCATGAGCAAGTCTGGCTGTGGGTGTGATAACTCCTTCCCAGCAGAAGCCGCTCCTCTGCCTTGGTTTGGCACTGCAATGTTGACTTCGAGGCCTGTTGGTATCTCTTGCCTTTGGTGTACAAACCCCTTAATGTGCAAGAAATTGTACATATGCAAATGGTGGGGGGGTGATAAGCAGCCGGCCGGCCCCGCGTTGATCCCCTGGCATTTTGGCTTCTTCCCGCTTCCGCCAGCTCTGCCCGTGCCACTTTTCCGGAATCCGCTCGATCGGAGCATCTTACAAAGCCTTAAATGGGAGATAGTAGCATTTCTGATCTCATTTTCCAGTATTTCAGCTGTGCCATAATCTATTTACCACACAATTTGTGTCACTTTGATAAGCGGCTGCTTCAAGACTGCATTTATTAAAATCAAGAGCAGGGAGAGCTTTCAAGTCTCTCAAGTGTTGTAATAAATGTTTGAAATTAGTCATTACAGTGTTTGCCATGGTTCATATCATAGACTCTATCTAAATGACAAATGATCACAGCCTGGACATGCACTCTATTTTTTTTTTTTTTGGTGGTGGTGGTGCATTTGCAGTGGGATGGAGATAAGGTTGGGATCACCCGACCCAAAACTCCCGAAGCTGGAGCAGGGATGGGAAGGGAAGAGTGGAGAAGAGGGAAGGTTTCTCTGGGAAACCTTTGGTCAGAGTCTCAGGGCAATGGCTTTGATCAGAGAAGTGCTGGCTCAGCTCTGACTTTCCTGGCTGAAAATGAAGTAAATCTGAAAACCAGCCAAAAGCCCCAAGAAGAGGCTGTGTAGTTTTTGCAGTGCAGAGCGAGTGGTTGATGCTGTGCCTGGATTATGCAAAGTTTGGCTCTTCCCCCATCAAACAGCTCCAGGATGGAAATTCACCTTGTTGCTCTGTTGCAGATGGCTTCTTATTGTGCTTGCCTGGCCACGGGATGTGCTGATGTGGTCATTTAAGTATTAAAAAAACCTGAGAACCCCTCAAAAATCAAATAAAAAACCCCTTTTCTAAGTACAGTTCTGTTGTGTGCATGTATATATTCACACATATATAGGCACAGATGTATTAAACACATACGGCACAGAAAAGAGACAATTATTAAGACAAATATTCTGTCTCAATTCATTTTGTTCTTCATTTTCCCATCAGGAATGTAATAGCTAAATTTATAGTGTTGAGCCTGGGCTATAAATTCCATTATTTTCAGTGACTATATCAATTACATCCCTTGAAAGGGACCCCAAGGCAAGGGGAGAAAATTGGAGACAAAAATCTTCAGAAAGGAGGATATGCAGGAGGTAGAGGGGAGAAGCATCCCCTCCCCTATTTTTTCCTCACTTATTACCCATAACCAGCACCTTATCCCTATGTAAAAGCCTGCTGAGCTTCCTGGTGCTCCAGCTGGCACCCAAGACAGAGCAACTCTGGTGACAAGTGTGTCACTGAGGAAATAATAATTGCAGTGCTGCACACACAGGTGCTGACTCAAAAGGGGAGCAGGAAATGGTCTTGTCTGAATATAAATGGTATTTATTTTTGAGAAATTCAATTGTCAGAGAAGAAAACAAAGCATCTTTATTTTTAAAAAAAGGAACTGATCAAACTACTCATCTCCTGTCCTTGAGCTGAAAATGATTTTTTTTTTTTTTTTAAAGGCTTTTTGTGCTGGGACAAGCTTGGGAAAGGGAGAGCACAGTTTCAAAGAGCAGAGTGCTGAGATGAGAAGTTGTTTCTTTGCCAACTTTTAAAAAAGTTTTTACTATTTCCCCTTCTCTCTTAGTGATTGAGTTGGCTTGGTTTTTTTCAGTGAGGTTGCTTTTATTTTCAGCACCTCTCACCACGTCACAGAGCTGGCCTGTGAAAGGCAGAGCAGAAACTGAGGGAGCACTAAAGCAGGAACCTTCCTTGCTAACATGCAGGAAAAGGAGCCTGTGCCAGGTGTTGAAGAGCTGGATGCAGACCCAATATGGCTTAAAACTTTGTCCCAGATGTATGCCAGGCTCCAACTTCTTAATGTTCCAGAAAAAGAACCCGTTAATATTTCCAAATGGCAGAGGCTGCTGGGCTTCCCTCTCACTGTGGAGCAGAGATGTGCAGGGTCCAGCTTTGTATTTATTTTCTGCACTGGAGCTGTGTTATCTCCATGCCCATCTAAGGCACTCAGCATTGCTCCTGAGCTCCTCACCCAAAGGTTTACACCCTCAGTACATTTATTAGCAGTTTCTTCTGTCATTTAAATGGCTGCACCACTTTAAACTGCTTTAATCTCCCTCCCTCCTTCACAGCCTGTGCCTCTTCAAGTGACTTTCTTGGACAGAAGGGATGAGAGTTGCCAGAGGTATGTTTCTCTACTGGAAATGCTAAATGATGTCTCCAGCTCTTCCAAGCGGTGAAATCCCCAGTTAGAAGCAGAAATCCCTGTTTATCCCCAGTGCATCCTCTCTGTGTCTGGTCTTAACCCTGGGAGATGGGAGAGCAAGTGCCTGGAGGAGGAGAGAGACCGTGTCCCTTGGAGATAGGAGGCTCAGGAAAGGGTAGCACAGTCTTGAAACTTGTGCTCCAGCCCCTTCCCCAGCTCCATTCTCTTCTCTGGACATGCTCCAGCCCCTCAATGTCCTTCTTGCTGGGGCCCAAAACTACCCAGGGTCTGAGGTGTGGCCTCACCAGTACCGAGCACGGTGGGACAGTCACTGCCCTGGTCCTGTGGCCACATCAGTGCTGGTGCAAGATAAGATGCCATTGGCCTGCTTGGCCACCTGACTGGGCACTTACCCAGCTCTGACCCTGCTCCTGAGCTCTCCCTGTGTGACCTGTGCCCCTTCCAGCTCTCTCCTGCCTGGCCCCTGCCCTGTGCCCCTCTGCACCTTTCCTTGTGTGTGTTTATTTTAACCATGCCGTGGTCAATACACTAAAAAACATTGAATAAGAGCAGTTACTCGGTTTCTCCACCAATAATTTCCTTCCTCCTCATGCTGTGCCCTTCACTTTCTGTTGAGACTTTCACCCATGTCACAGATTCTACTAAATCCTGTCTTCTCAAGCTTAGCTAATGACAAATGCTCTATGGAAATCTGGATGAAACCTGCTGCATCTCATTTGCCTAGAAAATCTCTCAAGGAAAGACAGCAGGTTGGGGGGGTGTGGTGTGTTGTGCTTGTGATAAATAGTGAACTTAATGAAGATTGCTGATGGACAGAATTGTGTGCTGGAGCCCTTTGTTTCCCCCAGTATAAGATGGATGGTGGTATCCAGTATTTCCTCAGTATTTCTGTCCTGCAGAATTGTCCACCCAGTCGTTCAGCCCTCTGCTCCTGAGCAGGAGCTGCCAATTTGTGCCAATAGCAATTTCCCACCTCCCCCATTCCTCCTTTGAGGGAGTTGATCTTGAGATATTTTTTAATATACTAGTTTATAATTAAAGGATATTGTATTAAAAGCATTAAGATACGACCTGCCTTACCTCCATAAATACTTTTTCCCCCCCTACTTGCTGGGAAGGCTTTAAAAACATCCACTTGGAAATTCATGCAGATGATATTTAGACATGCAGATATGCACTCCTGTTTTGCATGAATGTTTGACCTTGGGCAGAGCTGTTCAATGCAGGATGGATGTGTTGTGGCTGCATTTAATCATCTGAAGCAGAGATGAAGCCTTGAAAAACCACATAGACCCAATTCCCAATTCCCAGCCTCTGGATGGTAATGAACTTCTGAGAAATAGCTAATCAATAAATTGAACAAAAGACTCAGGCAGCTAAACCACTTTGTCAGGGCCTTAATTACAATTGCAGAAATAAATCGGGAGGGGGGTGGTGGTGCTTGGGAGCCTTTGCCAGACAAAACGAACCCTTTACTCTCTCGAGGTAACCCTTTGCAAACTGAGCAGCCTGGCTTGGTGTGAGCGCTGTGCCTTTGTGTGTGTGTTCACAGAGGGGTCTGCGGGGGACAAATGAGCCCAGCCAAGCTGCTGCAGGACAGGTTGGGCTGTCCCTGACCTCTGAAGCTGCTGCAGTGGGATTCTACTCAGCAGGAGGGCTTCTACTTCCCCCTTTCCACAGGGAAGGGATGAGGATGATCCAAAGGAGCAGGCCATGCCAGGGCAAGCTGGGCTGTTTCACTTGGGGAGAAAGAGGAAGATTTAGGACCTGATGCAGCCAGCAGGATCAGGAAGGACATCTTGAGGACAGACAGGAGAGATGGGAGCCAGGCCAGTAGCCCATCTTAGCCTCCCATCCCAGTAGTGCCATCCCTTGCCAGCAGCAGGAGCGGTGGAGCCGGGATAGCCGGAGCAGAGGCTGTCAGTGAAACCCTCGGAGGCTTTGCTTGTTCCTGGCTCAATTATAGCAGCAGGCATTTCACGTGCATGTCTCCTGGCAGCGCGTGCTGCAAAACAAAGGGATGTATCCTTGGGGATTGTCTTGTAGACGTGGTTTTGCCTTAAGAAATATTAGAGAATAACAACGCGGCCGGGCTGGCATGAGCGTGCCGAGGGTGGGTGGCGAGCAGGGGGGTGGTTGTGTGTGCCAGAGGCTCAGAGGGCACATGGTGGTGGGGGAGAAGAAAGATCTTGAGGAGAGTTGGGCTTTTTGAAGGGTAACTCAGTAGTCTGGGCACCACGGTGCTGAATTACTGGTTGGGGAGCCAGAGAAGTGGGAATGCCTCGAAGGAGCGTGTCCTTGGGAGCCTTTAAAATTGGACAGAACAGACCATTTCATGGGACAGCTTTAAACCCTGAGCAAGGTGCAAGGAGGTGGATTGTGTCCCATGTGAGCTCCTTTTCACCCTTGCAGTGGAGCTGGTTGGTAACAGGCTCACTGCCCTCCTCTTCCTCACCTCCCACAGCCCTTGGGCTTGGCAGAAAGGAGCTTTTTTTGTTTCCTTAACAAAAATCTCTTGTAAAACAAGGTTTTCTCCTGAATGGCTGCTCACTGCGGGTGGGTGGCTCCAGCTGCTGGGATCCTCAGGGCTAAGTAGAGCTTGGCCACCTTCTACTGGAGGGCAGCCACAGAGCTCATTGGGACCACAGCACCCCATTTCTCTGTTACAGGTGCTGGGGATCCCCAACTAACAGCATCCCAGAGCCCAGGTGCTGCCCTGGGGGGGGACAGTTCTGAGGCAGTTATTGTGTCCTGCAGCATCACTCTGATTCCCACCAGCACGAGTCTGGGAGCAGCTGATCCAAGGGATGGATGGCAGCAGTGCAGGCTGCAGGTGCTGCACCTCCAGGATGCAGCTTTCCCCCAAAGCAGGGTGAGGGCAGTCCAATCTCCTGCTGGTGATGGGTCAGCTCGTGCTGACCTGCAGCAATGAGAAACCTGGTTCTGTGGGAATACTCTTTGAACTTGTAAGAGATCTCCGTGGCTGGGGGAAATGTGAATTCATTTTCAGCTCGGAACCCTCCCCTCAAACCTTAACACCAGAGGAAACCCCAGGTGATATAAACCCGATAGCACCTCATGTTGTCAGACTCCAGCACGTTTTAGGGTTTTTCTGGCTCAGGGCCTTGCTGAAGGAGCATTTAGCACTCCTGCCTCCCTGCCAGCCTGGCTCCTGTTCCCTGCCTTTCCCACGGAGCCGGGGAATGGCTCCGTAATGAGGCAGCAGCCGCTGCTGGTGACATGAAACTGCTGGGAATAAGGATGGCTTTCTGAGAGCTGCTCTGCCTTTGTGCCCAGGTTCTTCCTGAAGCAGCAGATAAATCTCCATCTCGGCACAGCAGGAATGCTCACAGAGCAGTCCCCGGGACATGAGTGAGTTGCTGCTGTCGGCACTGTGTTTACTGCACAGATAAAATATTTACAGCTCCATCTTTGGTGTGAGATGTGGCTCGTCCAGTCCTCATGAAGGTCACAGGAAAGTCAGTAAAATTTATTGATGGTTTATGGCACTTGTGTGCTGGGAAGCAAGGTTACAGTGTTATACACCTGCATTTGGCAGGCAGGGAGGGCTGGAGGGAGACAGGGGAGGGAGAGGAGAGCAGCTCAGTGTACATCATTGCCTTGGTCCTCCAAACCTGTGTGTTATTTTTAATTAAATGATAAGCCCCAAGTAGCAGAGCATGTGCAGGGCCCCTAACAGGCTGCAGTCTCACATCCCAGCAGCTGAGCAAATGATGTGTTTGCTGTGCTGGTGCTGAGTCCTTCAGAGGGAGCAGGGTTTGTGTTTATTGCTCTGTGTGCACTGGTGTTTGTGTGGGGAAGTCGTATTCTGCATGGAAAGAGTGGTTGAGCCATGTCTGCCTCTCACTTCTCATTAATTCTGATTTCTGTCAGTAGCCTAGAATTAGGATTGCATTGCACCGTGTAGGAATAATCAGAATGAAGGTGGCTTCTGTCTTGGAGAGCTGGGAGCCCTCTGGACACACAGGGACAGTTTCCAACAGAGCTGAGGGCAGCTGGGATGGTCTGGAGTTCTCTGGTGTCTGGGCAGCCTGCTGTGGGCAGGGAGGGCTGTGCTCAGCCCCCTCTGGAACACCCTCTCTTCAGGTATCTTCCTTCTCTCTGGGCTGGTCCTGCACCCCAGGAATTCTCTGCTTCATTATCCTCTTGCCCTGAAAGGCTGTGAGCAGGAGGATGGGCATCTGTGCCCCTGTCTGCATGGACCTGCAGGTGCAAAGGGCACTGAGACACCCAGGCAGCCTCTGGAAGCCTCATTTCAGGTGTGTTTTCCAGGAGCTCCTGGAAATGACTTGGCAGAGCACCCAGGATGTGACACCCGTGTCAGATACCACCCCCAGTCCACAGAGAACAGGTTCAGTGTCTGTCTGCAGTGACAGTGAGGTCAGATTTGCTTTGCACTCCTTGCATTTCCATTTGGCACCTCCCTGTCTGCTTTCCCTTCCAAATAAATGAGGAAAGCTACCTGTGGGAGAGGACACGCCGTTCAAAACCTCTCCTGGGACAGAGCAGCTCCTGGCTTTGTTATTTTGCAAAATTATTTGCGTTTCAATGAACCACGATAAAAATGCGGTGTTTGGGGCTCTTGGTGCCTCTCCCCATGGGGTTCTGTGGCAGGAACAAGCTCAGAGGTGGCTCAGGCAGAGCAGGTGCTGGCCAAGCCAGTTTGGGGGTCAGGGCAGAGCAGCTACAGCAGCAACAGACACAGAAACTGGACGTTTTCTAAGCCAAACACACCAGGCTCTGGTGGTGGTTCTGGTCCACACCACTGCCCCTCTCCTTTGAGGGCTATGAAGTGTTTATTTCTGAGCCACAGCTTTTCATTTAATGAGGAAGGCTGGACGTCAGATCAATGAGAAATGCAGGAAGAAGCTGGGAATGAAGTGCTGCCTGTTCCTATCAGCTCCTGGGCCTGTTTATAACCTGATAATAGCAAGGCTTCTCTGTGATCCTATTACGAAGAAGGTTTGAGTCTGAGCACGCCATAAAAACCCCAACCAGCCTGGTGGTTGATAACACCCCATGCACACCAACGTGGGAAGTTAAAACTGGCCAGGAGTTCCCACTGGGGTGTGGGCACATCCCTGCAAATCCCCTGTCTCTCTTTCCCTGACCTCACCCTAAGGAATGATCTGCTGGGAACTGAAGGCGTCTGTCTGATCTGCTAGTGGGGAAAGGAATTCTTGAGAACATTTGACAAAGAACGCGGAGTTGAAATTAAATATCGTAATGATATAAAACAGTAAGCAGATCTGCTTGACAGCCTTGACAGCTATTTGTTATAGAAAACAGCGTTTATGATGTCAGTCCTATAAGGGAATGTGTTTGAATTAAAATAATTACAGCAGATAGTACAACAAAGACTCCCTGTAGTCAATCATCCTGCACAAATACACTGTGCTAAACCTTCCCAAATGAGTGAGGGAAACGTGGGGACTGCAGCCTGGCAAATAAATACCAATAAGGAGCTACACTACCAAGTCCAGAGGCTGCTTTCAGTCATCAAATTTCCTTCTCTTTTCAACTCTAAGGGAGACAAACAAGGAATTTTAAAAGTTATTATTATTTTATATATTTGCCCTTTCAGCTTCCACCTACTTCCAGATAGGGAATTGAAAACCTTTCTGGAAGGGATGTAGAGACTCTTTCAGCTTTTGGGATGTTTGTTGTGTTCCTCCTCTCCGTGTGTCCACTGCCATTGCATAGCTTCATGTTTTCAAGGAGATCACATTGATGAGTTTTCTGCTAAAAAAAATATCTACAAAGTGCCTTTCCTTAGTACCTGCACGCTGCATGCAGCGGTGTCTTGTGGGCAGAGCTGGTCAGAACAAGATAAAATTAAGATTGTCTAACAGTTCCCAGTTTGGAGTATAAAATCTTGGCCTGCATTTGTACAGGGTCTACTTCAGCTCTTATCAGATGTGTGGGTTTCTTTTAGATGGGGCAAAATAGTTCAATTACCTTTCAGGAGACTTGGGGAGGGGGGGAAACTTTGCTCTACACAGTGAGGAAAAAAACAGAGGAAAAAAAACCCAAAGAAAACAAGAAAAGGCAGAGCACTGTGGTGTCCAATGCCTCTGAAAATCTCCTGTCCATCTACAACACAGAGCAGAACCCGAGCCTGTCCAAGGGAGAGGCGATCCTGCAGCTCAGGATGCAGCTCTGATTCTCCACTGAGGAAACCACTTGTAATTGCAGCTTTTTATAGTTTTGAAATAACCCATTTTGCAATCTTCACAGAGAAATATTAGCACTGAACATCTGAAATCTGTGGAGATTCTGTCCTTGCCAAACATGCTTGAGCTTTGTGTCTTGTTTCTAACTGAGTTTCGGGGTGCTCTGAGTATTCATGGACATGTGTGTCCCCTAAAATTGACACAAAAGGGGCTCTTTTGCTGAGGAATTGAGTCTAGTTTTGTTCAAACCCCCAGATTTGTACCCTTCCAACTTTTGGGTTACACCACCCGTAAATTGCTCGGCAAGTTGTATAAAACAAGGCAGCAGGGGTACCTTTTTTCCCTGGGAATTTCGAGTGTTTTGCAGGTTTTCAACGCTGGCACTTTTTGCCAGCACTTTGGAGCTCCTGCATAAAAGCAATTCCCGGCATCCCTTTCTCTCCTTTCTTTTGTTCACTCGTGGTCAGCCTTCCCAGCAGCCAGCACACATCTCTGGGCTGCCCAGCTGGTGTTTTCACAGGTGTGTTGGGTTGGAGTGCAGAGTCCAGAGAACAAACCAGAAGAGAACAAACCCGTGGTGAAAGGAGCAGAGATAACATTGCTTTGTTTTCCTGCTGCCTTCCTCGCCCTTCCCATTCTTCCCAAGAAATGCTGTCCCTACCTCTCGTGCCTCTGCATGTCTCCTGCCAAATATTCTCTTTATGGCTTAATCCTGCTCTGGAGGTTTGACAAATGAAAAGAGACGCCCAGAAAAAAAAAATAAAATAAAATAAATCGGTGCAGCCCTGTTTTCTCTTATTCATTAAAGGGAGAGAGCTTCAAACGGTGTCATGGTGATCTTCTGGGGCTCCTGAGTCCCATCAAAACCAAGGAAAATATGTCATATCCTGCCCTTTTCAGCCCAGCAGCCCCTGATGTGTCAAGGTCTAAAGTGAGCCCTCTCCTGCTGCCCGTGGCTGTGATCCAGGACCTGGCACAGGTCAGCTTTCCCTGGGTGCCACCCCGAGGCACGGACCAGCCACTCCTGGGGGTTTATTGCCATCCTTTAATTAGCTGAGCTCTGAACGAGCTTCCATGAGCTCCTCTCAGGTAGTTTGGCCTCGCTTTAGCTCAGTTTTGGCCGTGCTGCACGGGAACATGAGGTACATGAGGTTCCCTGTGTTAGGATGGAGTCTCAGAGGCACAGGTGAAGCCCTTCCCTGTGCCAGGGTGGTGGCAAAGGGACAGTCTGTCTCTCCTGCTGAAGGGAAGTTTTGTGCCTCAGGGTTGAACTCTTGAGCCTCGGCATCCCTAGGCAGAGACAGAGGATCATTCCTGGCCTCGGGCTCAGAGCAAGCCTGGAAAAGCAACTCTGCAGGTCCTGCAGCCACCTGTGAATGCTGAGTCTGGAGGTGCTGGTCCCAGCAGAGTGCTCCTGTCCTGTCTGCTCTGCCAGCAGCTGAAGAGATTCCCACAGCAGGGATTGCATCGGGATCACCTAAGCCACCAATAAACTTCTTCAGTGTGAATTTGCCCATTTTTACTGTTCTTCTTCCCTCTGCAGCCTCCTGGGGCAGCATTTTCCAAAACTCATGTGCCAGGGGCCGAAGTGTTTTGTTAACCAAAAGGAGAGAGCCTGTCCCTCTTTCAGCCCAGAATTTTCATGAGTGGCACCTGCAATGAGGAGTTTTCTCTACTCCCCTGGAAGCTGGGAAGGTTGGCAACCTGCCTCCCATCTCAGCTCTGCAAAAAACATCTGAGATCTCCATAACCAGCAAAGATATCCTGCCTGGCTTTGCATTTCTTGGCTTCATGTAGTTCCAGTGAAACCCTCGATGCTATTTGAACACTGGGTGGGTTGAGATTTTTTTTTTCTTTTTTTTTTTTTTTTTTTTTTTTTTTTGGTGCATAGTTTAATTACAGTGAGGCTGTGCACTGACTCTCCATTAATAATACAGTAAATTTCAGCAGCAGATTAAATTTCTCTAAAGTAGTAAATTGCAGGGGAAAGTGGAGGAAAGTCATGGTCGAGGAAAATAAGTACATTATAGGTCCTTTATTAGATAGAAGCCCATGGCATCAGGCAGACGGGTTCTTACAAACACACACATATGAGAAAAACAGGGGCTGCATCAATCAGCTTATCAAAATCACTTAAAAGAAATGGGCTTCTGCTGAATGTGGGGAGTGCAATAAAACATCAGTGTAACGCTGGACGTATATTAACTGGCACAGAAGGATTATGACATGTCCATTACTGAGCTTCCTCTTCCTGCTGGCTGCAGAGAGGGCCAGATTCCTCCATAATGTGTTCCTCAACCTCCGCCTCCCCTCCCAAATTTATTTTATTACCCTTGTTATGGGCAGGCACGCTATAAAATAACATTAGAGGCAGAACAGCCACATGAGAGATGCTGACTCTGCCCCGAACACCAAATGTACTTCATAAGGGCTATGTAAATACTTTGCTAATCTAGTGCCATCTAAGAGCACAGAAGAAATGAAAGTGGCCAAAAGCCCTGTGCAAGCACTTCTTATCTCCTGCTGGTCCCCTCCCAGCCCCTCTGGGTTCTCCAGGGCCCACCCTGCCCTGCTCTGGGGTTTGGGGGAGCCTTTGGTTGGCCAACAGCTGGTACCTGGGCAAGGCTTTAATGGAGATGATGGCCACCCGCAGAGCATGGGCAGGTGAGGGTTTTCTTTGGGAGCCACCAGGTCTCAGAGAGTTAAAACTCCAGTTAAAGCAGCTCAGTGTGATGTGTGTGCACAGAGCTGGAGGGGACAGAGGAACCCAGGGATGGGGGAGCAGCTCCAGCTCTGAGCCCTCTCTCATCAAACCCATTTTACATGGGTTTACATGGGAGGTGCCAGTGCTTCATGGATGAACAATCCATCTTATAAAACACTGCTTAGTATCTTTAGCCATTTCTGCAGGTATTGAAAGGGAGAAATGCTTGGTCTACTACAGACAAATGGGCTGTGCCAGCAGGGACACGGGGACACAGCCCCAGGGACCTTGGGACAGGCAGGAACTCGTGGGCTGGATAGATGAGGTACCAGAGGGGATGGGGGTGTGTGTGTATATATACATAGATATATATAGCACTGAAAACTCATTTTAAAACCACTTTTTGGCCCCAGCAACTGCACTTAAAATCAACCGAGAGATGAAGGAATTTTTCAACCCAAATCATAAGAGACCCTGGGGGGGGACACAGGATTATGGACACTTATAACTAATGCAAAATAAACAAGGCAAAATTATATGTAATTACTCCTAAAGTCGTTTGCTTGTTTCAGTAATTGACCTGTGCATTCTTTAATCTTTAATGCTCCTTTAAAATTCAGCCTCAGGGACTCATAACATTTATTGACGTTTGTCATGGTTAAGGCTCTGGAGGAACTGGGCTTTATTAGAAGTCTTCAAAGAAATATCAATTTAGGGATAAGCAGCATTAATATTTTGTACACAACATCATCTGCTTAGAAAGCTTTACTAGATTTCTTTATGTCTTAGAAAAAGATGGCCAAAAAGGGCAGTGCTGGGGGTGGCTTAGCAGAGAACCTGCTGCTGCTACTGTAGTGGATTTTATTAATAAAAACAGGAGGCTGTGTTTAATGAAATTAAGAAGGTTGATGCAGGAGACAGAGATGTGTCTGTTCATGGTGGCAAGATTTGTTCCATGCTGGGTGGAGAGAGGAGCATCAGGCGATTCTCTGTGGCACACACTCGCCGTGTGACCCTGCCAAGTGTCACCTGCATTTTCCTTCTGCAGAAGCCCTGTCCTCCTTTCCCTGTCACGGCGGGTGAAGCTCATGAAACAGCTTTGAAAGTTATGGATCCCCCAGTTTGGAGGCTCTGCACATTTCTGGGTGTCCACAGGGCTGGTGGGAAATGTTTGTTGTTGTTTCCTACTCAAATTATGTCGTTGGTGAACATTGAGCAAAAACCCAACCAAACTGGGGGGCACCAGTGATGAGCAGCCTGACAGAAACCTGTTCTTTTTGCCATTTGGGAGAGAGAAATTCCTTGAATATTTCTCATATTTTAATGTGTCCCTTATGGGGGGATATTGCAAATAGCTCAGAAACTTTGTGCCATTGCTCCTTTCACAGGTGCTGGTCTTTCCCAGGCACTGCAGATCCCCTTTGTCAGGTAATGGCTTAGGAGCAGCAGGCAGTTCATAGAATCCCAGAGAGGCCTGTGTTGGAAAGGACCTTTAGGATTATCTCATTCCACCCCCTGCCGTGGGCAGGGACACCTTCCACTAACCCAGGTTGCTCCAAGCCCCATCCAACCTGGCCCTGGACGCTTCCAGGGATCCAGGGGCAGCCACAGCTTCTCTGGGCACCCTGTGCCAGGGCCTCCCCACCCTCACAGGGAAGAATTCCTTCCTAATATCCAATCTAACCCTGCCCTTTGGCAGTGAAGCCATTCCCCTGATGAGTCTGTTCAATTCTTAGCAGCCAGCACCTGTCATTTGTGCTTCCCTGACTGGACAAGGGGCACATGGGATCCTCTCCAAGCAGCCACTGGACTGTTCCCCTTGGAGCAGACCCTGCCTCCTGCCCAGGGCTCTGTGGCTGCTCCTCGGAGGGCCGCATTCAGATGCCAGAAGTGGGGCTGCACCAGTGTCCCACCTTCCTGAGGCTTCCTCACTGGGCAAGGGTTCTTACTAGAAGTGGTGGCTTTGCCATCCAGTGTTGGGTTGAGTTTTCTCCAGCTTTGGCACAAAGAACCATTTTTCCCTTTCCTTCCTGGGTTCAGTCAGGCCATCCACAGTATTTTGAGCTTCTTGTTGATTTTCCTTCTCTTCCTCTGTCCTTGGATTCCTTCTCTATTAAACCAGTGAAACCATCATGGGGTCAACTGGAAACCCCTCTGACACCGAAAATGGGGCTCAGCAAAGGCCATTTCTGAGGAATTTGTCCTGTTTTTCTTTGAAGGGAAAAGAATCCAAGTGTTTTCTTAAAGAAATGAGAGCTTTAACAATTGGTATATCTATAGTGCTGCTGGAGTAAGGAACTTGTGTTTAGATAGGGGCCAGATTGGGAACCCATGTGACTGAGTAGTCATTTTCAGAAATACTTGGGTTGCTGCCAGCAAGGCTCCTGGTGGGTGTAAGGCTTGGGGACATCAGCAGCATTCTTAGGGAGCTTAAATTCGGTCTCTCTTTAGCTGTCCCCGCCTCTCCACCTGGTGTGACAGCAGAGAAGCTGCCATCAGGTGATGTTTTTGAGGCGAGGTATTCTTTTTGTCTTCGATGGAGACAGCTTCCCCCGCCCGCGCCTCAGCCGAGCCGGTGCTGCGCCAGAACAAGGCTTCCAGCAGAGTGGCAGAGTTGAGCTGCCTCTCGCATTAAACACCAGAGATTTCATTAAATGGCAGAGGAGGGAGCTTGTGTAGAGGGGAGGCTCACCCCAGAGACATTACAGATTGTCTCATGCTATTTAAGTGGGCTAAAATTAGAGGGAAAGAATCTGCGGCTAATTGGACTTGTGCATTAATCATAGTCTGCTGCTGGAGTACTTCACCCATTAGAATGTGTTAATTTGGTAATTACAAGGTGAGGGGGAGGTCCCTCTTTGTAATCCAAAGCCCTTCTTCATGCTTATTGCACATATCAGAAACAGGTACAGGGAGAGGTTGGAGGCAGGATTACGGCGTGGGGGGGTGAGCTCCCTATTACCACCTCCTACCCCACCTGTGAACACACACAGGCTCCCCAGCTCCAGACACCTATAATTAAACCGGGTTAGATACTGGGAGCAGAAGGTCCTTCATTCCAGTTAACAGGTAATTAATTGTGTCTCAGTTTCCACTGTAATTCCCCCCCTCCCTTGTTGTAAGAAATGATGTAAATGTTCAGCGGCCTCCCGTGTTGGGGAAGGAGGGGCTTCTCCTTGCTCCTCTTTTTCTAAGGCTCCTCTGAAGGGTTTGGGGAGCTCGAGGTGGGCCTGGGAGAGCTGCCCCTGTCCCCGTGCCCACTGCAGAAGGCATTGATTTGCAGGCATGATCCTGCAGCTGGGATGAAACTGGTTTTGTTTCCTTTCCTATATCCCACAGATATCAGGAAGACGATTTTACAGTGAGGGTGGTGAGGCCTTGGAAAAGGTTGTCCACAGAAGCTGTGGCTGCCCTGTCCCTGGAAGTGTCCAAGGCCACGTTGGATGGGCTCTGAGCTACCTGGTCTCATGGAAGGTGTCCCTGCCCAGGGCAGGGGGTGGACTCAGTTGACCTTTAAAAACCACTCTGTGGTTCTATGACTCCAAGCCATTCACGGATTTACCTTGCTCTTAAGGGCTTCCTTGCCTCCCTCCTGGCAGGTTTTGCTACATTCAGAGGTGCTTCATGCATCAGGGCAGATGGGAAAATAGAGAAGAGAATTAACAAGACGGGGAACAGGCAGAAAACTCAGGCAGGGAAATGTAAGAGACTAAACACTGAGACAGCTAGTGCAAAATATGGATTTTCTGAGGGATGTAAAACACTAATGAGTAAAAACACTGAGATGTATGTGCTCTAATGAGAAGCAAATCAGACTGGAGCTTGCAAAGCAACACTGCCTCCAGTGCCTTTATTCTGGCAGGAGGCTCCTTTCCCAGCTCTGCCCTTAGAGATGCTCAGAGAAGAAAAACCCCTTCATGTGAGATCCCATTTTTCCCTCTGCCTGTCCATTTGCTGGTTTACCTGTGGGGGCAACAGCCTTTCGGGAGAGGGGGGTGGTGGTTTCCCCTTCACCTTGAACCTGGGCAGGGCAATATTTGCTGGAAGGACCCTGCTGTGCCGACAGAGCCCCGCAGAAACCCGGCTGTCGTTCCCAGCCCATTTCCCAGCCTATTTCCTTGCAATTGCAGCTGCTCTGCAATCTCTGCAAAGGTCGCAGCCGCTCGCCATGAGTGACTTCAGCTGTGATATATTTGTGGGCAGCCCCGGCGGTTGCAGGCAGCCCTCACAAACACTGCCCTGAAATAGTGACCTCCACAAACCACATCATTTTCCACTTGGGCACCTCCAGATTGGTTCTCCGGATCTGCAAAACCAGAAGGCCAGTTCTGACTCCAGCGCAATAATTTGCTGGCTCATTAGCACTAACTCCTTAAAGGGGCACCTTTAATGTTACTAAGCCTAAAAATGTGACCTATTTCCCCCTCCTCTCTTATAGCTCCTTGCAAATTCCCTGTCGTTAAGCTGTGTGTACTCTCATCCTTCTACACCTCCTGAAAGATCAGAAGTCTTGTGAGCAAAATAAAGAAACCTGCCCTAAAATGGGTCCAAATGCTGTGTCGCAGCCAAATTGAAACCTTTCAGAATATATTTCATTTAATAATGAAGGGACTGGTGGCAGAGGAACACAAAGAGGAGCTCAGCCTTCTTCTGAGGTCTGTCTGCTCTCTGGTGTCACAATTTGGGACCATCAAAGAGCATCTTTGCAGTAAAATGCTTCACAATAAACCAGCAGCAGGTATCAAGGACAGGAAGTGTGTTTATCCAACAGATGTTAATTTTATTAAACTTGTAGAGAGTTGCAATAAACTGTAAGAAAAGCAGTTGTGGTTGAAGCAGCCCCGTTTTTATTAAAAATCACTTGCATTTTCTGAAGCCAACACTGGAAGTTGGAAGTGTGAGAAGGATCCTTTTAGTACTACGAACTGTGCATGTGGGCTACAGACTGTACCCACTGGAATAAAGTGATTACCACCCTCATTAAGCGGATAAAGACCATTCACTGCCGTCTATTTCGGGGATGACTAATGTGAATCCGCGTTCAACACAGCGGATGCTGAAGGGATAATTTTGTTGGAACAGGTCTATAATGCACAGTGACGAGGTGTGAAAGGCACTTCTTCTGTGCAAGCCACTTTGCACATCCAGGCTGAGCTCCTGGACTTAATTAGCAGCACCTGCAGCCATCCCGAGGAGCTGGTGCTCGCCAGGCCTTCAGTTCATTTGTGGTAATCAGGTGCTTTTAACTACATGATCACAAAATCATTTAGGTTGGAAAAGACCTTCCAGAGCATGAGTCAAGCTGCTGACCCAGCACTGCCAAGGCCACCAATAAACCATGTCCCTGAGAACCACATTTACACAGTTTTTAAATCTTGGTGACTCCACCTCTTCCCTGGGCAGCCTCTTTTGGTGTTCAACAGTGCTTTGGTGAAGAAATCTTTCCTGATGTCCAGCCTAAACCTCCCCTGGGGCAACTTGAGATTATTTCTCCTTGTCCTGTTACCTGGGAGAAGAGCCTGGCCCTCACCTGGCCACAACCCCCCATCAGGTGGTCGTAGAGACCCATAAAGTCTCTCCTCAGCCTCCTTTTCTCCCCTGAGGTTGCCCCAGTTAACATCCAACAATTCACCTTAGTCTGGCTAAAACTTTGACTTTGTATCTCATCAGAAATGGAGCCATTTCCAGAAATAACTCTGTTCATTTCTTCACTGAAAAAGCTCTTCTTTTTTTTTTTTTTAATTAAGCTCCTCAGAATTATTCAATTCTGAGAAATTTGTTTCAAAATTGAAAATGAAATTTTGGCATTCTGAATATTCAATTTGTCTTCCTTATGCTTTTATTATCCATCTCCCATATCTCCGTGTTTCATTTCATGACATCAAACTGGCAGATGTCTGTTACAGAAGGTGTAACTCTTTGCAGAAGACAATAAGTTGTTTTGATCAGTAGTTAGTAGATGCCATTACTTCTAAAAACAGCAGCGTTTCACCTACTATTCACCTACTGTTTTGGTAGGTTCACTCTAGTCACAACAGACAAACTGACGCATAATTATCGTAAGTGAGAGAATTAAATGTGTTTCATTGACATTTTGGGCTGTTCTTGAACAGAAGGCTTTGCAAAAATGCCATCTTTTCACGGGGAAATAAATCAGCAATAATTTTCAGTGACTGTTTTCCGTACAAGAACTCCTCCATATTTGTTTCTCCCATAAACCTGGAGGCAGTCTGGGATGCAACTGAGCTTGTGGGGTCCTGCAGAGCTGATCTCTGGTGCCTGTGTCTCTCTGGTGGTTGCTGCAGAGCTCTTTGTTCCTGCTGGGTTGCAGAGCTGTTGACATACCAGAACAGTTTATCTTTAGTAAAAGCTTGCTGCCATCCCACAGCTGTGGGGTCATGGGCTCTGGGTCATGCTCCAACCCTGAGGCTGTTACAAACCCAGCTGTGTGGGGCTGAGCTCTGGACTTTTCCCAGAGCAGTCCTGAGCCCAGCCCAGCTGGTCAGAGGTGCTGATGACCATGTCAGAGGTGCAGGGGACCGTGTCAGAGGTGCAGGGGACTGTGTCACCCCTCTCACTGCCCTTCCCTCGTGCCTCTGAAAGGCACCGTGCCCAGGGGCTCTGCATTTCCACAACACCCCATCTAGCTATTGACCCATTGCTGGGTGGGTTGTTTGCCGTGGTTTTATGGACAATCTGTGCACCACAGGGGTGGAAACTCTTCTGTAATGCCCTGGACTTGTTCGTGCAGTTCTAGCTCCGTGTGAAAGGGACTGATTTGGCTTTGGCATTAAGTGGAAACCTCCACTGGGCAGGTGCTAGAGGAGCTGTGTCCTCACGTGAGCTGTGCCAGCACCCTCAGCCTCATCAGCTGCTGCAGTTTGCTCAGTGGCCCGAGCCCTGCTGCCCAGGGACAGGGACAGCCCGCATGGATGGAATGGGATGGCAGCGCTGGGATGAGGGAGTTGCCCTCATTGCACAGACATTCACCCAATCCCTCAGCAGCAGAGACACTGAGTGACTCCAGCTCCTCCTGTATTCCTCTTATTCCAGGATATTAGGGCTGTTTTGGGGACTTTTCCTTCCCCAGCAGGTCCTGACATGGGAAAGGGCAAGGCAGTGCAGTGGCCAGGCTGCCCATGAGGAACAGCCCTAGGACTGAGCCTGCCCTGCCCGTGATCCCAGAGAGGAAGGTGACTGAGCTGCGGGGGGAAACAAATGACCTTACAAAGCCATCTAGCTGTTTCTGAAGAATATTTGCTGTTTTTGTTTAGGTCAAAGATTCAAACAAATGCAAACAAAATTTCTTTTTTCTCGTTGGTATCAACAGCTGTCAGCACAGACATGTGAAGTCAGTGTTTGGGTTGAGCTTGCAGCAATAATGAGATTTTGGTTGCAGTGAAAAAAACAGTTCACCATGGCACTAAGAAATAGCAATGACTGCTCAAGAAGTGTTTGGGTCTTTTCCTCCAGTTAAGATTATTTAAACTGCCTATTCAAAATGTGTTTTGGCATGTTTTTCATACAGCCACACGGCTGAGCTGGTACTGGGTTCATGTGAGCATTTGGGGGGGAGGGGGTGTGTGTGTGTGTGCTCCTCAGGGTGAGCTGTTGGTGTCTTTAGAGAAATGGCATTGAGAACCTGTTGTGTTTTCAGCACTTTGTGCAAACACATTGCCTTGCACAGATGCCACAGAGTGCAAATCTGGGAGCTGCCATGCTCCTCAGGCACCCAGAAAGTTTTTTTCTGGGACATCATTGGTAGTTAACCAGTGGTGTTGGTTTTTTAGCTGCTCAGCACTGGTGCATGTTCTCAGAGGGAACAGAGGGATGTGAAACTGGGCTGGTTTTGAAGCCTGTGGTGACGATGTGGTCTGTGTTTGCCTGTGGTTCCCATTCAAGCATCCTCAGGCCTTCAAGAGCAGATACTGGACCAGATCTTTGGGAAGTGTGGAACACAGGCCTGTGCTGGTTTGCCCTATTTGCCTGTTCTCTCATATTTCTGATACTAAAATGAAGCAGAAAGACTTTATTTGCTCCAGCTGCAGTGGAAGGGAATGCTGGCAATGCACCACCGAGCCCTGATTCTTCCTTCTTTCCCTTAATTGTGTCCTTCGAAAGCAGAGTCCTCTAGTGCTAAAAGAAGATGATGGCAAACTGCCTTGTTAACCTATTTTAAGTAAATCTGTATTGAGTTTCCTGCTGTGCCTAAAAGCTGGAAGTCCCAGTAGAGTTTTATATTTTATCCCTGCACTGCACTGGCTTTCTCTGGACTTTAATTCCCTGCTTCCTTTTTCTTCTACCCCCAAAGAAATGCAAATTTAATTTCACAGGAAATAAGGATATACTTGAATAAGACAAGACTTTTTTTTTTTTTTTTTTTTTTTTTTTTTGCCAATATCTCTGTGTCTCCCACTGGTTAGGAGCTGATTTTGAGGGATCTAACATTTTGCCTTTCTTAAAACAAATTCTTTGCATACAGCAGCCTCCCACAGGCTCTTTTAGCACAGAAAGGCAAAAGAATTTTAGCAGGGAAAATTCTGCATGGAAGAATAGGACAGCACAGGCCACCTGTATGGTATTACAGGAGGAGATGAGCGAAAAGATATTGCTGATCCGTATTAATAATTAATTTAATTTTCTATAGCCCTCTTATAAAAGTTCCTCAACAAATTTGCAGAGTGTATAATATATGTATCACTAAATTGTAGCTATTTCTGGAGTACTTCATCTGTTCCACTGCAGACATGGGGATGGTTTTTAATAGTTTAGGTCAGTAAGTCATTATGAAAGCCTCCACTGAAATAACACTCTTGAAATAATAATATTGGATGTGGGCTATATTGTTAAAGGGCTTTTTCTTTTTCTTTTCTCCTTCATGATGAGTTCCTGCTTTCTTTCTGTGGTGATATGACATATGGGTTGCAGCCATAGCCACTGGACCTATGGGGAACACTGAGAGCATATTTAACTTTTTCTAAAGGGGATTTAGCACGAGAATAAGAAAAATAAGGTACACCATGGTCTGCTAAAAAGTGTTGCAACCCATGTGTCCTTACCAAATAAAAACATCAGGAGAGATCCTTACTGGGGATTTTTCTTACTCATCACAGTGGACCAGACACTGGCAATGCTCTTTGGAAAAAAAGTGTGCTGTTTGTTGGTCTCAGTTGGAAATTTTACCTGAAATGCCTGACTTGGAAGCACACAGGCTCCTCACCACCACCCTGGCATACATCCAAGCTGCCTAATGCCCACCTTGGAAAGATGTTGTTTGAACTTGGGTCTGGCCAAGCTGGGTCAAGCCCCAAGCTGCAGCCCAGGCCTATCTTTGCCTTTAGGCTCGTGTTTAACTGCTTTTTTAAATTCAGGACTAGAATCATCACCACATCCTGTAAGATGCTTGTTTATCTTTTTACCTCCTTCTCACCAAACCTCCAACCCGGCTCGTTCCAGGGGACCTGGCAAAGCTCTCCACCAGAGGTGTGGCTGGCAGGAAGGTCTGGGCAGTGGGGTATAGCTGGGAAAGAGGGTCTAAAATGCAAGAGCAGCAGCCCAGGGTGATGGGAGTGCGGCTAGGCAACAGCATGGGGAGAGGAGGAATGATCTCTCTTTGTCAGACAGCAGAGCTGTTAGAGGTTATGAGATTCTTTTATTGCACTAATTTGCAGTGCAATGTGCTGACATTCTCTCCCTGTTGCACAGAGAATATATAAATTATGCCTGCAGGACGATTAACTGTTTGTCCAGGCTAATTGTCAGTATTAAATCTTGCTCAGTCACAGTTTTAAAGCTTAATTTAAACTCTCTATCTTTAAGGAATCTGCACTCCCACTCCCCCTCCCACCACGGGGAAAAAAATAATAAAGATTTAATGGTTTAAGTCAGTTCCCTTTGTAAGAGCTAAAGTTATAATTGGGTGTGTGGATCGTGGAAGCATCTACACACGACGAGCCTGTGGAGTTTTCCTTTTGCTTTGGCCGATAATGTTCATTTCAAATCCCATTGTCTTTGCTACCCTGTATTAATTTCTGAATTATGTATTATTGTTCTGAGACCCCGGAGCCACAGCTATTCCCCACATCTATTACTGCATAAATCTTTGCTGTGTGCTTAAACCAGCAATGATTCATCCTGAAAGATGGAGAGGAGCACCAGCGCTAGAGAAAAATCTCTCTCCTGGTGAAAGGGGCACAAATCCGATGCTCAGAGCTCAGGGGGTGGCTGGGGAGGGAGGGCAGGCAGAGCTGGCTGTGAGGAGCTGCAGCAACAGGCAGGAGAGGGATGGAGCCCACCACGGGTTTGGACACTGCATCCTCCCACACCCCAGGTTGTGATCTGCTGCTGCAGCAGGGACAGTCCTGGCTGTGCTGGCGATGCCCAGGGGAAGCTGCTGCTCTCCTGGCAGAGCCTCTGTGAAGAGGCAGCCTTCTGGGTGAGGCCCATCCTCGTGGTGCCACAGCAGATGAAGATCACTGGCCACACTGGCAGAGATTTCGCAGTTTCAATTACTTGTGTTTTCTTCTATGGCCGTTCTTGATTTAGCCTCCTGTAAAGACACACAGCTGTATGAAGCTGGCCCATCTCCTCCTAAAATTTGTTGCAGCAGTGCTGTGAAGTGTCTGTTTCTCATCTCTGCTTGTCCCTAGGTTTGATTTTCTGAAGCTCTGTGCCAGCAGCATGGGTTTAGCTGATGGTTGCCCTGTCCTTGTTGGATCCAAAGCTGGCTGTCATTGGGCTGCCCTCAGCACGCCTGGGTACCCCAATTTAGCTCTGTGCGGTGCAGTTCCAGCAAATGAAAAGGTGGCACCACACCTTGGTTTTAAATGTACCTCATTGCATTTTTCCTGGCTTTGGTTCAGCTTGACACCCCCAGGGTCTGCCACGAGCCTGGTACTGACCCCACAGCTCGGGGACACCTGGCTGGGTGGGCAGCACTGAGATTGTGGAATCACAGAATGCGTTGGGTTGCAAGGAACTTCAAAGATCAGCTCTTTCCACCCCCTGCCATGGGCAGGGACACCTTCTACTAGCCCAGGTTACTCAAAGCCCCGTCCAGCCTGGCCTTGGACACTTCCAGGGATGGGGAAGCCACAGCTGCTCTGGGCAACCTGTGCCAGAGCCTCACTCCACTCACAGGGAAGAATTCCTTCCCAGTATCCCGTCTAACTTTGCCTTCTCTGAGTTTGAAGCCATTCCCCCTTGTCTTGTCACTCCATCCCTTGCTCAAAGTCCCTCTGCAGCTCTCCTGGAGCCCCTTTAGGCCCTGGAAGAGGCTCTGAGGTTTCCCTGGAGCCTTCCCTTCTCCAGGCTGAACACCTCCAGCTCTCCCAGCCTGGCTCCAGAGCAGAGGGGCTCCCGCCCTTGGAGCATCTCCGTGGCCTCCCTCCTCTGGACTCTCTCCAGCAGCTCCACCTCCTGCTCTGGCTGTTCTGACTTGTGCCAGAACTGAGGATCGAGGCTCCAAAATGATGTCAGGGAGTTTTTATTCCATGTTGTGGTTTCTGTAGGACACAGTGCCACTGGAGGGCTTGGGGACTTCAGGCTTGAACCTTTCTGGATTTTCCTTGATCTCTTGAAAGAGTTTAACAGGACTTTCCTTTCTAGAGAAGTGCAGGAGAGAAAGCACTCCCTGTGCTGTTAATCTGTGCTGCAGGAATTGTTCCTGTGCTGCAGGTCAGAGCTGAGCATGTTCTCACTGGGTGAGACAGGTCAAGCTCTTTTTGACCTGGGGCAGGTGGTAATTGAAAAGCAGGCAGCTCTGGGTAGAAATGAGCCCGGTGACGTGGTGACACGATCAGCCTGGCCCCTCTGTTCCTGAAAAATGACAGTGGTGACAGCCAGGAGGGAGAGTTGAGAGGCTGGTGCCTTGCACAGCTCGTGACCCCAGCGCTGCGTGATGGGGACGAGACGTGGGACTACTGAGCACAGCATCTCTGCTCTCTGCGTGGGGATGGGTCAGGTTTGGGAGATCCCTGCAGGTGTCATCCAGGGGCTCTTGCTGCAGAGCAGGGAAAGGTGAGCAGGTCAGTACCTGCAGGAGAAAGCAGCCACCTGGGAGCTGAGGGGGAAATGGTTCTCAGTAATCCTGCTCCTTCTGACATCTCCTGCAAAAACAAAAGGGCTCATGCTGTTCTGCTCTAATAGAGTTCCCTTTACCAGTGACAGCTTTCCTCACTTCTTCTCTGAAATCTGCAAAATTAGGGTGAGTGAAAGGTGGGGGGAGGAGGAGAGAGCCAAGTTAATGTGGAAGAGGAATGCCTGACAGAAGCCCCCAGGAAGGAGAGGAGAATTAGCAGGTGAGAAAGCAGGAGGGTTGATCACCAGCCAGCTCAGCTGTGGGGTGGCACAGGAGAACCCGGATCCTTGGCCTAGTTTGCAGAGAGAGGGAAGTAGGGGAGGATTTCAGAGCTGTGTGCAGGGCAGAGCAGCCAGTCCTTCTGCTCGGCCACTGCCCCAGGACCCCGGGAGCTTTGGTGTGAACAGAGAGATCACAGCTCCCTGCTTCACCCCAAGACTGGGCTGCAGGATTTGTTGGCTTAGGTGCCTGGGATATTACTGACAATAATAAATTGCTTTATGACATCTGTAAAAATAGAATAGCCACTTAGGCCCCATTTACTTCCATGGTGCACAATTCCTGCTTCCAGGTCTGGCACCCCTGCACACAAGGATCTAGATGCCCATGGGATTATTTTGGGGAAACCACTTCTCATGACTCCAAAGGGGAAGTGAGCATGTTTTGTTTGTGAATTTGAATGGCCCTACTGTAAATGTTAACATTTTTATCAAATCAGCAGAATGGGAAGCCCCACAGTGGGAGAGGCTCTGGAGTCACTACATAGCACAATTCCACGGCTGCCAAGAGCAGGACCAAGGCTCCTTGCAAGGAGCAGATCTTGACAAGCAACTTCTGCCTAATCCCAGCACCTAGCAGCTGGCTTATGCCTCCCAAAAGATTATTCTTATTTCTGGCTCTTATCCCAGTGATCATCAAAGTGAATATTCCCACTCTTCATCAAAAATCTCTCAGTGCCTTTTTTGTGACTCAAATCTGATGTCAGCCAGGTTTGACTGCTCAGGTGTAAAAGCAGGAGATGGGGCTGCAGTGATGGCAGGGCTTGAGGTTTGTCTGAAATCCCTGACTGCCTCCGCAGGACTGTGCAGTGGGAGAGGGTAAATACAGGGAAGGCAATCCCATGCTCCTGCTGGCTTGTTATTTCAGGCAGCTTTTCCACAGTGTCTCTTATTTGTCTTCCCTCTGAAGGGGGAGAGAAGTTAGGGTACAGCTCTAGCTGGAATATATTTGTAGGCAGGCAGTTACAGGAGTCCTTAAAACAGCGAAAGCAGCGTGTGGGGTGGAAATAAAAATAAATACCTCTCCTAGGAGAACAAAAGAGAGGGGCTGAAATACCTGGGATCTCAGCCCTTGCTGGGGGAGAGTGCGCAGGGGGAGGGCTGCAGTGCTTAGGCAGGGGAGATGCTGTCTTTAGCATATGCTCTGCATATTTTACTGCCAGAGAAGATGTGGCGATGATTTAATATGCAAAGGTAGATATGGCATTGATATGCATCCACACCGCATAACATGTGCATACATATTTCAGAGGCGCTACAAGAAAGCGCATCGCTGAAGGCAAGCATTTATCAGGCTCGCGGTCAAACGTCTGAGACCTTCACAGCCTTAGGAGATCCTGCAGAAGGAGGAAAAATAACACGGCTTGATTATTATTAGTGTTTTAAATACAGAATTGCCAGGATGCTGGGGAGCAGGGAGAGCGGCGAGCACTTGAGACGCGCTGAGTGATGCGCTGAGGAGCAGCCGCGCGGGTAAACAAAGGCTGCGGCAGCGGCGGCGGGCAGAGATCGAGCGAGGAGCCCGAAAGAGACAATTACTCACCTGAGGCCCGAGCTTTCCACTCCCCAGTTTGTGCTCAAGCCCCAGGAAATGAGAGCAGCCTGTCTGAGAGCTCTGCAGTTGGGGCGGGTGGGTTTTGCCTGTAGTTTTTTTCGGTTTGTTTCATTCTGGCAGCGGAGCTTAGCTGCGCAGGAAAAGGGGAGGTTTGGCACGCACAGATGCGACCAGCGCAGGGGGACACAGCCCTGCCCCTTCATCTCTCACCTGCGGCTGCCCCTCTTGTCCCTTGGCTGTTTAGATTTGCTCCTCCTTGGGGACAGCAGGCAGCCAGGCTGCACCCACAGCCCTCCGAGGCTGCGCCAAGCTAAAACCAGGCCAGCAGCTTCCTGCTGAAAGAACAAACTGGGAAACACCTGGCTGTTCAGAGCACATTAACATCACACTGTGGCGTGCCTCGGGTGCTGTTGTTGTCCCCCCAGCCTGGCACGGTCGCGGGCTGCAGGAGCCCTGGGGGCGGCAGGAGCAGTCGGCGGGGCAGGATGCAGGATGCTGTGCAGATGAAAGCACAGACAGTTTGTGTTTGTTTTGCTTAGTGACAGCTCTAGATTTTAATGTTTGATCACAGCAGGCAGGGAGGTCCTGCAGGGATTTCAAAAGATACTCTGTCCCCATGCACCGACTTGCATTTTCTTTACATTAAACGAGTGCGTCTCGCCTACCTCGCTGGAAAAGCTAGTTTGGGCTTAATGCAAATTGGGCTCTGTACGAGCATTTTTGCATTGGGAGGGATCTGCCCTGCTCTGCTGTGTCTCCAAAGACTCTGTCCAGCAGTGCTACAGAGGCACCAGAGCTCCAGTGCCAGCGCAGGGGTGCAGGGCCCTGCAGTCCCCACCGAGGTACACGGGTGACAACTGCCCTGTGCCAGGCCGGGGTCCCATCAGAACTGCCTGCTAGCCCAATTTTGGGAGCTTGCAGCTCCCTTCAGCACTGGTGTGGCACTCATTTCTCTGGCGTGGCCAGCCCAGGTTTACACCTGTCCTTCCTGGTGTCCTTTGATAGTGGGAGAAGTAGGAGATGAACTGGTTGAGCTCTTTGCTGGGGGCACTGGAGGTTTGGAAGCAGCACCCAGGTGCTGCCCTTGCTCCAAGCCCCGTGTGCCCGGCTGTGAGGAGCTGCCCACGCTCCATGGGATGGGCTCATCTGCTGAAGCACAAAGCAGCTCCGTTGTTTTGCAGTTTGGCTCCTGCGAGTTCAGGGTCCTGCCTCCTCCTAGCACCTTCAGATGGCAGGAGAGGGACGGGGCTGCGTTTGGTGGCGGTGGTCAGGGACAGCAGGGGCCATAGCTGGGTGGCCCCTGGAGAGGAGGACACAGCCGGCAGCGAGGTGTGGAGAACAGAGAGGGATTCTCCAGCGCTAATGACAGAGGGCAGCACTCCCACTGCCGTGGAGGCCACTGCAACTCCATCGCTCCTTAATTATCTGGAATTATAGCGCTGCTCTCGCCCTTTTTATGTTACGGTGGAAGAAATCAGGACATACATTAATTATCTAATCCGTATGTAAAGTGTCACATATAATTTTCCCAGAGCAAAAGGTTCTAGCTTTAAGACCCGCATCGTCTCTTAATAACCATGTGCGAGGGAAGAAAATAATATCTAGATATATGATTATTACAGTGGTCGTTGGCCGCTGCTGCTCCTCTCCCTGCTTTTGGGGCAGCATTCCTTACAGAGCCTTACACTCTCAGGGTAGCCTTTAAATAGCCCCAGATTGCAGCCTGTGGCCTGGATGGGCTGCAGGGAGCTGAGAGCACAAACCCCACACTTGTTGTTGTTGTTGTTGTAGAAGCACAGTCTGAATCAGAAATACCTTTGGTGGTTTGTTGGTTGCCTTTTTTTTCTCACCTGCATATGGAAAAGAGGGGAAGACCCCACAGCATCCCTTTGACTATGACACATGGCAGCTGAAGAAGTCGATTAAGAAAATCAGTATTGCATTTATTAGCCTCCATCTATGATGCATGGTGTTATGCTAATATGCATGAATTAATTACTGTTATTAATTCAATTGAATTAATTTGATATAACTGATGTCGGCAGTGAAGATTTGTGGCGAGAGCTGCTTTTAAAAGGTGTTGCAGACAAGGGCTGGGCTGATGGGAGTGGGAGGGGGGTTGGGCTCTGCAGCAGCCCCAGCACATCTGTTTGCACCACCTGATGCAGCACAGGAGTCAAGAGACCTTTTTATCCCCCACCTCCTTCCCCTCCCTCTGTGGTCTGCTCGTGACTTTATCCCCCGCTGCAGTTAGGAGCATCCTAATGCCACGGAGATTCCTGCTGAGGGCAAGTAAAGTGTAAGGTTGATATCTGGGTAACCTGAAAGGAGAGAGGGAAGAAGATGATGCAGTCCCATCTGCAGGAACCTGGTGCCCACAGGGAGCAAAAGGCAGGGAAACAGAGCAAGAAGGGAAGGAGCAGAGAGCAACAATTCTTCCCTGTGAGGGTGGGGAGGCCCTGGCACAGGTTGCCCAGAGAAGCTGTGGTGGCCTCATTCCTGGAAACACTCAAAGTCAGGTTGGAACAACCTGATGTAGTGGAAGGTGTTCCTGCCCACAGCAGGGAGGTTGGAACTAAGTGGTCTTCGAGGTCTCTTCCAACCCAAACCACTCTGTGTTTCTATAAATTAGCAGTTCAGAACAGGAAAGAAGCCCTTTTGCCTGGTTTGGGGTCCCTCTGAGAGTTTGCTGAGAATTCTCCGCACCCAGTTTGTGCAGGAAGGAAGCAAAAACCCTCAGCTCCTCCAGAACACCTGTGGGATGGGAGGGTTAAAGTCTGATCACAAATATCAGCACAGGAAACCAGCTCCTGAGTGTCAGGCAGGGAAACATCCCAGGGCCCCTGCCTGTGCTCAGAATCTTGCAACACGTAGTTTGTGAGCTGCTGCCAGGCTGAGCAATATTTGCATAAATTATTAGAGGGAAAATTCAGCTCAGCTTGAGAAATCTGCAGCTCGCAGGCTCCTCCCGAGCAGAAGTGAAACCTGTGGTGTGAATTATTTGTCAGAGATTTGCTCGCTGGTTGTGGCACAGAAGCTGCCTGGGTTGTTGGGGAAAAGGGGCCCCAATGATCAGAAAATAAAAATGATCAGAAAATCAAGCTGCAGATACTGTTTAGGTTGTAAAACCCAGACGGTGCTGGCAGGGATGGGACCTGTCATGAGAGGATGTCCCCAGAGATCAGGGATGTGCTGGGACTGGAGGCCCCGTGGGTAGCACAGGGGATGGGCTGGAGCTGTACACCTCCCACAGCACCTGCTCTCCACAGTGGTGCTGTAAGCCGTGGAACTAATTAATGAAAGGTAAATTTAAAAAAAAATCTCACCCCAGTCCTGCACACCCCCCGAAGCCCAGCACAGCCCCCTCGGGCAGAGCCCGGCATCCTTGAGCTGCTGGGGCTGTGTCGTGTCTCTAAAATGACTGTAATTGGTATTCCATGAGACAAACTGCAGGACCCACAAAGGCCATCACTCCTCCAGATCATTCAATCATGCTGAAGACCAAACTTGCAATTGCTCTTAATGGAAATGCAGAGCCCAGGAGTTTTTCTGTTAGGAAGGAGAATCCGTAGTTTTGGGTGACCTCTTTTGGGTAGCAGAGTAGCAGCTAATTGCAGCTCATAGAGTTGACAGATGTCCCTGTTTCATGCTGCAAATCGCTCACATCTCCTGATAAATGTGGGACTTTCTGCTGTTATATATGAGCCCCATGCTTTAGCCATCCTCCTAACTCATTTCAGTTCAGTTGGCCAATAGGTTGGAGATATTTTACTGAAATTTTCTCCCCCCTCCCCCCCCCCCCCCCCCCGCCCGGTGTGGAAGTGTTTTTCTGCCATTATTTACAGTATCTTGTTCTCTATTTCAGTCACCCATCAGGTGCTGACAGTCTTTATTAGGTCCTGTGCCTGTGGCTCAGGAAGGGAGGCAGACTGGTCTCACCCTGAGGATGACTCCCTAAAGCAGAGAGCTGCTGTCTCTGATTCTCTCTGCCCTTCCTGGGATTATGGGGTCATCCCACTCCAGGGCAGCATTTTCCTCACTTCCAGACCATTCCTGATCCCATTTCTGCCCACAAAGCATCCTCTTCTTGGGGTGTGGTGGTTGCTGGTAATCCCATCCTTGTTGGTGCCTCTGTCACCAGCCCCGCCCCTGCCCTACGGCTGGATTTGGTCCTGCCTGGATTTGGTCCTGGATTTGGTCCTGACACCCTGGTCACCTTGGGGTGATGTAAGGTTGTATCTCCCCAGCATCCCTGTTTTCCTCCTCCTCACCCCATGGGGAAGGGAATATGTCCAGTGCTGCTCCACAGCAGTAGATCAAAGAACCACAGATAATTTGAGTTGGAAGAGAACTTACAGATCATCTGATTTCACTCCTTTCCACTATCCCAGGTTGCTTCAATCCCCATCCAACCTGGCTTTGGACACTTCCAGGGATGGAGTAGCCACAGCTTCTCAGGACAACCTCTGCCAGGGCCTCTCCATGCTCACAGGGAAAAATTCCTTCCCACTATGCCACTAAACCTTCCCTCTGTCAGTGAGAATCCATCACCCCTTGTCCAATCACTGCATGCCCTTGGCTAAAGGCTCTCTGCAGGAAAACCTTTTCTCTGGGCTCTGATCTCATCTCTCCCTGCCTCACTGTTTCTCTCCCCACTACACCTGAGGCAGGTGTTTGCCCTGTCCATACACAGCTTTTCCCTGCACAGTCCAACCCTGGACTGCAGATGGTATTTGGCACTGCTGCCCTTTGCTGAGGTTTGTTAGGGTTTGGATTTTTTTCTTTCTAAAAAAAAAAAAAAATTTAAAATGGAAAAAAAAAGGCTCTGGACCACAAATTGGGATGGGGCTCTGCAATTGCATAAGCAGAATTGTCCTCCAGAGATGCTCTCAGCCCTCAGAAGGGGCATTGCTGAGATGGTTTTGTTCCACCTGCTCTTAAAAACCTTCAAAGCATCTCCCACAGTTCTCCCTCCCCAGCAGCTTCTGGGACTCAGTCAGAGCCACCAGACAGAAAGGGCTTTCCTTTATGTGTATGTGTGCATGCATGTGAAGATGCATTAATTATACATTTATTAAATGTATTTATTATTCATCCTGAGGTATTAAGGTACTTTATGTTTATTAATTATACAGTTAATATGTACAGGTGAAAAGGCACTAAGTATATATCTATTTAACCTATAGGTGCAAATCTGTACTGTATATATATTTTAATTCCTTTAAGTCCTTCCTTCAAATTAAGCTGATGACTTTGTGATGCCCCTAAGGACATGAGAAACAATTGCCTGCTGGCTTCATTAGAGAGCTTGGATTATCCCATCCCCTCTCAGCCTTTTGCAGACCAAACCCAGCTCGTTCAGCCTTTCTCTGCAGGTGGGTTGTGTTTGTGCAGCTCTTATTTGTCCACCCCAGGGATGTCCCTGTCCCCAGACAGCTGCTCTCTCTTGGTGGCTTCTCCAGGAGGATGGTGCTTCCTTCAGTGGGGGACAGCAGGGGCATCACCAGCCTGTGCCAAACCCAGGTGTGATGGGGACCCAAACCAACCCCACAGCCCTGGGCATGAACGATGCTCATGAGCAGCCAGAGGCTCTTGGAGCTGCCCCTGTGGTTTCTGTGTGGGTCAGGAGCTATGAGCTCAACCCAGCTCAGCCCATGGCAGAGGCTGGATGCATAAGAACAAGAAAAATTTTTCCCTTTTTAATTTTTTGAAGTGTTTTGGTTGGTTGGTTGGTTGGTTTTTGTTGTCTAGCTGGTTTTTTTTTTGGTTTTTCGATTAACTCACTTAGCTGGAAAAAGCAAAGGGTTTAGTCACATCAGCTGCTCCTCCACTCTGAAATATTCTACTCTAGGGGCCAGTTTCTCTCAAATATCTCCTTTCTGGGGGTCTCCAGGACCAGCTTTAACTCCTAAGGACTAGTTTCACACCCACAGCACCCAAGCTCAGCTCCTTGCACAGCCAGGCCCCAGCAGGGCCAGGTGGGTCCATGGTGGAATTTTAGCTGTGTCTCCTCCAGAATAACTGCAGAGCAGCTCCCAAAAGTTCCTTGCAGGAAGCCACAGCGTGTTCCCACTGCTGGGTGTACCTCCCCCTTCCTCCTCACAGAGCAGCAGGCCAAGGTATAAACGAGCCCCCTGGTACCTCGTGGTAATTAGTAGTGGATTTCACAGCTTTTTCCCATATATTTCTTTCCTATTCCTTTGTTCTTCCACCGTGTGACATGTAGGAGACTTGTAAGACTCCACTCTCTCTCACCTGGATTTGCTCTGCCCTTTCTGGTGGATAGGAGGGATTTGAGTTTATTAACTTAATTGGCAAATGTGTTGCTCAGACAGCTGTGGCAGAGCTGCCTGCCTGCAGTAGCCACTGGGTTAAGCAGCCCCCAGAAGCTTTCTGGCACCTCTTGTGGTGTTTGGGCACCTCCCCACCAGTTCAGGGTCACCCAGCTTTGAACTGGGTTTAAAAGGTACTGCACTGTGGGCTTGAAGAAAAGGGAAGAAATGGGAATAAATGGAAAAAGAAGATGTCGAGGAAGCCGCAAGTTTGAGATGTGTGGGAAAACTCAGAGTGTGTGGCACAGGGGATTTGGCAGGGGTGCTGCAGAGCTGGTCATCGTGTTCCTGTCGGCACTAGCAGCCATCCAAATCCAAAAAATATGTTCCTAAACCTCATCTTACTGTCATTTTTGTGCTTAAAATGGAGCTGCAGTGATCTTTTGTAGCCCAGGTCCCTTCAGTTCACCTCGGGTTTACAGGGCTGGGTGGTCCCAAAGGTGACAACAAAGAAGGTTCCAGTGTTTGGGCACGGACCTGGCACCTTGAGAGATTATCCCCAGGTGATTATTTTGGTGGCAGTGATCCCAAAGAGTGTCAGTTTTATCCACTGAAGGCTCTTCCTGAAGCTGCAGCAGCCCTGGGGTGGCTGGGGCATGGGTGTGGGATGCTGTGGGAGTTCCCACTGGATGCAGAAATAGGGTCTGGCAGGAATTTCATAGCTGTGATGGAGGCAGAAATGCCTCTTCTCTGACACCTTGGCCACATAAGAAGCTCGAGTGCATGCAGTGGTACTGACATTTTTGGGTAAGGAAGCAGTTTTCCAGCAGGCAGCAAGCTGTGACAAGAAAAATAGCTACATTTGTCCAGCGGTATTGATGGCTTCCCAGAGAAACTCTGTCACTCCAAAAATGAACCGTCCCCTTCAGTCAAATGTGTCTCTAATGAAAAATACACATCCACAGACTCTCAGCCTGTGTTATCAATGTGACCTTTACTCAACTGTTTCCCTCTCCTTTTGATTTCTGCGAATAAATGTAATTAGGAAGGTGCCTGTTCCTCACACCACCACGCTTCAGGGGAGGCTGAGGAGATGGTTCCCAATTAGCTCCTTCTGTAGTGCAAAGGCAGTGGCAAGTGGAGGCTTGGCCTGGGTTTTAGAATGCCCTTGAGGAGGTGGAAAGGGCCCTGGAGGGGTGGTGCAAGGAGGCACAAGGTGGATCTGGGAAGCAGCAGAGCTTCATGGCAGTGGGGAGCTCCAAAGGGGAGGAAAAAGTGACTGAGGGTGAAAGCTTTATCCCAGAAATACTTTCCCTGGAAGTGTTTAAGGCTGGGTTGGACAGGGCTTGGAGCAACCTGGTCTAGTAGAAGGTGTCCCTGCAGGACATCATCGATGAGACGATCCTGAAGTGCCCTTCTGTGAGTCCATGAAATAATTTGTTTTCAACACTGGGCAGAGAAGTTCTCTGGCTCATGTAAAGTGGAGGAATGGGATTTTTGCATTAGAAACATGCAGTTCTGAATTGTTCCAAATGTGCTGTTTGGAACAAACTCACACCCTGCTGAAAAAGCTTTAACAGCCTGAAAATGAGTGGCCCAAAGGCAGGATGGAGGGAGAGTTTGAAAATAGTCTGAGTCTGAATCCTGCTAGGAGTGAGTCTGGCTTTAAATAAAAAAAAAAGTATTAAAAAAAAAGAAAGCAATCAAACAACCAGCCTTCAAGGCAGCAGCTTTTGCATGTTTGACTTCTCCCAGGATAGTTTTCACAGGCCAGAGGAGCATGTGGGTTTGATAAAGAGCTGGCTAAAACAGAGCAGGAATTTATGGCACTTGGCAAAGTTCAGGTAACCCGCAGGAGATGGGTGACTGTGTGTCCCCCTGAACAACAAGCACCTGTGGCCCTTTGTAGGCAGAAATTCTTCCTTGAGCTAAGGGCACCTCCTCTCCTCTTGTTTTGGTTTCAGTCTCTCCTAGGATCCCGTGTGTCCATAATCCTTCCCTCTCCTTTGCACCGTTTTCTTCCAGAAAACAAACCTTGCAGCTGGACAGGAGGAATCACCTTTCCCTTTGCAAGCTGCTTTGCTGGAGCTCAGTCACATCCAGCAGTCTTTGAGGTCCTTGGGCATAAACACACCCAAAATATTTTAGAAAGGTTTCCTGGAACATGGCAGGAGCTGACTTTTGTGGAAAAGCCTTGCCTGCTCTAAGTTGGAGCCTTTGGAAAATCAAAATTCACATGACACATTTGAAGTCCCTTGGCCAAACTCCACTGCTGGGCACTCAGTTATGTGTTCCCTTTTTTTTTGGCTTGGGTTGCTGGGCTCTTGGCTTGGGGATGAAGCTGGCAGGACGCGTCCCCTGGGCACGTGTATTGCTGTCTAATGCTGCTCCATACCTGGAAAAAACCCCGAATATCCTCATCCCAAATCCCTGATGCTTTTCTCTCCTGAGCCTTTGTTCTGTGCCTGTACAAACAAGGGCTGTGGTGTGAGTGCTGCCTGTTGTGGCGGATAATAAATTCATTCATATTTCTGAAGCACTAAGTAGCGGAGTTGTAATGCTGTGGGCAGGCCTGTGAAAAATGAGTAATTCTGTCTTCAAAGCAGGGTTGATTTGTGTGAAGGCATGAGTTTGCCCATAACAATGAGGAGAAAACAAAACACTGAGGAGCTGCTTGTAAAATGAGCATCCTCCCCCTGCGCACGGCAGGGCTGGGGTCCTGCGTGCTCCTGGAGGGAGGGTTTCATGATGATGCCCAGCCCACATCAGAAGGTAGCCAGCCCCAGGGTACCCAAAAATCTGATTTCTGAAGGCTTGCATTCACACCCCTCCAATCCTCTCACTGCTTGCAACACCTCGGGGTAGAAGTTGTGAATCAAACAGGAGGGTGGTGCTAGATTTTAACATTTGGTGCCTTCGCCCGGCCTGCCTGGAGCTTGTTTTCCCGAGCAGGGGGGAATTGCTGGCAGGAGGCAACATTTCAGCTGGGCAGAAGTGGACTTGCAAGGGCCAGCAGAGCTTGGAATCGCAGCGTGTGTCACCCATTCCCCGGAGAGGGACTCAGTTAAAATCCAGGGGTGCCAAAGGTTCCTGATAAACACCGGGAGCCTGGTGGCTGTGCACGGATGGCACGGAAGGCAAAAGGGGAGCGGGGCAAATCATTGCATAAATTCCTCATCACAAAGAACTTGCTGGGCTTTCATGTGTGCGGACGTGGGGCATGGGCGTGCGTGGGGGGGTCCACGCTGACACCGCCGCGCAGGCCACGGGGCTGAGCTGTGTTTTCGAGTCCTTTGCTGTAACCCATTAGGGTATTTTTCTTGCCTTCTAGATCTAATCACAGCCAGCAATGTAGGTTGAAGCATTTCAAGTGGATTTTTTTTTTTTTTTTTTCATCCGGCTGCCCTTTTCCCGTTGTTATCGAGCGCGGGGCCGTGTTGATTTGCATGCCATTTTGCTTTTGATCTCCATGGCAACTGCTACCAAATGGCCTGAGAATAATAGAGGTGCTTTTTGGAGCTGTAAGCAGGCTCTGCGCAGAGCGCTGACGCCGGAGGTTTGCACCAAAATAAATAAATAAAAAAAAAATGAAAATGAAGACGGTGGCTGTGGCAAGGAGCCTCGAGAGCGGGGCAGCTCGCTCCCCTCTCCCCATCCCCCTCAAATCCCCACCTATGGCAGATGCTTTTGACAGCCACTCGAAAGAAATAAATACACAGGGAGAGGGATGTAGGGAGGGATGATCCAGCCCAGTGCCAGAGGCTTCTGGCACCAGGCTGGCAGTGCATGGAACCGTAGTTCAGGTTGAAAAAGCCCCATAAGGTCATCGAGTCCAAGCACTTAGCCAGCCCTGCCAAGCCCTTCACTAACCCGTGTCCTCAGGTGCCACACCCACACATCTTTTAAATCTGTCCAGTGTGGGTAGGTGACAGTGGTGGTTGTGACAGTGCCATGCAGCCCCCGAGCCCACCAGCCCCTCTGGAGAGCTCCTCCACAGCCCCCGTGGAGTGGGAATGCCCTGGCTCCATCCCAGTGGCTGCTGCTTGGGTGCCCCTTCCCTCTGCAGGCAGCAGGTGAAGTTTGGGATTGCTTTAGGGCTGTCCTGTTCTCAGATATTTTCTCCTTCTTTAAGTCATATTTAAGTTGCAGTTTGTTAGCTCAGGGTCTCACTGGGCTGGGAAATGGGGCACTGAGCTATGCTGCCCTGAGCAAACCCTTTATCTTCTCTCCTCCGTTAGAGCCTGGGCTCACCATGTCGGTGGGAAGGTTGGGGAAGGCTCAAGGAAGGGGGACAGCAGCCTTTGGCTCTATCACTGGGGTCACTCGGATCCACAGCACCTGACCTGTGCTATCTCCAGCCCCTGCACAATGTCAGCAAGAATAAAATCATCCTCATCCTCCTCCCCCTCCACAGACCTGAGCTGGTGCTGGGCAGCCAGGCACCACTGCTGGGTGCTGGGTGTGAGGTCCTGTCCTGCTCTGCGTTCCCCCCACATTTTAAGGATGCTGATCAAAGTGCTCGCGCCTGTCTGACTCCTTCCCAACCCTGTTAGCCTTCAGAGGCTGTGCTGCACCGTGGCACAGGAGGATTTGTACAATTTCTTCAGGTTCTTGGACACGAGCCAGCGTCAACAAACATCAGGGCAGAAACTCTGCGAGGAGCAGGAAATGAGGGAGCTGTCGGGCTTAGTGGCTGTGTTAGATCACTCTAAAGCATGACTTAAATTCAGGTTTGCAATTTCCTCCCTTTCACCTCCTCTGCCATAAGCCCCAGTGCTGCCTCAGCCTCTTCATCTAATGCAGAGCTGGGCTCGTTTCACGAGCCTGGGGCTGGCCACAGTGTTCGGGGTGTTAAAAGAGAGAGGGAAGGGAGAGCCGATGGCCACAGGGAGGGGTAAGCAGAGCTGCAAGGATCAGCATGACAAGAGTTAGAGATTTTTTTGCTCAAAACCTGCCTCCTCTTTTTGCTGCTTTCAAGCAGCAGAGCAGCGTTTGCTGCTGCCGGGAGCTGCAGCGAGCGTGGCTGCAGGGAGGGGTGGAGGATGCTGGAGGAGAAACAGCCCCTGGAGCATCTTCCAGCCTCTCCAGCATGCTGCTTGGATCTGGCAGGAGATGAGAGAGGCCCCTTTCCTTCAAAGCCAGAGAAACGCCCACCCAGGTGCCAGTCACGGTGCCCAACATCCCTGTGACAGGGGTGGCCCCGGAGCTGCTGTGCCAGCGAGTCCCTCCCGCTCCTCCCTCCTCAATTAACACAGCAACCACAACTTTGTTATCCTAGGCATGAAATAAGGCTAATGAATCATGTCGCACTTTGAAGCCACGTTAGATGTGGAATTTGACACAAGCTTTTACATCTATGTCACTCTGCCCCCTCCGCTCCCCCCCAACGCCGGGCAGGCCAGCTCACTGTTTACCTGTCAGTCAGCAGAGGAATTTGCATGTTAGTTAAGCTGTTAGCATGAGTAATTACCGAGCGGGTCAGGGACTCCTCCCAGCAAGCCGCTCGGAAATGCTGCGCCTTGCCAGCGACATCTCTATCGCTGGAGCACGGCGGCGGCTGCGAGGGAGATGAATGCGAGCGATGACTCAGGGCTAATTGCGCACTTCCAGAGCGCGCTGCCGGCTTAATGAGAACACCCAGCCGCGCCTCCGAGTGGGAATGAGAGGCTGCGAGAGCAGTGTTTGGGACGGGGAGAAGGGAGAGGGTGAAGGGGAGCTGCAGAGATCGAGGTGGTCAGGCTGGGAAGAGAGGCACCAGTTCGCATTTGGGGTTCGGTGTTCCGCCAGCGCTGAGCAGCGGGAAGAACGTGGCTCTTTGCCATCTTCTCCAATAGGAAGGGCCAGCCCTGTCTGAGCAGGGCCCTGCAGACCTCGCGGTGTCTGTAGGGCTTTGGTCCTGAGACCCGTGGCTTATTTCCTGAATTTTTCTTGGTATTTCCCCTCCTTTACGCTCTCTTGACACCTTTAGCGCATTCCTCTGCTCCACATCTCTTCGAGAAAAGGGGTTGCTGGTCGCAGAGGGAGCGAGTGACCCACAGCACCACAGGGGAGGGAAGTGGACATCAGAGGGGAAATAGGTGGACACCAGAGGGGAGGTGGACATCAGAGGAAGGTAGGCAGACATGACAGCATCTCAGGAGGGTGACCCTGTGTCAGCCACGCTGTAACTCCTGGAGGATTTTGTCTCCACACCCTCTGGTGCCATCGCACTGGTGAGACCCCAAATTCTGCAAAGGAGCCCGTGACCTCTTCTCAAGCACCCAGATCTGTGTCAGGGTGCACCCGCCTGTCAGCTGGCTGAAACGGCAGATTTGCCAGGACCATTCCTGGATGCCATCAACCCCCACCTCCCCAGAGTTCACATCAGCACAGGAAACTTTGGTTCCTGATGCTCTTGCTGCCAATGTGCAGAGACAGCCATAGAATAAATTCTCAGGTCACCCTGGGATCAAAAGGGCCGATAAGAACTAACTGGGGAGGAAACTGCCCTGGGGACTGTGGTGGGAGAACAGCAGGCAGGGCTCCAGAAGTGGAAATTTTCGGTGGAAGCAGGAGATTTTCTGTATGTTCATGCTATGGCTGGGCCACAGGTAACTCAGCGGTGGGATCCGAGTCCTGCAGCTGCACATGGAGCCCAGTACAGGTTGCAGGAGCTTTGCACAAACACCTGCAATAAATCTTGGGGAAACTTTTGTTTCCTTAATCTCAAGTTTGCATTGTTTTGGTATAGTCAAAAACTAGTAAAGAAACATTTTTGCTTTTTTTCAGTGTGCAAAAATTCTGTGAAAAAGCATAATTTTAGATAACCCTGACATTTTGTGGTCGTTAACTTTACACAGAGCCATGACATTTTTCAGTATATATTTATATCGTGACAGCATGCTGAACAACTTCTGAGTTATCACAATATGAGCTAAAACTAGATATTTTGTTAATGTTTTTAATTGTTTAGTCAATTATGAGATAGACATATTTAGTACCATTTGAAATATCTACATGCCTAGGTCAGGTTTGCTCAGTTGTGACAGGGATTTAGGTGAGTGCTTTCATTCTCCTGATTTTCACGTTTTTTTCTTTCAATTATCACTTTTGATTACATCGCAAATGGGAATTTCAAAGAATTAGATCATATATTTCAACCAGGGCTGAGTTACAGATGATCTGGCTGATTTAAAAGCAAAAATACTACAGGGTTTCAAGCCTTATTTTGTAATGTCATTAAAACCACTCGCTGCCACTAAAATGTTAAGCAGTAATGTAAAATTGTAATAAAAAAAATGGTAAAACAAAATTTAAAAAAAATCTCACCTCAACTTCTGAATGTTTTGGAAATTTTTTTAAACTCAGGGCTGTTTCAGAGGGAAGATTTTGTAGGATTTTTTTCAAACACTAAATGGGTTCCAATTACACTTTTTTCTCCAAATATCAGCACTCGGTGAAGAACACAAATCCAGTGTTTTGACTGTCTTTGGTGCTGACTGCACTTACCAGAAACCCACGGAACAAAGTCCATCCCTTTTACAATTCACAAAAGCTACAGAACAGATCTTTTCTAAGGTAATGTTTGTTCTGAGAATAAATCGCGGTTGTTTGGAATGCTTAAACTTTCCAAAGGACCTGCTCTAAAAGCCCAATTTTTAAACAATTGGATCGTGAGTGTAATACGAATGTAGTTAAGATGATAAATGCAGCTAATTTTCTCCCTCTATTAGCCCCTTTCACATGCTACTTACAAATGCCAGTCAAACTCGGCAATCCTTTCATTTTATTATGCGGTGACGAGGCGATTGGATTAAAAATACATGATGGCGCTTTCTAACTTGGATTTATAAGTGCCACTGCCGCATCTAATATTGGGCTGACGTTTGCTGGGCGCAGGGGGAAGTGTGGTTTGTTGGTGCAGGCTGGGGAGAGCTGCCACCCCCTCCCTGGGCACTGCAGGGTCTCCCTGTGGGACCCCAACCCGGGCACTTCATGTCCCTGGTGTGCCAGCAGGGATGGGACCAGACCCCTCCAATCACGGTTCTTGGAGCAATTAAAGCCTCTGCTATGGGAGGTGGGGTGTGCTGGTGTTGCTTGGTGGGGTGCTTGAGGTGAGTTCTTCACTCTGGAGATCAGCCTGGTATTGCAAGAGAGCCTTAATTTCTTGAGTTTCCACCCTGATAAGAGTTCTCAGCCTTTTCTCAGAACAGTAGCTCCCCTCTGCTCGTTCAAACTCCAAGGACATCTTTTGGCCACTCCTTCCAGCTGGAGATGTTTTCTTTTTGGCTCTGAAGCGGTGCAGAGGTGTAGTGTGGGGTTAAGTGTCTGGCCTGGCTGGTGTCACGGCCTCCCCAAAGACTCCAGCCTTCATCCATCTCTTCTTCATCAGCCTCAGGCTGTGTTTCTCCAAGGTCTGAATTGGTGTGGCACCACCCAAATGCTGGATGCTAACAAACTGCATCCAGCATCACCCAGATGTCGGATGTGGGGGCATCTCTGGTGTGTTCATCTGCTTCTTACTATTATTATTATTATTATTATTATTATTATTATTATTGCCATGCAAGTGGGGCATTTGCTATTCTGGGTTCATCCAATTACAGTCAGGGCTGTGGCTCGGGTCCCAGAGGTGAGGTGCCCGCTGCCCAAGCCATCAGCTCTCCAGATCAGCCATTGTTCCTTTAAACGAAAGGGACACTAAAGTCCAATTATTGCAATAGAATGGGCTGCTTCTTTAAACTGAAGAATTTGACTCAGCTCAAGGGATATTTGTGATTGCCTCTGGCTTCCCTGGAGCTAAAAAATTATATGCTTTCCCTCTTCACTAAATTAAAACATAGTTGGATTGGTAGTGGGACTGAAGGAAGTCCCTGTCTGAAACCCCAAGTGTCAGGCTGCTTTGCAAACTCTGAGCTAGTAATTGGTTTGGAAATACTGAGTGCATAGGTAAAGAGGCTTCGGAATGATTTGTGCTGGATAATACAGAGTGCCTGGAACAGCAGGGCTTGCCTTTCCTGGGAGATTTTGCAAACGCTTAATTGTTAATTTCAGGTTTGGATATGTAAACACAATTAACATTTGTACTCTGTAAGCAGTAGATGTAGTTCTGTTCCGACTGCACCTCATCCTCATTTAAGTTCTCAGTAAGCAATTCCTTTGTTTCCCAAATGTCAAACTCGAGGCAGACCCACGGCTGCTGCTCTCTCCACTCACAGCCTCTAAAACGTGTCCTTCTGGCATCTGAGCTGGGGCTGGGCAAGGCTTGGAGAGAGTGACTACCACAGCTGAGAGGAGCTGAAACTCAGGGTGGCCCCAGTGGGGCCCAGGGAGCCCATCCCACATCTGCTGGGAGCTGGTGGTGCTGGGATCTCAGCTGGCCTCTGTCAGGAGCAGACAGTGAGCGCCCACGGTCCTACAGATCTGCTGTGACATCTCCACGTGCAGGGTGGTGAGGATGTGCTCCTCTGAGCAACTTCTGCTGCTGAAAACAAATATAAACCCTTCTGAAAATGCTTAATTCTTGGCCCACTGGTAGAGCCTGAGCACCAGGTTCCTGCTGTCAGCAGCCAGCTCGCAGACAAGGATGCTCGGAAAAGGGACAAGTCCTGTGTGTGGCACCACCTGGCTGGATGTGCATGAAGCCATGGCCAAAATGAAAGCTGCTCTCCATGTGTGGTGTTGGTGGTGCTTTGTCTTTCTGGGGGTGACTGTCTGACGTGTGGCCACTGAAGTATTTCCTGGAAAATCATAAACCTCTGCCTGAACCAAAGTCACGGGGCCAGCGTTTTGGGAATATGGTACAGGACCCCCAAGTTCTGGAGGTTAGCTCCCAGAGCCAGATGATGGAAAAGAAGGCTCAGAAGCTTCTAGATGCCTTCAGAGAGATGAAGCAAAGCTCTAAATCCTGGTCTGCAAGATCTTGCATGGGAATATTTCCATGTGGAGCGTGAAACTCTCACTCAGAGGGTTAAATGGCACTGCTCATCTTGGCTGAACTCACTCGGGAGAGGTCCTGCCCTACTTCATCCCAGCTTTGCACCCTACCCCACCACGGCCTAGCTCAGGGGGGCATCATCAGATGATTTGGGGAATGGAAGAGTCAGATTAATTCCTGTGCCAGTGGTCTTTGCTTCATCCCCTAGCTGGGACAGTGCCCACGGGGCAGGGGGAGATGCTCCAGGCAGGGACAAGACACGAGCTGGTTTGCAAATCTGCTGGAGAGTGGATGTGGGAGCAGCAGGAGCCCCGGTGCCGTGTCCTGCAAGCTCAAACACAGCAGCCTCTGGCTCATTGTACCATTTACTGAGGTTATAACATAATGGCTATGCAAAATAATGTCTCCTTTTCTCTCTTTTTTTTTCTTTAGTAAGTGAAAGTAAGTCTTCTAAGCCAAGGTTAACAATATATATTTATGAGTTGTAGCCAGCTGCTTCTATGTTTGCACATGTGTTTGTTAATGAAGAGTAACCTAAGGGTCAGGTTATTATGTAAATAACCATTGTCAAGGGTAAAGGTGAAGAACCCAGTAATGAGTTGTGTCTCTCTGTCTCTCTCACAAGCCACTAATGAATATTGGATATTGCCATTTGCAGGGCTTTTTACCCTCATTTTATCAGGGGGTGAGGGGCAGGGATGGCAAGAGAGGAAAGAGAAAGAAGTAAATTTGTAATTAAGCTGAGACAAGTTCTTTTTTTTCCCTCTCCCCAAACCAGCTAAAGCGAATTATTTCTTCTGTAGGAATTATATATAACTGCCTTGGCCTGTGTTTGGGCAAAAAACCACCTTCCTTCTGCAGCTCTGGGCTGCATCATCCCTTTTGAGCCTCTGCAGCTCTCACTTTAGAAGATGCCCACAAATCAACAGTCTGCATCTTTGCAGATAATACTGAACTGAGGCAAAGCCAGCAAGCCATTGAGCAGAGTTTCCATTAGGAAGGTTAACAGCAAACCTGCCTGCCCGGGATTACTGACAGAGTGTGAACAGAAGGTGCAGGCTCATTGCATATGCTTTTAACAGCGTGCCACGGAGAGGGGAGCCTTTGGCTCACAGACACCTGACACCCAGAGCTGCTGGTGGGGTGGCAGAGCAAACAGGAGCCGGGGCTGGGTGGTTTCCATGTGAGGCCAAGGGAGCACAGCCCAGGTTTCCTTATCGCCCACGGCCCAAAGTGCTCGCCCCAGGGAGGCAGCACAAGCCTTGGCCACAAGCAGCGTGGCCCTGCCAGCCCCCACGTCCCCGCTTTTAAATTAGGGATGGAAACCGAGTGAAAGCATCGGATGCGATGGCCCGGGACAGGGATGCCCTCTGCTCTGCTCCCTGTGCCCTGGGCCGCGGGCGCTGCCTGGGGTCACTGCTGACCCCCAGCCGTGCAGAGGCACCGAGGGACCGAGCACATCACCGGCCTTGCAACGGGACCACGACACCCAAAACCGCAGCGATCCCATCGATTTCCACGCCAGGTGCCCACCTCCCAACAGCTCTGCTGGGATCTAGAAGCCAGATTGCTCAGCTGGCAAATCCCAGTGGATTCATCTCATTCCTCTATGCATCCTTTGCTTGTGAAACCTGGGATTCAGAAACCCCTGGGCCAGGGAAGGATGAGTGTCCTGTCTGTAATTCGGGCGTGGATAAATCCCCCAGCACTCTTTGTGATGGTCAGGGAGGCGGACAGAACAGCCAGGGGGCATCTGTAAATAAAATAAAATAAAATAAAATAAAATAAAATAAAATAAAATAAAATAAGATAAAATAAAATAAAATAAAATAAAATTTTTAAATAAAAATAATAAATAAATAAATAAATAAAATGTAAAAAAGAAAAGAAAAGAAAATATAAAAAAATAAAAGAAAAGAAAATATAAAAAAATAAAAGAAAAGAAAAGAAAAGAAAAGAAAAGAAAAGAAAATATAAAAAAATAAAAGAAAAGAAAATTTAAAAATAAAATGAAATCAATAAAATAAAATAAAATAAAATAAAATAAAATGTAGAAAATAAAATAAATAAATAAATAAATAAAATGTAGAAAAAGAAAGGAAAAAATAAAAGAAAATAAAATTTAAAAATAAAATAAAATAAAATAAATAAAAAATAAAATTTAAAAATAAAATAAATAAATAAAAGAAAATAAAATAGAAAAATATAATATAATATAATATAATATAATATAATATAATATAATATAATATAATATAATATAATAATATACAACGGTCAATAATTACCTGCTAGGCAATGAGAGCTTTTGTTTTCAAACGAAGTTTTGCTCATCTTCCCCAACTGTCACGGCCAGGAGTTGGCAGTAATGGGGGAGGCTGGGGACGTGGGGGGAGCAGAGGAGCCCCGGGGTGCAGGGTGAGATCCACCCAGTGCTGGAGGTGCTGGAGGAGGCTGCGCTGTGTGCACAAGCCCCATTTGGTGGTTTGAGTAATGTCGTGTTGCCACTAGGGTGTCTCTGCAAACAAGATATTGCATCTCCAAAGAGTTCCTCGCACAAATAAAAAGCTAAATAGAAATGATGGGCTGACTAGCTGAGCCTGTGCTTTTTACTTTTATGATTGAGAAATAGTTGTTGAAATTGTCAATAAAAATAAATAAAATTAAGTTTCCCTAGTTAGGTGTGGAAAGGCGAGCCTACCTGTCTTTGGTGGCAGGCCTTTTTGTTCTGTGTTGCCTTTTATATATGTGAAAAAAACACCATTGAGAGCTTCCAGGGAGCTGCACTGGGGCGGTTATTGCCATTTTTACATCCTTTATATGGGCTTAAATCCATTTACAGATGTGCTGTAGACAGAGAGACATTTTTTACAAGTAATTGTCATGTATACAAGGGTCCTTATGTGTCACAAAAAGATCTCACTTAAGAGAAATAAATGTGCTTTTCATCTTTTGTTGGCAGGAGCGGTGGTGGTTGGGAAGAGGGTAATTGGTGATCTTTTCCAGTCTGATAACCAGGACAAATAGGGGCGAGCAGCGAGCGGCGTTGCTCTCCTCCCCGTTCCCTCTCCTGGCTCGGCTCTCGGTGGCAGCAGGAGAGGTGACAGATGCCACCAGCTGGGCCACAGGGCAGGGCACAGGAGAGCCACGCTGCCCCGGGGTGACCTCGCCGGGGCTCGCGGCTCTTGCCCGGCGCACGGAGCGCTGGCATCGCCTTCAGCCCTTCGGCGGCTCCTCTGAGCCCGCTAGGTGCCACCGGGGTGCAGAGGTCTGCCTCTTCGTTGCCTTTATTTGTAGAATTTCCCTTTTGTAATAAGTCCCGTTTGGGTTTTGTTGGGTTTTTTGTTGGTTTTGGTTTTGGTTTTGGTTTTTTTTGAAGGTTATTGCTCTTCTCTTTCAGCCCTTCGGCGGCTCCTCTGAGCCCGCTAAGTGCCACTGGGATGCAGAGGTCTGCATCTTTGTTGCCTTTATTTGTAGAATTTCCCTTTTGTAATAAGTCCCGTTTGGGTTTTGTTGGGTTTTTTGTTGGTTTTGGTTTTGGTTTTGTTGTTTTTGGTTTTTTTTTGAAGGTTATTGCTCTTCTCTTTCAGCCCTTTGGCGGCTCCTCTGAGCCCGCTAAGTGCCACTGGGATGCAGAGGTCTGCCTCTTCGTTGCCTTTATTTGTAGAATTTCCCTTTTGTAATAAGTCCCGTTTGGGTTTTGTTGGTTTTTTTGTTGGTTTTGGTTTTGGTTTTGGTTTTGGTTTTTTTTTGAAGGTTATTGCTCTTCTCTTTCAGCCCTTCGGCGGCTCCTCTGAGCCCGCTAGGTGCCACTGGGATGCAGAGGTCTGCCTCTTCGTTGCCTTTATTTGTAGGTTAGAATTTCCCTTTTGTAATAAGTCCCGTGTGGGTTTTGTTGGTTTTTTAGTTTGGTTTGGTTTGGGTTGTTTTTTTGTTTGTTTTTTTTGAAGGTTATTGCTCTTCTCAGGGGCTGGGATTTAAAAGACTCCCCAGAGGCAGATGGAGCTTTGATAATATTCTGCATCACCTGTACCCTGGTGTCCTGGAGAGGCTGTGAGGCTGCAGATCCCTCTTGCAGGGTCATGGGGCACTCACCTTGGGAAGGTGCTGGTGGTCCGGGGCAGAGCTGTGATGGGAATCCCTGATTTTTCACAGGGCCTCTCACAGTATCTGTAAGCTTCCCTCAGGGATGCCATTCCATGGCATTGCTCCAGAGGAAGATGTCAATAACGCGGTGCAGGAAGCCATGGTGAGCACTCAGCAGCCAGTTAGGCTGGGGGAGGAACAGATGTAGGCAGCCCTCACTGATGGAGGGTTAAAGCAGGTCACAACTCAGGCCAAATAGCAAAAGGCAGGTCCTTTATTGCATAGATTTACTTATAAATCGTTTTCCAGTCAATAGAAGGCAAAGCAGGAGTGGGGTTGGGGGCCCGAGGTTGAGAAAGGCAGGATGGCTTAAAATTATACCAAAACCCTGTCTGCAGCACTAGAAGATTCACTTCTAACAATTCACAATTTCTCTTTAATAGGTGTTTCATGCCAGTAGGTGCCTCATGGCCCAGGCGTGGGCTGCGAGGTGTGTGTAGGTCTGAGACAGAGGATGGAGCGTGGCCTTGAAATCAGGGACAGGTGAGCAGTAAACCTGGCTTGATAAATAATGGATGAATTGTTCTTGGTTTTGCTGATGGTGTAGTGACCTTTTGGGAGGCAAGAAACAAAGAAACAGCAAATGACCAGCAATACTGATGAACAGGCTAAGTGAACTGGACACATCATTAACACCAGCATACCAAAATAATTACATGCAACCAGGAGTCACACGGTCAGCAAAAAGTGAAACGAGGAAGTGACTCTGTGTAAATTTGAGCTTTCCAGCTCTCAGCAGGGAGGAGAGATCTGGGGGGATGTGGGTTTGGGGTGCTTGGTGCAGCTGGACTTCGGCCTGACTCGCTGCCAGGAGTTTGAGGCTTGCAGCAGAGCAGAGATGAGGTTTGCAGGAGTCCTGTTTGTTGAGATGAGGTGTTGTAGAGAAGCAGAAGTTGTCCTGTACTGGAGGGAGAAATTGCTGGTGCCCAGGAGACACCACAAAACCCAGAGTGCCACATGACTGGATAACACACATCTAAAAGACAAAGACATTAAATCTTTTATCAGCTTGTCTTTGTAAAGACAACAGGTCAACCCCAGAGCAGCCACCTCCACATGCCAGGCAGGCATGTAGTGATTCTGGTGAGAGAGTCAAACCAGATTTTGTGAATGACCAGATATTTGGCTGTATCAAGAGTCTGCTTGCTATTCCCTGTTGGAAAACATCATCATCAATGGGGATCTGTTGGCAGGGAAGTGGGGAGAGACACTGCTTTTCACACGCTCATCTGTATTCACATGTAAGCAGGAGTACTCATTATTGGTTATTCATTATTCTCCCATCTAATAAACTTTCTGCCGTTCAGGCAGCAGGCAGAAACAGCAACACGCTGCTTTGTGGAGCCCATCACATCCAGAGCAACAGATAATGAATGGGCAAATCAAACATGCTGCCCAAAAACTCCATCTGAAAATTATTCAGCCCAGCGAATGCTCCTGAATAACAAATACATCTGCAGGAATTTAGCTGCAGTGGACTTGCAAGCAGCAGCAGGACCTGGCTTTGCAGTGAGTGATGGAAGCAGCACTGCTTGGCAGTTTCACTTAAGCAGAAATTATGATAATTTTCACTTTGTTTAGCACCTTCCATCTAAAGGTCTCCAAGTGCTTTACAAACTCAATTAATTAGTTTGCGGTGAGACCCCTCCCCTGCTAATTTTGGCAGTGCATGCACCCATTTAATGCTGAATATCAGAGTGAATTTCATAGGTTTGCACCCAGCAAATCGCTGCTGGGGCTGTGGGCACAGCCCAGCTCTCCTCCCTCCTCAGCCCTCCTAGACCCTATTTCTTCTCTGTTGCTTGAACTGACACAAAACTTCATGGGAATCTTAAAATTATATCCAGTATGCACCTATTAGCACCATGAAGCCTACTGAAAAAGAGTGCAAAATATTCTATTTTAATATTATCTATTATAGTGTTATAATTGAATCATTACTGTTTGTTTGTTTATTTATCT